>NC_092814.1:26192142-26835000 GCF_023375885.2 Dermacentor andersoni | reverse complement strand
TTACAGGAAATCGATAAGGAAGTTAATTAACAAAAATAACGGCCTTTTAAAGCACTTCTGGTTATACAAAGGCTACTGATGTTCATGATCAGCTTAGTGAACCAAGCAGACGGCTAAAAAGAATTAGGAGAAGCTAAAGATAACTTTCTTGTTTTTTTACAATGAAAGCTTATTACTATGTTTGGAAAAAGCGAAAGAAGGCAAGGAAACCCTGGATGACAGCGGCACTTTATAATAATATAAATGAAAGAAACAAGCTTTCGTGTAATTTCTAAATGTAAGGTATCCGGAGAAACGTAGAGAATACAAAAAATTTCCAAACAAACTCAACTCAAGTAATAGGAACGCGACTGACAGTTATTACGCATGCAAGCTTTGGATTGTCGACAAGCCTAATAAATTTTGGAAAGTACTTAGTGAGCTAAATAATGTTCTCATAATGCGCTTCCAACTCAATTCGAAATAGAGGCAGGAGGTGTCGAGCAAATTTAATTAGCAGTTTTGTCTTGTGGCTTTAAATATAGCTCATGTAAGCTTGGGCAGAACTTTACTAGCTATGTAAAGATAAACTCAGAAAGCAGTGTCTACCTAAAGCCTACAAACGAGTTTGAAATCACTAACATCATTAATTTCCTGATTACCCATACTGCTTCGGGACTAGACGAACTAAAGGTAGGTCGGATTAAAGCTGTAAGTTCATCTATAGCTGTTCCACTTAGTCGTGTGCGTAATTTCATTTTACATGATGTCCATTCCCCTTATTAACTTGAGGTTGCACGTGTCGCAGTTGTCCATAAAAGTCGTGCAAGAGATGTCATAAGCAAGTATCGTGCTATTTCGGTACTGAGTGTATTTGCTATAAAAATTTAACGGTTTCTTGATGTGCCGTTAGATGGCGTTTTAGAAAAATGTCACCTAGGAGGATGGGGACGCTGGGGCTGGGGTTGTTGAGCTGGCCACGGTCTTGCTGCTCGTATCAGGCAGAAGTCCGTGCTCCGGGGGCAGTAGTGGAGCACCTAGTAGTGGAGGATCAATTTGGATTCCAAAAGCAAAACTCCACCGAATTAGCTTTGCTTCTGGTGAAAGGAAAGTTTATCAAAAACTTCGAGAAAAAAATTAAACCTTGTCGTGATTTTTCTTGACTTGAAAAAGGCTTTCGACTCGTTAAAGAATAATATTATGCTGCACTACATATCTTATTATGGCTCAAGGGGACCGGATCACAAGCTTAATAAAAGCTCCATGACTAATCGTAAATAAATTGTTGCATTACTGGTGATTTCTCAGACATTTCAAAATAATGACAGGAGTACCACTGGGTCCAATTCAGGGCTGCTTCTTTTTTTGCTCTACATTAACGACATACCTAACGTTCCACATACACAAGAAATACTGCTTTGTGTGCGTGCATGCGCATGTGTGCGTATGTGCGTGTCATCGTACTGACTCCGAAGTGTGTTTTTGAGGGCACAGGTTCGACCAATAAAGCGCTAGTTTCGTCAATCACAGTTTTGCTACCTTCTTCACCGTCACTACTGCGTGACAATCTGGTGGAGGTGCTAGTGCGTTCATATACCGAACGCTCCTCAAAGTCACGAACAAATCTCGAACCCCGAAGAGAGCACCAACGTCACCCGAGACCAGCGAGCTAGCCGCAGACTGCAAGGACTGCCCCCGGAGCACGGACTTCTGCCTGATACGAGCAGCAAGACCGTGGCCAGCTCAACAACCCCAGCCCCAGCGTCCCCATCCTCCTTCTACAAACCAGGGAGCCGGCTACCTTCCATGGAGCTTCCTCGGAGGATCCGGAAACCTGGCTCGAAACCTTCCAAAGGATCTGAACCTTCAACAACTGGACTTCTGAGGATAAGCTTCGCCATGTGTTCTTCTCCTTGGAAAGTGCCGCGAGGACCTGGTTCGAGAACCGGGAGTCCGCCCTTACAACGTGGGACCTGTTCCGCAGTACCTTCCTGAGGACCTTCACGAGCGTTGTCTGAAAAGAAAGGGCCGAAGTTCTGTTGGAAACCCCAGGGCAACTACCCAACGAGACCATCGCCATCTTCACGGAAGAGAGGATCCTTTTATTCCGGCACGCCGACTCGGAAATGTCCGAGGAGAAAAAAGTCCGCTTCTAGATGCGAGGCGTAAAGCAAGAACTTTTCGCCGGACTGATCCGCAACCCACCAAAGACCATAGCAGAGTTCTTGACAGAGGCAACGACGATTGAGGAAACTCTTGGGGTTGGAAAAAAAAAATGCGCACTAGGCAATATAACCGCCGAGTGCTCACGCCACAGTGCGCAACCCAGGCACTAGGCTCCGGTGACCTCCAATAGACCATCAGGGCCATTGTGCGCGAAGAACAGCACACGATGTTACCTTCGTCGCAACTTCAGGTGTCCACGGTCACTGGCATGGTCAAGGACGGACTTCGATAGCCACTGGGCATTCCCGAAGTGCAGCCCGAATCGCCGCCTCCCGTGTCGGAAGGAATGACCTACGCCGCCATCGCCCGCCGTCAAGGTCCCCCTCCGAGCCCGCGCCAGGGTCCTGTAACACCGCAATTCCATCGTCCGCCGCTGCCACTACCAGCTCACCCGTCGGCCACCCTACGCCACTACCCAAGGAAGACAGATGTATGGCGCGTTCCGGACGACCACCCGCTGTGCTATCACCGTGGAGGAGCTGGCTACGTCGACCGCCGATGCCCATATCGCGACTTGGGACTGCGAGGGTTCGCCGTCAACGTGTCGCGCCCGCAGCAAGGTGAACGGCCTCGCGATATCGCTGACTACCTAGGAGCCACTAAGTGGAGACCACGATGGCCGTCCCGTTGGCCGTCGCCGGGCCGCTACCTGTCCCCACAACGCCGACAATACACTGGCCCAGCCCGGGGCCGGTCTTCAAGCTCATATTCCGAAAACTAAAAGCAGCAACCGATGGAGGTGCGGTTGCTGTTCGTCGAACTGACGAAGATCCACCGTCGCCGACAAAGACACCGAAAAGCATGTTTCAACAACATACCAACGAGACGCGACCATCTCGACGAAATCTAGAAACAACGAATACGCCGAAAAAAGACGACCTGACGACGCGCCATTCCAGCTTCAGGTCAACACGACACAGCTGCCATCCGACGCCGAGACATAACTGCGACGCAAGACAAAGAACCACCGATCTCGACGTGCTTCTCGACGGCCACGCAGTCACCTACTTAGTGGACACAGGAGCCGACTACTTCGTCATGAGCGGACCCATCATCGCCCAGTTGAAGAGAGTTAAGACATGGTGTTGGGCTGCTGAGCACGAGGTCGCGGGATCGAATCCCGGCCACGGCGGCCGCATTTCGATGGGGGCGAAATGCGAAAACATCCGTGTACTTAGATTTAGGTGTCCGTTAAAAAAAACCCAGGTGGTCAAAATTTCCGGAGTCCTCCACTACGGCGTGTCTCATAATCAGAAAGTGGTTTTGGCACGTAAAACCCCATAATTTAATTTTAAAGAAAGTTAAGACTGCATGGCAAGGCCCTCAAATTCGGACCGCTGGAGGACACCTAATAACGCAGACTGGAATTTGCACCGTAAGAATTACCGTTCATGACCGGACACCCTGCCACCTTCGTTATCCTCCAACCGTGTTCCCGAGACGTCATTCTCGGCATGGACTTCTTGAACCAAGCTGGCGCAGTCATCGACCTGAAGTCGAAGTCGATAACGATGTCGCAAGAACAAGCGATACTGCCGGACAGCTCTCGTAGTCACCACGCCATGAGTGTGCTCGAAGATCAAGTGAGCATCCCGCCTCGCTACAACATTGTCATTTCCGTCGGCAACGAAACATCCGCAAACGTAGCAGGCGTCATCGAGAGTGATAAGCGTCTACTGCTCGATCGTAAAATTTGCGTCGCAAGAGGGATCGCTCGAGTGCATGGAGGGAAAGCGAAACTGATGCTGACCAACTTCAGCCAGAAGTTCAAGCACGTCAACAATGGCACGACGATAGTATACATCGAGGAAATTGTAGAAATCAGCAATACGTTTTTCCTCTCGGATTCTGCCGCACCTACACCGACGACCGCAGCTTCCGAACCAGACTTCGACATAAGTCCATGTCTCCCCGTGAGTAAGCAGCAACAGCTTAGAAGTCTTATCCGACGATACGACTGCTTTTCGACGTCATCGAGGATTCGACAAACACCAGTTGCAAAGCATCGCATAATAACCGAAGAGTGCGCTCGACCACTTCGCCAGAGCCCTTACCGAGTTTCGACGCGAGAACGTGAAGCTATAAGACAACAACTCGACGAAATGCTACGCGACAACATCATCCAGCTGTTGAAAAGCCCGTTGACATCTCCTATTGTCTTGGTCAAGAAAAAGGACGGAACGCTACGTATCTGCGTCGATTATCGTCGACTAAACAAGATCACTAAGAAGGACGTATACCCCCTTCCCACGGATAGACGACGCATTGGATCGGCTCTGCAACGCCAAACACTTCTCATCGACAGATCTTAAGTCTGGCTACTGGCAAATAGAAGTCGACGAGAGAGATCGCGAAAAGACTGCCTTCATCATGCCAGACGGACTCTACGAGTCAAAAGTCATGCCATGAGGACTGTGCTCGGCGCCTGCACTGCTGATGCACTGATGGTGTTAGTAGGGTTGAAGTGGCAGACCTGTCTTGTTTACTTGAATGACGTCGTCGTCTTCGCCAGAAATTTCGACGATCACCTTAGGAGGCTTGCGACAGTACTAGAGGCCATCAAGTCATCAGGGCTCACTATGAAGCCAGAGAAGTGCCGCTTCGCTTACGATGAGCTTCTGTTCTTGGGCCATGTGATCAGCAAATCTTGAGTCCGCCCCGACCCGCAGAAGACAGCTGCCATCGCAAAGTTCCAGCAGCATAAATGTCCATAGAAGATCGTGTTTTATACATTGCACACATCCTATAGATAGCTATATTTCGCCAAACAACATAACAAATACGTAGTATGGATAATCTAAGTCCCCTCCAGATCACGTTGCTGTAACGTTGAAAGGATTTCGCAGCTGGATATAAGTGACCTCTAATAGATGCTCCTTTTAGGGATACAGTAGGTTCATGGAACATCGAATGGATCTTTTCTGTTCACGCTGTAATGAGCTGCATACCTTCAAGTGCAACAGCAGATGTACTGTCGGATACAAATGAAATACGAACAACAGAGCGTGTGGCCGAAGCATAACTGAACACACAATGTGCGGCGCCGGCCAGCCATCATTGTACACATGCATGCACATGTGGTTTCGATGCGGAATGTAGGGCTGCTTGTCCTAGTGCGGTTACGTCAGCTGTATTTTGTTTGAAGGTTGTATTCTAACGCTGCCATTGCAGTGCCATTCTTATCTGCGATTTCTGTTAACCTGACTGGCCCTGTTGTTGCTCCTCCAGTGCAATACATTTTTGAGGCTATTCAAATTACGATTAGACACTGGAAGCTTTGATGGTGGTAACAAAAGCAAAGCAACGGACGTTAGAAAACTGGGTTCATGCCAGCTATATCATGCTACAGATGCAGCGATGGTGTTAGCCACCGTAACAATGTACTGCCAGGTGGGAATGGCAGTGCCACGGAGAGATGAGAAACGAACATTCGGACAAAACAAGGGTTACGTTTATTGTAGTAGGGCGAGTAGCGCTGCATTCTGCACAAGGACCACATTCCCACGCACACGCACAATAACTGGCCGACGAAAGGCACTGTACGTTTATAGTTATGCTTCGGCCACACGCTCCAATGTTCGCATTTCATTTGTCCTCAATCTCAGTGGTAGATCTGCTGAGGCACATAAATGCCACAGTTACCACCATTGTCGGCAAGTAGCTGGTGACCTTGTTTGATATCTTTTGTAAACGTGTAAATGTCAAAATATAGATTGCACAACTCATGAGGTATCTTTCCTATTAGGGCGAAATCCTTAAATGGCTCATGGGCAAAAAATCCGATCTCCGGCGTTATTGCGCGAAATTCAATGGCACCAATATTGGGGCTCAAACCTTCGACCTTTGGTGTTAAATACGGCAAAGCGAATTAAGGTGCAGTTAATTAGGGCACTCTATGCCACGACATTTGGTGGGAGTCGAACCCGCTTTGAGATACGGGCGAACTGCCCATATCTCGAAGTTGGATTCCAATTCATATGGTGAAGGTCGAGAGTCGTACCTGCTACCTTAGGCGTTAATTAAGGCGAAGTTAATTAAGATAGAGTTAAATCATTTGAACCTACACTCTTAGGCCAAGTTACACCTTTCGGGGTGTATCTCTGCCACACAACAATAATCGTCATCTGCCTTGCTTGCGTTTACTTTCGTGAAAACGCCGCGCCCGCTACTTTCCTGTCGGGAATGCTATGTTATCCTGATAACGCGCATGCCGTTCGTTGCTGGGAAGTACCGGGCTCGCCGCGTTAGAGAAAGTAAATGCGGACGAGACAGATGACCATTATTGTTGTGTGACAAAAGGGTGTAATTTTGCTTAAGAGTGTATGACATCTTGTGTTAATTAGGGTGAAGTTAATTGAGTCATAATTAATTAGCACACTTGATCCCTCGACCTATGGTGGGAGTCGAACCCATGGTATTTGGTGTTATTAGGGCAAGGTTAATTAAAGTACTGCGAATTAAGGTATAGTTAATCACAGCACTTGAACCCTCGACCTTTGGTGGAAGTCGAACTCACGACCGTTAGTGCTAATTAGGGCAAATGAATTAAGGCACGGTTGATTAAGGACGCGTTAATTAAATCACTCGAACCCACGGCCTTTGGTGGTAGAAAACAAGTAATAGAAAATGCATTCGAATGAGAATGACAAGTAATTTAGTGAATGTCTTGTGAGCGCCCAGGCTTTCGCCTTCATCCTCTTCAGCACATGCTAAAGTGACTCAACTTTTATATATAGTCATAGCCCTCATCAAAACGTAAAAACCGGGCTCACAAAATCATAGATCTATATTTTGATCCTTGTGACTTATTGCAAATCCTGGAATGGCTACATGAAAAAAAGGTGAGTTCAGTACGCACTAGGTAAAGCACACAAGTGAGACTACAATGTCATATCAACGTTACTTTTTATTGATACAATTGATAAAGCTTTATTGGAAAAATGATTGGCACCCCGCCAGGCAGATGTATAAAAATATTCATGGCAAGTTCTAGCTTTGTACAAACAGGTTAAACATGGATCTAAAAAATTTAAAAAAATAACAAAAAAGAACTTCAATAAAAAATTCTTGAAAATTCATCTTAACTGAAACCAAGGCAATGACTAAAGGTTGATAACACAGTTAAAGTGACTAGCAGTCACAATGCCAGAGCTATATTTAAAGGATTAAAACTTATTAGTAGGAGCTAATATCAGACCCTAATGAATGATTAAAAGGGTATGGCCTGCATGCCAGCCCCTGCTTCTGGGGCCGCGAGATTCAAGATAGAAAGCCACGCAAGCAGAATCTCGAGAATGGAATGTTCATCTCGATTAACAAATGCTCAGGCAGCTTCTCACACCACGAAAGTGCCAAAAACATAATGCTACTAAAGACTTCGAGATAAGCTTTGCAAATGATAAATATCACAAAGGCGCACTAGAAAGCAAGCGGTACAAACATGTCTGCAAATGAACTACCAAAATGTTGCCCCCAGACATTTCTATAAGCGCTCCGCAAAGCAAACATACCACAAATAGTAGTCACAAGCACAGCTCTAAATTTCAGTGCGCAACTGTACAGTTCTGCCTAGTATATACGTACTTGGGCAATGGTCATTCGAACGAGAGTCGAAAAGACGCACCAGTGAAGCACACTTCATCTTGCTTTCGTGCAGTTGCGTGCTTGCGTTGAGGCGCGTGTTGATTTGATTTCCGTGGCGATGTAAAGTGAAAGATATTGCGAGTTCAAGCTTGTTTTTTTCTTTATAATCTGTCCAAATATATAAGGATGTTAAAACTGGATATTTTTAGGAGTGTACTAATAGATATAACTGAAAACGAAAGCATTTATGTGTGAGAAAGAAATGACGTAACCGAAACCGAAAGTGTTTGCTTTTGACGCGCGGTGTTCAGGAGTCCGTGCAGAGGTCGTGCTATATTGCTACTGATAACCACGTTAGAAAAATAAATGCGATCATAACTGAAATTCTGGGCTTTATTACTTCAACGTGAATCTTTTCAAAATGAACGAATGGATATTTCGCAGTTCAGGGACACATTCTACCTCTTGTAGCGTCTCGAACATGCACATTATGGGGAAAAACAAAGTAAATGACCGGGCACAGTGCTGTAACCGACAACAGCGCAGTTTTCCCTTTCGAAGGATCTCATTATCAGGCATTAGACACAATTTGCTTGTAATTATGCTGCATGTTGCGTTTGTCTAGTCACAACGCACAATGTACGATCAATGCGCGGAAGCTTTGGATGTGCGAGAGATGCCCAAATCACGAAGACATTCGACGTCCTTTCGATGACCCTTGACTGTCATATACTGGTGGAACATGTTATAGATGTGAACTAGACTTCTTTAAATGCCTTGGCTATTTGGTGTTTTGTAGTACGTCCAATGGATATATGTGCCTTGCTGGGTAGTGCGTAGATTCCTTGGCATGTATGCCTATTACAGAGGCTTTGTCAAGGACTTTGCACGCATCGCTGAGCCGCTGACACATTTAACTAAATGCGTTGTCGAGTTGAAATGGGGAACGCCGCAGGCCGACCCAATTCAAGAACTCAAACGACGCATTGTTAGGAATGGCCTGACGAGGTGGCAACATGCAAGTTTTCGCAGCCAGCTGCAGCTGCGAGCGTGGCGAGCTTCCCCGAAGATACCAGGGAAGCCTTCAATACCCGCCGTAGTGACTCATTTCATAGGAACCAGCGAGGACAGCGCTAACCAACCATGCACTTACTTCAGAGAACTGTGAACTACGGCGGCGTCAATCCACCGGGCGCCCCGTGCGGAGATGCCTTGCGGTGCCTTTTCACGGACCTTTGAAGACGCCAGACAATAGGCAGCGGCGGAGGCCACTGTGCGTGGTCCGCTCTGGAATTTAGAGGCGCTGAACAAGGGACAACCGATGGCCCCGGTGCCTGGTGAGCTCCGGGAACCAACGCACCTTTCAAGAATCAAGATAATGGGCAAGCGGCGGGTCGACGGCGTTGACGTTTGACGGTGCTAATTGGCAGTGAAAACTGTGTGTACGTGTGTGTGTAAACCGTCCCGCATAGATTCGGCTTGTTTACGATGCCGTCGAACGTTTTGCCTCACCTAGGGATCTAGGGATCACGAAGTGTTTAAAAACGGCTGTTTGTCGGCTACTAGGTGTGCTCGTCGTCGTGCTCTGTGCTCGTCAATGTACTCGTGAGCTGTGTGCTCGTCTGCTGCATGCTTCTTTTTGCGGGCTCCATTCGGGAGTCACGCTAGACTGTGTGAATGTATCCGATGTTTAAAATATAAATACTGAAATAAATCCTGCTCGCCTAGTCCTGTCACCCCAAGTTCCTCCGATCGTGCTACAAGCCCGACTTCAACTCTTACATCTGGATGGCAGCGGTAAGATTGGCCTACGGCTCGTAGATCGGCCTACGACTCGTAGACAGCAACGGCAGCTCACGGACTTTGGCACATGGTGACCGACCGGTATCCTGATCAAGTTGGAGGCGACTTGACATTGACCACCTCTTGCAACTGACTGGATACGGCGGAGAAGGACTGCTGATATGGTGCTGCTTCAGTGGGTAAGCGTTTGGTTTTGGCTGTAAGATTTACCAGGCTTCAATTTCTCTGTGTATGTAGATTTGATTCGCTGGGATCTTTTACTTGTATTCTTATTTGCGTGGGTATCGCAGCAAGTATTGTGTGACAGCAGAGCCAAAGCTTAAAGTAGCGACCATGGTTCTATTGTGTTTGACGAGAGCTGACCTGTTGTGGTTGTGTGAAGAGGTCGAGGTAGACGTAGAGGAGGACTTGACGGAAGCAGAAATTCGTAGGACCATTCTGGAAAGTGACAATGGTTTGAAATTCATAGAACAAATTGGTAACCGAATTCTAAGCAAAAAACGAGAACAGGAAGCAATTAGGCAAGAACAGGAAGAATTCAGGCAAGAACAGGGAAAAGCTAGGCAGGAACTGAAAAGCATTTCGCTGGAGAAAGGCCTAACAGAAGTAACGAGGCAGTACGTTGCTACATTGAACAAAGAGAAGGTTTGGAGCAGGAAATTGAACGAAGTCAACAGCGGCTTGAAAAATCTGTAGGCTGGACGCAGCAAAAATGGGAGGAAGTCGATAGCAGATTTCAGTCGAAAGCCGAGAAAAGTAGTAGCACCTGCGAGATTAGCAGCACGTTCATAGGTAAACTCGAAGTGTTAGCCGCTAACGATGCCTTAGTGGCAGCAGAGGCCGTTAAAGGCCAGAGTGAGAGCGAGGAGGTGCTGTGCCAACAGAGCACCGTAGAGACAGCTAGGCCAGCTGCGAATTAATTGGCACAGTACCGCGTGTGTGCGTCGCTTGTAATGTTAACGAGGTCGTTAACGAAGTAGAGAGCACTGCTGACCCGACAGAGGTGAGCACCCATGTAGAGTCAGATCTGCGTGCCCAAGTAAAGTGCCAGCTTGACGATGCAGTTGAGGGCAGTTCGCGGGATTGCGAGCTGCGTAGCTCAAGAGAAAGCAACTGCATTGTTCAGAGATCGGTGCAGCTCTCCGCCAGTCTAGGTAGCCAAGAGAGGAATAATTTAGTTAAGGATCACTCAGACTGTGCGGGTAAGAGACCGATCCGGGCCGACGAGATGTGTACCGGCCAGCACGAGGTGCCAGACGACGGCATGAAAGAGACTTCAAAGAGAAAGCGCCGTAAAAAGAAGCGCGATAAAGACCGAAAGACGGTGACTAATGTAGCGCAGCCAAAGACGGCGAGAGATCCAAAAGGGCAGGGCGCGAGGAGAAGAAAGGTGCGGTCGTCGTTGACGACGTGTACGCATCAAGCATGTTCGAGCCACCGGTCGAAAAGAAACCGAGAAGCATGTTCTGCACCGACGCGGACAAAGGGCACGGGGCAGTTATGTTCCTCGTCGTTCCGTCGTTCTTTCCGGAGTGCAGCATGTAGTGCGAAGGAGCGCAAGGTGGCAAGACGAGACGAGGTGGTAGGGAGTCGCGACGCGGTCAGTCGAGTTAGTAATGAAAGCGTGGCGCCAGGACGCAAATTGGCCAGAAACTGTAACGTGTTGAAGGAGCTGATAGTGTGTCGGGGCTTTTGTTGTTCCTATGTAGCCAGAATAGCTACATAGGAACAATAGATGGAAACGAAGTAGACGAAGAACCTGCTGCTAGCCTGTCTGAGTAGCTCGGCCTACATTTATCGTTATTTTCGTTATTTTCTGGTAATATTACTGGTCAGAACGGTTCAAGACGTCTGTCGACTCGAAAAGGTACCTTCCGTATTGGAGACCAACGGGTGCTGCGCCACCCGCCGCCTCACAAGGTGCTAGAAGGAACCAAGCTGGCCCCGACGAGCACCCCGCCATGACCTCCAAAGGGCTGACACCGGGTCAGAAACGCCAGCTGGTTTGTACAAGCCAGCCTGACTGCAAGCGACAAGACACTGGTGAATCTGAAGACGAGTCAACTATCATCGATGACGACAACGTGGCGAACGCTTCAGACCTAGACATGGACGAGGGTGGTTTCCGAATTGTGCGCCATCGTAAAGACAGGGCGGAGGGCATTCCAGTGTTAATCACTGCAACATCCGAAAGAGATGATTTAAGGCAAGTAAACCCTATTGTCCTGTATTCTCAGCTTGAAACGATTCTCTGTGGAGCACCAGTGAAGAGCCACTTCACAGCACAGGGAGCACTGCTCTTAAATGTAGAGACAGAAGGACAAGCCAACGTCCTTCTAGAGACCAAGAATATCGGTGGCATAGTCATATCTGCCCGTGTCCCACAAAGTTATATGAAACACACGTGCATTGTTAGAGGAGTCCCTAAATGGTACTCGGATGAGGAGCTGCTCACCTACCTGAGACCTCAGGGAGTATTCCATGCAAGAAGAATCATCCGTCGGGTCCAAACTTCGTCATCTGAATGGGAGTCAAGGCGCACTAACTCGGTGGTTCTCACATTTGCTCCAAATTCTGAACGCCCGGAGAAGATCAACCTTGGTTTCACCAGACACGAGCTTGTCGACTACGTGGAGACACCACCACGCTGTTTTAAGTGTCAGCGCTTCGGACATATCGCTATGTACTGTCGTGGGGAACAGAGGTGCAAGCGCTGTGGGGGACCTCATGACTTTAAGACGTGTGCAAGTAAAGACAACTTTGTGTGTGCAAATTGCGGCGGTGACCATCCTGCTAGCTACGGTTGATGCCCGGCGCGGACAGCTGCTCAGCGAAGAAATAAGATGTTTGTTCTGGGTCCAAAGAGTGCAAGTGCACCATCGAACACGAAGAAGACGTCCAGAGCGCCACAACTAACTGGTTTGGAAACAGAGTACGCATCTCATTTCCCGCGTCTCACACCGATAAACGAAGTTATTGAGCCAACGCAAACGGTCACAGCGGCTGAGAAACCTGTTCGAAAAAGAGTCCGAAAAGCGCACCTATGCGGCCGCAGTAAACCGACCTCAAGTACCACTTGGCAACAGTCAGCAGGAAAACTGCCAGCATGTGATACGCGCTTTGTTCACGGCACTACGTTCCCACGTCGCGAAGATGCCCGCTAGTTCAACGAAGGATATGCTGGAAGCAGTGCTGGCTCTTGAGTCAGTAATACTCTGCTCTACTTCCACATACACTCAGTAGCACAATGGCAATGTCTCGCCCACTTGGTCCATTCCGTCGTCCAAAAGTGCCCTTAATAATGCAATGGAACTGCGCCGGTATTCTACAGCGTCTTTCTGAACTCAGCCTTTTCCTTCGAGACATACCTATACGAATTCTAGCCCTCTCGGAGGCCGGTCTCCCAAATGGAAGGACGATCCCAGGGTACATCAGACATGGAAATCTGAGTATACCATCATTTGCAAATGGAAGTGCGATGATATACATCAGGCGAGAAATACCTCACGTCACCTTACCAGTGCAAGACCTTTGTTCTACCTTCTTGGAAGTCGCCGCTGTGCAAGTGTGCCTAGGAAAACGAAAACTCAGTGTGGTGTCGGTGTATATAAGTCCGCGCAGGAAGGTCTCCATGGAGGCGTTCATAAAGGACCTTTGCATTCGTTGCCCCTCTCCTATAATAATCTGTGGGGACTTTAACGTACATCATTCGCTTTGGGGAGATAAGACTGCAGATTCCCGAGGCAAGGAACTAGTCACAGCCGCGGAAGCTGCTGACTTGTGTATCGCGAACGATGGCAAACCGACTTTCTTCAGATCACCAGATTCATGGAGTGCCATAGACCTCGTGATCCATTCTATAGACCTTGTCGTATCGTCAACAACGGCCCCAGACAGGATGGGCAGTGACTACTTTCCGATCTTCACCAACATCACCGGATTTCACACTGCTGGGCGACAATTCTGGGCTGCGACCCGCTGGGACACATACAGAGAAGCGTTGGACGAATGCCCTGGTGAGCTGTTCGCAGATATGCTGCGGAGCAAAAGAGTGGTACCTCAATGTTGAAACTGCCAGATCATTTCCCTACTCCTGATTTGAAACTAAAGAACCCCTGCGCAGCGCGTAGGAGAGCGGAGCGAAAACTAATGAGAAAAACGGGAAATCCATCTGCGAAAACTGAATACAACAGGATAAACGCTGTCATCCATCGTCACACAATAAGATTAAGACGAGTTCAATGGGCTGCTTTCTGTGAGAGTTTATCGGCGTTTACTCCCATGACAAGGATATGGGGAGTAATGAATAGCCTATCCGGAAAGATTCGCCTACACAGGCCATTCGAAGCACTTGCTTTAAAGCAAGGAAAAGATTTGCAAACCCTTGCAGAAGATTTTGCAGACGTATACACATCTGGCAGATCAGCAGGAGTATCGAACCCTCTGTTGTCTGAAGCATTCCATACCATGGATACGCCGTTCACCTTTCGTGAGTTGGATTTGGCGCTTAGCAAATTAAGAAGACGCTGTGCTGTGGGTCCCGATTCGATCAGTGATCAGATGCTGACAAATCTGCCATATGAACCAAAACGAGCACTTCTGGACATATTTAATCACGTCTGGAGCACAGGAGAGATCCCAGAAGCGTGGAAGACAGCATGGGTGGTGCCAGTGCTCAAGTCCGGAAAGGATCCTGCATACCTCACCTCATATCAGCCAGTATCGCTAACATCATGCGTATCAAAGTTGATGGAAAGACTAATATGTACGAGGTTAACATGGTATCTTGAGCAAGGAAATAGACTGCCATCATGTATGACCGGATTTCGTCCACGGTTGAGTGCCCAGGACAGTGTCTTGGATCTACTAAGCCATATCGAGCACCATCGCGTAGACGGCCTTTCCACACTCGCCATCTTTATGGACGTTGCCAAGGCATACGACTGTGTGCTTCATACAGGCATCATCAACGGACTCCCGAGCCATGGGCGTCTCGGGAAATGCTCTTCGATTCGTCCATGAATTTCTCAGTGATCGATGTGTACAAGTTAAGCTGGGAAGTATAATGAGTGTCAAGCGACGCATTTCCCTCGGCGTCCCACAAGGAAGTGTCCTATCCCCCTTGCTTTTTAACGTTGCCATGGCCAGCCTTCCAGATGCCCTGAAAGTAGGTCGGACGGCAGTTAAAATGTCCATCTACGCAGATGACATCTGCATTTGGATCTCGGGGTACCAGCACAAACGTTTGGCCCGGATAGCCCAGGCCGCAATCTCCACTATCGATCGCCACTTATCGACGCTTGGCCTATCCTTATCAGCAGAAAAATCAGCCTTCATGCTTTTCCCGGGAGTGAGACGCAAGTCAACACGTCTGACGCTGAATATCAGAGGGCATTCAATTCTTCGTGCAACTCATGTTCGATTCCTGGGCGTCACCATCGACAACAAGCTACTATGGCGTGGTGCGGTCGAAAGTGTTGTGGCTGCATCAGTGCAAAGAATCAACGCACTTCGTCGATTGGCAGGTGTACGTTGGGGAAACAATCCTATATCCATGCTTAAACTGAACGCTGCCCTGATAACAAGCCGCATTCTCTATCAGCTCCCTCTGATATCACCGTCATCGAGTCAATTCGAGCGCTTGGAGGCAGTGCACAGAAAGGGACTTCGCTTGGCGATGGGAGTTCCAACGGCGGCTTCAAACAAGAAAGTCACTAATGAGGCAGAGTCTCTTGCACTCCGCCTCTTGGCATCTCAGGCCTTGCTGACGCAGGTATTAAGGCTGGGCGAGTCACGCACAGGCACGGCGCTTGTCCGGCGGCTAAGATCAAGAACTCGCTCACATTTCCATGCGGCGCTGAACACCTTCCGATTTTTAGGATTGGAATGGCCTAAACGAAGTCGCCTTGACCCGCCATGGTCTTTTCCGGACGTTACCTGCAGCCTCAATGTACCCCACCTACCGACGAAACGCACCATTTCAACTGCCGAAGCCAAGTTTATTGTGCTGGACCACTTAAGCACTTTGTTTCAAAGCCATCTACAAGTGTACACAGACGGTTCGGTGTGTGCACAAACAGATAGCTGTGCAGCGGCATTCTGCATACCATCCCTTGATGTGTCATGGTCTGGCCGACTGGATCGCGTAGTTTCCTCTACAACAGTAGAAAGCGCCGCAATCACCGCGGCTTTGCGGAAACTACGTGCCTTTTCTGCACGAGATGTCGTGGTGCTGAAGGATTCCAAGTCAGCATTAGAAAGATTACATCGGGGCCTACCTCTAGAGAAATTTACAAGGCAGTCTCTGGCACTGATTGACGACCTCACGAGCAAAGGATTTAACATAAGGTTTCAGTGGATTCCATCACACGTAGGAATTGATGGAAACGAGGAAGCTGACGCCCTTGCACGCCTAGCGCTGACATGTGTCCCAAAAGTGAAAGCTCCAAAAGCTTTTCAAAACCCTAAGGATGCAATCCGCCTTCACTTTGGACAGATGCACAAGAATCCATACGAATCCTGTGTGACTCATGGATTTACACGCGAACAAGCGACGCTTTTATACCGCATCAGGACCGACTCCGCATACACCCCAGCTTGGTTATTCAAGACTGGGCTTCGCGCTTCCCCACTCTGTGTTTTCTGTGGTGTCATTGGTGACATCGAACATTTCATTTGGCTATGTCCACAGTTTGACGCAGAAAGAAAAGCGTTGGTCGACAACCTGCAAAAAAGCGGTCTCACGCACAGGACCTTTGAAGACGTTGTTTTCCCCGGAGGGCCCGCGGCATTCAGGAAGAGAGCGCAACGACTGCTGATAGCCTTCCTGCGAGACACGGGGCTCATCGACACCTGGTGACACACCCCTGATCTCAACTTGAAGGAGGATCAGGCGGAACAATTGCCGGCTATGTATGCCAGGCTAACCCCGCCTGCTTCAACATCATCACCACCACCACCACCACCACCACCACCACCCAGAATAGCTTTCGAACCGCGACCACCTCGGGTACGGCTCAAAAGTATGTGTCAGTCGTAAGCGTTTGGAACGGGAGGCCAAGAGAGCTTCCGTAGAAGTCAAACGTGTTATTTTGTTTTATTTTTGAGCACTTGAAAATTTCGCGTTTTAAGTTTCTTTCAATATGTAAAGGTATGAGCTTTGTTTATGTTTTCGTTCGAGAAGCTCCGAGATTTGAAAGATGCGTTTCATGTAAACATGTAGTCTCGCGAGGTGTTAGTTAATGAGTAGATAGGCTTTATTTTTTGTGTGTGTGAGTAACCCAAGTGTCAAGGTTATCGGTGACAGGCCTATGGTAACGCGCGTGTGTATTAGTTAACATTCTTTCTTTATGTGTTTTTTATTTTCTAAGGTTAAGCGCGTAGGTTTTCAGTAAGTGCATCATTTGCACTGAGAAGAGCTCTTAGGTCCATTAGCGCGTGTCCTGTGCGGACGGACGGAAGCAGAAGGTTTATGACTGGGTTGCTCGTGTGTGTTGAGGGCGGCCGTGTTCTGACTTCTCTAGTACGCGTGCGTAGAACTAGTTGTTATAAGACGCATTTTGAAAGGGTTCTCCAGGGTGCGTAAGCTACGCAAGTTTAGTTGTTCGTCTAAGGTACGTGTCCTGTAGGGACTAAAGGAAGCAACGTGAGTCAGCGTGATGAAATGCTTACGTACGACGCAAGTACGCGTTCGGAGTAGGGACCACAAAGCTAGCGCGGTTGTGATTACGTACCTGTGGAGTTCACCAGATGGTTCAGTGGCAAGAGCACGTGAGATAAGTACGCCACTGCGATAGGGTAAGGACAGACTGTTCGTGAAGCTAGGCTGCTTAAGTTATGTTCGGGTATTGGTGGTTGAGAGTCTTCAGTTTAAATCTGCGTAAACCTTTACTCTTGTGCAGCGCGACGGTCAGGTTTGGTCGAACTCAAGGGGAACGTGAACGCTCGCTTTGGCGTCACGAAATTTTGGGCCAAATTTGGGGTTCCCAGTTGAGTGGCTTGCATTGAAATTTTTGATAGGAAGCCTGGTGGGTTAACAGCTGATTCCGGGCGTTTGCACGCTGAGTGGTATTGTGTTGCCGGGATCGACTCTTCTGTGCTAGTTGTTGTGAGATGGTTTAAGGCATTCCAAGTGCGCAGGGATTGCAGAAAGCAAAGCCATCTTCTTGCTCGCCAGCCGTTCTCTTCCTGCGCAGCGGTTGTCAGCACTGGCAAGTCGAGATTTTCCGGGCCATGGAGGAGCTGTTAGGAAGGGCCTGCCGAGGTGGCAACATGCAAGTTTTTGCAGCCGGCTGCAGCTGCGAGCGTGGCGAGCTTCCCCGAAGATACCATGGAAGCCTTCAACACCCGCCGCGGTGATTCGTTTCGTAGGAACCAGCGAGGACAGCGCTAACCAACCATGCACTTACTTCAGAGAACTGCGGACTACGGCGGCGTCAATCCACCGGGCGCCTCGTTAGGAGATGCCTTGCGGTCCCTTTTCATGGGCCTTTGAAGACGCCAGATAATGGGCAGCGGCGGAGGCTACTGTGCGAGGTTCGCTCTGGAATTTAGAGGCGCTGCACAAGGGACAACCGGTGGCCACAGTGCCTGGTCAGCTCGGGGAACCAACGCGCCTTTCAAGACTCAAGATAATGGGCAAGTGGCGGGTCGACTGCGTTGACGTTTGACGCTGCTAATCGGCAGTGAAAACTGTGCGTACGTGTGTGAGTAAACCGTACCGCAGAGAGGCGGCTTGTTTACGATGAAGTCGATCGTTTTGCCTCACCTAGGGATCTAGGGATCACGAAGTGTTTAAAAACGGCTGCTTGTCGGCTGCTAGGTGTGCTCGTCGTCGTGCTCAGTGCTAGTCAATGTACTCGTGAGCTGTGTGCTCGTCTACTGTATGTTTCGTCTTGCGGGCTGCATTTGGGAGTCACGCTAGACTATGCAAATGTATTCCATGTTTAAAATTTAAATACTGTAAATAAACCCTGTTCACATAGTTCCTCCCAAGTTCCTCTCTACGACCTTCAACCCTTTCAAATGGTGGCAGCGGCGAGATTGTCCGACAACTCCTACAACTGTATGCCAGCTGTGGGATCGTACGACAAATCTTACAGCATGCAGTCGCCACCGGTACTTGCACGCTTCGACGATGGCGCCGATGCAGAAATCCACACTGACGCCAGTAGCCTAGGCCTCGGTGCCGTCCTAGTGCCGAGGAAAGACAGACTTGAACGGGTGATTGCTTGTGCTAGCCGCTTGCTGTCAAAAGCGTGAGGCTATTATTCTACGACCAATAAGGGATGCCTCGCCATCATTTGGGCTACGGCAAAATTCCGCCCTTACCTATATGGCATGTCGTTCAAAGTCGTCAGCGACGATCACGCGTTGTGTTGGCTACCGAATTTAGAGGAGCCTTCAAGGTGCCTGGCGTGGTGGAGCCTCAGACTGCAAGAATATGACATCACTGTAATTAACATGTCCGGACGAAAACACTCTGATGCCGACTACCTATCACGCGCCCCCATTTACCTTCCACCGCAAGACAACGAGGATAACGCCACCTGCCTTTGAATAATAAGCGTGTCGAGTATTTGGAAGGGAATGCCGACGTTGTCCCTAGGCCAGTTAAGCGAGGATTGTCTTTGTGTTCGTTCCAAAATAACCTACTCGTAAAGAACTACTCACCAGTCCGCGCCAACTACCTTCTTATTGTTCCCTCAGCACTGCGTCCAGAAGTACTGCCTACTCTACATGATATTCCGACCAGTGGGCAACTCGCATTCTACCGGACGCTGTCGAGGACATAAGAAATGTATTACTGGCCGCGCCTGACCGCCGACGTCGCCCGTTACATCAAGACATGTTGGGACTGCCAGTGACGCATGACACCACCGACAAGGACGGCGGGATTACTACAGCCGATTGAGGCTCCTTGAAGGCCGTTTCAGCAGATCGAGATAGATTTGCCGGGGCCCTTTCCGACGTCGAGATCTGGAAACAAGTGGATGGTCGTGACCACAGACTACTTTACTCACTAGGCCGAAACGAAAGCTCTGCCTGAAGGTAATGCAGCCGAAGTAGCCAAATTTTACGTCGAGGGCATCCTGCTGCGACATGGTGCGCCAAAAGTCCTCATTATTGAAAGAGGAACGGCGTTTAATGCTGAGCTTACTCAAGCCATCCTGAAGTTCAGCCAGACAAGTCACCGGATGACCACTGCCTATCACCCGCAGACGATTGGCCTAACGGCACTACTGAACAAGACGCTCGCCGATATGTTAGTGATGTACGGGCGGTCCTTTTTGAAAGGGTCCACGCGAGCGCGTGGCCCGTGCTCTGCGGAGACTGCTTAGAGCGCGAGCAAGTGGTAGCAAGGAGAAGCACGTCTGCTTGTGTCGTCACCTATTGGGGGCTAGAATAACCAGGCATGGCCGATAGGCAAGCGCCTGCTATAGAATTAGCGGAAAAGCCTCCCCCCCCACCCTTTCGCATGACTGTTGCACAAGGAGCCGGGGCCAGCAGCGCAATGTCTACTGCTAGCTAACCACGTTGGGTACGCAAGCGTCCTGGAAACGTCGAAGCGCCATCCTACACCCGGTAGTTATCAAGTACTCCCGGCGTACCTATATTAAAAGGTAAGCATTCTAGGGCTACTTCCATCGGAATCTGTCCGTCCGTCCGTTTATCTGTCTGTAGCGCGTCACACGATACACTGCGTGCATAGGTATACGTGAGGTCCTATGGAGGTGTATATGAGAATGCCTTACGACTACGTATGACTACTGAGATTTATGATTATGACTATATATTTTCACTTCAGAGAGGTATAAGTGTATTTAAGGTTAATAAAGACTAAATGGATTATGTACGATAAAATTAGTTCAGCGTAACGGCGTATAATTGAGCGTAATTAGTAATAGTGAGGCTAATTAAGTTCTATGATATTCTTAGATGAGTCAAGAGTTACTAAGGTTAAATCAATGGTTAAATCAAGAATTATTAAGTGTAACATGAGATTAGTTCGACAAATTTATGTAATCTTAGTTATTAATTACAGATACAGACGTCTACGGCCTAACTTTAACGAAGGCTAATTAAGTAATTGAGCAAATGTCGTCATTATAAAAAACAACAGCCTGAATAATTGCTTAACGAAATAATTAGGTTTATTAACCTAAGCTAACGTTTCACCTGAGTGCACATCTCGCTTAAGCCGCTCCGAATCAAGTGAGGTTTATTCACGCTATGGGTTGAGCGGGAGCCAGAGCTCCGTACTGCAAAAAAGTACGCAGAAATCCCACTGGAGTTGTCAAAGTCTCCATAAGCCTACGCCGAAATTTCAAGTTGCCCCCCCCCCCCCCATTTCAATTTGGCCCACCCCCTGATTTAAGTTGACCCACCCCTCGTATAGGCTTCCCCATGCATTTTCTGTGGACCCTATGTATATCTATGGCTACTGCCTCTAATCAATTTTTTTCAATTGTTCCTTATCGCTTATAAATATACCAATCATCTACATTTGCGCTATTATAGTTATTAAATTTCTTAACTTCGTACATTACGCATTTTCGTGCAGTTAAAAGGCATTGCACTTTTCGCGTGGCGGACAGATGTTGTTGCGGTACTCGCCCAAGAATGCTTACGCATTCTATGGCGAGTTTTTTTTTGCCATCATTGCTTTTTGAAGTAAACTGCCGCATGATGTACGTTCGTTTTGCTTGTCGAATTTTTACTGCATTGCCTTGACATCAAATACACTTTCATTTTCTTACTC
The DNA here is from genome assembly GCF_023375885.2 of Dermacentor andersoni. NCBI lineage: Eukaryota > Metazoa > Arthropoda > Arachnida > Ixodida > Ixodidae > Dermacentor > Dermacentor andersoni. The sequence continues at coordinate 26,813,648 of NC_092814.1, read as the reverse complement.
TTTTTTTTTAAACACATCATTGATCTCTGTGTATAAAATCCGGTTTTTGTAAGGTACTGTTATATACTGCTGGACTATCATTTTGAATTGTTGAATTTGGAAAAATAATGGGTAGCATGTGATATTCGCATGTGATTCGGTAGCATGGGCACTTTCGTTACATACATTTATATGCTCTATTTACTGCCTGGTTGGTCGACAAGCGCAATGTGCTTAGACCAATCAATTGAATGCTATCATTATCAAAGGTATTTTTTGAAATCAAAATTGAAATTGAATTGAACTAATATATGCTGGGATGCTAGCAGCAGACGCTACGTTGCAAGCATCGCCCGTTGTGCATCTATACCTGGCTCATAGGCAAGCAGCCGCTTGGCCATGCCTCCCCTTGCTGCCTGTTGCTGGCGCTCAAAGCAGCCTCCGCAGGCCACATACTCGCGTGTTCCCTTTCATAAAGAACCACCCTTTACGTCGACCTCGAACACAAGACATGCGATGCGGTGCTTCCGTATGTCACCTTTGCTTACAAAACGGCAGTGCAAGAAACAACGCAGATCACGCCGCTCAAGCTGGTTTACGGAAGGAACCCGACGACGACTCCCGACGGCATGCTGCCGCACGTCACCGTCGAAGAAAATGTTGTCGTCACCGCCTATCTCCAGTGCACCGAAGCCCAACAGCTCGCCCACCTGCGCATCTAGAACCACCAGAGGACCGACAGTCGACACTACGATCTTCCACGAGGCGACGTCGAGTATCAGCCAGGCGACCGTGTTTGGGTTTGGACCCCGACACGCTGGCGAAGACTCAGCGAGAAACCATTTCAATGCTATTTCGGACCCTGAAAGATCATCATACGCATCGTCGCACTCGACTATGACGACGTGTCAGACGGCATTTCACTATCACAGCGGCGCCGCTCACGACCCGAAATAGTCCATGTTGTGCGACTTAAGCCGTTCTACCAGTGCTAACGAACTTTGGGACTTTGAGTAGCTGAACTTGAGACTTTTTTCGGAGAGTGTTACTTTGGACTTTGTTTCTTTGTTGTTTTGTCACTTTTGCTTAATAAGTGTTATTTTGTGGTTCACTTTCCTGTAATGTTTGTAGCATCGGGACGGCGCTATCTGAGAGGGGGGCATTGAAACGTTGACCGCTTTGTTTTTTTTAAAGAAATGTTATCATTCAGCACGGGACGCGCCCGTATGTGTCGGAAGTTTCTCGAATGTTATCGTTGTTTCTACCAGTTGTCTGTTGTCACCCAAGCTTGTATAATCTGAGCGCATGTGCGACGCGAATTGTGTAGAATTTTCTGGAAGACACGCGGGCACCAGCGATTACTCTGGAACCTTCGATGACCCATGCATCAAAGCCGACGCGCTTGGCCGGCAGATCAGATTTTCGACGATCGCCGACTGTGTTCGCCACTATCATTGTCCTTTGAGTGTAGCCTGCTTTTGAGGGCACAGGTTCACCCAATGAAACGCTAGTTTCGTGAATCACAGTTTTGCTCCCTTCTTCACCGTCACTAATACGTGGTAATATATATGATTTACCCAAAATTAGCAATAACAGTATTACTGAGCATGTTCTCGCGATCACAAAATCAGCCACTGGCTGTTGGTAGGCTTCTCTGCTTGCGGAGACGACACTTCGAAAACGAGAGCAAGCGATTGTTCATTGTTTTTGATACGAGACTGTAAATTCTCTGCTCCATGCACTTGAATAATATTTGGCTAATATGTTTACCGGAGTCTCTTCTACAGATCGGCAACGTTTTCTCGCTATGTTCCAAATGTGTTTCAGGGCCCCCTTAACATACAATGACACCGCTTACGGCCTGTACTTCTGCATTTTTCTTGTGCATTTTGTCCAATTCATGCATTTTTGCTAACTTTCCCGAGCTTCGTTAAGGCACAATAAAAGGACAAAAAGGTGTCTACGTTTCGGATATCTTTCGGTGATGATGTTGCCACTTGGACGACGCGTGGTCAGCAGACGTGTGGTGCCTCGGCAAAGTGGCTGGAAACACCCTGTTGGAATCTGACTTGTAACGTTGTTAGATACGGCTCAAGTTGGTGCAGTACTACACAAGAGCACACACGGGATTTCATACCAACGTGTTTTGCCAGCCATGGTGGTTGTGACGTGCTGCTGCTGAGCACGAGACCATGTTGGCGGCCGTCGCTGCAGCTTTGCGATGGGGACGTATGACAAAAATGCTAAGGTACCGTGCTTTGGGTATACAAAATCCCCGGGTGATCCAAACTAGCCCATCACGGAGTCTCTTGCGGCTTATCGGTTTCTTTAAGACTTGCTTTAAAATTAATCAATCAATTATTAATTCAACTGCCATATACATCGCCCCCTGTTTGGATTCTAAGCTACGGAAAGTGGCACCTATATCCTAGAACACCCTTGCCTCATGGGTGAAATTGAGAAGCAATTGTGAAAAATCATCCAACAGGCAAGCGGTTCCTAAACATAGTATTTCTTAGCTTGCTTTTACGGCCAGGGTTGAACACGAGTTTCAGGCCTGAATTAATTCCCAAGCGGTTTACCACCGTCAACACTTGTGGTCACTTGTACGAAGCCAGTGGCAGCTGGTGTCGCAAGCTTGCTATCGCTTGCTATCATGTTGTAGCTATAGCTATAGCGTGTTGCTATACCTTGCTATCGTGCCAAGCATGCTTTCGCAAGCTTGACACGACCTCAGGAAGCGCTGGCCGGTGCTCTGCCACATGGCCATGGCTGAGGTTGCAAACAATTTCTTGCTATATTACCAGCTGTGAAGGTCGGGCGCCAACTGGGCCGTAAAATTTTGAATCTATACTGCAGACATATTGCGACATAAGTTTTACTCAAAATAGTCACTGTTCTGATTTGCACTCGAACTCTATTCGGACGAAGACAAAGCTTCCCTTCTTTGTAAAAGGATTCCTCTCGCGAGCTTTGTGCCACCAAAAGACACATGCATCTAAGAAATTCTCATATATTGTAAAGTGACAATATAAATTTGAATTATAAGTAGCCCACATTTTACAGCTCGTCACTACTGAGAATGCAGTTTTCCTTGCATATCATGAGGCTTTGGAGGGGCCTCTTATGCAACCTGATGCAAATGTCTAGCCCTGCAACACCACGCTTTTCTTTTTTACACTCCTCATATCATCTTCTTGAAATCCTAGTTGGTGTGCCTGTCAAAGCATCGTTTGCCTCGGAAACAGCCAAAAGTAAAACAGAAGTAAGAGTGCAAGAGGCAAGGAAGTACGGCGCCATGGGGAGCAAGGAGGCGAAATGCGACACGGTCGACTTTGAAACGAGTGCATAAGGTGCGATCGCGTTTCACTTTATTTTGTCTCCAGTCTCCCAGCTGCATAAATAAACGGGCGCGCATACATATATATATATATATACATATATATATATATATATATATATATATATATATATATATACACAACCTCCTTAGTAAGCGTCATCACAAGACCTCGATTCAGGCCCCGCTTGATCGATCAGCTCACCAAGCGGTGAAAGCCTTGGGAATACACCTCCCCCTCCTCTGTCTTCGGCTTTCCTTCTCCGCTAATGATCCGTCACAATGATGAGACGGCCCCCGACGGCACGTGTGCGTGGTTGCCGGGCGGTTAACAAGATGCAGACTCACCGTGCAAGAGTAGGGGGTCGCAGCGGTGAGCGATTGCTCCGGTTTCTGACGACACAGCGGCTGCATCGAAAGGCGGCTTTGATGAACGCGGCGCGCGCTCTCCGTACAAGTCCAGGAATGAGAGAAGAAAACAACTAGCCCCACTAGCAGCCGCGAACTTAAACAAGCGCGTTTGCTGTTCGAGAGCGTCTATTTTTTTGAAACATGAAGAAACAGAGCCAACGAAGGGGAAGTGTATCGTGGAAAAGAAAATTTCACCGACGATTACAATACTCCCTAATGCGAAATTTGAGCGCATCTCCAAACGTGTTTTCCTTTGGCGATATACTGGCTGGCGCAGACAACCTGTCTCGTGCGACGCGTTGCAAACGGAACAAAGTGGGTGCGACTGCCTTACCAATCCGGGGATCGCCAGAGGCAGCGCGTGGCTTACGCATGGGCGCGATTCGCAGCCGCCACCGCAGACAAACCTACCAGACGAAGCGCGCTTCTCGGACGCCATGTCGTACCCATCGTCGCCGTACTACGCTTTTCTTGGCACGCTTTCACCATACCCTCCTCCTCCACTTCTCCTCCTCATACCCTCTACTCCACAAGTGCTTAATAGTTTCGCTGCACTCTCCTCCTTCGCTTTCCTCGCTCTTTCATCCTTCGCTCTGCTCGTTCCCTCGGTTACGCGGACGCCGCAGGAACGGTCGCCTAAGAGCTGCGCTCTACTAACTTTTACGCGCCTAGCTGGCACACTACGAATGGGCAGTGCCATTTCACTACGCCAAAAAAACGTTCGAAATTCTATAAAATTTTCGTATGCTTAGTCTATTGAAATCGTCTAATATTGATGCATTTTTGAGTTGTGGAAAGTGGACTGCAAGTAAACTACGGCGCCGATTTTATGCGTTTTAGAAAGTTCAACGACTTCGCTTTCAGAAAGTTGTAACAGCGCGTCTCGGCACGTTGAAGAAGTTGTTCGACACTTGCTCTTTTCATTAGAGAATCACAACATGACACGCCAAATTATACGTATAAGCCTGCTCAAGGAGTGAGATGGGAGAGTCCGAGAGATCTGACGAGCGCGTACAAGCCGCAGCTGAACGGTTTTCTACGAAAGGACATCAATTGGCCACGCACGGTGGCCTTCATCCCTGCTTGCGTCATCACCGGAAGTTAAGGCCTTCGTGCGACGCGGAGAGGTGGAAATATGAAATTCTAGGATATTACGTGGCAAAACCCCGATGTGGTTATTAGGCGCGCCGGATTAATTCTGACCGCCTGGGGTTGTCTACCGTGTACCCCACTGCAGGGAACACGGGCGCATTTCGCCCCCATAGAAATACTGCCGCTGCAGCCGGTATTTGATCTCGCGCCTTTAGCCTGAGCAGCGCAACGCCGAAGCCACTACGCCAACACGGTGGGCGTGGTTGGCGGAGGGGTTGAACATAACTCCCTTGTTTGCCAGTATGAGTGCTCTCACGTCAGCGCTGTAAAAGCGCTCTTCCGCGCAGTATTTCCGTATAGTGCGCCTATACTAGTGTACACCGTATCCAACGCCGTACGTTACGTCCTTGTCAGGCGACGGCACCTGAAAAGAAGAAAAACGCATCAGCCGGAAACTGAATTGCGGTGGGCACACTCGATACACCTATCTGGCATCAACCAGCGTCAGCTATACCTTAGTGAATGCAAGATTTTTGTTCCGTCTACTCGGCAGACATCGTTAAGGTAGAAAACTGCTAGTGTGTTTGGTGTTCTCAAACGTTAATGTTGTTATTACGGCCAAGAACTGGACGGTGAACAGGTAAATCCTTGAGATCTGAGAGTGCATTTTTGAGGTGGGCCCGTTAATAGTTCCGGAATTCCTGGAAATATTTAAATAAATTGATATCTATGTTGGCTTGGCACAAAGATAAGTAGGTCTCGCATTCCCAAAAAGCTCTTTGGCGAATTGTTCGTAAGAGAATATTCCAGCGAATGCTGATACGGAACATATTATTAGTGAACGCTGCCGGCCAACAGCAAAGAACACTTTCGAATGAAAAGCTGTGGGAATTCAGCCCCAGATTCCGGAGGCTTCGACAGACAGAAGACAGAAATAAAGCCCTTAATTGAAATACAGAGAGTTTTGCCGACATATGCGGATTACGTATACAGGAACCTACACGCACAAGAACTACAAAAAATTGTGCAGATCCAGCACACGTGTTGGAATCTGCGTGAAGTGGCTGCATCAATGCTATAACAATAAATGCGATACATACAATTGTCTTTATTGTCATTTTTGCAACCTGTATTCTCATGCAATGCTTATGTTTATGTGCCCTATCGGTCACAACTTTAATGTGACGTAACGTTTATATGTATGCGCTACACTGTTCGCAATCTATAAGCCGAGATGCAGGCAGCAGTTCATGAGAATGCACACTTTGAGACGCAGTGATGTTTGAGAAGGTGATGCTTGTCGAGGGAAGAATGCCGAAGGGAGATGTAGGCTGAGAGAAGCACGGCGTGGAAGGCGGAGGCAACGTCCACTCGCTTTTCCCGTTTCATCCCTGCGTCCACGGACTGATAGAAGCTGGCGCATCCACACGTGCTCTCCTGCGACGTGAGGCATGGTGAGGAAATGCTGGGAGGGTTCCTTAACAAGGCTTCGCTCTAATAAGGCTGTCTCCAGGAAAAGGAGTGTCGCGAAGTAAATCAGAGGGAACATGAGATAGAAGTGAGACAGCCCGAGACTCCGGAGCATTCATTAGCCATTTACAATCTAGTCTGATCTCTCTTAGAGCAGAATCGACCTACGCGATGATCAAGAGCTTCGTTTTCCGTTTCAGGTATATTTATTTATACATAATACCTTACAGGCCTACTTAAAGGCATTGAGTAAGGGGGGTTACAGTTTGTCGTGAAAAGAAAAAAAATGTTGCATCGAAAACAAGAAAGAAGAAAAAAAAAAGAAAAAAGGAGAAAAAAAGGTACAGAACAAAGGTTACAAATAGTGCAGTGGAACATCATTATACAGTATCATCAAAGAGCGTATTCAGGCTATTACGAAAAATTTCGAGGTTAGACATAGATGCGATCTGGTCCGGAAGACTGTTCTACTGTGCAATAGAGCGACGAAGTGATGATGAGTTAAATGCCTACGTTTGGCCATGTGTGTGCATGAAACTGAGGATGTTGTGAAGGCGCCGTGACGTGCGCATAGGTATAAATTGGCAGACTGTGAGATTTGTTGATATAAATGTACCTGTGAAACAGACAGAGGAGAGCTCTAATGCGACGAGTTCCTAATGACTGAAGTGAAGTTTCTTTTTTGATTCATTTAATGTTAGAAAGATGGTCATACTTATGCGAGATGAATCTGGCTGCCCTAATCTGAACAGCTTCCAACATGCTGATAAGTTACTCTTGATATGGTGACCATAGGGATGAAGCAAATTCTACTTGAGGACGAACATAGGGGTGATATGTTTATTTCCGTATAATAAAAGGTGTGTTACGCAAGTTTCTACGCAGGTAACCGAGAGACTTAGAAGCTTTAGAACACATGGCTGCTATATGTGTATCCCAGGAAAGATCAGGTGTAAGGTGGACGCCAAGATATATATACGATGGGGTATTACAAGTTAGGGTATTATTAATCGAATAGTGACACACCGTGTTAGTGCGTTTGCGACTAAACGAAATTAAGTTGCATTTAGTGGCGTTAAGGGATATCTGCCATGTTTTGCACCAACTATAAATAAGATCAAGGTCATTTTGTAGAGAATAATGGACATCGAAACATTTATTAGGGCGGTAGATAATGCAGTCGTCAGCAAACGACCTAATTGAACATGACAGATTGGACGGTAAGTCATTAATGTATATCTGAAAGAGTAATGGCCCAGGACGCTACCTTGGGGGACACCGACGTGACATCGCAAAAATTAGATGAAAAGTTATTCACTACTGTAAACTGATGACGTATAGACAGGAAGTGACGAAGTCAATATAGTGTTAATGAATCGAAACAAAGGGCAGACAACGAAATCAAACGGCAATGAGGTACAGTATCGGAAGTTCTAGAGAAATCAAGAAAGAGGCAGCCAGTCTGGGCATTAGTGTTAATGTTAAAGTGAAGGTCAGTCGGGAATACAAATAACTGTGAGTCACATGAACGGCCTTTCCTGAAACAATGTTGATTAAAGAAAAAAAAGTTGTTGGATTCAAGGTGAGAGTAAATATAAGAAGCTATAACATGCTCATGTAGTTTGCAGCATATGAATGTCAGTGAAATAGTTCGATAATTACCAGGTGACTGCCTTAGCTAGTTCACAGAGTTCACACAGAATTACCAGGTGAGTCCTTAGGTAGTTCACAGAGATGACAATGATTGATTAAAAATTAGACACAGAATGCGACTAGAAATATCTGTAGTAATATTTAGCATTTTTGAGTTTATGCTTTCAATACCATATGAAGTAGAAACTTTAATATTGATAATCGTGTTAGCGATTCCTCCGGCAGTGTCGATGATTGGTGCCAGGAAGGCGAATTTTTGCTCTGGAACAAACGGCACATTGGGAGAATCTTCCTTTGTAAAAGCAGATGAGAAATACGCATTTACACCGACTGGACACTCTTTATCAGAAACGGGAGTTCGTTTTTCATCGTGTATTGCGATGTGTTCAGTAGAATTATTAGGGCACATTACCTTCCAGAATTTTTCAGGATTATTGCTGATAAGTGAGATCAAGTCTTGGGAATAATACTTCTCGTTGGCTACACCTAATGTTTTATAATAAGATTGTAGGCGTTTCTTATATTTATCCCAATAAGGCACCGTATTATTACGTCTCGCGGTATTGTACAAGCGTTTCTTTTTATTTCGTAGTGATCGAAGTTGTTTAGTAAACCAAGGGATAGTTTTATCATTTGTTATAGAGAATAATGGCACATACTTTTCCACTAACTCTAACATTTTGCGTTTAAAATTGTCCATTTTTCATTCACGGACCGTGAAGAAAACGATGGTTGAAAAATTTCACTGAAAAAGCTTCTAATTTGGTGTTTATTCTGTTGTAATCAGCTCGGTTATAATCCCGGATAGTTTTAGTTGTTACACAAAAACTGTTAACGGTAGGTTAATTGTGAAGTTCAGAAGTTTATGGTCACTAAAGCCTTCTATGCAGTTGCGTAGACAGAAATTTCGTTCGGTGAGGGGGGGGGGGGGATCTCACGTTGCAGTTCGGCCTCCTCGTTATCGAATTTGTCGAAGGATGAAATCCATGAATAATAACTGCATTGCTATTGCCAAAGATGCCGCAAACCAATTTAAACGCTACGCACTGTGAAGACAAGTAAAATATGTATTTTTTCATGGCATACTATACTCGTATGTCCCAAAAATTGTATCCGGAATAACTGATAACAATGCTTTAATGTTTTTGTCTATGTAATAAGTAAAGAAAATACCACACGAACTTTAGAACTATTTCAGTTCGAAACCAGCAAAGCAGTGCATTCCGCTGATATGAAAAATGCAAAGCCCATGAAATGAACAAGTTGAGGACAAATATTTTAATGAAACTTTGTCATTGACGAACCTTGTTTACAATTTTGTACAAATGCAACAACCAGGGAAAAATCTCAATGACTATGTTCTTTTTTCCAATGTACTGCGCAGGAGCAGCTGTCACCGGTCGTGTATTGTGAGTAATTGCACCGAAATTATAGTCCCAACAGAGAGCACATATAAAAAGCAGAAGTTCTGCAAAATATACGAGGCCGAGTCAAATGAAAGTGAGCCAATGCGAATATATGACAAACGGCGTACTTTATTTAAGAGTAGTCTTCATGACCATTTAAACATTTGTCCCACTGACTAACAATTAACGTGATTCCCGTCTCATAGAATGATGATGATGGTTGAAGTTTATTGGCGCAAGGGCATCTAAGGCCAAAGAGCGCCAGGACAAGTGTTTTGGTTTAGTAAAATTGTGAGTTTAGGACTTTGACTAAAAATAAAGGCTGTATAGAGACCTACACGTAAGATATGTCTATAAATATTTGTACATAAATTCTAAAATAATTATTAAGATAAGTATAAGGCCGCAAAGGCATTGGTTAGAGGCACACATGGTAAATTATTGTGGATTGACCGAGTCCCTAGCTGTACAATTCTTGCTTACACAAGAAGAGCGAGAGCTCAGACATACTTTTGTGCATCAGACCATATCTCACCTGTGAGGCACAATCTGATGGTTAGGATGATATGAGATGATGTCTAAAAAGTTAACTTGTGCAAGATAACTAAACACTCTTTTAAAGTTAAAAAGTGCAACCTCTGATAAGAACATCGAGGGATGGGGGGTATATGGTGTGAGTAAAGTTCCCTAAAATGAGTCACTCGCTCTCGGTGAAGTTGAGTACATTGAATGAGGACATGTAGGACGGTTAAGTTCTCACCGCAGCGTGTGCACGTCGGTGGGTCAGTTGCAGTCAAGAGGTATTTGTGTGTGCCATAAGTGTGTCATATTCTGAGTTGTGCCAGCCTGACTTCGGTGAGTCGATCAGGCTTCAGCGGGAAACATTTGGTTAACTACGGTTTAACAAGGTGCAGCTTATTTTCAACTTCCTTGTCCCATTCAGCTTGCCAATGATTACGGAGGGCCTTTCGTACCGCAGGTTCAACGTCTAAACCAGGTACCCAAATTACATTAATTGTATCCCGATGAGCCGCTTGTCCAGCATTTTTATCCGCCATTTCATTGCTTGCGATCTCAGAGTGGCCTGGTATCCAGCATACAACAAGAGCAAGGTGTTGTTTATACGCTACTTGAATGAGTTGATGGAGCTTGTTTAATACAGGGTTTCGGCTTGCTTTGCCACAGGACAGGGCTGTGACAACGCTTACAGAATCTGCGTATATTACAGACTTTTGTATGTTGTGGTGTACTATATACTCAACAGTGATAAAAATACCGTGCGCTTCCGCTGTGAAGATGCTACTATGATTATGCAAAGTTTTAGAGTTAGAGAAGTATGGGCCATGGGCTGCACATATACTGAATTTGCAGACTTTGAAGCATCAGTGAAAAATGCAATAGATCTGTACTTGTCTTCAAGAGCCATGAAATGTTGCTGGATGAGGGCACTTGGACAACTCTAGTCTAACCTAACCTAACCTAACCTAACCTTACCTAACCTAACCTAACCCCAATCTACTCCATGCTTTCTTCTGGCGTTTCTTTACGGTTTCGAAGTCTTTGTTCCACCACGGTTTTGGGTTGACTTTATCTGTGCAGGACTGAGGTATGCAGTTGTTAGCAGAACAGAGGATATGTTCAGTGATGTAGGTGGTCAGTTCCTCTACACCTACGTGATCCACATCTTCCAGGGACAATTTACGTAGCTTTCCAAATTTCGACCAGTCTGCACTATGAAGCTTCCACTTTTTGGGGTAAGCTGGTCCATCGTGCCACTGTTGTTTCTAGGATGTTGGGAAGTGATCGCTCCCATATGGATTACTAATAACTCTCCATTCCAGGTATAGAAGAAGGGATGCTGACCCTATGGCTAAGGCTATACACGAATACGTGTTGTGTGTAGAGCTGTAAAAAGTTGGCTCTGTCTTGTTAAATAGACAGGGTCCAGATGAAAGAAGGAACTTTTTAATTGCCCGTCCTCTCGCATCACATCTTCAGTCACCCCAGAATGTGCTGTGAGCATTGAAGTCTCCGATTGGTATATAGGGTTCGGGAAACTGGTCAATCAGCTTTTCAAATTCGGCTCTGTCAAACCGTTCATCAGGCTATATATATATATATATATATATATATATATATATATGGAGCAAATAGTTATAATGTTGGGCTGCTGAGCACGAGGTCGCGGGATCGAATCCCGGCCACGGCGGCCGCATTTCGATGGGGGCGAAATGCGAAGACACCCGTGTGCTTAGATTTCGGTGCACGTTAAAGAACCCCAGGTGGTCGAAATTTCCGGAGCCCTCCACTACGGCGTGCCTCATAATCAGAAAGTGGTTTTGGCACGTAAAACCCCATAATTTAATTTTTAGCAAATAGTAATAAGTTGGATGAACAATATAGCCCGAACAGCCACTGCTTCAAATGAACTCTGGAGTGATACACGCTGGCATGCTACTGACTTTTGGGCTATGATTGCCACACCACCTGAAGAATTACCATTATTTCTATCTTTACGGAAAATTATGTACTGTCTGAAGATGTTCTTGTGTGTAGACTTTAAATGTGTTTCTTGAACACACAACAGTCGTGGCTGATATTCCTCTAGTAGATCGTTGACATCATCTAGATTCTTAAATAAGCCCCTGGCATTCCACGGAATTATTTGTGTTGCCATATTGAGGAAGATTTTTGTTGTCTGTGTTCAAGAGCTCGTGTTAAAGATAGATATGTATACAAGGACGGTAACCGTTTAGGTTACCGGTCCCTTTCTTTGAGCAGTTACAGGTATTTTATCTCTTCTGGCGCGCTCGTGAGAGCACTGATCTTTCGGCGTCGATGATGCCGGGGATTTTCGATCGACCTCCATAACCTTCTCGGAGGCACTGGAGGATCGTGAACTAGACGCTGAGACTTGCGTCCCAGGCAATGGAGTTCAGTTTAGCTTTGGAAACTGCGGAACTGAAGTCTCCAGGCCCACCTTCGATGATGATGGAGCAGAACTTGCTGCTGCCACCAGGGGGGCAGGCGGAGTGATTACCGGACCACTATCAGTGACCGCGGTAGACTACCGAGGCATTTGTGACGCTGCCCCCCATCGCGCCACCTCGAAAAGGCTTGTGTGATCTAAGTACGAAAGACGTTTCCTTGCTTCGTGAAATGTTATATTTTCTTCGACTTTTAGTGCAATGCTTTCTTTTTCTTTCTTGCATTTAGGGCACGTCCTGGAGTAAGCTGGATGGCTTCCATCACAGCTTACGCAATGTGGAGATAAGTCACAAGTGTCTGATGAATGATCGTTCGAGCTGCATTTCGCGCAAGTCTGCCTTCCTCGGCATGTCTGAGATCCGTGTTCATACCTCTGCCACTTAAAGCACCGTCGAGGATTTGGGATGTACGGCCTAACACATACTTTCATATAGCCTGCATCCAATGAACTAGGCAGCACACTAGTACCAAAGCTTAGTACAATGTGCTTTGTTGGAAGTTGTTCATTGTTCCTGCGGATTAGGATTATTTCTAGCTTGATCAAATTTTGGTGCTGAAAACATTCAAGCAGCTCTTTGTTACTAAGGTCCAAGAAGTCGTCTTCAGAGATTACTCCACGGCTCGTGTTCATGGTTAGATGTGCCGACACAGTGACTCCCACATCGCCAATGCATTTCAAGTTATTAATTTTGTCATGATGAGTTTTATCCTTCAATTCAAGCAGCAGGTCTCCATTGGACATCTTTGTGGCTTTGTAGCCAGGTCCTAATTGTTTGCGAGGCATTTCGCCACCAAGAAGGGAGAATTTACGCACGCTCTTGTTGCCTTCACTGTGGATTACTTGGTACTTAGGGAAGTGTTCTTGATTGTTCTTCAAAAGAATTGAAAGGTTGCATCGGTGCGCCCTCTTTTTAGAGGGCGATCAAGGGAAAGTCGTTTACTAGAAGCCATATAGGGGTCTTGAATTCGGCAGCAGCGCCAACCGCCCACCACCGGGCCCAACATGGGGACGGAGCAAGTCGTACGAGTAAGACAAGCCCTTGCCAGTTGTACGGTGCTACTATAACCCAATCTGGAGTACCCAAGGTGGCCATCCACACAAGGTTAACCCTCGCTGCCAGGAAAGTCGGCAGTAAATAGAAGAGAGAAGAAGACAGGAAAGATTGAAAGGAAGAGAGAAAGGCGCAGAATGGAAAGGGGGACAGGAAAAGGCAACTACCGATTTCCCCTGGGTGGGTCAGTCCGGGGGTGCCGTCTACGTGAAGCTGAGGCCAAAGAGGTGTGTTGCCTCAACCGAGGGGCCGTAAAGGTCCAAACACCCGACATCGGCTCAGCCCCCAGGATCCCCTTTTCCCCGGACACGGCAAAGCCGGGCACGGTTAGACGCGGGAGGGTCCAACCCCCATGTGCTCGGGTACGTGGTGTCGCAACACACCAAACGCCTGCTGACGCAGACACCCCTGCGGGGCCCGTCTCATAGAACACCTTGGGTTGCTGCTTCGATGAGTCTGTAACTGATTTTTTCGCGTCATCGTCCGACAGGAATCTGGTTACCTTGAACTGTCTCTTCAATTGCCTCAAAATGTGGAAGTCGCAAGGCGACAGGTCTGAACTGTATGGCGGATGTTGCAGCGTTTCTCACATTCGTCAAATTTCCGCGTCATCTGTTCTTGATTGCGACATACAGCCAATCCAGCGTTTCACAATACCGGAAAAGATTGATAGTCTCTCCAGGTTTAGCAACTTCGAACAGTACTGGCCCCTGACGATCGAAAAATAAAAAGTCAACAACACCTTTCCGGTGTTGTTGTCTTTAGAGTGGCGAATTCGAATGATTCCACTGTAAGCTTTGCCGCCGTGTTTCAGGCTCGTAGCAGTGGCACCATGATTGGTCCCCGGTAAGAATTGCAGACAAGAAGTCGACACCCTCATTGTGATGCCAGATGAGAAGAGTCAAGGCAGCGCTGAACCTCTCCGTCTACTGGTGGTGGTTCAAAATCTTGGGCATCCATTGCGCACACAAGAGCCGATAACTGAAATGTTCATGAATTATGGTGTCAGCCGAACCGCGGCTGATGTTCGCACGCTCTGCCGATGATCGATGCTTATCCTCCGTTCTTGTCTAACCAGCTCATCAACCTTTGAAATTGTGTTGTGGGTGATTGCATGGTGGCTTTGGCCACGTCTTGGATCGTATTTGCACCTTTCACGTCCTTCTTTGAACCATTTGTTCCAATGTTCCAATGCTCCAATGAAATACAATGTTCAACGTACACGGCAGCCATACGGCGATTAATTTCTTTTGGGGAAACACCCTCAGCTGACAAAAACCTCACGACACCACGCTGTTGAACTTTTGGAGCGTCCATTTTGTCCCACAACCATGTTCAACCCAGTATATGAGAGCATTAAAGAACATTTATCCTCACACCTGCGCGTCACTTTTGTAAATGAGAGATGCCTATGTGCTACGCGCTTGCCTCGCAGATAATGAATCGAACCATTATTGCGGAGGATGGGTTGGCTCACTTTCATTTGACTCGTCCTCGTACATTAGAAATGCGAAGATAGGGTTTGATAAACCGGTTCACAGAAACAAAGTTCACTGCACGTGTACACAAAAGCTCGCAAGAAGATATTCAAATATACGTAAACGCCTCCAATAAATCTACGCACCTAAGAAAAAGTCACTGTGTATAATGCACCAAACAAGGCAAATAAACCATGTTGCGCAATCACAGATTCACAGATCACAGAATCCTAAGGCTCGCCCCCCACCTCCTCTATACTGCCGCTGACGTATAGCGCGCGACGGAAGGAGGCGCGCATCCTGCTCGCTTTTCTCCCTTGCACACACAAGACTAAGCCATCATCGTCGGCTCACGCATACCCCCCCTCCCCCCCTACGCCTTCACTCGCACATACAGCATGCGGCACGTGGTCATGATGTTATCGGCCTTGGACTTCATACGGAACATGAGGATGACTGCGATGGCAGGTATGCGCCTAGAGTGTCTATATTATTGCTATCGCAATAATATAAGAGTATCCGGCAATTGAATGGTCCGGCGACTCGTCATTTTGCGCTAAAGAAGAAGTAACAAAATAGAACTTGCGACAATTTGCTATGCCGCAACAATGTCTTTCTTTTTTCTTTTGTGGGGCGGGGGCACCGAAATGAAGAAACATAAAGGAAACCGTGCTGGCCACAATCGAATGCCAACTTTTGTACCTTGTGTGACTACTGAAGGAATATTGAAGAAAACGTGAGACACTTCGTCCACAGAGAGCCATAAGCACACTACTCGGTATCCTACACCGGCGAGACAAGACTTTCCGGAGAGGTTACCCTCAAGCGAGCGCGTTGCAATCCCTCGAGTTCCCACAGTGATGGCGGCGAGCTACCATTGTTTCTTTTATTTCGTCTGCTAGCCAGAAAGCATCCAAAACTCTGCCAGGCGAAAATCCACTCCGCCAGACAAAAACGAATGCGCACCAAAGTGGCTGCGCGGGGGTCAGGGCAACACGAGAAAAATGCATGCGCTCCTCTGGCAGCCCGCGGGTAGCGAGAACAAGAAAATTGAAGAGGCTCAATGTGTCCTCGCGAATAAATGTTAAAGTACAATATATATATATATATATATATATATATATATATATATATATATATATATATATATATATATATATATATATATGAGGAAGTAGTTCCCTTTGCTGGCTTTAGTGTCTTGACGCAGGGGAAAAAAATGCTGATATTCCTTTCTGCGACACGACGGCACAAATGAACCACCACAACGCTTCGTCTCGTCGGACCTCGCTGCGTGTTTTGTCAACTTGTCTGATAGTGTGTTGATTTGGCTTGTCTCGTTGTATGGTCCAATGTACGCCTTTAGAAAACTCAATGCACCTTTGGCGTCAAATGTTTATAACAACATTAAGGCCGCAATGTTCCGGAATTGGAAAACTAAAGCACGACTTTGGAAATGTCAATGCGCTTGTTGCATCAAAAGTTTATGAGAACTTTATATTAATTAAGTTTCAGAATTAAAATCCATGCGCTCCGTAAATTCCGCGGCCTCCGCAAGGTGCCGCGACGAGCCCGCTCGCCATCAAAATGCCTTTGAAACTATGTGCTTGGATGGGGCTCCTCGTGTTATGTGACTCGAGGTGCATGGGCGTTGCCACAAAATCCAATTTGAGTTCGCAATGTCCGCCCTGAAATATCTGTCTTTTCGAGCGTGAAAAAGACATTCTATACAAAATCCAGAATGATATCCTGCGCAAGGGGTTGTTTTGGTCGGTGGTGCATGACAGCACGAAAGCATTTCGGAGGGGGGGGGGGGGCTGAAGCCACCATGAGCCCCCTTCGCTACGCCCCTGCTTCTATGTAAGAAACCGGTCCAGCAGTGTCCAGTATAGCAATTAAAACCAAGTCCAATATGTTAGTACCACGAGTGCTTTGATCAACAACTTGTGAGAAGTTGTAGTCAAATGTTGCTTCGAGAAAATCTGCTGAGGCGCGACACCTTGTAAACATAGTAGACCGATCGATAAGAGTATAATTGAAGTCGCCAAAAAACATATTACGTCACTTGAACAAAGTTGTGTAGCGCGTGCTATATTATCATGTAGTTCTCTAGTGAAAGAAGAATCGGCATCTGGTAGACGGTAACATGATCCTAAAAGTAGTTTAGCAGAAGATGTAAAGCATGCTGCCCAAGGTATTTCTATTTTAGGGTTAGTATCAATTCAAAAGTATGAGACTGTCTTCGTGATCGCTATTAACACGCCGCCTCCTCTTTTTCCTACCCAGTCGCAAGGATATATTTTATAGCTACATTTATTTGGGTTAAAGAACCTCAGGTGGTCCAAATTTCCGGAGTCGCCCACTACGGCATGCCTCATAATCAGAACAGGGTTTTGGCACGCGAAACCCCACAATTTATTTTGACATATGACTTTTATTTTAGAAAAGTTCATCGTTGGTTACGTCGGCATAGAGCCAGGGCGTCGTAAGTATTAATATGACAGGGTCACTGCCATCTAAGTAAGAACATAACTCATCCCTCTTGGGCAGTAGACTTGGAATGTTAGTACAAGATGCCGATAATGACGGTGATTTTAACTCATGCCGCTTACCCGTGCGCGTGTTAGCCTCATGCTATCTAGTAGACTGTACAGCTACGTTGTCAGAGCTATCAAAATCATGAGCTTTAGCATCAATGCGAAGCTTATCTACTGAAAGCCCGAATGGCTTATTCTGTGCTTTTGCCTATTCCAGAAGGTTTCTACCTGCCTGTCGCATTCTCAAAGAAAAATATTCGCGTATGTAAAACGAAGATCCGTTGAGCTTGCGTGCATTTCACAAAACCTATTCTGTATCCTTGAAGAAAGTATACTTGACAATGATAGGCCTTCATTTTTCCTTCTTGAACCTGCCCAGCCTGTGAACACGCTCTAATTGCGTGCTTGCTATAGAAAAGTTGAGGTTAACAGAGGACACCTTCATAATTCTTTTTTTCTGAAGTGTCCCAAAGCTCATTAGGGTCATCTTCTAGACCAAAAAACAGTAAGTTGGACCGACGCATCCTATTCTCAGGATCATCGCTTCTATCCGTAAGTGTAAACAGCTGGTTGTCACATTACGTAGGGCATCCACAGCTCTGGAAGGTGCCGTTGCAGACAGGGAAGCATTTACTTAGGCGTTTAATTTCGTTATCAACCGCTTTCAGCCCTTCGTACACACCACGAATGGTGTCGGCATTCGCACCAGCCCCGTCTGCAAGACGTGCCACATTTGCTTTCTCTAGAATATCTACTTTACGCTTGAGTTCTTTTATTTTGATTTCAGTGGCAGCATGTTTGGAAGGCAATGACTCATAACTTTCCTTGAGGTCACGCATTTCTTCAAGGATATGGGCAAATGCATTGGCTTCGGACTTGTTCAGAGGGCCTTGATTTGATTCTACATCACCCGCAGGCATTAATGAAAGGTCACACATGGCACTACATACGCAAGACGCACAACATGACAGTCGCACCAGTGTATCTAAGCTGTGGAAGGCACGACACCGCAAGGAGCCAAGGCTTACTGCTTCTTGCGCAAGAAGCATCACTCAAGTAATTAACCCGAAATAACATATATCGTAAGCGTTGCATCCTTCCTCCGGTGTCGAGCCCAAAAGGGTTCGACACCACATGCGAAATCATAGTGCTTTATCTGGTGAATTTTGAGAGACGTGCAGAAAGGCTGGTTTTCACCGAAATTGTTGGCCAGAAGTGTTGTTAAGCCTGCTTCCTTGCGAGGCTGCTGAGGAGGACGCGCATGCATACAGAAAAGTAATAGCAGCTCTTTTGCTAAACGCAGTCTATCGGTCGAGACATTTGGGCAGCGTTCCAGGTGTGCCAGTAAATGTAATTACTCACACTTAGGCTGTGCGCGTTAGATTGGCAGTGGTGATAGCGATTCCTGCTGTACCAAACCACATCTTCTGCACATTGCAGAGCGCCGACAATGAGGACCAGGATCATCGCTGGACGACCGCGCACGTGCTTACCATGAATCTACCTTGACCTTCGCCCGTCATCGACTGGGAGAGTCGCCACCAGATAGAGACCGCACAATGCTGTGCACTTTGACCGAACTGCGCACCTAGTCATCAAGACAGATCGCGTGTTGGCTCAACCACATGTTCACTCCTGCGCAGATAAATTCAATGCATCTCCTGGAAGCTGCATTGGCAGTGGTGACGGCGATACCTGCTGTACCTAATCACATCTTCTGCACATTTCAGGTTAGAGCTTTGTCGTCTTCATCTTCACTTGTGTAATTCTCTTTCACGCTGTTCCGATGTCAGTGCTGCCAAAAATAAGACTGCATGGTTGTTGCACCGCTTATAGATATGCCGCTCTGATTCAGTATGACGAAAGTATTCGTAAAGCTTTTTCAGAATGTTAAGGACGAGCTTAAATTCAAGGCATTTAAGGAAACAATCCATAGCAGCATGCGTACGGGGAAAAGCACTGTACGTGCCGAGTTGGCAGAAATAAAGCAAAACATGGAATTTATCAGCAAAAGCTTCGAAGACGCCAACCATCAGGTAGCAGCTACAGTTGCAGAAAACAGCACCTTGAAGAAAGAAAATGCAACGCTTCGGCAAAGAGTCAACTTGCTTGAACAGGGTCTACTTGAATGTCAAGCCAGTCTTGTAAAAGTGGAACAATACCCGTGAAAGGAAAACCTGGAAATCAAAGGGGCTTTGCAGGAACCAAATAAAGCATTCCTGACATCCTGAAAAAGACGAGGGTGGTGTAGGTGTCATAACACGTGCATACATTAATGCGTGCCACAAAATACAGCAAACAAATGAACTTAACCGTAGTTTCAAAGACGCAATAAGCGAGATCGGGTGCTAGAAAAAGCGCGAAAGAGAAGACTGACTAATGCAACTCTCGGCTTGGTTTCATCGACCCAAGAAGGGCAGAAAGGTGCGCGAGAGGACTCGCCAATTTATATAAATGAGCATCTGTGTCCATTTATGAAAAACATCTGCTCGGATCGAGCATCGCACGAAAGTGAGCATGCGCATGGAAGCACGTTTAGACAAAAAATGATCCATTTTCGCGCGCCGTGCCGACACGTCCCCTGTACTGTCAATTCAGTGTGAGAGCGACATTGATAAGATTATTAGCGCAGACACTTTAGTGAGGCTCTTAGACTAGCTATGCAAACGTCAGCACTGAAAACAGCATTCCCTAGAACTTGCGCATATCATAAGAATCAAGAAGGCAAAAAATAGTTGAATCTTTCCTACTTAAATGCAAGGTCTGTCTTGCCAAAGCGGACTGACCTACTGCTTCTCTTTGATTACTGTAGTACTCATTTTGATGTGCTGATGTTTACCACGACATAGCACACTGAGAAGTCTGAACATTTTGTGCTCCCGGCTTATGGCCATTTCTATTTGGATCGGCGAGTCAGACAGGTGGTGTGTCATTGCAGATAAATCTTCCATGTTTGCAATTACTGAACGATTTTACTACGACTACTTTATATTATGAAATTTTGTGCACTAGAAATGGTAAAACAGGTTTGGTGTTGTGTATAGACTACAAAATGGCAGTATTCCAGCGTTTCTTATTTTCCTTGGCAATTTGTTTTTGCATGCAAATGAAAATGGATAGACGCTAACACTAGGTGATTTCAATATTTATATTCTAAGGGACCCGGGACATGCTATAGACTTACTATTGGTTTTACGATGCAATGGTTTTAGGAATGAAATGGCATCTCCAACACGAATTACGACTTCATGCACATCTCTACTAGAGATATTTATCACCAATTCTCGTGCCTTAAAAGTTATCTCCAAAGTCCTAAGCTCCAACTTGAGCGACCATATGCCCGTTGTATTGGTGATGGAGAGACTGCAGCCAATCGAGAAACCAGAAGCTCCGGAAATAGAGTATCACAATATTTCAACAATGGCGTTAGTAAATTTCCTAGAGAACGTCAGGCATGTTGACTGGAGCAAATCACTGGTGATTACAGATGCAAATGCTTCCTGTGATAAAGTCCTAGATCTTTTCAAACAGTGCTACTACGCTTCTTTTCCAATAAGAACTTTTCATAAGAGTAACACATCAAGAAAACCTTGGGTTACTCGACATCTGCTGAAAATGATTAAAATCAAAGACAAAATGTTTCAGGCGTTTCTTCAGGCTCATGACCACAGTAAGTTCATAGGACTTAAGTCATTAGCAATCAGCGTAACAAAGCAATTCGGAAATCGAAGGAAGAATAATAATAATTAATATATGGGGTTTTACGTGCCAAAACCACTTTCTGATTATGAGGCACGCCGTAGTGGGGGACTCCGGAAATTTTGACCACCTGGGGTTCTTTAACGTGCACCTAAATCTAAGTACACGGGTGTTTTCGCATTTCGCCCCCATCGAAATGCGGCCGCCGTGGCCGGGATTCGATCCCGCGATCTCGTGCTCAGCAGCCTAACACCATAACCACTGAGCAACCACGGCGGGTTATCGAAGGAAGAATATTACATACGTATCTTTCATAATGATTGCCGTTATAACAGCGATGTTCTTTGGAAGCAATTAAATAAAATCCTACACCGAAAGCTTATGTCGAACTGTATTGACCACCTGGTCGGCGATAATACTATATTAAAAGAGAGGAACTTGCGAACCGCTTCATTGACTTTTGCGCCTATATTGGTGACACAGAGAACACTTCTGTATTTGCTGCGTGTATCCCTAGATCTCCGCATTCTTTGTCGCTTCAGCCTATTTCTATCGCAGAAATTATCGGGTTTTAGAAGGCCTTAAGAATAAGCTTAGTTGTGATGCCGGTGACTTACAAATTAAGCCCATAAAGTATGTGCAAAATGAGATTGCGCCTGTCAATTCGCATATCTTTAATATAACAATTTCTACTGGCATTTTTCCAAATAACATGCAGGTAGCTAAGGTAACCGTAATACATAAAGGTTGGGACAAAAACACTTTTTCTAACCAGTCCCGTCTCAGCTTTACCTGTTTTCTCGAAAGGGTGCGAAAAAGCGAAAAATGCCCGATTGGACAGTTTCTGCAGCAAGCACAACCTTATAAGAATTCCTCAATTTGGGCTCAGGAAACTTCGTTCCACACAGAGTGCTCGTTTGCTGCAGAAAGAAATTATATTAGAGAACATCGAAAATAAATTGATGACACTAGAGCTATTTCAGTAAAACCTTTGACCGTGTAAATCACACAATTTTGCTCGATAAAATGGAACGCTATGGATATAGAGGAGTAATACTGGAATTAATTCGGTCATACCTTACAGGTCGATCACATTGTACTGAAATAGGCAAAAACAAATCGCGCATGATAGAGATGGTGTCAGGGGTGCCGCAGGGATGTATTTTGGGGCCTATCCTTGTCGTTTTTTACATCAGTGATATAGTACAAATCAATAAAACTTGCAAATTTGTTATCTACGCAAATGATTGCTCCGTGTTTTTTTGCGCAAAAAGACCTAGTGCACGTTACTATCCCGGCAGATGTGTTTTGCACTAAAGTAAACGAATGGTGCAAGACAAATTATTTTACACTGAACGAATCGAAAACAAAGTGTATGTAGTTTCTTGCGTTAGGAACATTGGCTAATGTACCTGAACCCATTATGCTTGGCCCGTACAATGTTTCTATTCAAAAAAAGTGTAAAACTACTTGGCATTATATCTGATGACGATAAGTTCTAGAACCAGCACGTTCAGTCATTATTGGTTACATTAAACAAAACAGTGGGCACATAAAAAGCCTAAAACAGTGGGCAGAAGGTCTCTCGGTGGCTATTAGAAGACTGCTTTGTGATGCCCTGTTCAGCTATTCTTTGTATTATTGCACGCTAGATTGGGGTAACACTAAAGCTGAGAATCTACTCAAGCTCACTTTAGTACAAAAAAGGCAGTCTGCATGCGTGGTATCAAGTGCTTCTTATTTAGAATAGACGGCGCCTCTTATTGAAAAGCATAAAATACGTAATGTTTAAGATTTCTTCACTTACACTCTACTGCGTTCCTATATAAAAGCAGTTCAGGGCAAATTAAATATTTTTCTTGATACTGCACGACTTGAGTACACCCCAATATAACCTTTTTCGTGTCAACCTCTATGGCGCGTTCGCTTTTGGCGTATACAGTACGACCAGCAAATAATTCAGCATACATTGCCAACGACATTAAATCAATATGAGAGACTCAATATTGACATGAAAACGTTAACAAATAAAGACATAATAAGTTTATTCATGCAACAAAAATGAAAAGCAATTCTTTTGTGTATGTCTAGCCAGTGTATTATATATGTATATTATGACTACTTAGCCCTTCTCTTTGATTCTTCCTTCCTACATGCCCTTAGAATGGCGTGTTTTATTTGTAATGCAATCTTGGTTTTATTGTATGGTTGGTACAGTGATTTTTTTAATAATGTCTAGGAATGTTGAAAGCGTTTCGTCTCCATTGCTGACGGGTGGCTGGAGCCCAGCCGAGCTGCAGTGCAGCAGCTTTTTCTGCGGCCGCCTTTTCCGCCTTCTAAAGTTGCAAAATGAGGTTGCTTTGATTGTCTAAAAAGTTAAAGTCAATATACAGGAATGGCTGGAAAGCCCAGAGGTGTACGCTAGTCACGATAATATGATCGATTGCTTGACCTTAGAGCAGTTCTGCCACTGCATTCCCCAAGAGTGTAGGCTATGGTTAGAAGACGGTTTAAAGGATATTACGATTGAAGAGCAGCTCAAAATGATTGCAAAAGACATCCAAGAGATAAAGAATGAAAAACTGGTGACCAATCAAAAACTTGGAGCGATAGATAAAAAGCTGGAAAAAATAGGCAAAATGGAAAAGCAGATCTTGGAATGCGTGGAGAGAGTTGACAAACTTGATCACCTGGTACTATCCTTGACTAAGAAAGTCGACGGATTAGATAACAGAGGCCGCAGGTCTAATCTTGTCGTATACGGTGTTAAGGAAATCGAAAATGAGAGCCACCAAGATCTGCTCGATGCTGTTGAAAAAACAATCTTTGAAGATACGATAGGAATAAAAACGGCTGGCATCGAAAGAATCCACCGTCTTGGGCGAAAACAAACGATTGATAATCCCAAGCACAGACCTGTCATTTTGAAGTTATTTGACTACCGGGATAAAGCTAACATACTTAGCAATTGCAGAAAGCTAAAAGGAACTGAATATTCAATTAGTGAGGATTATTCGCCTGCAGTAAGACAAATTAGAAAGAAGCTATGGGAAAGAACGAAAGTACATCGAGACCAGAAAGAAAAAGTTTTTTTGTCCTACGATAAAGTCAAAATAAATAATCGCCTGTACACCTGGGATGATCAAGCGAAAGACATAGTGGAAGTTGCAAAAAACGAAAGCATGCACAACGGACCCGCCACGCGAACTCGAAACCGCCGTCGACCCTAGTTGTTCTCAACGTTAATGCGCGCAGCCTTTTGAACAAAATCGAACAGCTAGAGGCGATTCTGATCGCTCTTGAACCTGACATTATCTGTGTGACTGAGACGTGGCTGCACGCTGACATCGCAAACCATGAAGTAGCCCCTCCGGGCTACTCCATTGTCCGAAAAGACCGAACAACTAGAGGTGGTGGTGTTGCTTTGCTCATAGGCCAAGGCATAATTTACTCAGTGATGCCAGATGTCCCTGGTGTGGAGGTGGTCTGGTGTAGAATTCAGCTGGGCCAGACCCACGTCTATGCTGTCGCCGTCTACAGACCACCCCAAGCCGAAGTCTCGTATCTCGAGCAGCTTCTAGAGTACATGTATCAACACATGCTGGGGAACGCCATAATAATGGGAGGAGATTTTAATCTTCCAGAGATTAACTGGGACTCACTGAGCCCATGCAATGTAACAAATAATACCTTACTGAGCTTTCTGCTTACCTTCAACCTGACCCAAATAGTATCCAAGCCCACCTGTGTCCAGGGCACTTCAAGCTCCATTTTAGACCTTATTTTCATCAGCGAATTCTTTTCCAAAGAAGATAACAAAGTCGAAATTCTTGAAGGACTATCGGATCATCACATGGTTTTTTGCACGTTCACCATTCCAAACCGAATCCGCCAACGTAACACTAGAAAGCGCGTGTACGCATTTAACAAAGCAGACGATGAC
This sequence comes from Dermacentor andersoni, assembly GCF_023375885.2. Taxonomy (NCBI): domain Eukaryota; kingdom Metazoa; phylum Arthropoda; class Arachnida; order Ixodida; family Ixodidae; genus Dermacentor; species Dermacentor andersoni. The sequence goes on along the minus strand of NC_092814.1, from coordinate 26,788,600 downwards.
GCCATTATGACCTACTTTGCACACGAGTACTACGACTTTAACGAGCTAATCTCAAAGGGCTCGGCCAACATCGACGAAATTTGGTTGCTGTTCAAAGCACATGTTATGCACTGCTTAAGGCAATTTGTCCCACAAATACAAAAGAACACCAATAAGCAAAACCCATGGATTACACGTGACGTAATTCATTTAAAACGTAGAATAAAAAGGTTGCGGAAATCTAACAAATTATGCCCAGTTCCAGACTTCTGCCAAAAAATAAACTCGTTAAACAGATTACTAAAGGAAGCAACAAAGGTAGGAAAACAGCGCTTCTGCAGTACAACGCTTAGCAACTTTATCAAAGACTCACCCCAGAAATTCTGGTGTTATGTCAGGCAAAACGATAACCGTACAAAACCGTTATCGCCGACAGAAGAAAAGAAACAAGCGGCAGCGTTTAACACATTCTTCCATTCTGTATTTACCCCCGACAATGGCATTACGCATGCTTACAGGCCAGAAAATATAAAGCACAACGAAACACTGAGCGCTCCAGTCGTAACTGAAGCAGGCGTGTTCGCACTATTATTAAATTTAGACGATAAAAAGTGCAACGGTCCTGACGGAATCCCGAACTGTTTCCTGAAACGTTATGCCGAGCCTGTAAGCAAATACTTATGCCTTATTTACAATAAATCAATCTCCGAGCAATGTATCCCAGCAGAACGGAAAATTGCTAAAATAGTGCCCGTCTATAAATCGGGCAATATTTCTTGTCAGTCAAACTATAGGCCTATTTCTCTCACATGTACATGCTGTAAAATCTTGGAACATATTATCTTAAAATCCGTTACACAGTTCATTGAGGCAAACAATCTCCTCCATCCATGCCAACATGGCTTCAGGACTGGTCTGTCTACCGTTACCCAACTCGTTGAGATATTACACGATTTCGCCAAAGCAATTAACGACCAGAAACAAATGGATGTTATTTACCCAGACTTCTCAAAGGCCTTTGATCGTGTCTGCCATGCTAAACTACTCCTAAAGCTTAAACATATACTAGGAGATGGGCCAATTTTTCGTTGGATTAGCAATTACTTATCTGACCGCCGCCAGTTTGTTCATTTAGGCTCCCACGCCTCTGAAACTGTACCAGTGCTTTCTGGTGTACCCCAGGGTTCCGTTTTGGCCCCTATCCTGTTTCTTTTGTTCATAAATGACATAACTAATCAGATTGAATCCAAAATTAGGTTATTTGCAGACGATTGCGTCCTGTACAGAGAAGTACTAAACCGACAAGACCAAATTAGTCTTAACAAGGATTTTTCTTTGATAGTCCAATGGTGTGAAGACTGGCAAATGGCCATCAACTTCGATAAAACAGTTTCAATGTCAGTAACAAAAAAGAAATCCAAGCTTACTTTTTCATACGGCTGTGATAATACTATACTTAACACTGTCACTCAGTACAAGTACTTGGGCGTTATCATATCATCAGACTTAGGATGGTCGGCTCATGTAGAGCACGTAGCAAGCAAAGCGATGCGAAAGCTTATGTTCTTAAAACGGGCCCTGCGATACTCTACGAAGGAGGCCAAGCTCTTGGCCTATGTTACAATCATACGTCCTATCTTAGAATATGCGAACGTGGCGTGGTTTCCCTTTGCCCAAAATCAAATCACCACTCTTGAGGCTGTCCAGCGAAAAGCCGCGCGGTTTATCTGTAACCGATTTCGGCGCACCGACTCGCCTACTCAGATGCTATCCGAAATCGGCCTTCACACACTAAGCAGTCGTGCGATGCTGTACCGACTCAAATTTTTGTATCTCATCCTGCATAATAAGGTACATGTGGATTCTAACACCTATATTTCCTATAACACATCCAGAGAAACCCGTCACAAGCATCACCTAACACTCCAAGAATATTCTTGCACTAACAATACATTCGGCTTTTCGTTCTTCCCGCGAGCAGTTCGCGATTGGAATGCTTTAGCCCAGACGGTAGTCGCTCAGCCCACTGTTGACAAATTTGTTGAAATCGTTGGCGCAACAGTACTGTCAACCACTACTAAATGATGTTATCAACATTGTCTTTATCATTGTATTAATTACCAAATGTTTTTGGAAATGTGTGATGTGAAATGATGTATGATGCTATCAATTGTATAACCATATGCTTATCCTTCTTCCTTTTTGTCTCTTTGCAAAACATTATATGTAATTGAAATAAGCTCTTTGTGCGTTATGTTTTTGCCATACTTATTGCTGTTAACATAGCTCCATGAAACTCTACTCTTGCCAAGTGCCCTTTTGTATTCTTATGTAAATGCCTGTACTACTATGTCTACAGACCTTTCTAACCCACTCCTGTAAAAATCCCTGATGGGATTGACAGTATCACAAAATAAATAAAATAAATAAATAAATAAAGCGGTAGACTTACAGAAAGCCACTGAGCTCTCAGGGCAGTACGGCACCCACTGGAATCTGCTACTTGATGCGACACACGCGGCTACCATTTCAAATATCTAGTTGGCGTTGACACCACAGAAGTATTCGATAACGTTCCGCATGAATTTTTGTTCCGGCTGCTACGACCTGTTCAGTTAGGGGACGTATTATACAACCATATTGCACTTTGTGATAAACAATACACTATAAAATTATTCTGGAACCGTACCCTTTCAGATGCAACAGAGGGGAAGTCATCCGACCATCAGTGTTACCCGCTCTCGCCTTTACTTTTTGCCATATACTCGAAATTTCATTGCTGAAGCATGCTTTCTAGATCAAACAATAAAGGATACCGGTACGCAGATGAGAAAAAGTTCTAGCTTTTGAGAATGACATTGCATTCTTTTGAGATAAGTACAGTATAAATGCGGCACTAAGCCCTGCTCGGCGTTTCTGTGAAACTGCAAGAGCTATTGCAAATTTTGATAAAAGTAGATGGCTTTGGTTAAGCATGCGGGGTCGAACTCCGTCTGTGTTCTCGGATATTCATTGGAATTAGTCGCCGTTGCGATAGGTTAGTGTGCCTCTCGATGACTTCTGTCAGTGGTCCTCATTGCACGACCGCGATAACCGCTATTTGTCGAAAGGGACCAACTTGGCTGGGACGTGACCTCTCCAATTTTGCGAGAGCTAAGGAATGGAATATATTCCTTGCTTCTAACCTTCTTTGTGATCTGCAGGTCTTGCACTGCTTTCGTATCCATATTCAGTTACTTTATAAAATATTTGCATATTTTAGTTGGCCTTCATCATGGGAAGCCATGGAAAGAAACAACTTTTTTGCTCCACTTGAGAAAAGAGGTCTCAGTCTTGCGCATTTGTTTGTGCGACTACTGGCGATGCGATTATTTTAGTTGAAAAACGTCCGTCACTTATTTCTTCTTGCAGTCCTTTGAACACGTCTTGCTTCACACCTACCTTTTCTTTTTGTCACGACAAGCGTTACTCAAGAATGGCAGTTATGGTGCTTCTTAAAAGAAATTGTCGGCGTTGTTTTATTTTTAAAAGCCAGATTCACTCTAGAATATTTGTTTAGCGTGAATCTAACGTGGCTAAATGTCGCACTTGTGCATAACCTTTTTCGTTAACCGATGTACCGAACGCCGTATTTGTTTCGATTTGGTCAATCTCTACTTTGTCGTGTCCTTAGGATGTGCATATCATCTGCAGTGAAACCATGTTTCTTTAGGTTGCACACTTACACCTTGCCAGTGAAAAGTTGTCTGCGTAAAAAAAGGAGTACATGTGCCCTGGAATGTAAATTGTACAGTTTGCAACCAATCTGAGACAAGATGACACTGTTTTATTCTTTGACATGACACGTTTTCTTTCTTGGGGGGGCATTTTACAACTGTCAAAAAAGAACTTGCTATTAGATGTTACGGTATCTGGTTCCTCGTGTTCAAAAAGACAATTAACAATAGAACAGATGATTTGTTCATCTTATTGGGACTTCATTGTTCAAGTGGCCTGTTATCGAGACTATAGTTCTCACGGACGTTCCCCACCTCCTCTATTTATTTTTTTCGTGTCTTTGCTTTATCTCGCGGCTGTTCTTTCCGTCTTTCAGTTCCCCAAGTCCAGGAATCGAGGACATCGACTACTGCGGCGAAACAGACCCTTGAGTGATATGGTCGGCGTAACTCAGGGAAGCATCTTTTTTTAAAGATCAATTGTTGAGCAATGCTTCATTTTTCGCAGATAGCACTTTAGGCACTTAATCCCAACAACGCTGTCGTGCTATAAGTGTCGTCTAGTTTAATTTCAATGGCTCAATTTTCTTTAATGTGACACTTTTGTACACCCATTTAAAAAGCACGGAGTGATTTTTGAATGCTGATTGCAGCGTAGCGAGAACCCAACTGCTAATTGCACTCTAGTGGCATATACCGTAGGTCTCCCTCTCTGTGTAGGTCCAGTTTCGTTTTATTCTGATGACTGAAATTGTTTCTAGGGGCGGTTTTGTTCGGCCACTATGCGGCGAAGCCGCACTATAAGGGCGAGAGATTCATGCGTCGTTGTATTGAAGGGAAATCGTTCCTCGATAATGTTACAAGTCATGGACTCGAATGTTGAGCTATGATGCGCATTCGTACCCAGATGTACAAGGAAAGATCACACTACCAGATTTTGGAAAAAGCAGTGGACCGAGTGGCATTAAGCCTTTAGTGACTCATTAATGACTCCACGCAATAGCCTGGCTACGCGCGCTATTTTTCCTCAAATGTCGGTGCATGATAAAATGTTTTATTTGGTATTTAGAAAGATAAACACTACGTTCTAGCTTCACTTATGAAAACCAATCAGTAATTACGCTGAATTAATTAGCAGTTCCCCAAGTAATTACATATTACAGCTAATTAACAAGACTATAGTCGTTAGTGATCACTCGCAACTAACAGCTAAGTTCTCTCGGTTTTACATACCGGTAAAGTCATAGATATCAAATGAAATATAAAATGAGTAATTCTGCAATGAGGCATGCTGGGGACTGGCATGATGAAATCAATAGTGATAAGGAATAATTTATTTTACTGGTACAACAGTTTTGATTCCCGCACTTCGTCATTGGGGTCGCTCGCACTTTAATTAAAAGAGCATATTGGTCAACATTGCTAAGTGATAACGCCGAGTCTACTTTTCATACAGCATTGCGTCATGGATATCAAACGAACAGCCATTCAAACAGTCACTCATTTATGATAAGTGGGAGTGGCAAGATTGAATTACTAGTTTTCACGAATAACTTTGTTTAGCATGATAGTGGTAGCCTTTATTCATATACGTCGTCATTAATATAACTCAAAAAGTCATTAAATGAGTATTTCTTTGATTACCGCTGCTGAGCGATTTCGCCCGGTTATTAGCGATCACTATAGTGGTACGCTCATTTTGATGTTCTCGTATTTTACGCGGCATAGGTTACTGGATATTAAATGGACAGTCACACACACACTGTTTCAGTTATAAAATCTATGATATGGTAGAACCGAGTCACTTGTGATCACAAACCACTTTGTACGACAGTGATAGCCTTGATTCGGGCACGTAGTCATTGGGCTAAATCAAAATGTGGTTACACGAATATTTTTTGTTACAACTATCAATTGATGCGGAGTTCTTAGTGATCACTAGTGATTCGTTACGTTTGATGTGCTAGTACTTTTAAACAGCATCGTGCCATGGATATCAAATGAAAAGCTATAAAAATGATGATTGAAATATAACTAGGCGATGGTAGGCGTGAGTCACTAGTCATCAAGAATCACCTTATTTAGTATGATAGTGTTAGTCTTCATTTATCCATCGTCATTTCTATGAATAAGTTCCACTGAAATTTTTTTTGTTAATATAGAGCAGACATGGTTCAAATACTGGTGATAACTAGTGATTGATTCAGTCTTCTCTACTATTTACAAATCTTAACTTTATGGATATCAAATACAAGGTAACTTAAAGTGTGATTCAGCTGTGATAATTAGGAACAGAGGTCTGAGTCACTCGTGATTACAAATAACTTTTTACTATGATTGCCTTTATTTTCCACGTCGTCGTTGCGTAGGGTGAAAGTGTCAATAAACAAGCAGTTAGGTGAACAATATCGCAAATACCGATAGCGACTAGTGGTGGTGATTTTACAAGTTTGGTGTTGTCGGATATATATAACCCATAACTTGAAGGGTATCAAGTGAAAATTTACTGGCAGGGAAATTCACATTTCTAGTGTGGCAGCTATACCCATCATTCATCTGCGTCGTCAACGGAAACTAGTGAAGCGATAATAAATGAATGAAAAACATAGCGAGTAACGCCGAGTAGCTAGTCATCACTATCATTTTGAGCTCTTCAATATGCTGGGATTCTTGCACAGTATAGCTAATAGATGTCCTTTTGAAAAGTCAATCAATGGCTAAGTCGCTACATATAAAAGCAAATGGTGCGAGGAGGAAGGAGCCGCAACACACTGGCTACCTGCTGCTGCTTGACGTCAGCAGAGCGCCGCCTCGAGGACCGCGGCTATGCGTGCGCGGAAGGCTGCTAGTTTCGGTTTCGCGTGCTTTGACTACTGAATTTCGTCGTGTCACAGTTCCGCGAGCAATCGCAATATCTTTTCCGGATTCAAAAAATGAAATGGTTTGTACCTATGATTTGTACAGAGATCTGGCTCCAATGGCCCACTTCAAGGAGCCTGCTGAAATAAAAAGTTTAGGAGGTATTTATTACAGTTTTGTTAAATAGTGACAAATTCCCTCGTATCAACTGTGACCCCGCGTTAGATATGTATCTGAAGGAACCGTCCTTTTATTTCAAGCAGATATTTCGAAATATAGCTGAAAGTATTTGTAAAAAAGCAACCGGTATAGGTGCATCTACAGGCAAGGAAGGTAGTACGCTAACAGCTCAAGAAACCTTCAGCTGTAATGCTTTTCCATGCAACGGCGTCTTCCTCAACTGGCTCCGTAACATGACCGTTGGGGTAGCGGAAGCACAACAACAGCGCTTGTTAGAATGTGAATGAAGTAGCCGAATTATACATTGCCAGACTAGATACGTGGACGGCATGAGTTTGTAACTTAGGTTGAAGGCAACTTGATAGCGTCGAGGATGACGATGTCATAACATCGGTAAACCTTCGTAAGACCTTGCAAAGGTCGATGTAGCATGAAAACAATTTCTCGGGTGGGCCAACACAGTGACTGAGACCATAGAAGAACGAGACTTCGAGCAAAGAACTGAACGTTCTGTTGGTCACTGTCGTATCGGATTTTTGGCTTGTCGTATTTAGTCTTTTGTAGTATTTGCTGCTTTATAGCAGTCTTTTGGTCATAATTAAAACACTGATATAAAGCAACGGGAATGTTGCTAACAAGTAGCGTAAATACACTTGTTATTGGAACGGCATAATCACTCGGCATTGCAAACTGAAAGCTGTTGAAATATCATTTTCAAAAATGCTGCCCGTTGAGCTGCGCTGGTGCGTTCCGGCGATTGCATCTGAAATTCCCGGTATGCCAATCAATAAATCATTCAACCAATCAAACAGTCTGTCAGTCAATGAATCAAAGTTTGAATTCTAGAACAACTTGTTGATTATCTTCATAACAGAGCACCTAATGATGACTAAGCTCATTCTCCATTATTCCCACATCACTATTCACATTTGTAATTACTAGTGGCTCAAACGCTTCAGTTCCTAGGTATTTAAATTGAATCACCTTTTAAGAAACCTTTCACTTGTTATCTATAATGTTGAGATTTGCAAATATCCGGGAACACTGAAGTGAAGACAATTACTCGTGATTATCAGTACTTCGATCCTGTCTGCTGTATAGTAAGAAAAAAGAAATTTATAATGGCACTCATAGAAGTGATAATCAGGAATGAAAACAACCACTATCATACTAAGCAAAGCGAATCGTGATCACTAATGACTCAATCCTTTCAGCTCCTTGCTATCATATTGGAATCACCATTTTTATGACTTCACATTTTATATCTATGACGACATGCTGTTTAAAAATATGAGCACATTGAACTGAATGTATCATTAGTGATCACAAATGGCTCGACATCATCAATGAGACATCGTAAACAAATGCACTGATATAATGACTGCATGATTGATACCAATGACGATTTGAACGAATGAAAGCTAACACTGTGATACTAAAGAAAGGGATTTTGTATCGCCAGTTACTCAATATTACGATCTCTATCTTATAATTCAATGACTGTTTATGTGACTTTTGATTTGATATCCATGGCGCTACACTGTACAAAAGACGAGTACATCCATCAAAGCATATCACTAGAGATGACTGATAAATGGGTGTTATCAGTTAGCAATGGTAACAAAAATACTCGTGTAATCACTTTTGGATTGATACCAATGATGACGTGCACGAATGAAGGCTACCATTGTCATACGTAACAAAGCGATTTATGATCACTAGTTGAGTGAACATTACAATATCCAAGATATTATAAATGAGTCGCAGTTTGCATGACTTTTCATTTGATATCCATGATGCTGAGCTATATGACGGTGCGAGAATTAACATCACACTGAGCGTATCACTAGTGATCTTTAATGACCAGCAGTAATCAGTCAGCAGCGTTAACCAAAGAAATATTCATTGAATCACTTTTTGATATCAGTGGCGACTTGCACGAATAAAAGCCACATTTGTACATGTAAAATAAGTGATTCATTATCACTGTTGACTTAATCATACCAGTTCCCAGTTAGCGCAGTTGAATCACTCGTTTTATGGCTTTTCCTTTGATATCCATGACGATATCGTGTGTAAAACAGGGACAACTTAGCTTAGTAGGTTTGTAACTAGTGATTACTAGTTACTATAGTCCTTTTAGTTGTAAGGTGTATTTGCTTAGTTAATTGCTAAATAATTCACAGTGTGATTGCGAATTGATTTTCATGACGACGTCTTCCCTCGTAGACTACCGATAGCCCAACAGAGGTTACTCTGTTTGCCAGCGATCAAAACCTACCAGTGCCTAATGCTCACTACATCACTCTAAGGTGTTTCGGTTGAGAGACACGACGACATTGGGCGTGCGTTCATTCCTTCTCTTAACAATCTAGTAGTAACAGTTTCTCGCATTTATTTATTAATGGACATCTATCTGTGTCACTTTCGCGAATAAAAAAAAAATAAAAAAAATAACCTCTAAGCGTTCTCGTTAGACACATGGCACTGGTCTTCCATCTTGTTCTTTTGTTTTGAACAAGGTTTTCAACTTCTAAGTTTAAACAAAATTTTGCCTCCCTCGGCATTCGAAGGTTCCTGAATGACGTTCTGCTTTTATTAAACGCACTGGCTCTGGGAATAAATCGGCTGGCGTTTCGATTAAGCGGAAAAAACTGTAGTTTCCATAAGCGAAACCAAGTACCTCTGCAAAGCCCCCCTTAGTAGCGCATCTGTATGTGATTCTCAGAGTTGCGCAACGGTCTGCGATGTCGTTTCAAGAGTTGCCGCGAAGGCACTCTAGCTTAATCATTGTAGTTGTGGGGTAAAGAAAAAAGTACTGCTAGGGTGCGCAGGAATTACGCCGGTTTCTGGCGAGGGGGAAAACTTGTCTCGCGCCGTGACGCAGCAGGTCCTACCAGCTATGACAGTGAAGTATGCAGCATGTGGCCGGCCGAAGTACAGGCCGTGGGATTGCAACTTGGACGTGGCGAGGGACGCACGCCATATCGTTTTAAGGCCCAACCACACGCGGTGAATCGTGCGCGCCTGGCTGCGCGTCACGCGTCTGCGAGGCCGTACGCGCCTGTCCTACGCGTCTAGAGAGGGCAGACGCGCAGGAAACGCGCGCGTCAAGGAGGTCTTGATCTTGGGCGTCATTTTGAGCGTACGCGACGGAAGTGGCAGCTTGTGCACCGACGTCGCGTGGGCCGCATGTACACTTCCGGCGGTTCGGAAAGGTTGTTGAAGTTTCAGAATCGTGCCATATATGGCCATATCGTGCGGAGACGCCGGGAGTCGCTGGTGGTTTCGTGTGGATAGAGTACAGAGGCTATGGAGGCGATCAACAACGAAGCGCTGATCGCCTGCGTTGAGGCTCGACCTGCGCTTTGGTAGCAGGCGAAACACAAGCGCCACTAGAACAAGCACTTGACGAGGTAGTCGTGGATCCGTGAACCCAACGCTGCCGAACAGGTGAGTGCTCGGAATTTTATACGGGCGTCATAGCGGAGCAGTTTCAATCGCGATCAAGCCCGATCGGGGTCGGATTTTGTGATCACGATTGCCTGTACCGCGCAATGTGCGTAGAACCGATCGTGATCGAGAAATTTGATCGCGCTCGATCGCCATCGAAAGCCTAGCTGTGTGGCACTGGTATAAGCTGCCTCTCTCATCAGCCGACTCGCAGATGTCGAAAACGCGCTTTATATGTGCAGATGACGTTATCACAGCGCTGCAGAAGTGATGGAAGTCCCTGGGGAATAAATTTCGGCGCCTGGGAAGACGTTTCAGAAAGAAAAGAGCCGCGCCGTGCCAGTCGACGTTCACGACGACGTCATCTGGCTGTTTCTTGACCAGATGATGTTTCTGCGCTACACAATGGAGTGTAGACCGTAAGTTATCTTGAAGTTTCCATCTTAGCCGGCGTGTTAAAAATGAAACACGGGATTTTAGTGCTTTCCCTTTACCACGTTGACCGGCGATGCCGTATGTTTGTATTATAGCTGGCAATGCACCGCACTTATGGGAATCGACTCAAAATTGTGCTTACACAAGCAAGTCGACGCACAGTATGCATTATATTCAGCTTTGTCTAAATGGCGATAAAATATTTGTGCTGCATCGCCGCTCCGATTATCGCATATTTCCTTAAATGTGATACGTAAGGGGACATACAAGCAGTACAAGAATAGCTTTGTATATTTATTTATTTAGGTACCCACAAAGCCAGTCTGGCTTTGCAGTCGGGAGCAGAGAAAGCAGAAATACAGGTACAAAATAACAAGTAAAATAGCACTTAAAAACCTAACAATAAAGCATAAGACAGAAGTACAGAGAATATCACATACAAATTAGCAGAATGAATAAAAAGATAAGGGCTTGCATGATGCACACACAAAAACAAAACACAAGACATGCAAGTAGTTTTTTTTTTATTCTGTGCACTGATCCTAGAAGGCAGCGTGCAAGTCAATGGCCAGTATTTAACTGAGTATTGAATGTTGCTATATTCACGTGTACCTTGGGCACTTCAATGCACAGTTTTAATTTTGCATTTTGTTGCTTGCCAGCAGTGTGCAAATCGGTGCTTCATCACAGACCCTCAAATATTACCTAGCTTGCTTAGGGATTCATTCAGTGTCATCATGCTGTAGGAATAAATGCGCCATAGTACTGACATTGTCAGCTGTGTAATTGATAATTCTTTTTGTGTCTGTTCAGCAGTGTCCTTACCTAATTATCAGCCTGCGGTTATTCTGCAGATCCCAGGTGCTGTGGTTACTGGTTTAAGCGAAGCTTTCGCGATGTTTGTGGAGAACGCTGTTCCTGCTTAGCAAAATTTCCAAGGAAGGACTAGATGATCCTGTTTAACACATTCGCACTTTGTGAAAAATGATTATTGAAATTTTACATGCCAAAACCACGATCTAGTTACATTATTTTAATTGGTATTTGCATTACGTCCAGTACTGGTCACTCGTGCAACACAGTAGCCAGTAGTCAGCTGGGATGACAATGGTTCAACGACTACATTAATATCAGTATGAGGCGAGCTATTTGGCAAGACAGTAGGAGCAGCGGTAGGAAAGTCCAGAGAAGAGGCAAAAAAAGCTTGGCTGTAAGAAACTTTCTGGAAGGGTTTGCTCGCTAAGGTCAGCTTTGCTGGGCCAAAACACCCTTTACAAGGCAGATGGCAAGAAGAGAAACATTATTAGACGTAACTTCCTAGATACAAACAACAAATGCACTGACTACTACGTACACAGCTTCACACTGTGTTTAGACGTACATTCAGTTAAGAAAAACAGTTTAGAATGAGATGAAGTTTACAAACAAGTGAAAGGAAAACAAAGTTACAAGCCAAGAACGTTTCAAGTAGAAAAACTAGAACAGGAGAGAGCCTTATGCTAAAGCAAGACCTAACAGTACTACTACTCTGTTTAGAAAGTGCAAGCATAGGTCTTTCAACATGAAATTTATTAAGTGGTTTTTCTGAGTAAATGTAGTGGAATGCTTTCTGCTAATTATTTCAAAACTGAAACATTCCAAATATCATAAACTGTTTTGAGTAGAAGTAATCACTAGGCTTTAGGCATGCAGATCTCGTAAGAACTGCTTAAATGCATCACAAGCAAAAACAGAAAAAGATACAAAAGCTACACTTACACGCATGCAGAAACTGTTCATTCTGGTTGTGTAGGCAAGCCACTTTTGTCCCTACAAAACTGATTCAGAGCTTCAGTGTACTCTAATAAAATCACACACTAAAACAAATGTGGACGGATTTGAGCCTTCATATATTTTTGCATCCAGACTGGCACATTATTTACACATTACGCTCACATGCAGGATGTCCGCCAACCTTCCACCAGTGCCCCCATCGAGTGAGGAGGGAAGTGCTGCAGACATCTTAACAAAAAATGTGCCTGTTTTCCGATCTGGCAACACTTGAAGTGCCATCACCGTCAAATGAAGAGTCACAAGCGCCAGCATCGACTCTGTCTTCGGCGTCGCATGAGTCTGTGGAGTCTCAGGACATTTTGGAATCTCTTGAATCACCGATGTTTCAAGAAGTTCTGGTTCCTGAGGATTCTGAGGCACACCACAGCAGTCCGCAGTCAGAAGCATCGCTGGCTTCAGCAGGCAGTCGTAGGCTGGACACGTTAGGAAGCATTGCTTCTGAAGCAAAGTCAAGGGGGAGGAAAAGGAAAAAGAAAGATTAGAGTCAGTTAATATTGGAGGAATTAGGCAATGTTTCAAGTGCAATCAAAAGATGCAAACCGCAGGACGACCTCGAACTTTTGCCGTCTCTCTGCTCAAACACATTAAAGAGGTCAGTGAGGATACGCATCTCGACTTGAAAATTAAATTGATGCAAGTAGGAGAGTAATTCAAAGATTAATGTTTTTTAATGTATACTTTTTGTATAATAAAGCCAAGAGACAATGAAACAAAAGGAAATCATTGATGAATTTAATTACTTTATATCGAAATGGAAAAATAAGTAGGAAAATGAAAGTATATGAAAAGGTAGCTTCCCACTAATGGGAGACGAACCCACAACCTTTGAATTATGCTTGCATTGCTTTACCAGTAGAGCTGCAGCAATGGCTATCCCTCTGCAAACTTTCTTGGGCCTGTATGTGCATGTACTATATCTCACCCTTGTAGTGTTAGCCAGTGCTACTCATGCAAGAACACTCCAAGAGCCTAATGAAGTACACATAAACATTCTATGAAATTGATGGTGGAATAGCCTCCAGCTCAATTGGTTTTGGCTTTAGCTCCCACCAGTGGCAAGTTATATTTTGTCCACTTTCATTTCCCTTCTCCTTCTGATGTTGACACTACAAATAAAATGACAGTTATTTTCCTTTATGCTTTATATACGTTTCCTTGTCTGTTGTTGTCATGTCAAAGCCCTTCAGCTATTCTTTTTTGTTCATTTTACATTGTGTTGTATCCATATTTTTGTGCGGTATTCAAGAATTTCATAAAGTTGATATCTGGGCCTGGTTGGCTGGCCATTGCTGCTGTAGAGATGTGTGAACATGTTTTAGCAACACACCTACGATAAAGAAGCACTGACTTGCAACTAAAGGTTTGTTGTTGCAAGACAGATGTTTATCGCTTTCATCTGTGTTTACTCATTCAGCCTGTCTTGCAGCAATGAACTTTTTGAGTTCACCACCTGTGCATGTAGAGTTTGTGCATGCATCTAGAGATGCCTGTACATGCCTGTAAATAAAAAGAAATGTAATGAACCTTCAACCAGACCCCATTGAAAATTTTGGTTATATGCTGCAAGTTGTAAAGCCTGTCGGGGTGTTCTAGCAGCGCAGGCATTTTTCAAATTGTTTTATTATTATTAGAAGAGGTAGCAGAAAGGGAAAAGTCTTGCCACTACATAGCCAGGAGGCGAGGTTCACTGCCAACATAGACAACCTCTACCTCTCCCACAACTATCATCCACAAGCCACATTCCTTGCATTTTTTTTTCTTTGTGTTCCGTGGCTCAGTTCCAGAGTTGGTTTTGCATGTTCTGCATTGGATGTTTGGCCAAAGTCTTTGTACGTAATCAGTGACATTGAAGGCAGTGTGTAAATGAGACATCTATATGTATGACCCTGCTTCTCTGGCAGGAAGCAGGGCTACCTGACGGGAGCCGTGAACAGCATGTGAGCTTTATAAAATTTCGTAAGCTGAAAAAAATGTAAGAAATTTCTGCGGCTGTCGTGCTGTTCTGCAGTTGTTTAATACTTTGTAGGCACGATCGCCACTATATGACTTACACACCACTGCAGAGTCTAGCCGCCTCAATCCCCACACAGTAAGTCAAGGCAACGTCTTTTATCTCTTACCGGGATGCCAAGTAGCTTTTGTACGCATGTCTCAATTGTTTGAATACTAATTATGATGACATGATTTTTCTTGACAATGATCTACATGGCTGTGGGGGCCCTTTTCGGGTGACACACGATCAAAATTCATTTGCGTAGGTTAGCTACCACCTTTAATACTACATGTGCAAGCATACCTCAGTGCATGTTTTACAGGTTGCGCAAGGTCAAAAGCACTGAGGTAGCTTTTGTGCGATGCCAGTCGATGGCAGTTTTTTTTAGAGTTAGCCGTAACTGTTACACTGGTGATGCAGTAAATGGAAACTTTCAGTCTCTGTGATCATGCAATCATTTTTTTCTTGTATTTCTTTTCACGCGCATTGTCAGTACCATCATTACTATTTCTCGTTTTGTATCAGCATTTCGTGTCCCATTTTTTTTTGTTCATGAGTTAATAAATAGTTGTGTATAATTCTGTATTCTGTGATTATTAATATATTATTATTATTATGTATTAGTATTTCTTATGCACGCTCATTGTCAGTCGTTTCCTTCTTTCTTTTGTTTTGCTTCAATGTTTTGTGACTCCTTCCTGATTTGGCTTCCAAAAGGCGGCGGGCAGTAATATGTAAATAAAATAAAATAAATGATACATTAAATGACAAAGAAACGGTGTTCTGTATTCCTCCAATCGCACATTATTACTCTAGGGGCAACTGTCCTTTACCAACCTCAATGCTACAGCAAGTCGTTCTCCAGGCTCCAGGGGTTTCTCGAATGTGGTGCTGCCGTGTGAGGTCCTCTGCTAAAAAGCTCAATAGCTTGTCCAAGAGCTGCGGTGCCTTGCGAAGGAACTTGTTGAAAAATCCGTGGTCATCCTGACGTATCCGTTGCATCTGTAAAAAATGGTGCATTATTGCCTGGCAGCAAGACCATGCCCTGCCCACATACACGCGCAGGTATCAGGAGCTGTACACTTTTCACTGACACACACGTATAGCCACTAGCCATCATTAATTTTACCCCCTGCTTTGTTTATGTGCTTGAATACAAACAGTGGTTCGGCAAAACAGGAGAGCCAGTCAACGGTATATTAAAATCGTGCGGCCACTGCCAAGAAACTTCCGAAATTAGTCGCACAGAATTTTAACCTGCCCCCCAGGTCACAATTTAATTACATTACACTTCATATTCTACAGTCACACTTCTGAGAGACAGAAAATATAGGAAATCGTACCTCGTCCACAAGCTTCATATAAGACAACCAACATGTGTAAAAAGGTGTTCTTGAATCTATGTGCTATACTAATGGCACAAATATAACTAGCAGTCCTTAGCTTTTTGTACGGGTGTGCTAATACCGAAAAGTAGGTTTAGAATCGAATCAAATGAAGAAAAAATAATCTGGATATCAAATAAAATATCGAATAGCAGAAAATGTATTACAAAACTTAATCCTTACAAATTTTGTGCAAGAAAGGAGGGTGCTACACAAGCTCTGTGTAAACAGTATGGTCTACTGTTAATAATGAAGGGAGCTCCAAATTAGTATTACAGATTGTCTGTTAAATAGAATCAAGCGCTTCTTCCCCTCTGAAGCTGAACAGTTAATGACCGTATGTCGTACGGCATACACGGGTTAGACTGAGGGCGGTTGAAACGTCGTGAGGTGTCGTCACCACGTATCCAATACACTATCTCTTATGCTTCCGGCGGCTAATCAGCCCGATCTTCGCCTATGCTTTCGCGCTTTCCGAACTACACCCTGCTCTTGTCGTTCCCCCTGTTCGCGTACGTCACGTTATCGTTTCGATCGGTGCTGTCAACCTGGACGAACCTTGCACCGACGACGCGATGCTGTTCTGCGAATTGGGCGTTCGCGCGCTGCGAGTACGATCCCCGCATTACTACTTTAACCCTTTCACTTATGCGCGCACTTAAAAACGCTGATAAGTAATTGCTGTCCTAACGAAGATAAGTCCCCATGTCCAAACACTGGCTCCTAGTTCTACCACTGTAGATCATCGAAAGGAAAGAAGTTACTCACAGCCGTAAAGTCCTTCTTCTTTACGCAGTTGAAAGACTGGCCGGACCCACGAACGTCGCCGCAGAGGCCGCAGACGCTTTCTGCGCTCCCGCCGCCTTTGCAAGAGCTGCAGCAGCAAAAGCTTCTTTCTCATGTGGTACATTGCGGGGAGAGAACGCTGATGCCGGCGAAGCAAGCGGCTAAGCAAGAGCTCGGCAGCAACGTCGTGCGTGGTCGCGCGCAGATGTCAGCTGCAGTTGTGAGCAAGCAGACGCTATCGCGCGTGATGTTGATAATTGATGTAGCTTTTCTTCCCATAAGGATGTATAGATACGAACAGCGTGCATTTCTCAACTTAAAAACAATGTACTAGCTCTAACATTGATAAATTAAATAAAAATGGCTAGCCATAATGAAATTAAAGATAAACTTTTCTCAAAGCCAAAGACGACCGTTTCCGCCATCGCTGGGCCGCTGGTCTGTCAGCCCTGTGCTACGCGCAGCGAAGCGCGCACGTGTGCGCGTATCGTGTGGCTGGATGCCCTTCCCTTCATCATCCGCGTACGCGCACGCAGACGCGTACGCTTACGTGTACGCGTAGCGAGACGCGTATCCCGGGCTGCGTGTGGTTGGGCCTTTAGAGCGCAGTTCTTAGGCGCCCGTTCCTGCGTTGAGCGTTGGCGTGCCTCGTCCTCACTGGGGTTAACCGAGTGAACGATGAAAGAGTGATCGCGGAACGCAGCGGCGGATGAAAGACGGCAAAAGCAAAGAGAACGCGTGGAGGAAAGCGGAGGAGGAGGGCGCAGCGGAAGCATGAGTAGGAAAGCGGAAAGAAAAAAAGAACCCGAAAGCTCGCCTTCGCGCATAGCGTTCACCGCAAGCGTTTCCCGGTAAAGATTACGGTTGCATACGCTGAAATTTCCGGGAAGCAACAACTGCGCGGCCGGTATATATATAGCGCCGCTCGGCCGCTCTGCCGGTCGTTGGGGTGATCGGTCCGATGCCACAACGTATCGCGAAATGAAAACACATATAGAGCCGCGCTGAAATTTCGCATTAGGGAGTATCGTAATCGCCGGTGAACTTTTTATCGCCTATGTTTTGCTTTATCCCACAAGCTTTGATCATTCCATGTTATAGATTAATTCTAAATGCAAATAGCTTTGAAAGTGACTAGGAATATCTGCCTCTCATACACAGTTTCATGGTGGGTTGGTGGTGTATCTCGCG
Source organism: Dermacentor andersoni (assembly GCF_023375885.2). NCBI lineage: Eukaryota > Metazoa > Arthropoda > Arachnida > Ixodida > Ixodidae > Dermacentor > Dermacentor andersoni. The sequence goes on along the minus strand of NC_092814.1, from coordinate 26,770,790 downwards.
CTTATGGCGGCTGCTCCGGCGGCTGCTGCTTACGGCCCGGCCGCGCCGGCGCCGCATCTTGAAAGCGAACTGCGACGTGATCGAAGTGCGCGGCCGTGCGGGCCTAATATTGGAAGCGAAATGCGATGTGGACGAAGTATGCCACGCCGAGTGTCGCTACCTTCGAGTGCGCTGTGCTTTCGGCGTTTAGCTTGCGTTGAAGCGAGGGACAGCCCGACGGTCAATTCGCTCGCAGATGCTGCCGCACTTCCTGACTCCACCGTTCTGACAGTGAGTTTCCGCGGCCATCGAGCGAGATGTGTTCATGTCTACCTGTGCGCGCGTAACACCGTCCTTGTTAATTTAGTTAGTGAGCGAATGTTTGGAAGTTTATACGGCGGATAAAACTAGTATTCTTAATTTGTAGAGCTGTTTACTGATTTGCTATCGAAATCGATGCATCGCCTTTCGGTCGAAATTGCGACTTTTTTATTTTCATAAGAAACCCGATGAAGCCGCATCGGTCAAAAGAGTGGTCAAGGCATGCGATTAACGGGTGGCGGAACGGGTAAGGGGCAAGGGCAAGGGGCGGGGGGCAGGCCACCAATTCGAGATTCTGCACCCGAGGTGGTACTGATCCACTTGTATGCCTATCACTCGCTGCATAACTGATAATTTAGGAGTTTGAAAATAGCCAATCTCCATTATCAGTGTAGTAGTGTCCATTAAGGTGAACCACGTAACGATACAATAATCTGGGGTCCCCGGGTCTCCCGGGCACGAATGCCGCACCACCCTCAACCAAGTCCGAAGCTTGGCACCCTTCACGCACTAGAGGCGCAGCTACCGCGCAGCAGGCGCCTACTTGGCGCGGAGGCGCGCGCTCATTGGTGCCGTGATGGGACACCGGGCGCCACTCGTCAATCTGCTCTTGAACTGCAAACTTGCCTCGACAAAAGAAGGTGAACATTGGCTTCTACGTGACGCGCCCCAATAGCCAGGTATAGGCAGCGCTACCCTTATCTCACGAAAAAATGCCAAGTAAGAACGTTTAGCTCGCAAACGCGAAAATAAGGATAAAGTATGTAATGATTTGCGCCACGATTTATTAGGTACGAGTAATTTCTCCTATGTTGTCCTTGGTGTCAGTGTTTGTTGGCTTCTTATGATATGAATAATAACAATCGAGCCCCTCGGTTAACCCTCTTTCTTCTGGTTTATTACAATGGAGGTGAGGCGCCTAGTGGTAATAATGAGCGGAATGATTGACGCACTGCAAAGACGAAGAGCAGGGATCGCGAAGCACATAGCCAAAGGGGTCAGCTACCTGCGGAATGTTTCAAAGGAAGTACCGATTGCAGTGTGCACGGTACCAGAGCTTGAAAGGCACGGGTATGCAAATGAGAGGACAGTCCTTGCAGTAAGCAGGGAAATTCGGACGCTAGCTAAGGCACTGATTTTTACAGTCATTGACATCAACCCAGAAATGCCCCGAGCAGGCCGCGAAGGCACTTTTGTGCGTGACGCGATACGCTTTAGCGAAAGTGTAGCAGCACCAGTTGGACGTAGGTTCGTGGCGCGGGTTGCAACGTCCTTAGGCGGGCCGCAGGCAATCAGGAAGGAAGAGTAAGTATTGAATGTAGGACACACTGGTAATGGGCAGAATTGGACCACAAGGAGTTACGAAAAAACGCACAAAGTGCAAGAATATAGAAGGTAAAATCCGCTACATAAGCATGCAGGGTGGTCGCAAGCAGGAAGAATGGCTGGAAATTCGAAAGCAGCTGCATGACGAAGCCTTGACCGAGACGCATTTACGAGATTTGGAGCAGCCACCCGTTATTGACCATTTTGTGTGGGCAGGGTGCAACAGAATGACTGGGGCAAGGAAAGGTGGAGACGTAGGCATGCTAATTAGGCTTGGTCTGAAGTGGCAAAGGGTAAAAAAAACAACGTAATGTGCATATATGGATTAGCAGCACATGGCAAGGCAAGAAGACGTGGCTGGGAGTAGCTTACCTGTGAACTGGTAGTGATAACAGAGATAAAATAAGGAATTGATTGATTGCATTATAAGCAATATTAAGAGAAAGAGAGAGCAAGCAAAGAGAGGAAAGGCAGGGAGGTCAACCAGACGAGCGTCCGGTTTGCTACCCTAAACTGGGGGAGGGAAAGGGAGAATAGAAAGAGGAAAGCAGGATAGAGCGACTACTGTGTGTGCAAGATATTAATGAGTTCAAGAAAGCAGGCTAGCTGATATTGGTGGTAGATATGAACGCGCACATGGATGATTTAGACGGATAAACTGATTACAATGGTTCTCTAGTACTGGATTTGTGCGATGAACAGAACCTTATAGTAGCTAAGAGGGAGAATAAGTGTCATGGACAAGTACCGTGGCAGTGCGGAAATAGGCAGTCATGTATCAATTACACCATAACCTCAGAAATGGTCTACGAACTACTGGACCAAATGATAATAGATGAACGCGGAAAGGATAGCTTGGGTAGCGATCATAAACGCTTAAGCATAAAATTTGGGAGAGATACTAACGGAAAACACGAACCAGTAGGACCAGAATTTATAAAAATGAATGAAAAGCAAACGACATTGACAAAAAAAAAACATAGCGAAGAAAATGGAGGCGTTCCTACAACCACCTGGGAATATAAGGTACTCGTAGAAGTTATGCAGAAGGAGATAAGACACACAAGGAAAACAAAGCTGTTGGATTGCAAACAGGAAACCACGTAAGTGGTGGAACGAGGAAAGAAAGGAAGCTATAGAGGAGCGTAAGCAGACGTCTAGGGATCATCGAGAAGCCAAAAGCTGGCTGGGATTACACGAAGATGGAATAATAAAAAAAAAAGGCGGCATGTGAGCTCGCGCAAGAGAAAATTAAATACACAAGTGAACATTAGGTGCGTAACTTATGCGCAAGAGACACAGGTGCACCAAAAAGATTTTGGAACCATATAAGAACACTCGCAGCTCCACCTAAAAGTTTGCAGACGGCTATAAGGGATGAAGACGGTAACATCTTCGAAGCAGACGATATGCTTCGGTACAGCACCGAGAAGGTTAGGGCTAACTTCGGCACAAAAGAAAGCCTAGTTCAGACTCAAACAGATCAAGTATCAACAGAGAAACCTGGGAGATCAAAATTTACCATGCAAACGTTTTTCTAAAAAAAAGCAGAAGAAAAGGTCCCTAATAATGCCGCCGCAGGACTCAGTGAAATCCCAGTACTGTTAATAAAGAACCTCGGTCCAAAGAGCGCGGCTCTGCTGACTAATGCCATAGAGCAAGTGATTAGAACGAAGCAAACTCCAGCTGCATGGCGCAGAAGCAAGATGAACCTCATCTACAAAGGCAAAGACGATAAGGATAGGACGAGCTCGTACAAGCCAGTTACAGTAACGTCGGTGGTATACAGAATGGCAATGCAAGCCATAAAATTAGAATTGTCGAAATTGGCGGAAACACATGATATACTGGGGGAACTACAGAATGGGTTCAGACCAGGCAGACGCTTAGAAGATAATGTTTGTGTTCTAGCCCAGTGCATAGAGATTTTAGTAGCTCAGAATGTACCTTTATGAATAGCATTTCTAGATATTAAGCGAGCCTACGACAACGCAGAGAGGGAGTTGTTATGAGATATTATCAAGCACAAAGGCATAGATAACGATTTCGTGGAGCTGCTGAGGGAGATATATAGAGACAACCGAGCAAAAATTGTATGGGAAGGCTGAAATTGTAATGAATGGGGGAAATTCACCAAGGACTGAAGCAAAGATGCCCTCGGCCTCCACTGTTGTTCGCGGTTTATTTTAAGGGCATGGAAAGACAAACAATCAATTAGGATTTGATTTATCTTACACGCATAAGGGACAAATGGTGCAACAGGAGCTCCCTGGACTGATGTATGCAGAAGACTTAGTACTACTAGCAGACAATAAAAGAGATTTACAGACACTGGCCAATATGTGTGGCAACGCAATCACAAATCTAGGCCTTAAATTTAGTACAGATAAATCGCAAATTATGGTCTTTAATGAAGAGACAAGTAACTATGTGGTGTCATTTCAACAGCAAGTCATACCCATAGTCAAGTAATATAAATACTTCGGCATATACAAAAACGAAGGAAAGACCTACTAAAGCACCCACCAAGATAAACTGAAAATAAGAAAGGAAGCGGAATGCAGCAATAATGAAAAATAGGGCACTTTGGGGGACACAATAAATATGAAGTGGTGTGTCGGATCTGGGGAGGAGTCATGGTGCCAGCGCTAACGTTCGTGAATGCCATTCTGTGCCTAAAATCGCATATATTGTCGGGACCGGAAGTTAACTAAAGATGGACGGGCCGGTTGGCGTTGGGAGCCCACGGTAAAGCCACACATGAGACCGTGCAAGGGGAGATGGATGGGGCCTCCTCTGAAGTCACAGAAACGCAGAGCAAAAGTACTTTTCAAGAAATACTGAGGAACATTGATCAAAATAAATGGGCGGCTAACATAAAAAATAAAAGTGCATCGTGCGGCCAGTCGCGCAGCAAATTTGAGTGTATTCGCGGGACTTTCACGCTCGCAAAAAACACTTTTATGTAGCACGCATTGAGCAACAGAAGGCTGTATCCGTAGTTTCTTCCTGTTGCTCTACATGTTTCTCATTGACACTTTTTATCGCTTGTATATTTGAATTGATTAGTTAAGGCTATTTAGATAATTTGGCGGAATGCAAAAAAAGAAAAGAATTATCTGAGTATCTCCAAACGACGGCAAACAACATTACCTTGGTTCTGTCCAGTTACGAGGTATTTTGCATGTTTTAAAATCTTAGTGCATGATAGTTGGGACACCCTGTTGGTGAGTGCGCGCGATTGTTTTCCCAGTTTGTATGCACTACTTAATACTTCGCCGTTATCCGTGTAGCGCACTGTGACCGCCACAACAACTTTCTTGAGATTATGTATGTAACCGCATGGCTCGTCTAACCTTTATTTAAATTGATAGTTCCCTTCAGTGCGGCGGACGATGGTATATAGGTCCCTGTCCCATTTGCTCCGCTTTACTCAAGGCAATTAGTCTACTCGTGGGCGCTCGTGTTCTCCTTCACTTTCTTCCTCATCCCTTCATCTCCGCATTGCCGGCAGGCTCGATTCTGTAGCCTGCTCCTTCCTCTCTTGTTTGTATATCTTCCCGCGTGCGCGTGTGCTAATAATTCTGTTACACTTAAGCTTGGTAAACCGGGACCAACGCATCAAGCAAAATACCTGTTCTAGTATTCGAGCAGCCATTGCATCTCTGTGCGATTTGTATTACAATTCTTCGGAGACTAAAATTGTTCACGAAATCCAAACCTGGCTTCTTTCCTTTGCAACTGAGGGAGGAAGCGCCTTGTCTAGACCGCCCGTGATCCACTGAATAAGTTAGGCGCTCTGTTCCACTTTTGTCGCCGCTGCCAGCATTCCTGTTACAGAAACATTAGAACAGAGGAGTTTCTCTTATTCATGCCGACGACTCTCGCCTTTCTTGTTTTCTTTCTTCATTCGGCTTGATTGCGCATTTGCGGTGCCCAGAATTCATTGTCACGTTTCTCGCCAACGATATTCTCTACATCTCTATTTGCCGTTTTCTTTCATTTTCTTTTCCCTAGGTAAATTTGGGCTTGGAACAATGACAGCTCCATTTTTCTTCACGTGAATAAGAGATGGCAGGCCCGCAAGAAAACCACGGATTACTAAGTTGGCCAGCCATGTAATCGGAGCCACCAGAAGCGACTGCATAGCTCGACGCTAAGCAGAGGGTGCAGAATCCGTCCTGCGGTCCTCTCTGGGTGGCTTTGTGCGACATATACTGCTCGTGAGAAGGCATTACCGACCCGAGTGTCGCAAGCACACACGCATGCAGGCATATTATATATATATATATATATATATATATATATATATATATATATATATATATATATATGTATATATATATATATATATATATATATATATATATATATTGTAGCGCTCTTCAATGAAGCACACTAAACACACTGGTTTATTGTGGGCGAACTTGTGCCCGGAAGCTCAATAATAAGCATTCACGCACATTAAAAGAAGAGTTAACAGGAGCCTATTCCACAGTCAACCGCGTCTCTCCGCCGAACGCACTTTTCACGCGCCCCGAAGGCCAAGAGCCACGCCGCGGCTTCTCATTGGACGGCAGACTCGGGCGCTGCCGTGAGCGCGTGCACGGAAGACACGCGCTGTATCGCCATGCGCGAGGCGTTGCTGGCGCTCCTCTATGGCGATGCGACGAGTAATTGGTTTTAGCGATGAGACGCTTGGAAAGGTGCCTCACGAGAGTGCTCGTAACTGGCATGTCGAGAGCTCTCTGCGGCATTAGTCCCCCTCCGAAAACGTATGCGTATGAAACAAATTTATCTATAGATATGTTTTCATTGCCTGTCGTAGTAAGGTTTCACGCGGACTACGTGTACGACCTCCGCATGGATGTGCCCCTTTGATCGTTCTTGCTCATGAGGGATGACTTCGTAATTCAGGTCACCTACTCGGCGAATAACTTCTAACTTCGTAAGGTCCAAAGTATAGGCGAAGGAGTTTTTCACATAGTCCCAGACGACGCACTGGTGTCCATACCCACACTTTGTCGCCCGGGTGGTACTGAACTTCTCTGCGGCGCAGGTTGTAGTAGCTTGCCTCCCTACATTGTTGCTGGCGGATACGGAACCGTGCCAACTGCCGGGCTTCTTCAGCTCGTTGTAGGAAGTCGTCGACGTCGTACGGGTTGTTGTTGTCATCATCTACCGGCAACATAGCATCCAGTGTGGTTGTTACTGTGTGGCCATAGACCAGTTGAAATGGAGTGACCTGGGTTGTCTCCTGTACTGCCGTATTATAGGCGAAAGTGGCGTAAGGCAAGATTGCGTCCCATGTCTTATGTTCGAGGTCGACATACATGGACAGCATATCGGCCAGGCTTCGGTTTAGACGTTCCGTCAGGCCGTTTGTTTGGGGATGGTATGCAGTGCTTTTTCTGTGACTGGTGTGAGTCATCTTCATCAAACATTGCATCAAATCAGCTGTGAAGGCCGCTCCTCGATCGGTAATCTCGACCATTGGTGCACCATGTCGCAGTACTATGTTACAAACGAAGAAATTTGCTACTTCAACTGCCGTTCCTCGCTCAAGGCAGCCAGTTTCAGCATATCGTGTTAAATAGTCCGTCGCTACTACGATCCATCTCTTCCATGACGATGAAGTTGGGAACGGGCCAAGAAGATTCATTTCAACTTGTTGAAATGGAGTCTTTGGTGGGTCTATGGATTGAAGAAGGCCGGCCGGTTTCACGGGTGGTGTTTTGCGCCTTTGACATTCGCGACATGTCTTCACGTAATGCTGCACCGACGCACATGTGCGAGCGCGTCGGCTCCCGTTTCTACAAACCTTTTGGACCAGATTTCTTGCCTCAACCCACAGGAACTGTGCATCAATCGACGCAGTTTACTCCAAGGAACAGGCAGCTACCGAAATCTTACCGGTGGGTGGATTTTTCGGACTTTCCGAGACTTTTCCAGCGCACGCCACGTTGGCGCGCAGCTACGCCTAACGAGCCAAACCATATGGGGCGGTCGGGCAGGCGTCGAGCCTAGGCCCAACGCGTCGTCGAGCTAGGAAATGGCCTCCAACCCCAATACCTCGGTTGTAGAAGGTATGGAAATCAATCCGGAGGAAGCGGAGTGCTCAGGCTGGATCGAAGTCGTGAGCAAGAAGAAGAAACTTGCCGAGCGGCGTGATCCTAACGCGCCCACGTCAGCGAAAAGAAGCGGTAATGGCGGCGCCCGCAATGCCGCACCACAGAAGGTATTGCGACGAGTTGTGGAAGCTTCCAGAATCGCGAACCTTCCTAGGAATCACTTTAAGACCATTATAAGGCCTCGTGGAGGGCTGGACGTTAAGAAGACGGACCTTATTATTTTCAAGCGTGCGCTCGCCAAGGCGGCTTCCCTAACAGCCGAGCAGGTGTTCGACGACACGTTGTGCACGAACCCCTTCCAGAACATTCTCGTGGTTGCCACACCGTTCGAGGCAAACGCGCGCGCCTATGCCAAGGTTCAGTAGATTTGTATGGCAAGTGTCGTCATAGAAGTGGCGGCCTACGTGGCTGCGTCGGACGACACATGTAAAGGAGTGATCCGCGGAATCAACGTGGACATCAGTGACGCAGAACTGACGGAGATGATCGTCAACCGGAGAAACCCCGGCGCTCTGGGGGTTCGAAGAATCAAGAAGACAACAACAGTGATCGTGTTGTTCGACGGACACAAGGTCCCCCTAAACGTCGTATGTGATGGTGTTCGCTACCCTTGTTCCTTGTATCGCAGGCAAGTAGACGTTTGTTATGCGTGTGGAGAATTGGGCCACAGGTCCGACGTTTGCCCGAAGGGCGAAGACCAGAAAAAATGCCGCGGATGTGGCATGCTCACACCACCAGAGGATCATCAATGTGATCCCAAGTGCGCCATCTGTGGTGGGGCACACCAAACGGCAGACCGCAAGTGCAAACAGCGCTTCCAGGTGCCATACATCGTGCGCCAAAGACGGCGGCGCCGCAGGCGCGCACAGCACGCGCAGCGGGCGGCAGGACCGCGTGGATTCGACACAGCTAGCGGCGGAGAAGCAATGGCGGGAGAGAAACCCTTCTACTCCCCTCACCGCAACATATCGGCATCGAGAGGACGCTCCCGCTCCCGATCCAGAGGGCGATCCAGCAGATCGCGCTCTCGCTCCAGAGGGCGCGACAATAGCAGCAGACGCTCCCGTTCGAGAGGACGATCGGGTTCCAGGGTCCGAATCCAGGAACCAATGTCCTGGGCAGACAAGGCCAGGATGAACATCTCAAGCGGCAAAAAGGTAACACAGGGCATCTCGCCGGAGCATAAAAGAGAGCAATCTGAGATTTTAATGCTTAAGAAGGAAAATGCAGAGCTAAAAGAGGCACTACGAACGCTGAGGGCTGAGTTCGAGCTCTTCCGTAACTCGCGTGAACCCCGCGAAGTAGCCTTACCCATCCCAGTTCAAGCAGAAGGGTCGAATAAGCGCAAAGCTATTCCCCCCCCCCCCCCCCCCCCCCCGCGACCATGGAAAGAGAGCCAATGCAAACTGACGAGTCCCCCGCTCAGGGCCCTAAGCCAGAGCCAAACATACTCGCGTCTTTCAAGGTAATTGAGGAATGGCTCACGCAGATGAGAGAGACCTTAGCTATTCAATCTAGCACTGTCGAGCATATGGACAGTAACATCTCTCACCTAACACGTAGAGCTGGCATCCTCGAGTCTAAAATGAAAATGATAGACGCTAGCAAAATCAAAAGCATCTCCACTGGCACCACTTTAAAAGCTAAGAAAGTACAGCAGGATCCCGATAACACGAGTCCCCTGCAGGGTCTGCTAGTTCAATAGAAATCAAAATGGCGGGACAAACGGGAAACCTAATTATCTGGCAGTGGAATTGCGCCAGCTTCTTAAGGCGCAAGGCTGCTCTATTGCAGCTCATCAAAGCACAAGCGATAATGCCGCACGTCCTGCTCTTGCAAGAAACACTTAGTGAGAAGGTAAATTTATCGGGCTACCGTTCGGTTAGCCCAAAAGGAGAAAATGGCAGAGGTATCGCCACATTCGTCAGGAAAGACACCTCTTTTCAGGAGCACGAAGTCAAAATTTGTAACTCGGATAAGAAATCCGGTCTCGAGGCACAGTTAATTGAAATCATCCCCCACGGAAAAATTCGACGAAACATTTTCATTCTCAACTTGTACAGCTCTCCTTCCGCTCATAAGCATAATCTCCGGTCACTACTAAATAGGGTCGCAACCGCTGCGAAATCGCAGCCCTTAATAGTCGCAGGAGATTTCAACGCTCCCCACCCGGCCTGGGGTTATGTAACACGAACAAAGAAAGGAGCCAACCTAGTTGCAGCGAGTACAGACCTAAACCTGACGCTGGTCTCGGACCCACGTTTCCCCACGAGGCTGGGAAACTCGGTCGCCAGAGACACGACCCCTGATCTCAGCTTCACTAGAAATGCTGTGACCACGTGGTCCAACTTACAGGAGAACTTGGGGAGTGACCACTACATAACAGAACTCAGGATGGAAATAATAGCAGCTCCTCCCAAAACCTATAAATACACAGACTGGGACCTCTTTAGGAAAATAAGAGGTGAAGATGAGGCAGTATACGACACGTTCAGTGAACTGCTTGTACAGATACAAATGGATGTCGAGAAGGCCAACAAGGAAATAGTTACGGATTTTGATGCCCCAGGGATGGACGCAAGGTTAGCGCATCTCCTGGAAGCCAAGCGCTCTCTCCTAGAGAGATGGAAGACATAAAGACTCAATCGCAGGCTACGGAAAAAGATCGCGGAGCTCAATAAACTCATTGAGGAGCATTGCTCCGAACTTAATAAACAGCAATGGAGAGACGCCTGCTCGGCAGCGGATGGAAAAATGCGCAAAGGAGGCAGATGGACCCTCTTTAAACATCTCTTAGACGATGGGCAATCCAAATGTAATCAGAGACTAGTCATAGACTGATTAATTAACAAGGAAAAAATGGAAGGCATCTCAGAGGCCTCCATATTTCGGAAACTAGCGAACAAATACCTTCCAATTGGCCAAAGCCCAGGTTCTCCCCTCCCTCAGTATGAGGGCGCGCCTGCCCCACGACGTCCCCTTCTCGGAAGCTGAGATCAGGGAAGTGCTGCACAATTTAAACGGAAGGTCTGCCCCAGGCCCCGACGGAGTTACAAACCGGCTCTTAAGAAATTTGGACGACAAAGCAATTCAAGCTTTAGTGAAGGAGATAAATGAGGTATGGGAGGAGGGCGTTGTACCAGAGAGTTGGAAGAAGGCCACAGTGGTCTTAATCCCCAAGCCACGTAAATCACCCAGCTTGGAGAACCTCCGTCCTATCTCCCTTACTTCTTGCATTAGCAAAGTAGCGGAACATGCAGTGCATAACAGGATATCGAGACATATTGAGCGCAAGGAACTATTCCCGTACAATATGGTTGGTTTCAGGCCCTTGCTTTCAACGCAGGATGTCATGCTCCTGCTCAAAACACAGATAATCGACTCTCAAAGCAAAGATGTAGAAGGGGTCCTCGCACTGGATCTATCCAAGGCATTCGATACAATTGCACATGACTATATCCTTCACGAAATATCGGCCTTGAACTTAGGAGTTAAATTCTTCTCCTTCGTTGCATCCTTCCTCGAGAGCAGGACGGCGGCGATAAAGTTGAGGCAATCAGTCTCGGAATATTTCACACTCGGAAACAGGGGTACTCCCCAAGGGGCAGTTCTCTCACCCCTTCTGTTTAATATAGCAATGCGCAAGTTGTCGGAAAGCCTTGCAGCAATTCCTTACGTAGGTCATGCATTATATGGTGACGATATTACAATCTGGTGTCCTGGAGGATCGGAGGCTACGGTCGAACAAGCTCTACAGGAGGCTCTGGATGTTACAGAGTCTTTCTTGAAAGGTACGGGACTGGCACTCTCGCCTGGAAAGTCGGAACTCCTGCTGTACAGACAGGCTAGACGAGGTGCTAGGGGACTCACCCCACTCGATCAGGTGCCCATTAGCGTTCGTACCAGAGATGGGCACACCATCCCGAGAGTCGACTCTATCAAAAAACTAGGGCTTTCAATAAACTCAAAGGAATGCAACGCTAAGACTATAGCCCAACTCACCACGAAAACTGAAAACATTATTAGATTAATTATGAGAGTGTCCAACAAGAAAGGTGGCATAGGCGAGGATATACTCCTTAGGGCTCACCATGCTTTCCTCAACAGCCATGTCATTTACATAGTCGCGGCCCTCAATTGGACGAAAACAGAAATGGATAAATTAGACACGCTTATGCGCAAAAGTATCAAAAGGGTGATCGGCGTGCCAATCACGGCTAGCACAGAGAAGCTCATGACATTGGGAGTACACAACACAACTTCGGAATTAATAGAAGCACAAAGATCAGCACAAATTATTAGATTATCAAACTCCAAAGCAGGCAGAAGACTTCTGGATGCGGCAGGCCTCCGTCCTAGCTTCAATCAGGGAAATATCACGCAACTTGATATTCAGACAAGGAACTCTTTTATTGTAGACCCTTTTCCAAGAAATGCCCACCCCCAACACAATAAAGGTCGAAGGTTAGCGAGGGCTAGAACTTTCCTAAAGAACATATCCGGAACGGAGACCTTTGTTGACGCGGCGCGACACGCCAGTGCCAACAGGTTCTCCGTAGCCGTAGTCGATGACAGGGGAGAACTCCTCTCGGCAGCCTCGCTGAAAACCTCCTCGGTCGATGTTGCAGAATAGGCTGCTATAGCTCTCGGATTACTGGACTCAAAACGCACTACGGTGTACACGGACTCCCGAGCAGCTGTTAGAGCGTTCGCATCGGGATTGATAGCCAAAGAAGCAGCCAGGATTCTAAACGGCAAACACCCCTCCGACATTGTTCACCACATAGTCTGGTTCCCAGCTCACATGGGACCAGACGTATTACGGGGTCACCTGAACCCCAATGAGATAGCCCACGACCGTGCGCGAGGTTTTGTATGCCGCGACGGGATGGTGTCTCGGGAGAGTTCGGGAGAGCTCGTCCACAGTGATGCACTGGTTACTTTTCATGAAATCAACTCTCATTACAGAGGGAATAGGCAGAGTTTTTCTTTCCCCCATCATAAACTCAACAGGCCACAAGCTAGCACACTTCGCATGCTCCAGACAGGGTCCTACCCTTCTAGGGGCTTTTTCAACATCCTCCAACCGGACATCGATCCACTCTGCCCAGATTGTGGCACTGAATTTAGCTCATTAAATCACATGCTCTGGCAGTGCCCTGTGTTACAGGATTTTAATACAGAAGAAGACTGGACGAAGGCCATCACAGACCCGAGGCAGGACGTCCAGCTCCTGGCTGTCCAGAGGGCCCGTGAACGAGCGGAGAGGCATGGCCTCTCTGTTCTGACATGGGGCTAGCCAACGGCTAGGTAGGGACCTGCAGGCCCCCGCTTAGCTCCTCAGGACCCCAATAAAGTCGTTTGCTGCTGCTGCTGCTGCACCGACGCTGACAATTTAGGCCAGAAGTATCTGAGACGAATTCTGACGAACGTCCGGCTGACACCTAAGTGACCCAACGATCGTTCATCATGGCAAACTTCCAAAATTTCTGGTTGCATGGCTGACGGTACGACGAGTAAGAATTTTTCCTGGTTGCGTTCAAAGTTTCTCTTGTAGAGCGCATTATCTCGGAGGCAAAATGACGATAAACCTCTCAGAAACATGCGTGGGACTTGAACGTCGTATCGTTCGAGGTGTGTGATGAGTGGGGGCAATTCTGTGTCGGCCCGTTGGCGTTCGGCGATTTCCGAAGCTGTCATCGCTGTAAGAAACGCGAAATCTTCTTCTTCTGAAGGAGTCGACTCCACTGGTGAGCGGGACAAGCATTCAGCATTGTTATGTTTTCTTCCAGACCTGTACACGACAGTAATGCCGTATTCTTGGAGCCTGAGGCTCAACCTCGAAAGTCGTCCAGAAGGGTCTTTTGGTTTGCCAGCCAGCAAAGAGAATGGTGATCGCTGACGGCACGGAACGGCCTGCCGTAAAGGTATAGTCGGAACTTGCTGATGGCCCATATGACAGTCAAACACTCCTTTTCTGTCACAGAGTAATTTGGTTCAACTTTCGAGAGAGTGCGGCTAGCATACGCTATGACTTTCTCTTCCCCATTTTGCCACTGAACTAAAACCGCGCCGAGACCGAGATTGCTTGCATCTGGGTGGACTTCTATGTCCGCTGTCTCGTCGAAGTGGGCGAGGATCGGTGGGGCTTGCAATTGTTCCTTTAGTTCATTAAACGTAACCTCTTGTTCAGTATGCCACATGAAGGGTACGTCTTCTTTAGTAAGTTTCGTCAGTTGTTCGGCAGTTTTCGAGAAGTTTTCTACAAATCGCCTGAAGTAAGCGCATAGTCCCAAAAATTGCCGTACCGTCTTCTTGTTTGTAGGCTTTGGAAATCGTGCAACGGCAGCAGTCTTGTCGGGATCCGGACTAGTACCTTGCGCGCTAATTACGTGACCCAGGAAACGAAGTTCTTGGAATCCAAACTGGCACTTTTCCGGTTTAATGGTTAGGCCTGCCGAGCGGATGGCTTGAAGCACTAAACGCAGCCTCTGGACATGTTGGTCGAATGTTGCGGAAAATACCACAACGTCGTCTAGGTAAACTAAGCATGACTGCCCTTTAAGACCCTAAAGGACACTGTCCATCATGCGCTGGAATGTCGCCGGCGCACAGCAGAGGCCGAATGGAAGTGCTTTGAACTCATACAGGCCATCTGGGGTTACGAAAGCTGTTTTATCACGGTCTCTTTCGTCTACTTCAATTTGCCAATATCCGCTCTTGAGATCTAATGAAGAGAAAAACTTTGCATGTCGTAGGCGATCCAACGTGTCATCCATGCGGGGAAGGGGGTATATATCCCGCCTGGTCACACTGTTCAATTTCCGGTAATCAACACAGAATCTCAGTGTATTGTCCTTCTTTCTCACAAGGACTACGGGCGACGCCCACGGGCTGTTTGATGGCTGAATGACATCGTCCTCAAGCATCTCTTGCACCTGACTCTTTATGGTCTCTCGTTCAACCGGTGACACTCGGTACGGATGTTGGTATACTGGCCTGGTCGCTTCGTCTGTTATTATACGGTGTTTAACAATTGGTGTGCGCCGTACCTTTGACGAGGTGGAGAAATATTCTGCGAATTCATTTATAAGGTCCTCCATCATTTCTTTCTGGGCTGGCGTCAGACTTTGGTTGATCGCAACTGATGTTACGGCGTCATGCATAGTATGGACAGCAGGCGGCCTTGACGCTAAGCTACATACATCTGTGACCGCAGTAGCGCTGTGCAGGTAGGCGATGGCTGTGTTCTTTGCGACGTGCTGAAATTCACTTCCGAAGTTCGTCAGCAATACATCAGCACACCCATCGCGTAGTTGAACCATTCCTCGTGCTACGCAAATACCTTTTTTCAACAGTGGCTCGACGTTGGCCTCCGCTATACCTTCCGACTCGTCGAATGCTTCGTTTCTTACGCGAACCAGCATGCTGCATCGTGGTGGCATGGTTACGTCATCGTCGGTAACCCGCAAGGCAACGTGTTCTAGCTCCTCCGACTCTTGCATGTCTATATTCTGCTTCGTAGAAAATGACACGCTAGAATTCTGCAGGTTGATTATGGCACCATTTGTTAGGAGAAAGTCCATTCCGAGTATTACATCCTTCGAACATTCCGGTAGCACGACAAAATCAGCGACGTAAGAAAAACTCCGAATTCCGATTCTCGCTGTATATCTACCCAGGGGCGTAATGAGATGCCCGCAAGCCGTAGGTATCTGGGGTCCACTCCATGGCATCAAAACTTTTTTTCAATTCCTTGGTGAGTGCATATCTTACGACGGAATAATCGGCACCTGTGTCAACTAATGCACTCAATTCATGACCGTCTATTGTAATGCGCAAGTCTGAAGAAATTCTCTGTTCACTTATCTGATTCATCCGCTTCTGTTCGTCGCGGCTGATCGGTAAATTTGACGGAGGATCTTGGCTTTTTCGAACGTCAGCGGCCTCGCCTCTACAGGTCGCTCGCTTCAGTTTTCCGGACGTGGGCTCAGTGAACGACGCCTTGGTGAAATCGAGGATGGCCGTGGACTTGGTGATCGGTAGCGTGCAGACGTTGATGATCGTGACTGGTGTTGGTATCTAGTAGCCGGATCATGTTGTCGGGTTTAGTAGTCCTGAATTTCGATGGGTCTTTCGCCATTACGGGGACAAGGCGCACTTATCGTAAAGCCGCGTGCTCTGCGATATGTGCACATTCTGTAAAGGTGTCCAGCTTCCCCGCAGTGGAAACAGAGTGGCGTCCGGTCGGGTGCACGCCACACGTCACTTTTTCGTGGCCTCAGCTCTTCTAGAAGGGGTCCACTGCGCAGAATCGGCTGGCGGTTGCTGGGGGTCGCGAATGGGGAACTATGCCCGGTCCGCTGACATAACACATCAGCGTACGTTAGCACGCGATGTACCGGTGGTGGTTGGTCATGCTGAACAGGCGGTTCCTCACGTCCTGGCTGCAGAATGGCGTGGGGAACATCATCTCGAATGACGGCGGCGAGAGTTGAAACTGTCGGCGTGGCTTCCGGTAGCTGCAGCTTTCGAAGCTCCTCCTTTACGATTGATCTCACCAGTTCTCTTAGTGCTTCGGTGCGAAACTCCGCAACAGTGTGTGGTGGGTTGCGGACGAGTCCTGCATACAGCTCCTGCTTAACGCCACGCATCAGATGGCGTAATTTCTTCTCTTCGGTCATGTTTGGATCCGTGCGCGTGAAGAGACGGGACATGTCCTCGATATACATGCCGACACTCTCGTTAGTGCGCTGGTTTCTGGCTTGTAGAGCGTGCTCTGCCTTCTCTCGCCGATCGGTGCTGGCATACGTGGTCAAGCAGCTGTCGCCGAAATTCTTTCTATGAAGATAGCGTCGCTTCATGATTGACGTACCACGTCCTCGCTGACTCTTCTAACGCGAAGTACACGTTGCGAAGCTTCCGTGTCTCGTCCCAGCCGTTGAAATCTGCCACTCGCTCGAAGTGCTCTAACCAGTCTTCCACATCTTCGAACGTATCGCCGTGGAAGGACTCGGGCGTGCGTGGTGGGTACACGATGAGCTGGGACGATGCCACTGGGCTGGTCATGGTTGCACCGTCGCTGGTAACTGTTGCCTGCACTGCTGCAGCAACAGGAAGTGGTCCGAACTCGGGTGGGTCTCCTCGGATGCGGCGGCTTGTGCGCTGGTGTACTGGAGTCAGTTCCCTGGGTTCCAATCGCTGAGGGTCGCGGCTCCGTTTTCTTACGAATTGGGGACTTCCAATCATACCCCGCACCTCCACCAGAAATGTAGCACTCTTCAATGAAGCACACTAAACACACTGGTTTATTGTGGGCGAACTTGTGCCCGGAAGCTCAATAATAAGCATTCACGCACATTAAAAGAAGAGTTAACAGGAGCCTATTCCACAGTCAACCGCGTCTCTCCGCCGAACGCACTTTTCACGCGCCCCGAAGGCCAAGAGCCACGCCGCGGCTTCTCATTGGACGGCAGACTCGGGCGCTGCCGTGAGCGCGTGCACGGGAGACACGCGTTGTATCGCCATGCGCGAGGCGTTGCTGGCGCTCCTCTATGGCGATGCGACGAGTAATTGGTTTTAGCGATGAGACGCTTGGAAAGGTGCCTCACGAGAGTGCTCGTAACTGGCATGTCGAGAGCTCTCTGCGGCATTAGTCCCCCTCCGAAAACGTATGCGTATGAAACAAATTTATCTATAGATATGTTTTCATTGCCTGTCGTAGTAAGGTTTCACGCGGACTACGTGTACGACCTCCGCATGGATGTGCCCCTTTGATCGTTCTTGCTCATGAGGGATGACTTCGTAATTCAAGTCACCTACTCGGCGAATAACTTCTAACTTCGTAAGGTCCAAAGTATAGGCGAAGGAGTTTTTCACATAGTCCCAGACGACGCACTGGTGTCCATACCCACACTTTGTCGCCCGGGTGGTACTGAACTTCTCTGCGGCGCAGGTTGTAGTAGCTTGCCTCCCTACATTGTTGCTGGCGGATACGGAACCGTGCCAACTGCCGGGCTTCTTCAGCTCGTTGTAGGAAGTCGTCGACGTCGTACGGGTTGTTGTTGTCATCATCTACCGGCAACATAGCATCCAGTGTGGTTGTTACTGTGTGGCCATAGACCAGTTGAAATGGAGTGACCTGGGTTGTCTCCTGTACTGCCGTATTATAGGCGAAAGTGGCGTAAGGCAAGATTGCGTCCCATGTCTTATGTTCGAGGTCGACATACATGGACAGCATATCGGCCAGGCTTCGGTTTAGACGTTCCGTCAGGCCGTTTGTTTGGGGATGGTATGCAGTGCTTTTTCTGTGACTGGTGTGAGTCATCTTCATCAAACATTGCATCAAATCAGCTGTGAAGGCCGCTCCTCGATCGGTAATCTCGACCATTGGTGCACCATGTCGCAGTACTATGTTACAAACGAAGAAATTTGCTACTTCAACTGCCGTTCCTCGCTCAAGGCAGCCAGTTTCAGCATATCGTGTTAAATAGTCCGTCGCTACTACGATCCATCTCTTCCATGACGATGAAGTTGGGAACGGGCCAAGAAGATTCATTCCAACTTGTTGAAATGGAGTCTTTGGTGGGTCTATGGATTGAAGAAGGCCGGCCGGTTTCACGGGTGGTGTTTTGCGCCTTTGACATTCGCGACATGTCTTCACGTAATGCTGCACCGACGCACATGTGCGAGCGCGTCGGCTCCCGTTTCTACAAACCTTTTGGACCAGATTTCTTGCCTCAACCCACAGGAACTGTGCATCAATCGACGCAGTTTACTCCAAGGAACAGGCAGCTACCGAAATCTTACCGGTGGGTGGATTTTTCGGACTTTCCGAGACTTTTCCAGCGTACGCCACGTTGGCGCGCAGCTACGCCTAACGAGCCAAACCATATGGGGCGGTCGGGCAGGCGTCGAGCCTAGGCCCAACGCGTCGTCGAGCTAGGAAATGGCCTCCAACCCCAATACCTCGGTTGTAGAAGGTATGGAAATCAATCCGGAGGAAGCGGAGTGTTCAGGCTGGATCGAAGTCGTGAGCAAGAAGAAGAAACTTGCCGAGCGGTGTGATCCTAACGCGCCCACGTCAGCGAAAAGAAGCGGTAATGGCGGCGCCCGCAATGCCGCACCACAGAAGGTATTGCGACGAGTTGTGGAAGCTTCCAGAATCGCGAACCTTCCTAGGAATCACTTTAAGACCATTATAAGGCCTCGTGGAGGGCTGGACGTTAAGAAGACGGACCTTATTATTTTCAAGCGTGCGCTCGCCAAGGCGGCTTCCCTTACAGCGGAGCAGGTGTTCGACGACACGTTGTGCACGAACCCCTTCCAGAACATTCTCGTGGTTGCCACAACGTTCGATGCAAACGCGCGCGCCTATGCCAAGGTTCAGCAGATTTGTATGGCAAGTGTCGTCATAGAAGTGGCGGCCTACGTGGCTGCGTCGGACGACACATGTAAAGGAGTGATCCGCGGAATCAACGTGGACATCAGTGACGCAGAACTGACGGAGATGATCGTCAACCGGAGAAACCCCGGCGCTCTGGGGGTTCGAAGAATCAAGAAGACAACAACAGTGATCGTGTTGTTCGACGGACACAAGGTCCCCCTAAACGTCGTATGTGATGGTGTTCGCTACCCTTGTTCCTTGTATCGCAGGCAAGTAGACGTTTGTTATGCGTGTGGAGAATTGGGCCACAGGTCCGACGTTTGCCCGAAGGGCGAAGACCAGAAAAAATGCCGTGGATGTGGCATGATCACACCACCAGAGGATCATCAATGTGATCCCAAGTGCGCCATCTGTGGTGGGGCACACCAAACGGCAGACCGCAAGTGCAAACAGCGCTTCCAGGTGCCATACATCGTGCGCCAAAGACGGCGGCGCCGCAGGCGCGCACAGCACGCGCAGCGGGCGGCAGGACCGCGTGGCTTCGACACAGCTAGCGGCGGAGAAGCAATGGCGGGAGAGAAACCCTTCTACTCCCCTCACCGCAACATATCGGCATCGAGAGGACGCTCCCGCTCCCGATCCAGAGGGCGATCCAGCAGATCGCGCTCTCGCTCCAGAGGGCGCGACAATAGCAGCAGACGCTCCCGTTCGAGAGGACGATCGGGTTCCAGGGTCCGAATCCAGGAACCAATGTCCTGGGCAGACAAGGCCAGGATGAACATCTCAAGCGGCAAAAAGGTAACACAGGGCATCTCGCCGGAGCATAAAAGAGAGCAATCTGAGATTTTAATGCTTAAGAAGGAAAATGCAGAGCTAAAAGAGGCACTACGAACGCTGAGGGCTGAGTTCGAGCTCTTCCGTAACTCGCGTGAACCCCGCGAAGTAGCCTTACCCATCCCAGTTCAAGCAGAAGGGTCGAATAAGCGCAAAGCTATTCCCCCCCTCCCCCCCCCCCCCCCCCGCGACCATGGAAAGAGAGCCAATGCAAACTGACGAGTCCCCCGCTCAGGGCCCTAAGCCAGAGCCAAACATACTCGCGTCTTTGAAGGTAATTGAGGAATCGCTCACGCAGATGAGAGAGACCTTAGCTATTCAATCTAGCACTGTCGAGCATATGGACAGTAACATCTCTCACCTAACACGTAGAGTTGGCATCCTCGAGTCTAAAATGAAAATGATAGACGCTAGCAAAATCAAAAGCATCTCCACTGGCACCACTGCAAAAGCTAAGAAAGTACAGCAGGATCCCGATAACACGAGTCCCCTGCAGGGTCTGCTAGTTCAATAGAAATCAAAATGGCGGGACAAACGGGAAACCTAATTATCTGGCAGTGGAATTGCGCCAGCTTCTTAAGGCGCAAGGCTGCTCTATTGCAGCTCATCAAAGCACAAGCGATAATGCCGCACGTCCTGCTCTTGCAAGAAACACTTAGTGAGAAGGTAAATTTATCGGGCTACCGTTCGGTTAGCCAAAAAGGAGAAAATGGCAGAGGTATCGCCACATTCGTCAGGAAAGACACCTCTTTTCAGGAGCAGGAAGTCAAAATTTGTAACTCGGATAAGAAATCCGGTCTCGAGGCACAGTTAATTGAAATCATCCCCCACGGAAAAATTCGACGAAACATTTTCATTCTCAACTTGTACAGCTCTCCTTCCGCTCATAAGCATAATCTCCGGTCACTACTAAACAGGGTCGCAACCGCTGCGAAATCGCAGCCCTTAATAGTCGCAGGAGATTTCAACGCTCCCCACCCGGCCTGGGGTTATGTAACACGAACAAAGAAAGGAGCCAACCTAGTTGCAGCGAGTACAGACCTAAACCTGACGCTGGTCTCGGACCCACGTTTCCCCACGAGGCTGGGAATCTCGGTCGCCAGAGACACGACCCCTGATCTCAGCTTCACTAGAAATGCTGTGGCCACGTGGTCCAACTTACAGGAGAACTTGGGGAGCGACCACTACATAACAGAACTCAGGATGGAAATAATAGCAGCTCCTCCCAAAACCTATAAATACACAGACTGGGACCTCTTTAGGAAAATAAGAGGTGAAGATGAGGCAGTATACGACACGTTCAGTGAACTGCTTGTACAGATACAAATGGATGTCGAGAAGGCCACTAAGGAAATAGTTACGGATTTTGATGCCCCAGGGATGGACGCAAGGTTAGCGCATCTCCTGGAAGCCAAGCGCTCTCTCCTAGAGAGATGGAAGACACAAAGACTCAATCGCAGGCTACGGAAAAAGATCGCGGAGCTCAATAAACTCATTGAGGAGCATTGCTCCGAACTTAATAAACAGCAATGGAGAGACGCCTGCTCGGCAGCGGATGGAAAAATGCGCAAAGGAGGCAAATGGACCCTCTTTAAACATCTCTTAGACGATGGGCAATCCAAATGTAATCAGAGACTAGTCATAGACCGATTAATTAACAAGGAAAAAATGGAAGGCATCTCAGAGGCCTCCATATTTCGGAAACTAGCGAACAAATACCTTCCAATTGGCCAAAGCCCAGGTTCTCCCCTCCCTCAGTATGAGGGCGCGCCTGCCCCACGACGTCCCCTTCTCGGAAGCTGAGATCAGGGAAGTGCTGCACAATTTAAACGGAAGGTCTGCCCCAGGCCCCGACGGAGTTACAAACCGGCTCTTAAGAAATTTGGACGACAAAGCAATTCAAGCTTTAGTGAAGGAGATAAATGAGGTATGGGAGGAGGGCGTTGTACCAGAGAGTTGGAAGAAGGCCACAGTGGTCTTAATCGCCAGGCCAGGTAAATCACCCAGCTTGGAGAACCTCCGTCCTATCTCCCTTACTTCTTGCATTAGCAAAGTAGCGGAACGTGCAGTGCATAACAGGATATCGAGACATATTGAGCGCAAGGAACTATTCCCGTACAATATGGTTGGTTTCAGGCCCTTGCTTTCAACGCAGGATGTCATGCTCCTGCTCAAAACACAGATAATCGACTCTCAAAGCAAAGATGTAGAAGGGGTCCTCGCACTGGATCTATCCAAGGCATTCGATACAATTGCACATGACTATATTATTGTTCCGTCGGGCCGATCCACTAATGCCAGAAGACAAGAAGGTGCGTCTGTTAATGCGAGGCGTAAAAGAACAGCTTTTCGCGGGCCTCGTGCGCAATCCTCCTACAACAGTCTCTCAGTTCGTTCGTGAGGCAACAGTCATGGAACGTATGCTTCGGCAGCGGCTCTCGCAGTATGAACGCCAGACCACCATGACTGCTGCATGCTCTCTCGTACCTGCAAATGATGACAGGGAGTCCCTTACCGAGCTAATACGACAAATCGTTCGAGAAGAACTGCAGAAGTCCTATGCATCAGCTCCGGCACCTCCCAGTGCCGCGGTTCTTACGGATGTCATTCGGGAAGAAATCGGCAAAGTGGTTCCTCCCTCGCCACCAACACGACCCGAACCTCCCACGTTCTCGTACGCGGATGCTCTTCGGGCTTCCGCGCCGTCGACGGGCCGTTTTTCACAGCCGCCTGCTGGGATTTCTCGACGCTCCCCAAGTCCGATCCACCGCACGAATCCGCAAGCACCTTTTCATCCTGGTCCGCGCAAATCTACAGTATGGCGCGCCCCCGACAACAGTCCGTTGTGCTATCACTGCGGGGAGGCTGGTCACATGTATCGCGACTGCCAGTACCGACGGATTGGTCTGCGGGGATACCATCCGGACGCCCGTTGCCCGCGCTATGGCGAACGCCCGCACGACATCGAGCAATACTTAGAAAATAACCGGCTTCCTCCTGCCCAACAGCGAAGACAGTCACGGTCGCCTTCACCTCGTCGGTACGCGTCACCGAACCGTGCTCGACCTGCCTTTGATTCCGCTGGAGTCAACGGTGGAAGCCCGCGCCGGGGAAACTGAAAACGGCGACCTCCGGGGGTGAGGCCGCTGTCATGCGAACCGTCAAATATCCTCCTCCGACGCCATCCCCTCGCGACGTACCGCTGACGCCTTCATTCGAAACTGCAAAAAGAACTTCTGCTGCTATTACTGCTTCAATCGACGGTTATCCGGTAACTGCACTTGTCGATACGGGAGCTGACTACTCGGTTATGAGTGCCTCACTGGCCACTCGGCTACGCAAGGTGCTGACAGCGTGGGACGGCCCACATCTGATTACGGCCGGAGGACACCTCGTGTCACCCATTGGACGATGCACCGCCAGACTTGCAATTTCTACTTCGACTTTCGTAGCGTCTTTCCTTGTGCTGCCCAAGTGTTCTCGGCTAGTTATACTGGGCATGGATTTTCTCCAGGAGTATGGGGCGATCATTAACCTTCGTGACTTGTTCGTGACTTTTTCTAACTACGTTTCTTCGGATTCGAGTGTGGAGGATGAACATCACCGCGCGGCTTTACGCGTGGTCGATGACTGCGTGACGTTACCGCCTCGAAGTAGCATCTTCGTCCTCGTTGAATGCCCCCAAGAACAACTAGGAATAGGCATTGCCGAAGGTAACCTCACCATATTGCTGGATCGCGAAGTCGGCGTCGCACGAGGTCTCGTAGAGCTCCAACATAGGCAAACCACGATTCTAGTTACCAACTTCAGTGGCGAATACAAGCACTTTGCGAGGCATACCACCATGGCCTACTTTGAAACTGTGGCCGATTCCAACGCCTGTGCTTCGGTAACGACAATCTCGATTCCGCAATCCAGCGATGTGGACTTGACCAGTCACATCAACGTCAACCCACAGCTAGACCAAAATGAGAAGCAGAGGCTCCTCACTCTGCTATCGTCATTTAGCGACTGTTTCGCCACCACGTCGAAGGTCAAACAGACTCCTTTAATCAAACACAGAATCATCACTGAACCGACCGTCCAACCTGTTCGCCAACACGCTTATCGCGTGTCGCAAAGAGAACACGATGCTATTCGTCATCAAGTTAAACAAATGCTCGACGATGATGTCATTCAACCATCGACAAGTCCTTGGTCTTCACCTGTTGTATTAGTTAAAAAGAAAGACGGTTCACTACGATTCTGTGTCGATTACCGCAAACTGAACAAGGTCACGAAAAAAGACGTTTACCCACTTCCTCGAATTGACGACTCCTTGGATCGCCTGCGACATGCCCGTTACTTTTCTTCAATGGATCTGCGTAGTGGGTACTGGCAAATTGAAGTTGACTAACGGGACCAGGAAAAAACGGCGTTTATAACACCCGACGGTCTCTATCAATTTAAGGTCCTCCCTTTTGGATTGTGTTCCGCTCCGGCCACATTTCAACACATGATGGACACAGTTTTATCTGACCTCAAGTGGAACTCGTGTTTAGTCTACTTAGACGATGTAGTTGTTTTTTCCACCACGTTTGACCAACACATCCAGCGGCTTGAGGCGGTTCTTCAAGCTATCCGCACCGCCGGCCTCTCCCTGAAGCCCGAAAAATGTCACTTTGGCTACGAGGAGCTCAAATTTCTAGGTCATATTGTCAGCAGCACCGGTGTGCGCCCTGACCCTGACAAAGCCATGGCAGTCGCTCTGTTCCCGATACCGAAGACAAAACACGATGTCCGCCGATTTTTAGGGCTTTGCGCGTATTACCGCCGTTTTGTACCCAATTTTTGTGAAATTGCCGAACCTTTGCAACGACTCATCAAGAACGACGTCACATTTGTTTGGGGCCCGGCACAATCCGACGCCTTCCACGACCTTCAGCAACGTCTACAGACACCACCGATCCTTGGTCACTTTGACACCGAGGCTGACACAGAAGTGCATACTGATGCTAGTAACGTTGGTCTCGGAGCGACACTCGTACAGTTTCAAGCTGGTGTTGAGCGCGTTATTGCGTATGCCAGCCGAACCTTGTCTGCTGCTGAAAAAAACTACTCAGCAACTGAAAAAGAATGTCTGGCAGTCATATGGGCTATCCAGAAGTTCCGCCCATACCTGTACGGACGCCCCTTCCGTGTCGTCAGCGACCACCACTCTCTCTGCTGGCTGGCGAATCTCAAAGATCCTTCAGGCCGTCTCGCAAGATGGAGCCTTCGGTTGCAGGAATTTGATGTGACCATCGTCTATAAGTCTGGCCAGCAACACACTGACGCCGACTGTCTCTCCCGCGCCCCCGTCGAACCCGCACCACTAGATACTGACGACGATTCGGGTTTTCTTTGTACTCTTCCGTCTTTAAACCTTGCTCAACAGCAACGCCAAGATTCCGAGCTCCAGCCCTTGATTGAATACCTTGAAGGAAGCCGCCCACAACCCCCACGGCAGTTCGCGCGTCACTTGTCATCTTTCTGCCTACGTGGCGGCATCCTATACAAGCGGAACTTTCACCCTACGGCAACCGCTTTCCTGCTCGTTGTTCCCGCTACTCTCCGCGACGACGTTATACGTGCATGCCACGACGAACCAACGTCCGGGCATCTTGGTTTCACGCGTACTCTCGCGCGGATCAAGCAGAAGTACTATTGGCGAAAACTCACCAAAACCGTGAAGCAGTACGTCAGAAGTTGTCGAGATTGCCAGCGTCGCAAAGTTCCACCACTGAAACCAGCCGGTCTGCTTCAGCCTGTCCGACCTCCTTGCTCACCTTTTGAACAAGTCGGGATGGATTTACTCGGCCCATTTCCCAAGTCTTCGGCTGATAACCGCTGGATCGTCGTCGCCACCGATTACCTCACTCGATACTGCGAAACACAAGCCGTTCAGCGAGCTACTGCTTCAGATGTTGCTAACTTTTTCATCAAAAATATCGTCCTTCGACATGGTGCTCCCGCTGTCGTCATCACAGACCGTGGTACGGCCTTCACTGCCCAGTTGGTCCGAGATATCCTACAGCTGAGCGGGACAACGCACCGTACGGCAACTGCGTATCACCCGCAGACTAACGGTTTAACTGAGCGTCTCAACAAAACGATTGCGGATATGCTTTCCATGTATGTTGCCACGGACCATAAAAATTGGGACGAACTGCTCCCGTATGTGACACTCGCGTACAACACTGCCCTACAAGAAACCACCGGGTTTCCTCCTTTTCGTCTGGTCTACGGACGCGACGTCACCACTATGCTCGACGTGATGCTCCTACCAACTTCGTCGCAACCTACCGCACCAGATACAGACGCGTTTGTTCAGCGTGCCGAAGCAGCGCGGCACCTTGCGCGGCAACGAATTCTATCCCGACAAAGTCAAGATGCTCGTCGATACAACATATGCCATCGAGACGTCACATACAACCCGGGAGATCTTGTATGGGTTTGGACCCCTATACGTCAAAGAGGCCGGTCAGAAAAATTATTGCGCCGATACTTTGGACCCTACATAGTTTTGCGTCGTTTAAGTCCTGTCAACTACGAAGTTATTCCAGCCGACAGTTCGCACCACTCCCGTAGACCACGTTCCTCTGACATTGTTCACGTTACCAGGATGAAGCCCTACCATTCGCGCTGACTCTCATCCACAAACTTTGTGATGCGGCCCCTGTCGTCTCGTCCGTTGTCTTTCTCATTTCTTTTATTTTTTTCCTTGTGGCATTTAACATCTCCCCAACTTTATTTATTTATTTATTTGTTTTTTTTTTTTTTGGAGGGAGGGGTAATGGCACGCGCTAGTTACGCTAGATGTCGAGGAAGAAGTGTGCGTGGTAGCTGCTGCGAAAACGAACTGTAAACGGCCGTTCGCTTAGAACTGACTGACTGGCTTTTCCTCTCG
This sequence comes from Dermacentor andersoni, assembly GCF_023375885.2. NCBI lineage: Eukaryota > Metazoa > Arthropoda > Arachnida > Ixodida > Ixodidae > Dermacentor > Dermacentor andersoni. The sequence goes on along the minus strand of NC_092814.1, from coordinate 26,743,885 downwards.
TGACAATATCCTTCACGAAATATCGGCCTTGAACTTAGGAGTTAAATTCTTCTCCTTCGTTGCATCCTTCCTCGAGAGCAGGACGGCGGCGATAAAGTTGAGGCAATCAGTCTCGGAATATTTCACACTCGGAAACAGGGGTACTCCCCAAGGGGCAGTTATCTCACCCCTTCTGTTTAATATAGCAATGCGCAAGTTGTCGGAAAGCCTTGCAGCAACTCCTTACGTAGGTCATGCATTATATGCTGACGATATTACAATCTGGTGTCCTGGAGGATCGGAGGCTACGGTCGAACAAGCTCTACAGGAGGCTCTGGATGTTACAGAGTCTTTCTTGAAAGGTACGGGACTGGCACTCTCGCCTGGAAAGTCGGAACTCCTGCTGTACAGACAGGCTAGACGAGGTGCTAGGGGACTCACCCCACTCGATCAGGTGCCCATTAGCGTTCGTACCAGAGATGGGCACACCATCCCGAGAGTCGACTCTATCAAAAAACTAGGGCTTTCAATAAACTCAAAGGAATGCAACGCTAAGACTATAGCCCAACTCACCACGAAAACTGAAAACATTATTAGATTAATTATGAGAGTGTCCAACAAGAAAGGTGGCATAGGCGAGGATATACTCCTTAGGGCTCACCATGCTTTCCTCAACAGCCATGTCATTTACATAGTCGCGGCCCTCAATTGGACGAAAACAGAAATGGATAAATTAGACACGCTTATGCGCAAAAGTATCAAAAGGGTGATCGGCGTGCCAATCACGGCTAGCACAGAGAAACTCATGACATTGGGAGTACACAACACAACTTCGGAATTAATAGAAGCACAAAGATCAGCACAAATTATTAGATTATCAAACTCCAAAGCAGGCAGGAGACTTCTGGATGCGGCAGGCCTCCGTCCTAGCTTCAATCAGGGAAATATCACGCAACTTGATATTCAGACAAGGAACTCTTTTATTGTAGACCCTTTTCCAAGAAATGTCCACCCCCAACACAATAAAGGTCGAAGGTTAGCGAGGGCTAGAACTTTCCTAAAGAACATATCCGGAACGGAGACCTTTGTTGACGCGGCGCGACACGCCAGTGCCAACAGGTTCTCCGTAGCCGTAGTCGATGACAGGGGAGAACTCCTCTCGGCAGCCTCGCTGAAAACCTCCTCGGTCGATGTTGCAGAATAGGCTGCTATAGCTCTCGGATTACTGGACTCAAAACGTACTACGGTGTACACGGACTCCCGAGCAGCTGTTAGAGCGTTCGCATCGGGATTGATAGCCAAAGAAGCAGCCAGGATTCTAAACGGCAAACACCCCTCCGACATTGTTCCCCACATAGTCTGGTTCCCAGCTCACATGGGACCAGACGTATTACGGGGTCACCTGAACCCCAATGAGATAGCCCACGACCGTGCGCGAGGTTTTGTATGCCGCGACGGGATGGTGTCTCGGGAGAGTTCGGGAGAGCTCGTCCACAGTGATCCACTGGTTACTTTTCATGAAATCACCTCTCATTACAGAGGGAATAGGCAGAGTTTTCCTTTCCCCCATCATAAACTCAACAGGCCACAAGCTAGCACGCTTCGCATGCTCCAGACAGGGTCCTACCCTTCTAGGGGCTTTTTGAACATCCTCCAACCGGACATCGATCCACTCTGCCCAGATTGTGGCACTGAATTTAGCTCATTAAATCACATGCTCTGGCAGTGCCCTGCGTTACAGGATTTTAATACAGAAGAAGACTGGACGAAGGCCATCACAGACCCGAGGCAGGACGTCCAGCTCCTGGCTGTCCAGAGGGCCCGTGAACGAGCGGAGAGGCATGGCCTCTCTGTTCCGACATGGGGCTAGCCAACGGCTAGGTAGGGACCTGCAGGCCCCCGCTTAGCTCCTGAGGACCCCAATAAAGTCGTTTGCTGCTGCTGCTGCTGCACCGACGCTGACAATTTAGGCCAGAAGTATCTGAGACGAATTCTGACGAACGTCCGGCTGACACCTAAGTGACCCAACGATCGTTCATCATGGCAAACTTCCAAAATTTCTGGTTGCATGGCTGACGGTACGACGAGTAAGAATTTTTCCTGGTTGCGTTCAAAGTTTCTCTTGTAGAGCGCATTATCTCGGAGGCAAAATGACGATAAACCTCTCATAAACATGCGTGGGACTTGAACGTCGTATCGTTCGAGGTGTTTGATGAGTGGGGGCAATTCTGTGTCGGCCCGTTGACGTTCGGCGATTTCCGAAGCTGTCATCGCTGTAAGAAACGCGAAAATCTTCTTCTTCTGAAGGAGTCGACTCCACTGGTGAGCGGGACAAGCATTCAGCATTGTTATGTTTTCTTCCAGACCTGTACACGACAGTAATGTCGTATTCTTGGAGCCTGAGGCTCAACCTCGAAAGTCATCCAGAAGGGTCTTTTGGTTTGCCAGCCAGCAAAGAGAATGGTGATCGCTGACGGCACGGAACGGCCTGCCGTAAAGGTATAGTCGGAACTTGCTGATGGCCCATATGACAGTCAAACCCTCCTTTTCTGTCACAGAGTAATTTCGTTCAGCTTTCGAGAGAGTGCGGCTAGCATACGCTATGACTTTCTCTTCCCCATTTTGCCACTGAACTAAAACCGCGCCGAGACCGAGATTGCTTGCATCTGGGTGGACTTCTATGTCCGCTGTCTCGTCGAAGTGGGCGAGGATCGGTGGGGCTTGCAATTGTTCCTTTAGTTCATTAAACGTAACCTCTTGTTCAGTATGCCACATGAAGGGTACGTCTTGTTTAGTAAGTTTCGTCAGTTGTTCGGCAGTTTTCGAGAAGTTTTCTACAAATCGCCTGAAGTAAGCGCATAGTCCCAAAAATTGCCGTACCGTCTTCTTGTTTGTAGGCTTTGGAAATCGTGCAACGGCAGCAGTCTTGTCGGGATCCGGACTAGTACCTTGCGCGCTAATTACGTGACCCAGGAAACGAAGTTCTTGGAATCCAAACTGGCACTTTTCCGGTTTAATGGTTAGGCCTGCCGAGCGGATGGCTTGAAGCACTAAACGCAGCCTCTGGACATGTTGGTCGAATGTTGCGGAAAATACCACAACGTCGTCTAGGTAAACTAAGCATGACTGCCCTTTAAGACCCTAAAGGACACTGTCCATCATGCGCTGGAATGTCGCCGGCGCACAGCAGAGGCCGAATGGAAGTGCTTTGAACTCATACAGGCCATCTGGGGTTACGAAAGCAGTTTTATCACGGTCTCTTTCGTCTACTTCAATTTGCCAATATCCGCTCTTGAGATCTAATGAAGAGAAAAACTTTGCATGTCGTAGGCGATCCAACGTGTCATCCATGCGGGGAAGGGGGTATATATCCCGCCTGGTCACACTGTTCAATTTCCGGTAATCAACACAGAATCTCAGTGTATTGTCCTTCTTTCTCACAAGGACTACGGGCGACGCCCACGGGCTGTTTGATGGCTGAATGACATCGTCCTCAAGTATTTCTTGCACCTGACTCTTTATGGTCTCTCGTTCAACCGGTGACAATCGGTACGGATGTTGGTATACTGGCCTGGTCGCTTCGTCTGTTATTATACGGTGTTTAACAATTGGTGTGCGCCGTACCTTTGACGAGGTGGAGAAATATTCTGCGAATTCATTTATAAGGTCCTCCATCATTTCTTTCTGGGCTGGCGTCAGACTTTGGTTGATCGCAACTGATGTTACGGCGTCATGCATAGTATGGACAGCAGGCGGCCTTGACGCTAAGCTACATACATCTGTGACCGCAGTAGCGCTGTGCAGGTAGGCGATGGCTGTGTTCTTTGCGACGTGCTGAAATTCACTTCCGAAGTTCGTCAGCAATACATCAGCACACCCATCGCGTAGTTGAACCATTCCTCGTGCTACGCAAATACCTTTTTTCAACAGTGGCTCGACGTTGGCCTCCGCTATACCTTCCGACTCGTCGAATGCTTCGTTTCTTACGCGAACCAGCATGCTGCATCGTGGTGGCACGGTTACGTCATCGTCGGTAACCCGCAAGGCAACGTGTTCTAGCTCCTCCGACTCTTGCATGTCTATAGCCTGCTTCGTAGAAAATGACACGCTAGAATTCTGCAGGTTGATTATGGCACCATTTGTTAGGAGAAAGTCCATTCCGAGTATTACATCCTTCGAACATTCTGGTAGCACGACAAAATCAGCGACGTAAGAAAAACTCCGAATTCCGATTCTCGCCCAGGGGCGTAATGAGATGCCCGCAAGCCGTAGGTATCTGGGGTCCACTCCATGGCATCAAAACTTTTTTTCAATTCCTTGGTGAGTGCATATCTTACGACGGAATAATCGGCACCTGTGTCAACTAATGCACTCAATTCATGACCGTCTATTGTAATGCGCAAGTCTGAAGAAATTCTCTGTTCACTTATCTGATTCATCCGCTTCTGTTCGTCGCGGCTGATCGGTAAATTTGACGGAGGATCTTGGCTTTTTCGAACGTCAGCGGCCTCGCCTCTACAGGTCGCTCGCTTCAGTTTTCCGGACGTGGGCTCAGTGAACGACGCCTTGGTGAAATCGAGGATGGCCGTGGACTTGGTGATCGGTAGCGTGCAGACGTTGATGATCGTGACTGGTGTTGGTATCTAGCAGCCGGATCATGTTGTCGGGTTTAGTAGTCCTGAATTTCGATGGGTCTTTCGCCATTACGGGGACAAGGCGCACTTATCGTAAAGCCGCGTGCTCTGCGATATGTGCACATTCTGTAAAGGTGTCCAGCTTCCCCGCAGTGGAAACAGAGTGGCGTCCGGTCGGGTGCACGCCACACGTCACTTTTTCGTGGCCTCAGCTCTTCTAGAAGGGGTCCACTGCGCAGAATCGGCTGGCGGCTGCTGGGGGTCGCGAATGGAGAACTATGCCCGGTCCGCTGACATAACACATCAGTGTACGTTAGCACGCGATGTACCGGTGGTGGTTGGTCATGCTGAACAGGCGGTTCCTCACGTCCTGGCTGCAGAATGGCGTGGGGAACTTCATCTCGAATGACGGCGGCGAGAGTTGAAACTGTCGGCGTGGCTTCCGGTAGCTGCAGCTTTCGAAGCTCCTCCTTTACGATTGATCTCACCAGTTCTCTTAGTGCTTCGGTGTTACTGCCTGGGCCTGCTGGCAGGATATCGGCCGGTGCGCTGATGACATCACGATTGTAGTGATGGGCACGCTGCTGCAGCGCCTTCTCTATGGTCGTCGCTTCGGTGCGAAACTCCGCAACAGTGTGTGGTGGGTTGCGGACGAGTCCTGCATACAGCTCCTGCTTAACGCCACGCATCAGATGGCGTAATTTCTTCTCTTCGGTCATGTTTGGATCCGTGTGCGTGAAGAGACGGGACATGTCCTCGATATACATGCCGACACTCTCGTTAGTGCGCTGGTTTCTGGCTTGTAGAGCGTGCTCTGCCTTCTCTCGCCGATCGGTGCTGGCATACGTGGCAAGCAGCTGTCGCCGAAATTCTTTCTATGAAGATAGCGTCGCTTCATGATTGACGTACCACGTCCTCGCTGACTCTTCTAACGCGAAGTACACGTTGCGAAGCTTCCGTGTCTCGTCCCAGCCGTTGAAATCTGCCACTCGCTCGAAGTGCTCTAACCAGTCTTCCACATCTTCGAACGTATCGCCGTTGAAGGACTCGGGCGTGCGTAGTGGGTACACGATGAGCTGGGACGATGCCACTGGGCTGGTCATGGTTGCACCGTCGCTGGTAACTGTTGCCTGCACTGCTGCAGCAACAGGAAGTGGTCCGAACTCGGGTGGGTCTCCTCGGATGCGGCGGCTTGTGCGCTGGTGTACTGGAGTCAGTTCCCTGGGTTCCAATCGCTGAGGGTCGCGGCTCCGTTTTCTTACGAACTGGGGACTTCCAATCATACCCCGCACCTCCACCAGAAATGTAGCACTCTTCAATGAAGCACACTAAACACACTGGTTTATTGTGGGCGAACTTGTGCCCGGAAGCTCAATAATAAGCATTCACACACTTTAAAAGAAGAGTTAACAGGAGCCTATTCCACAGTCAACCGTGTCTCTCCGCCGAACGCACTTTTCACGCGCCCCGAAGGCCAAGAGCCACGCCGTGGCTTCTCATTGGACGGCAGACTCAGGCGCTGCCGTGAGCGCGTGCACGGGAGACACGCGCTGTATCGCCATGCGCGAGGTGTTGCTGGCGCTCTTCTAATGGCGATGCGACGAGTAATTGGTTTTAGCGATGAGACGCTTGGAAAGGTGCCTCACGAGAGTGCTCGTAACTGGCATAGAGCTCTCTGTGGCAATATCTATATATATATATATATATATATATATATATACATACCGGCCAAAGGGTATGAAATAAAGCAACGTTTGCTCCGTACGTGCGTCCTCAACGTACCAGTGCCTGTTAAAGTACCGGATTCCGGCAGACTCTCATGATATATATATATATATATATATATATATATATATATATATATTGGTACAGAAGGATAACCGAAGAGAGAGGACGAAGAAGATCGCGAGACGCTGGCTGCTGCGTGTCCAACCACGCAGCGAATGTGCGCTACAAATTTGCCCTTCCCAGCCGCGGGGCATTTTTAGAACCCTGCGTGCAACCGCCGCGCTTGCTCAATATCTGGCCTGGCGCTTTACTGCTGAATATAATGGTAGTTTCAGGTTACCGTGGCATGCAGTGGCATTCAGATGGCAACAGAATGCAAAACCCTAATTTACTCGGGTAGTAGGTGGACACCTCTCTGCTATACGGCGCCTTTGATATGCGTCGCGTTGCTTTAGGGTGTCCACCAATGAATCAGAATTACGCAATACTTCGTTTCTTTCGCAGGTATAAGTGTTCCAGCCTTTTTTTAGTGGACTTTGCGCTGCATGAATGAAAATAAAGACATAAATTAGACGGCGCAGTCACGCGTTTATGCTTTCGTCTGCTAGCGTGGTATCCGAAAAGGTAGACGGCGCCCTGAGGTAGCACGTTTTTGCACATTTTATGTAGGAAAGCGGCGCCTCGTTATTACTTTTTGCACAAAAGCTTTTAAAAACAGTTCAGTGTGCTTCCACGTACCTTGCCAAGGTTTTCGGCAATATGTTTGCTCACTTAGCTTGTCAGCTATACGCCTTACCTTGCTGATTATGCGCTGGTTGGTGTTCATGTATTGGAAAATAGCGATGAACGGTTGCCACAAGCGTCAGATGTAGAATAACGTATATGCAAAAAGTAAAAACAAATACATTGATGGGACAGACATGCAAATAACTTCGCTAACTTCCTCCCTCTGCTTGCAATCCTAGTTCAAAAGCGAAAAATAGATATCAGGCTGAAAGATTGCGGCAACAAATTAGGCCTTCACCACACGCCGTGTATAACTACAGAAAATACAAGAATATACAAAGCATTGGCTGTCTTATCGAGGTGTAAGGGGAACTGCTCGGAGCCACGCCAGTGGCAGCGGACATTATATATGCGCTTAGCCATAACCTGGTAATTTGCAGTCTAACTCCCGATTTGAGCCTGTACTGCATAGGCTGCATGCAAAATGCTCCCGCTCCTGGCATTGAGTAATGGTTGCTGAGAGGTGAGTGCACTTGACAGTATACAATGAACAAATAATAAGTGTGCCTCTTGCGGTATGACTAAACAAAAGAATGGTTTAAGGTTCTAACGCGCCTTATGGGAAGTATTTTTTGTGTGTGTGTCTCAGCCAAGTGTTCCCCCGTTAACTTCAATCTAGAGGCAATTGTTACGGACGAACTTCGCATATCCTAGCACGTAAATTTAATCGCCGTCACATCTAGCGCCCAACTCTAGAGCGAAAACCGCTACTTCGGTCCAAGTGTTTCTTTTTAGGTTCGTGCGAGGCGGATCACTGCTTCAGCTCCATCCTGCGTGATTTTATATATGCGCGTTGGTAGCGTTGCAGTTCTATATACTGCGAAATGACTGCCGTACGGGTGCCCGTACAAAGATAAAGGAAAGAAAAGAAAAACAAAACAGGTGCAGCAGTTCAGCAGCAAGTGAACACGTGAGTACCTGCACCAGAAAATGCACTGCAAGAATTATACAACTGTTTTTCATTTTTGTTAGTTATGAATACAAAAACTAAGAAAATCGGAGAGGCATGAGGTTACAAATACAAGAAACTAACATCGGGAAAGAAATACGTTGATATGTAAGGAGTGCCCTTGCGTTTCCTTAAACAGGGCAAACAAAATTTAGTGCCCTTCCACTCTGTGACGAAACATAACCAGCGAAGCTGTATTGCGATGAATATATTGACGACTATACTGATATATATGATGACTGCTATATTGATTGAAAACCCGCTGTGGTTGCTCAGTGGCTATGGTGTTGGGCTGCTGAACACGAGGTCGCGCGATCGAATCCTGGCCACGACGGCCGGATTTCGGTGGGGGCGAAATGCGAAAACACCCGTGTACTTAGATTTAGGTGCACGTTAAAGAACCCCAGGTGGTCAAAATTTCCGGAGTCCTCTACTACGGCGTGCCTCATAATCAGAAAGTGGTTTTGGCACGTAAAACCCCACAATTTAAATGTTTAATATTGATTGAATAAAACGCGTACACGTACCTTCGAGGTTGTTATTGTCTTTATTTTTTCTTATTCGTTATCAGGTTGATCATAGCTTTGTGGTCACTGTGGTACACCGCGACTGGTTGTACTGCCATGCTAGACACGTTCTTGCCAAAGATTACATCTTTGGCAAGACCGTTACCGGTGGCGCGACCGGTGCGCGTGGCCGGCACATTGACGTCAGTGTAGCACTCAATTCCGAACCGTTCCAACAGGAAGGATGCAATCCTCTTGCAGTCGTGCTAGAAAAGGGCGCTTGCCCGAGTGCACGCGCCTTTTCCAGCCTTCCCAGCCTTTTTTTTCCCGATTGTTATGTTGCAATCAAGAGTTCGTCCCCTCCCTCACCTCCTATTACCTTTTTATACTTTTTAGTTTTAGCGGGAAAGAATAACAAAAAATATATAACGTTGTCTGTAAGTTCACATGACATTATTTTTTTCCGATGCTCGCGTCAACTAGCGGATGGGACTAATTCTAGCCGTGACGTGTTTCCTGTTGCCAGTTTTCGCCGAGTATCCGCTCTTGTTGAATTTCTTTCAGTATGGAGCAACGACGTCACTACTGGCGCAGCCAATCGCACGCTGCTATCTCTTCTTCTTTTTCGCGCATGCGCATGGGGTTGCACCGGAGGACTTTTCGACGTACATATGCGACGAATGGACAAATCGGCTAGCCATATACAGCTTCGCTGTAAAAAAAAATCAGGCTAATTCCACGTTCTGATGGAAACACTGAGACATATTTTTCAGGTAACCGCCTATCCAGCATGCTTTGGCATTTCACAATGCATTACCAGATAGGCAAACAATGTTGTGTACGGCAAGCAATTGCGAGCGTGACGCGACCCTGCATTCATGTTCAGAAATTCTTTCAATTTCATGGTAATGCACAAGCGTAACTCAGGGCACAATCTTTAGGAAAATATTTTCAAAATATCGGCCAAGTATCAACAAGTTTGAACTGACAGCTGTCGCTGAGAGGCTACTCACTTGAAGCAACACTTGCTTTGGCGGTACTTAGTCGTAAGATTGTGCTGCGTTAATACTGTATTATGGTCAGGGTAGGGGGGTGAAGCCCCACGAAAGGAGCAAATACTTCTGCGATCACGCGAAAGAGGGAACGCTCACATGAAAAGACGAGGAATTTAAATCGTGAAGCGATTTATTGGAGGGGGCGTTGGGACGGTATTGGCAGACGGAGTGTCATCCAGCCAGGTTGCAAGCGCAGGTATTTGAGGCAGCCAGAAGGGAGAGAAAGTGATTGTGCGGGTGCGCGTCTTGAGCGCGTGCGTGCGTATGCTTTTATGGGCGTGTGTGCGCGTATGACTATGCGTGTGCCTCCGTATTTGCATGCGCGCGAGTGCGTATATGCATCTGTGCGCGCTTGCAGCGTGTGTGCATGTGTGTACGTGTGTATGCACGTGTTAGTTCATGTGTGCGTGCGTGTGTCAGCTGTGGTTGCGCTTGCGTGCTTGCGGTGCATGCATGGGCGCATGTTAATGTGTAAGCGTGCGGACGTGTGTGTTCGTTTTTAAGCATGCACGCATGCGAACCTGTGCGTGCATGCATATCAGTGCGTGCGTATTGTGTGTGTAAGGGTGTATGTCTGCATTTCCCTGCTTACACCTACCATCGGAGTTGAATGGAATGTAGAGTTCGTGACCCATATTTAAATGAACAACACAACAACAAATGACACTGCGTTTGAAGCATTATCTCTTTGTAAAAGAAACTGACGCGGAAAGAAAGGCGCCATAGACGTCAAGATCGCCGTCCCAGTTTTCGTCACGATGGCGCCATCACCATCGGCACGGCTCCGTATAGGAGCTGCCTAGCTGCTCACCTTCCTTATCTGCCTTCCTTCGGCGCCAGCGCATTGTCATGATGCCAGCGAGATGCTAAATCTGCACCATTATTGCGACTTGCAGCGCGTCTAGCTGCGGCCCAGGAAGATTTTGGCTGCACACGTTCGCTGCTATATGTTACAGCGAAGCTGTTCACCGCTACGCCCCAGCGGCACAATCATGTCGGCGGACAGAAAAGTGCGAGGAAAAACTGTCATCATCAAAAATGGCTCATACCCCACTATGTAAGTAATAACCGTGGAGCCACCGCAGCGTCGGGGAAGCGTGCTCGTCTCGCATCCCAGAGGTCCCGGTTCTATTCCCACACAAGCCGAAATGTGCCAAATTTTTTTCTTTTCAATTCCATTAATTGACTGTTTACATAAACGTTCCTGACAAATCTGACGTCGGTCCAAGCATTTCTGACGTGTTTTTACTCGTCACACCGTCGGCCAAGCCACAAAACAGGTGGTTTGTCCAGTTCGCCGCCCACGAGTTTGCCTTGATGCGGATGGGACTAATTCTAGCTGTGACGTGTTTCCTGTTTGCCAGTTTCCTGTTGCCAGTTTGTTGATGCATTTCACCTATGCCACTCAGCCAACAACCACGCATGGGACGTGTATTGACCTTACGTTGGCAAAGAGTGTTTCTGCGGTTAAAAGTGAAAATTTAGATGTATATCATAGTGATCACAAATCAGTGATGACGATTGTTACAAAATAAAATGTTTGCGAAACTTTGCTGTTTATCTCGTCGCTATATCGTACATGGTGGTCCCCCCGCAGCTTCGCTGTCCAACCACCTTCACAGGATGGAATGGGTCTTTAATTGTTTAAAGCTTGAAAGAGCTTGCCTTAAAAAAACAAAGTGAATAAAGAGCGAAATCGGACTGGGCGCAAATAATCCGGAGCCATGCCTTTGATGACTATGGTAACATTACGAAAGGCTGGGCGGGGTGAGGTCGACGTCATAGGCGTTCTTTTTCCGCGTCAGTAGACAGTTTTAGAATAGCGTTTGTCGCCTTACGTGCCTTAAACGGAAGCACCTTTCCGGAAAGTAGCGGTGTGCGTCCCTTCAGGACCTCTAGTACGGTAGCGCAAACGTAAGGAAGACGTTAGAACACAGGGCGTCGTCTGGTGCCTCGTGCCAGACGTAACCAAGTCAAGGCAATCCATTAGCAACCATCCTATTGTTCATATGCGAATATGACTTTCTTGGTGCGGACGCGTCTCGTGAGGCTATGGACGATGGAATCGCTGAACGATCTCAGGCATTGGACATGCTATGCGCTCATACCTAACGTTTCAGTTGAGCTTAGAGGAAGCGCAAGCTAATTTGAATAGTTAGTGAGGGTCAACGAGAGTGAGAGCGTAGGCATGACGAGAATTCATGCTGAAGCGAGAGCCATGGGGGCCGCCATGTTGCACACCAATATTTCTTAGCGTGCGTGAAAATTATGAGTGTTATACTCGCAGCGTATCTTATCAAAGGGCACGCAAACAGCAAAAACCCAATAACGTTCGGAGAATGCGCAGTGAGGACAACGCTATTTCTCTACATGCGTGATGCGTTCATAAGTTTGGTTGCAAATGCTATTCTAGAGCTGCCGAGTTATGCTTTCAGAGAGCGTTGTTACGTTTCGCCTACAACGCGCGGTAATGCCGGCGCGGATGCAACGGACGCCGGGGCTTCGCTCAAAGCGGCAGACATTTTGGCAAGTTCGACGCCGCCGCAACGCCTCCCCGCCAAGCGTGTCCAGGCGTGTTTCAGTGCCACGTGTCTTCGTATGTGCGTGTGTGTGTGTGTGCCCACGCTTGTCAAAGCGCGGCAGCAGGGGGGCGGAGCTCCCCAAGTGAGGAGCCAGCAGGTTTGTCCGTCGGCGGGTTGGCGATGCGTCACTACACTCGGCTCACCATGTCTCTCGGCTCGACCGTGCGCGCCGTCGTGGGCTCATGCTCCGCCGTCGCGTGGGCTCATCCCGTGACCTTCCTTCTGGCCCGCGACGCCGAGAGTATAAGAGCAGCTGCCCCCGGACGCCAGGAGAGAGGCTCCGATTTGTACTGTTGAGTTACGTGCTCTCCCGTCTCTCCACTTCGGTCGACCTGACCGGCCGCTCTTTTACTATGTTAGAATAAACAAGTTGTTCTGTTACCAGTCTTCTCTTGCTTTGCCGGGACCTTCGGATGCTTCCAGTGCCCCAGGCCGCCAGGCCAACGCTACCCTTGGGGCTTGCGACCCATTGGCAATAACGGGCGTCAGCACCGAGACCCCAACAACTCGTGCCAGCGGTGCGATTACTACAACTGATTGCCAGCGGTGAGATCGCGACAACGGAGGCCAGCAGCGAAGAGATGCGGTTGACTGTATGCTGAGCAGCACAACGACCATCCGGGAGCAGTGCAACGAGCCCTGTGTGATGACTGGTTGCCTGCAGCGGAACGACTGCGCGGAATTCTTGGCTGCGAGGTTTGGTGAGTGCGGGACTTTCTTCTTCTGAGTTTTGCCAGGCTTTTGTTAGTGTCAGAAACAGAGCTGGTAATTGTGGTTGTCGTTGCTGCCGGGTTAGTTTGCGGCAAGACAATAGTAGGCAGTAGAGAAAGCAGCATTCAGAGCAGCCATGGATTGGAAGTCGTTGCGCAAACCGAAATTGCTGGAGCTTGCAAGAGAGTTGGGTCTGGATGTCTCAGACAAACTCAGAAAACCAGAACTGCTAAGGGCTATTCTTGAGTTAGAAGCTGAGGATGACGAGCTGTCGGAATGCCTTGAGACCATTGAGGAGAGGGAGACGGCAAAAAGACAGGAGCGCGAACTTAAAGAACAGAAAGAGAGACAGGAGCGTGAACTTAAAGAACAGAAAGAAAAAGAAGAGCGCGAACACGCTTTGGAAATTAAGCGTCTCGAGTTAGAGATGGAACGCGCTCGTAATGGAAGTCAGGCACACGGTGCAGGAGAACGAGTATTGTTCAAAATGACTGACCTGATGCGGCCGTTTAAGCTTGGAGAGGACATTGGTTTGTTCCTGGTTAACTTTGAGCGAACGTGCGAGAAGCAGGGGTTCTCTCGGGAAACGTGGCCACAGCGCTTGCTCACTTTGCTACCCGGCGAGGCGGCCGACGTAGTCGCTCGCTTGGAGAGAGAGGAGGCAGAGGATTTCGACAAAGTGAAATCGAGTCTGCTAAAAAAGTACAGGCTGTCAGCAGAGGCGTTCCGTCGGAAGTTTCGGGAAAATGAGAAAGGCAGAAGTGAGTCATATACAGAGTTTGCCTACAGGCTTATGTCAAACATGCAGGAGTGGCTCAAAGAAGAGAAAGCGTTTGGTGACCACGAGAAAGTTCTGCAGTGTTTCGGGCTAGAACAGTTTTATAGTCGGTTACCTGAGAACGTGCGGTACTGGGTCTTGGATAGGCCAGACGTTAGTACGGTGGCTCGAGCCGCTGAGCTAGCCGAGGAGTTTGTGACGCGTCGGGCTCGCGGAGCTAAGGACGGTCAAAAGGGTGAATTTGGCTCCAAGTTTGAGAGGCCGAAGTTCACACCCATGAGAGCAAAGGGGGATACACGTAGTGCGGATGCGAGTGAAAGCAGTCCGACCGAACGTACGGAGACGGCGGCAACCGAAGCCGAACGCAGAAAGCGGTTCGAGACGAGGCAAGCGCGCGTTTGTTATACGTGCCAGAAGCCGGGTCACTTTTCGGCGCAGTGTCCAGAAACAAAAACAAAAGTCGTGTTTTTGTCTTTATGTAGCACTGACGAGAACATGAAGCTTCTCGAGCCTTACATGCGAGACCTCCTCGTGAACGGGAAAGAGTGCCGAGTGCTTCGCGATTCCGCAGCTACAATGGATGTAGTTCACCCCTCTTACGTAGAACCCGATATGTTCACGGGCGAGTGCGCATGGATCAAGCAAGCAGTGGAAGCTCATAGCGTGTGTCTGCCGGTAGCAAAAGTGCTTATTGAAGGACCTTTCGGAGCACTTGAGACGGAGGCCGCAGTGTCATCTATGCTGCCCCCCCAGTACCCGTACCTATTTTCGAACAGGTCCGATCACCTCCTGCGCGAGAAGGGGCTTTTGTTTGGTGAGGCTAGCGTTCAGGCCTTAACCAGATCGAAGGTTCGGGAGCTCGCTGCAAAGGCGGTAGTTGCGGGACCGACGTTGTTGAACGATGAGAAAGGGTCAGAGGCGCAGCAAGCTGGTATTCAGAGCACGCCCGAAAGGAATAAAATTGAGCCTGTAGCGTTAAAGGCACCAGATACTGGAGAGGAAAATCCCGACACGGGAAAGTTAGAAGAGCTGTCTCCAGATTTGCTCATCGCGCCTACGTCAGACGGACTAAACAGGTTGCTAAAAGTCAGCCGGTCGGCTTTGATAGCCGAGCAAAAGAAGGATGGCAGCCTAGAAAACATACGCTGCATTGTCAAGGAAGGTATCGCCAAGAAAAATGCTCGCTTTGTGGAAAGAGGTGGGGTCCTGTACCGGAAGTATCTAGACCGCAGGGGAGTGGAGTTCGATCAGCTGATCGTGCCTCAATGCTATCGTCAGGATCTGTTGCGCTTGTCGCATGGGGGTTCGTGGTCCGGACACCTAGGAGTTAAGAAAACTAAGGACCGTCTCTTGCAAGAGTACTATTGGCCAGGGTGTTTTCGGGACGCAGATAACTTTGTGAAGACATGCGACACCTGTCAGCGGGTGGGCAAGCCAGGGGACAAATCGAGGGCGCCGTTGAAGTTGGTACCTATCATTACGGAGCCTTTTAGACGGCTCGTTATTGATACAGTGGGACCTCTGCCGGTAACAGCCACGGGGTACCGACACATTTTGACTGTGATCTGCCCAGCGACAAAGTTCCCTGAAGCAGTGCCGCTTAAAGAACTCAGCTCAGTTGAGATAGTCAATGCACTACTGTCCATATTTGCGCGAGTTGGTTTTCCTGCAGAAATCCAGTCAGATCAGGGCACAGTGTTTACTAGCGCTTTGACGACAGCCTTTCTCGAAAGGTGCGGGGTAAGGCTGTTACACAGCTCAGTGCACCACCCCCAGTCGAATTCCGTTGAGAAGCTCCACTCCGTCATGAAGCGCGTGTTGAGAGCATTGTGTTTTGAACATCAAACTGACTGGGAGCTGTGTCTGCCTGGAGTGATGTTTGCATTAAGGACCGCGCCGCATGCGGCTACGGGGTTTTCGCCAGCTGAGCTGGTGTACGGTCGCTCGCTGCGATCTCCGCTTCGCATGCTTCGAGAATCATGGGAAGGCAGGGGCGACGACCCAGTCGTGGTAGAGTACGTGCTTAAGCTCCTCGAACGCTTAAGAAGGGCACAGGAGTTGTCAGGTGAAGCAATGGCAGAGGCCCAGCAGAGGGCCAAGGTTTATTATGATCGGACAGCCAGCGCCCGTCGTTTTGAGGTGGGCGATGAGGTCATGATATTGCGCACATCGCTAAAGAACAAACTCGACGTGCAGTGGGAGGGCCCAGCACGGATTGTTCAACAACTATCGGACGTTAACTACGTGGTGAGTCTGCCAGGAAAGCGGAAAGCACAGCAAGTTTACCACTGTAATCTGCTCAAACCCTATAAGCAACGGGAAGCAGTGGTGTGCATGATGGTAAACGTTCCCGAAGAGCTTCCGGTCGAGCTTCCGGGACTAGGCTCAGTGACGAACAGGAAAGACACCGATCAAGTCATTAGTGACTTAATAAGTAAAGCATCGCTGTCGCCTGAGCAGAAAACCGAACTACACCAGCTCTTACAAGAGTTTCAAGGTCTGTTCTCTGAGAGGCCTGGTAGGACTTCTGTCCTTACTCATGACATAGAACTTACCTCCCCAGAGCCAGTACGATCCAAGGCGTACCGGGTGTCACCCCGCCAGAGCGATATTATGGAGGCTGAGGTAAAGAAAATGCTACAGCTCGGTGTTATTGAAGCGGGTGAGAGTGATTATACCTCCCCTTTGATTTTAGTTGAGGTACCGGGCAAGGAACCTCGTCCTTGCGTCGACTACCGCAGGCTTAATTCCATCACTAAGGATCAAATTTATCCGATCCCTAACATCGAGGAGCGCCTTGAGAGAGTGAGTAGCGCTCAGTTTATTTCCACCCTAGATCTTGTCAGGGGTTATTGGCAGGTTCCACTTACAGAAGAGGCTAGTAGGTATGCGGCGTTCATTTCACCAATGGGGACATTCCGTCCTAAAGTTTTGAGTTTTGGTTTGAAGAACGCGCCATACTGCTTTTCAAGCCTCATGGATAAAGTGTTGCGGGGACAGCAAGAATTCGCTTTACCGTATCTAGACGACGTAGCGATATTCTCCGCATCCTGGCCTGAGCATATGGCGCACTTGCGGGCAGTGCTAACCCGCCTGCGCGATGCGGGCTTGACAGTCAAGGCTCCCAAGTGCCAGTTAGCACAGGCCGAGGTTGTCTACCTCGGACACGTGATTGGTCGGGGTCGTCGCCGCCCCTCTGAAATAAAGGTGGCCGCTGTGCGAGACTTCCCGCAACCGCGCACGAAGACCGATATTCGGTCGTTCTTAGGTGTCGCCGGCTACTATCAGAGGTACATCCCCAGGTACTCGGATATCGCGGCTCCCTTGACGGATGCTCTAAGAAAGACAGAGCCGCAAACAGTCGTCTGGGATGAGACAAAGGAAAGAGCATTTAGCGCCCTAAAGAGCGCCCTAACAAGCCAGCCTGTGCTACGATCGCCCGACTACACAAAAGGGTTCGTTGTTCAGTGTGATGCTAGTGAGCGAGGCATGGGCGTTGTACTGTGCCAACGGGAAAATGGAGAAGTAGAACACCCCGTCCTGTATGCTAGTCGTAAGCTGACGAGTCGTGAGCAGGCGTATAGCGCCACCGAGAAAGAGTGTGCGTGTATCGTGTGGGCCGTTCAGAAATTGTCATGTTACCTAGCTGGCTCGAGGTTTATCATTGAGACGGATCACTGCCCTCTCCAATGGCTGCAGACCATCTCTCCCAAAAATGGCCGCCTCCTGCGCTGGAGCCTCGCTTTGCAACAATATTCCTTTGAGGTGCGTTACAAAAAGGGGAGTCTCAACGGTAACGCCGATGGCTTAAGTCGAAGCCCCTAACGTGGGAATCAGCCTCAAAATTGCTTGTTACTGATGTTTTTCTTCCTGAGGCAGGATTTTTAACCTATTGCTTTCGTGTAGTGTTTCAAAGTGATGATGTGCTTTCTAGCGCAATTTTCCGATTTATGGACGCGTTCTGAGTGCTGCTAAACTACTGTAAGGAACTAGGCAGCAGTATAAAAGGGGAAAGAGCCTGGCAGGGCTTAGTGAGGGTTGTGCCGTGCTTGCTGACTGAGCGGTTGACTTTCGGCGTAGTTCTAACGCTTGCCGGAAACGAGAACAAAAATGTCAACTCTCCCGAAGTCACTTTGCAGTGTCCTGTGTGAACGTGAACGTGAGAACGAGGCCTTCTCTGTGCGCTACGCTCAAGAAATGCCAAAGGACGCCCGACTTCGGTTATGAGCATCATCGAGCGACATCCCTCCGGACAGCGGATGCAGTCCCCTGACCATCGGGATCTCCTTCCCCCGGCGGGGCGGTCTGTTACGTTTCGCCTACAACGCGCGGTAATGCCGGCGCGGATGCAACGGACGCCGGGGCTTCGCTCAAAGCGGCAGACATTTTGGCAAGTTCGACGCCGCCGCAACGCCTCCCCGCCAAGCGTGTCCAGGCGTGTTTCAGTGCCACGTGTCTTCGTATGTGCGTGTGTGTGTGTGTGCCCACGCTTGTCAAAGCGCGGCAGCAGGGGGGCGGAGCTCCCCAAGTGAGGAGCCAGCAGGTTTGTCCGTCGGCGGGTTGGCGATGCGTCACTACACTCGGCTCACCATGTCTCTCGGCTCGACCGTGCGCGCCGTCGTGGGCTCATGCTCCGCCGTCGCGTGGGCTCATCCCGTGACCTTCCTTCTGGCCCGCGACGCCGAGAGTATAAGAGCAGCTGCCCCCGGACGCCAGGAGAGAGGCTCCGATTTGTACTGTTGAGTTACGTGCTCTCCCGTCTCTCCACTTCGGTCGACCTGACCAGCCGCTCTTTTACTATGTTAGAATAAACAAGTTGTTCTGTTACCAGTCTTCTCTTGCTTTGCCGGGACCTTCGGATGCTTCCAGTGCCCCAGGCCGCCAGGCCAACGCTACCCTTGGGGCTTGCGACCCATTGGCAATAACGGGCGTCAGCACCGAGACCCCAACAACTCGTGCCAGCGGTGCGATTACTACAGCGTAATAGCTGTTCCCGTAGATCTTACAGGAGCATATTTAATAAAACGGTCTTCGCTCAGCTAGAAAAATCTCGAGGCTCCAAGTTACTGATTTGCTTTAGCCACCTAAGGTAAAATTTTTGAAAAGGTAATTGAAGTAGCTTTGTTAATTTCGCACACATCTGCTCGAATTACTCCTTATCCAGAGGTTAGTATCTGAACACTCGAATGATAACAACAATGTGAGAAAAATTTACATTGGTCTTATTTTTTTAATTTGGTGCCGTTAAATAAATACCACCAGAATATTCATGGTGCAGTATGCGCTTCTGATAAAGGAATTCCGAATTCTTGGACATATTTTCTTGACGCAGATGCAATTCATAAACGTGTGTACGCAGATGTGCCCTTGTGCTTTTAAAATTAGACAAGAACTGCCCTACAATGGACACGTCAGCGGTACGATAAACCACACAAGGTTAATTAAGGGAAAATTAAACATCCACCCATTCGTAGCAACTGCTACGACGAAAACTCATACGGGTTCCTCGAAAGAAAAGCCTCGCAGTTGAAGAAAAATTGCTCCTGGTCCGTGATTCGAGCCCGGGACCACTACCATTCTGGGGCAGCCGCTCTACCATCTGAGCTAACCAGCCGGCTAGCAGATCACAGGGCGAAGTCGAACTTATCAACAATCCGAATCAAAGGCAAGAGTTTGACATAATAGTGCTGGAGAAACCGGCAAGGGGGAGAGAAGTGAATAATAAACGGAAAATGAGACATCCACCTAATCGTGGCAATTGCTGCAAAGGAAACCTCTACGGGTTCCTTGAAAGAAAAGCCTCGCAGTAGAAGAAAAGTTCTTCCTGGTCCGGGACTCGAGCTCGGGACCACTACTATTCTGGGGCAGCCACTCTACCATCTGAGTTAATCAGGCAGCTAGCCGATGGCAGTGCGAAGTCGAATTTGTCAACTCGAGGCAAAAGAAAGTGTTTGACGTAATAGTTCTGCGGTAGCCCGCTAGGTGGATAGAAGTAATTAAGGGAAAATAAGACGTCCACCCATTCGTAGTAATTGCTACAAAGGAAAGCCATACGGGTTCCTCCAAGCGGCTTCCCCGGAAAGGTGGCGGGCTCGGCTTCGAGTTCCGGACCCGGACTACTTTTTCTTCAGCTGCGACGCTTTTCTTTCGGGGAACCCGTATGGGTTTCCTTTGTAACAATCTCTACGAATGGCTGAATGTCTCATGTTCTCTTAATTAATTACTTGTCTCCACCTTACGGGTCTCTGAAGAAGCATTACGTTGAACTCTGGCCTTTGCTTCGAGTTGTTGACAAATTCGACTTCGCCCTGCCATCTTCTAGCCGCCTGGTTAGCTAAGATGACCGTGCGGCTGCCCCGGAAAGGAGGTGGTCCCGGGTTCGAGTCCCGTACGAGGACGAATCCTACTTTAACTACGAGGCTTTGCTTTCGAGGAACCCGTATGGGTTTCCTTTCTTTGTAGCAATTGCTAAGAATGGGTGGATGCCTCACTTTCTCTTAATTAATTACCTTACTTCACCTTGCGCACAACTATTGCATCATCACACAAGGTGTGCCAGAACATTGTGCGTGCTCCCGATTATATTTTTGAGCGTTGGTGGCATCAGGTTCAGTTTACTGGGGGTTATCATAAATTAACATTGCTGCCTGGGGAAAAGCATGGGATAATTTTTACAGCGAAGCTGTGTATGGTTAGTTTCCAGCGGATCGATGTCTGTAGACCAAGAACCGTGCGCCAATCCCGAAGATAGCGCAATAGCGGGGCCACCCGCGGCGGAGGTGAAGTAAGCTTCAAGAGCTCCGCCAACTTCCAAAAATAAGTTTAATATGTTGGGCCCAAATACAGCCGTATGCAATATTTAACTGATTAAACAGATACTACACTTTGACCCGCGTCGGCCATGTCTACGTTCGCACTGGCCTCTCTTTGTCGGCGTTCCAAGCGTTCGCGTATCTTCTTTCCTTCCCTTGCGCTCTCCCGTGGTGGCGGTCCCGTAAGGATGCTGCATATCATATTGACCGCAAATAAAGACGGGGACAGCAGAATAGAACACATAAATGACACGGGCCACCCGTGCCACTCGTGTCGTTTATGTGTTTTCTTCCGCTGTCCCCGTCTTTATTTGCGGTCAATATGATATGCAGTAAACACCAACTAGGCCAAACTACATTCCCGATCAAACGCGAGCGCCAGCGATTGCGCTTCAATGTACGATCAGTTAAGTCTGATTAACTCACGCCTTGATTTGCAGATCATGGGCGGAATTCACTAAGCAAACTTACGAAAAAATTTCGAGCTCACATCCTTTGGGACTGTGCTAAACATACGTACGAAGCTGCAACGATAGCAATGATCCCGCCGCGGCTCGAGGCCGCAACTAGGTGCTATGATCAGGATGTCCAAGCCCAGGCCGCCCAGCAGATCTCGGCGGCCCTCGAAAGGCAACGACCGAGCGAAACCGGAAGGAGGCTGCCACGCCAAAAGAGGGGCAGGCGCGGTCGACCAAAGGAAGTGGTGCGGCCGCGGCTGAAGTAGAGGCGCCACACGCCGCGAAGACGTCATGGCCGCGTCACGGTGACGCGTCCCTAACAGGGGAAGGCTAACCTTTCTGCAGGCATCCATAACAAAGTTTCTTCACTCACTCACGTAAGGCAAATCCTACGTGAAAAGCGTATTCACAAAGCTAAAGCTGTTCGTAAGATCAGAAAGCTTGGGATGCCTGCAGGTGCAAAGACGAGCGCTGTAGTCGAAAACATCCCCGCCCAAGCACTCCTGACAGATGGTTAACCCGCGAAACTGAAACGTACAGCCCCAGTGTTTATCACTGGGTTAGTCCTGACAGTTTATTAAACGACGGCGTGGTAGGCTGCCGGATTCTCGGTACGCAGTTGCTGCTTGCGCTCGCCTGCACGAGTCTGTTCTTCTGCCCGGGCTGCAGCATCGGCACGGCGTAGACGAGCTCATTCCCGGTTCTGCTCGCGGCGTTGCTGATCGAAAGCTGCCTGCTACTTAGGAGTACGTATGACACGTGGCCTACCTATTTCGGAGCCGGAGAGAAACTGCTGCGCGCGCGCGCACGGTAGTGTTGCCAGGTCGGACAAGGCGGCGTAGCCCAAAGCTAGAGAAACTGTAGCCCAAATGTAGCCAAGCACAAAAAATAGCAAAGCCAATTTGTAGCCAATATGGCCATTTTAATTTGTATATGCATTTTCACATTCGACTGCGGTAATCCCTTTTTGCACAACCAGTCGTAAAAAAAGCCCGTGACGCTGTGATGGTCGACCCTTGACATCCACAACAGCGACATCATGCTTGCACACAGAACACTTTTTGCTGGCCCTGGAAACTCAAGTTCCAACGCATCACTGCTGAGGGAGAACTTGTCGAATTGAATATCGAATGTAAACACGAACGAAAAACTTGGAGGATGCCTAAAGCGACTGACAACATGCCAGAATGTGTTGTAAGACCTTGATGGAAATGAAATGATCGTGATTTATAGTGATAGAACCAGGCACGCTGTTCGCAATTGAAGTAGGGATTATAATTTTAAATTGGCAAAGAAAATCTCAAAGGCGAGTAAGTGGCGAGGCCTGGCAATGAAATATTGGTACTCTGGATGTAGTCTATGAGATTACTGTGAGTAAGTTGCCTGTTATTAAGTAAAACATAATTATTGCTTAATATTGCAGTCGCTATAGTATTAGACACTTGCGATTTATTCTGTGCTTCGGAAATCAAAAGCGCACGCATGGATACGGCAACACGCTGAACTGCGTGTAACGTGTAAAATCGTCGTTTCATTTTCAATCCGGTTGGTTTCGCTTTGACTGTAACTCTTTCCGTACCACGCCCATTGGACATAGTGATCCCGCTAACGATAGCTTGAAACGCCGCTTTCAAGACTTTCCGCGCCGCTCACGGACACACTGCTCCATTGGACGCGATCGAGGAAAACCACATTTTTGTCTTCTAAGCAGTTAGATTTTCTCACGCCAGGCGGTAATTTTTGAATGCGCTCCGAAGTTCCGCGATCGTCAAAGTAGAAAGCAAAGATGGCCGCCTCCGGGAATGGTGCGTGCGCTTCGAAAGATCGCAGATGTCGCGATTCCTGTGGGTCTGCGGCTGATTTTATCCATAGATCAAGCAGCAGTGAGTCTCAGGATGCTGCCTATTCGTCGGACTTTGGTTCTGATAGTGACGACAATACAGAACAGCCCGGAACATGCGCGGCCGCAGCCCGGCACGCCCTGCTGGAGTGCTCGCAGTTAAATTTTTGTAGTGGCATACCTGTTCAATGAAAAATTCTGATTTCTTCGTAGATAGTGCCCATTAGACGGTAATACAATTTGTATATCTCATAATTTTTGTTACATATTTTTTTTAGTAGACACAGGCGCGTCTTTGCAAACTTTGTTCAATTTTATCTCACAATCTTGATTCTGGGAATTTGCCTTTTTTATGACAGACATATCGTTAATAAAACTTTTATGCATGAAAAGTGCATTCATTCTACTTTTTGTTTATGTATTACGTGAAATATTTAGTAGAGCATTTCCTTCACGAAAAAAAATCTGGCGTAACCTACAAAATGCGCCTATTTTCCCCATGGTAGGGAAAGAGTTAAATACCAAAGCAGTTGGACAGGAAAAAATGAAAACGCGTAGCTATTACCGCAGAAATACTTAACACTTCGGAAAACATGAATCCCAGAAACGTTGAATTGCTAGACAAAATACTTGTTCACAGTTACGGCCGCACTTGTCGTCTGCTTCTCACTAATGCCGGCGTATAATCGCTGCCGCGCTCACCTATCACCGCTTTCAGCAAGCTTTCAGTGAATGACTACATCCTCACTGAACATGAAAAATTGCGATAAAAAATGTTCCATGGCGTTCTCCGCGTTACCACTTCTTGATTAGACAATCTGAGTGGTAAGATTTCCATTGCAATAAAAAATAGGTACCAGGAAAATTGGTTCTCAGTCCCTTTAATCTTCACCTTTAAGAGTGGAACGCGATAGCATTCAAAGATCCCTGACTGCTTCCCACGCTTCCCGGCAGCTGCAGCTTATGTAACCATAATGTTTACCCGCAAATGCTGGAGGCGAACGATATGCACGAAGGCGAACTTTCTGGTTCTTTTTTTTTCATTCCACCCTCCCGGCAGGCGCGGCCGCTGCCGCGGAGGCGAGTGCCATCTGGATGGTGTTGGAAGGGACCGAGCGGGGTGCGCCGCTCCTACTTGGCAGCAACCGTTTGTCGTCGTTTTTTCCTGTGTCCCCTGTCCCGCTTAGCACTGCACCACAAGGCCTCATGAAAAACCAACTAGCGCAAACCATCATCCTCCTAATAAGACGTTGAACGGTAGCTGGAAAAAGGCTTTCTTTTCTCGTATGTTCAAATTACAATTCGACGCTACCATGCCTGCAAGTTGAGTGTAAGTCGTACTTTACGAATTTTCTGATGCGTTTTACTTTGAGAAATTAAATTACTTCAGTCACGCATATGCGCCAGCCGAAGGGCTTACGTAGTTCGGGATCCTTTTTCTCACACACACAACAGCACCTACGCCGGATTTTCTGTGACACGGGGCCCTTAGCGCTATCGCATTAAAGTTAATCTCGCACGCATAGGAAAATGGCAATAAAGCTTACCGTGATAAACGCGGAGTAGGTTCAAAGTTGTGCCCAGCGCGATACTTCAACCAGACGCCTTCGCCATAGACACATTGGGGCGTGTCATCTAACCGTGTTTCCTTTCTTTCATGTTGGCGCCACGATCGCCCGACTCCATTGCTCTCTGTTTCTGAGCATAGCAATGTTAGTACAGTGTACTGTGAAACACCCTCCACTCCCAGGCTCATCCCGATGCCCGGTGTATGGGCTTCGGGATGAGACGACGTTACTGGCGTAAATGTTAGCATGGTGATGCGCGATGTAAATTTAAGTGCGTCAACGATAAAAGCCATCGGCTCAAGGAAAGATGCGCTGAGGAGTGGGGGGGGGGGGCGGCATTTCGCACACACACGCACAGCCGCGCTGCCTGCTCAGCCACTTAAAACACAGCTTTCGAGATTTGTTTCTACTCGATCAGAATCACCTCTAGAGAGGGGATTAAGGCGCTACCTATAGCCCAAACAAAGCCAAGTGACAGGTTTTCAGTAGCCCAAATATAGCCACGTAGCCAACTCGCCCAATTCGACGCCAAACAGTTTTTTCTGTAGCCCAATTTGGCTATATATAGCCAAACCTGGCAAGACTGGCGCAGGGATACGTCGGAGAGCAATGTCGTCACTACTGGCGTAGCCAATCGCGTGTGCCACTATTTTATTTTTGTTTTCGCGCATGCGCATGCAGTAGCGCCGGAGGAGTTTTCAGGGTACAGGCGACAGATGGGCGGATTGACGAATCGGCTAGGCACATACAGCTTCACTGTGAAAAATTTTGAGGACGCTTAAGCTTCACCTTTAAGAGTGGAACACGGTAGCATTCAAAGATCCCTGAGTGCTTGGCACGGTTCCCGGCAACTGCAGCTTGCGTAACCGTAATGTTCACTGGGAAACGCTGGCGTTCGCCGCCAGCATTTTGGCTAATAGCACTGCACTAGCTCTGGGCAGGGCTTCCGTTTCGGCATAGCGTGTAAAGTAGCCGGTGGCCACGACGATCCACTTGTTTTCAGATGTTATCATCGGAAAGGGCCCCAGAAAATCCATCCTTATCTGCAGAAACGGTTGGTGTTGAGAACCCGGCCTCCGTAGGCCTAACGAGACGCGCGGGCATAGAAACAACACCATGGTCGCTAATACATTGTGTTGGCTTGGATATGCTTGGCACGAGGCGCAGTATGGCACCCTGTCTTCTAACGCGTTCCTATGTTTGCGTTCGCTTACATTAAATTCTGTCTCGAAGGGACCCGCACCATGACATGCTGCAGAGCTGCTTGCGTTGAACGTATGTAAGGCGAGAACTGCTAGTCTAACCTGGCCATTCTCTAATCGGGCCGTAAACCCATGGTTATAGTATTCCTGTAATCGCAGGAGTATGGCAACCGTAACCGTAACCGTAAATGTCACAGTATGTTCGTAAGTATTCGCCACCGCGCAGTTGTAATCCACAGAGCGTGCCGCCAAAAAATACGCGACGAGGTGTGGCCAATAAATAAATGGCAAGGTTGGTATACAGGAAACGTTTATTACCAAGAACAGCGGCTATCTATACCACTGCAAAGAACGGATGCTGGGCGATGTCTCCAATCATTTGCTCGCCACATGACACATCTATACTGGAATTCAACTGGTCTCACCAACTTTGACCCGCCGCGGTGACTTAGCGAGCCGCGGCGACGGCATTTAGATGGGGGCGAAATGCAAGAACGCCTGTATCCCGCGCGTTGGCGGCATGTTAAAGATCCTCTGGTTGTCAAAATTCATTCGGAGTCCCCCACTACGACGTGCCTCATAATGAAATCGTGTTTTGCGTACGTAAACCCACAGAATTCAATTTTCACCAATTCCCGCTGATGTACTCTCGATCCTTAATTGCGACTTCGCCTGCCAACTGGACTCAATTTTTCCCTATTTTTGTCCTCAAGAGCTCCCTTCCCAATGTGCTGAGACGTGCTTCCACCGATGTTCGGTCCTCCCTTTTCTTAATAAATAAATAAATAAATAAATAAATAAATAAATAAATAAATAAATAAATTCATTCATTCATAAACTGCTGCAGAACGTAGCGTCTTTCCATCTCCATAATCACCCTCTCTCACCTGGACTTTCCTATGGCGAAACAGTCTTGCTGTGTTCCATATGGCTGGGAGTCGCATTCACTATTTCCTAGGCATGGCCAACAGCGCCGCGTGCAATTTTCGGTGGGTGACGACAGAGTAGAGCTCTTTATGCTGACCAGTCGCGCGGCAATTTGCGTGCATTCGCTGAATTATTTCACGCTTGGAAAAACACTTTTATGTAGCACGTATTGAGCAACGGAAAGCTTTATCGGGAGTTTCTCATTTTTTTCTACAATTTCCTCATTTATAATCTTCATCTAATTATAATATTCCAGAAATTGATTGATTAATTAAGACTAATTATGTATCTAGGGGGAATGCAAAAAAGTAATCTGAGTATCTTCAAGCGACGGCAAACAACATTACCTTGGTTCTGTGCAGCTTCGTGGCATTTACATATCTTGAAACCTTGGTGCATGATAGTTGGTATATACGCTCTTTTAAGCTCTTCCATCCCCTCCCTACATCTACCACGAAAACGGCTTTCCATATTCACATACATGCAGTTTTTTCCACTTTGCAACTCCTAACGCTAACGCATTTAAAAAAAAAGCAAATAAAGCTAGCGGCGCTAATCATGTTTTATGATCACGTGTGCGTGCATGGCAAGACCAATCTTTTTAGTGCTGCCGAAAGACTAAGTCGCCAGTACATTTTCCCTTATTGTTCTGGTTTATGAAGCCTTTATAGGTACGCTGAAGAGGTATATTAAACTGCATTAAGAGATTACAGTTCCGGGACACAGAAAACGTGTCTTAGCGTGCTCGGAAGCTTGGAAGCCATCTACTTCTCCCTTGTTGCATAATACTTTTGCAAGTTGTTAACATACATGTTTCCTCTTTTTTTTTTGCACCCTCTCCTGCTTGGACAATTGTCCGCAGTACTATACCAAATAAATAAAAAAAGAAGAATGAAGGCAAAAGATATTGATCACCGTTTTAGCTTGCGAGCTTGCAGTTCCCGTATTAGCTCTATGTGGCGTCACATATTATGACAGCTTCTTCGTGGGGCTGGACAATAGTTTAATAGTAAGCAAGAATTACGTCGCATTAAAAAGGGAAACACAACCTAGAGAGTTTTGACTAAGAGCTTCTCCGCACTAAAATGGCGCAAACACGCGAAAATGCTTTCGATACCGTGAGATTACACTGTCGTTGCGGTACCGAAGTTCCGGCGCAAAATTTCGCCCGCGAAACTTCGGCCTTCATTTTCTCCGGTAATAACCGACCTTTTTACTGGAAGTAAATGGAACCAAAATCGTGAAAGAATGCTTTACTCCCTATGCCTAATGTTTCTTTATCACTTTTTTTTTATTCGCATGGGTTACCACACGGCATTACTTCGGTATGAAATTAAATAAAAACATGCAGACCCGTTTATTCAGATATTGCAAATGGTGCCTTATGGAATGTGTTGTCCAAAATTCATCGTTCATAGTCTTCAGCTTGGTAACTGTTCAATTTCGCACCTCTAAGTACATTTTCGCGAGTTGTCTTTGCCCCATGGGTACGCCCAAAGTAGATGGCGGGCATCTGCTGCAGGTGCTTGAGCGGAGCACTTCGGACACTGGACATCATATTCACATGGTTCACCCCAAGAGCAAGTGATGCATTATGAAACTGCAGCGCGCGCAATGACGAGACACAAAGTAACGGTAACAAACATAATGAATAGTTTCATCATAATGAATAGCTACAAACTGGACCAACTTTCAGTACTTTTTATCAAGTGATGACTGGTGTAAGGCCAGCCCCGGTCCGAAGTCTCCGGAGAAAGATAGCGGGGAAGGGAGCAGACACGTAGGGCGGATGAGGGCACCCGTGTTCCACCGGAGCATTGATTTTTTCTGACAATGAGAACACAGCGGGTATCGGCTAGAGGGAAGAGAAAGAGGAGGAGTTACGGGTGTCGAGAAAGAGTGAGCAATGCGGTCCACAAGGTCATTGTTGTGGTCACGACTGTGTGCCTTCACCCAGTGGACAGTAATGTCCACAC
The DNA here is from genome assembly GCF_023375885.2 of Dermacentor andersoni. NCBI lineage: Eukaryota > Metazoa > Arthropoda > Arachnida > Ixodida > Ixodidae > Dermacentor > Dermacentor andersoni. The sequence continues at coordinate 26,715,394 of NC_092814.1, read as the reverse complement.
GTGTTGAACTGTGAATTTTGTCTATTTACGACGTTTATGTTACTAGTTTGTGCTATTAAACTATGCCCAGGCTCTCAGTATGGATGTGGGCTTCGTTGATGTTAGGCAAGATGACGAGGGTTTCAGTTGCATCGTGTATAGCTTGCAGCTTAAATAATAAGGAGTCTGAAAAGACCGTTGCATAGCTGCGGGTGGTTTGGATCTCAGGGTGTATCGTACTTGAGAAAACTTTTTGTCCTCCTCTCGGGTTAACCTCCGCATCCGTGTAGATGACACTGCGTGCCGTAGGTACGGTCGTTTCAATTGCTGAATTCGGTTGAGGTTTCCCGTCTTAATTACTGCTCCTCTCCTGTGTCCTTTTGATATGGGTTCGGGCTTTGTCCTGTCAGAAAAATACACCTAAACAGGCCAATTAGAGCGCGGCTGGAGCCCTGAAACGTGGGTCTAATTTTACAGTGATCGGTGAAGAGACGCGGTCAGTAAAAATGGGAAAAGAAGCAAACCAACATTAGTTTGAACAGAACCGAAACCGGGAAAAGCATACAACTGGCAGAAAGAAGAACAGAAGTACTGTAATTGGAATTCTGAATTATGAGTATAGGCGACGCTGTTTTCGTCATTTATGGCCCTGTGTTCTGTTCCGCTCGCTTATTTGGAATCAATCTCTGCTGGAGCACAATTGATCCGCCCGTCTCATGGTTTTTTTTGTGTTTACACATCTTAAAGAATGGACGTACTTATCGTGTCTTCCATGCTTATGACCTTCCTACCGAGAACTCTACTGACAAACACAATGACTTGCTTATTCATGCAAGCACGTACATTAAATATAAAGAAAGAGTGCACGAGACTGGACTACGTTTTTGCTCCGTTTATTGGCATATTATCGCAATATTGTGCGAGAGCAAAGTAATGTTTTCTAAAGACCGCCAGAATTTTAATCAAAAGTAGGCGATTAGTTGGGCCTATTGTCAACAAAGAGACAGAGAACGTAGTGCGTCGCAAAACGCGCAATAAAAAACGAGACCTCCACGTGACCGCCCACGCAGCGTGAACTGAACCTATATAATGCGAGCTCAAAATTGTTCCGGTGATTTCTCTTTCAATTTGAGTGCATTTGACCTAGCAAACAAATGTCCGAAAAGAACGTAGTGCTATCAGACCGGGTAGTCGAAACCGCCGGCGCTTCGAGCGTATACTACGCTTAAATTTCTGCGAAACATTCCTTTTCAACAAGGTCAATCTTGAATCGCGAAAACATAATCGAACATACCACTTTTTTCCCCTTATAGATTTTTCCGCAAGTGTTAAGCTCTAGTAAAAAATCTCAATGCGAAGTTCAAAATGGGTAATGAAAATCATTTTCGCACTATCACTTTGAGGCAGAAGTTTGTTTCAGTAAATAGTGACCAATGCGATGTTAATGATGCACTGAATATGGAATGAAAGCAGAACAACAATCTACTGGGTCGAACAGCTCATAGAAGCGGTGGCGGTATTTGGCCTCGGTCGAAGGAAATACGTGAGGTACAGATCCGTCGTCATACTATCGTAGAGTCTTCTTTTGGCTTGGCGCAGGAGCTTCTTTCTCTTTAACATTCAATTCAAATTCACACGCCTCTGCGTGTGTGTCGTTCTAAAATCGGCAAAATCCTGCATTCCTAAGCCCGCTAAGACTCTTCCTGACGGCCCTGAAAATTTTTTCTGCTTGATCAAATCTCAGTGCTGCTTTCTGGAACGCAGTACTTACTATTTCTAATTGCGAGAACACGAGTGTCGCGAGCTTGAGGACGAAGTCGAATTTCGACAGCGCTTTCACTGGCTTCGTCTCTGGCGTCGTTCTGTTCTTCTGATGCCAGACCATGAAGAAACGAGATGAGGTGGCTATAATTCTGAACAATCGAGTTCAAAGAAGTGGCCCTTAGCGTCCACCTCATGGGACAAAACTTCCGCAAGTTTACGCTCTCATCTTTCTGAAATGCCTGGAACATGTCTAGGCGCTTTGGAGAGTACGTAACAAAGTTTATCATTTCTGTTACCATGCCCAAGAAATCGACACATTTCCACTTTCTCACTCATGTCCTGCAGCACCAAGTTAAGTAAGTGCGCAAGACAGTCTACGTACAGTGCTCGCGGCTCCTCCTGTTGTATGAGGGCTTGCAGCGCACCGTGCTGTCCTCTCATATTTGCAGCGTCTTCATAGCATTGCCTATGGCAATTGTCAATGCTAAAATTAAAACGGCAGAGGACATCCTTTAGAAGGGCCGAAAGACTGGCCGCTCTGGTGTCCGCAGTGTTATAAAATGGATGTCGCATTGTTATAAACGGATGTCGTTGACGCATTTCCGTTCGTGTGCACGCATGTTAGTGCATGTGTCAGTGTGTGCGGCAGCTGTGGGTGCGCTTGCATGCTTGCGGTGCATGCGTGGGCGCGTGTGCATGTGTACGTGTGCGAGCGTTGAGCCGTCTCGTACCTTCGAAGGATGTTCCGCATCCGCCGCCAAGATTTGTGAGTGGTGGCACTGGCTAACACTCACAAGGTTAGTTCTAGTAGTAACACATAAATACCCGGCAAGTGGATGGGGAAACCGCGCCGGTGGTAGCTGAAGTGGTTAGAGCATCGCACGCGTAATGCGAAGACGTGGGATCGTTCCTCACCTGCGGCAAATTGTTTTTTCATCCACTTTCATTGCCCTTAATTTATCACTTCTTTAATTGAATTAGTAAGTACAAGTAATTTCCCATATGTTTTCCTTGACGTCTTTGTTTGTTGGCTTCTCATGATATGTATAATAAAAATTCGTGCCCCTCGGTTTAACCCCCTTTCTTCTCGTTCAGAACAGCTCATGCCTTTCGGAGTTCTTTTGGGCAATACAAAAGGAGATCGACACACACTCCTTTGCAGATATGTCCGCTGTCTCATCCAGGATCACGGCATAGTGCCCCGCTTCACGAACCTCATTTGTGAGTGACCGCAGAACATTATTAGCCAAAATTTCCATCATTTCGTTAAAATTTCGTGGGAGAGCCACCTGTACTTGGTTCGAGAAAGCCACGATTGCAGCTCTGGAATGTGATTGGCGCGAAGTTCCCGAAGCTGTTTTGGATTACTTTCTGCATAATCATGACCAAGCACTGCCAATCCCTGGTTTTTTTAATTATTGCAATGAAGATAATGTCACTATCAGCACTTTTCTTGCGTCTTCCATTTCGATTAGCTTCCCAGTTACACAACCTGTTGCTACATTCACCCCCATTTTCACAGCCGCGGTTCCGCTCATGGCCGCACGGTGCAGATTCGAGGCCTTATGACTTTTAAATCTTATAAGAGCTTTCTTCCAGTTTGAACACCCACTTTGCACAAACGTTAAGCGAGAGTTCTCATCCCTAGAAGCAGTTGGAAGAAAAATCTTCACCTCAAAAGCAGCGCGACAAGTCTCACAAAATACCTTGTCCATTTACGCGTCACACAGAAGCCATTTGTACGCATGTTTCCAAGCTAGTTGATAATGTCACCCCTGTAGTGATTTAACGTTAGGGACTGGATCCTCACCAACAATTCGCACGGCTGTGGAGACAGTGATTACAGTGGCAAATGTCAAGCCTGTGCCGCTAAGCTAAACCTCGGTGTGTTCAGAAGCGGACGTTGAAGGTCCCATGCCGCATGGATTGCGTGTCCTTTCGTCATCGTCTTTGGAAGGTCTGTCGTTCCTGATGAGGTAGCTGTACATTGTTTTTCACGGTTTCCTCAAATACAATACCACGAAGGTAACGCCACTAAAGAATGAAGTGTCAAAAGCGTGTTCGCGTTTAAGAGAAAAAATTGGGCGCCAATGCGCTCTATGGAGGTGGAATGCCAGCGAAGCTGTCGTTGTGCTCCCAAACTCACAATCCATGGTTTGAACGTGGTTGGACAGCAAAGCCAAACGTTCCAAACAAAGCACATTTGCTTGTAATTTGCGATTGAGCATACTTCTCAGCTAATTAGCTTAATGAAACTTGAACGGACTAAAGTTTTAACCTAGCAGACAAACAAGGGACCCTCCGTTTCCCAGCCGTAGAATCCCATGTATTGACAGCAGGCAGGAATTCCACAACTTTTCCAACTTCACTGGGAACTACTTAAGAAAAAGAAATGAAACAGGGCGTAATGATAGAGTCGTCTTAGCAGCAAATTGTGATGTAATTGTTTTTGGGAGAGTTTTTATGAAACAAGAGTTACAGCGGTTTTCTGCGGAGCATTCTGGATAAAGTTGGCTTTGCCGTAAGGCGCTTTTGTTCACTACACGCACGTTAGCCAGCCCAGGTACCCCCCCCCCCCCCTCCTCCTTCCCCTACGAGAGCACACATGCGGCTCTTTCATACGGGGCTAAAGGTAAACAGCTTCTTTGTAAAAACATACAAAGAGCGCCAATCGTTTGTTCGTGCTAACAGTGCTGCAGTGTGTACATACAGAAACAAACAGGTCTAGTAAAGTTCAAGGTTCTTTCTTCACCTCGGTGCCTACCTCGAGGTGCACATTGATTTGGCGTGCGACGTGTCGTAGACAGACTTGCAGACGATGGACGAATGACACACGGAGAAACAGAACTTGATTTATATAACACTTCAAAAACAGTACAGCAGCACACGCACTCCCAGAAGTAACAAAACTTCACACTCAGCTACCAAAGCTAACACAACACTTAACACTTCTGCTCAACGCTCACACTTCACGACTTGCCATAAGCAGGGGTTGTCTACTTCGCTGCTCTAAGCCTGACCTAAAAATCAAACATGCAGCACGCTGAGCAAGCTCTTATGTAACATGGCCCGAAAATTCTAGCAGCGGGCGGCGGCGCTCAGAAAAGCAGCAGGCGCCGCAGCGCGCGCTACATTGCTCCGCTCTCCTCCTTGTCTCCTTCAAAGAGCTTGAGCCTTCTCGTACGTTTCGTCATCGCGGGCCCTCCGTTGTCAAGGTCGCTGGGAGAGGAGGGCCTGGGCCGTGCTCTGGGACTCGCCCGCGGGCGCGCAGACCTTCGAGTTTCTTCGATCAAATTCTCATTCTCTTTCTCCGGTGGCCCTTTACCCATAGCGTCCCTATAGGTCGCTGCATGCGACAACGCTGGTGTACCTTTCAGTGAGCACAGCAGCAGTAACGTCGATCATTCACGCAATATGCAGTCGTGGCTTGTTGAGTGCACAATTGTAATGATCATGTTGATTACTGATGTCGTTGACGCATTTGCGTGTGCGTTCTTGTGTACGCAACTTAGTGGATACGTCCACAAGTTACGACCATACCGTGACGCTTGCGGTTGCGGTTCCCATACTCGTGACTCCTATCATTGCGGGAACGCTATAAACATGCGTTTACTGCACAAGATAGAGAAGAGAAATTTTAGAACAGCGTTTCTCGCCTTACAAACGCTCAACGCAGGCACCCTTGCAGAATGTTACGGTGCGCGTCCCTTCAAGACAGAGACGAAAACGTAAACACAAGAATGTGTTAGAAGAGAGGGTGCTGTCTTGGGCCTCGTGGCAAACATATCCAAGCCAACAATATGTTAACAATCATGCTGTTGTTTCTATGCAAAGAGGTTATATATGTAAACTTCTGGAATGACAGTCCAGTCCGCCGCCTACGGGAGTGCGTGAAGCCGTCGGTGGCCATATTGTTAGAGGAAAAGGAGCGCGGCTACACTACGTGGGCGCGGTAAACGCGTGGCGCTTCCTGTGCTTGCGGTTCTGCGTTGAAAAATAAAATTAAACCCCTTTAAGAAGTATATCAGTCCCCCGTTGCGTGTCGCTTGACGTTGTGTGTCGTTGACATGCTGTCGTAGATCAACAGCATGTCAAATAGCGTGTAATTGATACTTCATTAAGGTCGTTGCGTGTTTGTGTTGTGTCTAGCAAGAGCGAGTAGTGTAAGAGATGACACTGGGGGGACGCAGTCTCTCTAAATTTTTCATTACCGTCTCAGAAAAACAGCACCAAACTACCTGGCACCGCGCTTCATGTGTAGCGGCAGCGGTCGGTTACTAGTGTTGACGTCACGAGGCGCCCGACCAATCACAGGCGGAAACGAGACGCGCGAGCTGGGCGTGTCTGCTGCTGCACTTTTCGTCGAAATAAAATATATTTGCGCTTTCTTTCGCTCAATTTCGATACGATATTCGAATTCGGAGGGTTGAAAACCATTATGTACAGATGTTCACTCATTTTTTTCTGGAAAACCTTTCAGCTTCCCTTTAATGCAATATCTGCATTCACAGCAAGTAAAAGCGGCTGTCGTGTCCATGGTAGAATTGATTAAATGGCTTTAATCCCATGTACATTATATCGTTGCCAACTTCCGTGGGATTGTCGTCGTCGAAATGGAGTACAAGTGACAGGAAAATCAGGAGGTTGATGAACGGCAACAAGGCGGAAGCTTGGGCAAGACCGCAGGGAAATAAAATGACATTTTGAGCAGCGTGGTCAGGGGGTCATGCAATGGTCTCAACGTCTATCAAAAATCCTCCAAAATATGAACACAAGCCACCAAAAATGAGGACATTTTGGGAAACGCGAAACCGCTGGAAATCTTAGGAAATCATTAGCCCAAATATAAAAGATGACCTAAAAAGAATCCATAACGTTCACAGGGTGGTAAAATTTTGGCACAAATAAATTGGCTTTTGAAGCAGTTCAGCTGAAACGCGATGGTGTGAAATAAGGGGAGAATGTCGGCAAGTGTTGAAGAGAGGTCAATTACGTAGACCCTGTGGCCAACGCCAGCGCCCGGCAGCTGTCAGGCGACTGCATGTATAAGCGAGATGCCTGGTCATCAGTCGTTACAGTGTGATTCGTGTCCTAAATATTGGACGCGGACTCCATTACATTAAATACAGTGCATTCTACCGTGCCATTCTTCGACGGCTGGTACCGATTCTCGCGCAATGAGGATAGGAACCAATTGTCTCACGTGCCCTGCGGCTGTCAACTTCCTCAAACTGCCAACATTCCTTCCCCTCCGAAGTTGCTTAGTTTTTATTGGGTTGGGCTGCTAATCACGACGTATCGGGATCGAATCCCAGCCACAGCAGCCGTATTTCGATGGGTGCGAAATGCGAAAACACCCGTGTACTTAGGGTTAGGCGCACGTGAAGGAACCCCAAGTGGTCTAAATTATTCCCGAATACCTCACTAGGGCGTGCCACATAATGAGATCGTGGTTTTGGCACGTAAAACCCCATTATGTGTTATGTATCATACGTTAAGAATGTCCTTGGCAGTCGTACAACTCTTGAATACAAGTGTCGTGAGGAGTTGTGCGCGAGGTCTCTGAGTATGTGGGTAGCCTTTATGGCGTCCGATACCTGATAGTTTACATGGCGGCTATATTATAAAGGCGGAACGGCAACATGGTAGATAAGATGGAGAATATACAATTCCTCGTTTATTACTGCACAATAATTTTAAATAGCGGTCTTCCTCCACACACGTGGATAACCGTCATAGGAGATTACTTTGGAAACTAACTGCAAGAACTGTATATGTCATATCCAAGGGTGTACTTGACCTGGTGACCAGCAAATGTGACGTAATATTGCGAGCAGCTTCGGTCACAGCATGCTAACAGACGATGACACAGACTGAAGTGGCTAGCGCGAGAATGGACACGGGACACTAAAAAGGCGGCCAGGACAAGCGCAAACTTCTAACTGGAAGTTGGAAGCTTGCGCTTCTCCTCGTCGCCTTTTTAGTTTCTCGTGTCCACTCTTGCGCTAGTCACTTCAGCACGGAATACCAACTAGCCCGGTCTCACACCCTGCGGTGACACAGAGACAGTTTGCTCAATTCTTGTGTCGTAACTTTTGCGTCAAGGTGCTAAACCAACATATCCATGTATATGTCTTAATACTTAAGCACATCTCTATTTGTAGCTGCGGCGGTAGCCCATGAGTGCGGATAGAAAAGTCGCTAACGAAATAATTGGGGGCACCTTGATGAAACCGATAGGTCAAAATCAAAAGCCGTCCAAGAAAGCGTCTCTTTTAGACGCTGTGCGATGTTCGGATGTTAACAATGTGTGCCGACTGAAAAAAGGCTGCCACGGAGTGCTTCTGACGGTTAGCCTAGCTTGTTTACTCCGTAGCATCGAAAAGAAAAAAAAGGAAAAAAAAGAAAAAAAAAACGTATCAAAAGCCCAGAATCAATCGTCGCTCGTCGCGACTAAACGCTCTTAGGATGATAAGTCATTTCCAGGCGACGAGTGGCTACGCTTTATCAAGAACACTGATAACGCCGGCGGGACAAGCATTGTGGCGAAGTTAAATACGCAGGGATAGATTTTGGTTATTTTCTTTTTCTTTTGTTGACGTCATCACGCGTCACCGCGGGAAGCTTGAAAAGTTTAAGGTTAGTATGCCACGTGGTGGCACTCACGCGAACTAAACCCTCGTGTCCAGAAAAGCTGGGTACGCTAAGCGTTTTTGAAATGTTGCAGATAAGTTCTAAGCACAGAAACACCTAATCAGGGCAAATTACGCACATCCAACGGACGTGTTGTATACGAGACGTTGGTGAAGTGGTTAATGCATGTTCAACCTAATTTGATTCGTATAATTTACTGTGTTTTAATTCAACCCAACGTGTAATATAACGCAATGTTCTTCTTCCCGTCCATCTTCCGATTACCTGACCTTATTCTTCCTAGACAGCTGCGCAGTTCAACTCAGACTTGGAAGGCGCGCGCCGGGTAATGTCGTGCGCTCAAGGCTTCGCATCGTCCCGGGTGGGGGGTCGGGATTCTGTAAGTGTCTACTAGGGAAGCAATGAATAATGAAAAGAAGCCTTCGCAAAAATTTATCTATGCGGGCGTTATAAACCTTGGCAACACGTGGTGAAACATAGTGTGGTAGAGCGGTGAGATCATTGCGCAGCATGGAATAGTAAAAACTATGAGGCGTAATTAAACCGGCAAGTAACCAACGATAAAATAAAGAAAATCAAGAAGGGGGCTGACAAATGGAATAGCACCCTGAGGTATAAAGTTTGTAAACAGGGATACGGTGGTTCGCTGAGGCACCTTATCCCTGTTTAAAAACTTTGTACCAACGATAAAATAGGTAGATATGTTGAGAGCTGCTTTTCTTATGGTTGTACTCGCTATGTGGCATTGGTTTGTTGAATAATTTACATTAAGAACTGTTTCAAAACATGCGGATTGTCCACACCACAAAAGTTACGACTGATATCGAGTATCTTCTGTTTTTTAACTGGCGGGCTTATCATACTTACAAAAAAAGGAGTTCACAAATTGGCAAAAAAAAAATTAACACGTTAGATTCTTTCTCTACAAATCAAACACACGCACAGGTTGTCGCACGTAACCTGAGCCAAAGTTTTAAAAATGGAAGGCATTGCGGATGCGAGTTGAACCGATTGCACTATTTTGGCATTGGCCTAGAGTTACAAAGGCTATTTCTCATTTTCCCCCTAACTAAAAGATTAGTTATGTTTAATTAGTCAACTTTTTAAATATTGGCAGCAGACCCCAAGTGTGATACGCAATGTTGTAGAGCACCTTGAGAAACTTCTCAATAAATTGTCTCCAACACGATATATCTCACGTGGTCCTTTCTTCCGCATTCCAAAGAAAGCCCGCGATTGGGCATTGTTATTGTGCTGTTCTCAAGCGTGCGATGGATGAACAAGGTCGGCTGCAGTTTGAATGGCTCGCGACAGGGCGTTATGTCTGGTGTAGGTATCTGTGCATGCGGCTTTTACCACATGACGGCGCAAATGCGTGCTGCTGGCCGAGCGGTGCCGAAACGATATAGCGTCTAAGGAGACAAAAGAGAACAAGAACATAGCTTTATTTTTTGATGCTTGAAATGGGAAAGAGCTGGCAGCCTGTCGACAGAGTGTAATGAGGTTGGGTGTGGAGGTGGCGTTAGGGGGCCGGAATGATTTTCCAGTGACCTTCAATCGAACAAGCGCCCTTTGATTATAATGCGTGGTCGAAGAGGTCACCATCTGCTGCAATGCAGATTTGGCATCTCATGGGCACATTTTCCGAGGCGTTCTTCATCATGGTATGAGGGATGTAGTCACAGACTTGTCTTATTTTTCTTTTAGGTTATCTGATGTTGTGGTTGGTGTCCGGTATACTTCATCCTTGACGTAGCCCCAGAGAACGAAATAGAGGAGAGCCAAGTCTGGTGAGCGTGCCGGCCAAGCAACGGGCCCATGCCGTCCAATCCACTGCTGCTGCAATACTTCATGCAGCCATTTGCAAGCTTTGCCGCTGCCATGCACGGGAGCACCATCATGCTGATACCAAATATCGTTGATCCTAGCCAATGGAACTTCGCAAAGAAAACCCTCAAGCGTCTCGTCAAGGATGTCGTTGACGTATATTTTGCCTGTAAGCGTGTTATAAGATCAAAACACGGGGCCAATGATAGTGCCATCGTAAATTCCACACCACACATTAACCGACCACTGATACTGGTGATGTGTCTTCAAAAGCGAGTGAGGGTTTTCGTCGCTCCAACAGTGAGCGTTGTGGATGTTCACTTTTATTTATTTATTTATTTATTTGAACCTCAAGGGTCCCTGGCGGGACATTACATGAGGGGTGGGCGCAAGAACGGCGGTTAGCAATGAATGTTACATGAGAATCATGACGATGACATGGCTTCCTCGATGGCAGTCTTGAAATGGACTGGATCAGGGATTAGTGCTAAGTCACAGGGAAGGTCATTCCAGTCGCGAGCTGTGTGGACAGAAAATGATTTCTGAAATGTAGTTGTTCGGGAACGATGCGGGATGACGCTGTTTGGATGGCCTGTGCGACGTTCGACGTACTGGTAGGTTGAGGTTGCTGTCACGGGGCGAACAATGGAAAAACCTGTGATAAAGGCAGAGACGTGAAATTCGGCGACGGGAAGCGAGAGAAGGAAGTTTTAGTTGCAACTTCAAGGCGGATATGCTAGAGTATCGAGAGTAGTTTGAAAGAATAAAGCCAGTGGCACGATTCTGAACAGATTCAAGGGCTGAGATAAGGTTAGACTGATGGGGGTCAAATATTGCGCAAGCGTATTCAAGTTTAGGTCGTACAAATGTTTTATAAGCTAGTAATTTTAAGGAAGAAGGTGTCATGCGCAGGTTACGTCGGAGATACCCAACTACTCGATTAGATGAATTTATTATGTGGTTAATGTGGCAAGACCATCTTAAGTCACTAGCAAGGTTAATGCCAAGATACTTAAAAGAGTTAGTGGAAATAATGGCAGTATCGTTAATTTTATAAGTAGGCAGAGTATAATTTCGGCGCCGGTGAAAAGAAAGTTGTACGGTCTTTGTAGTATTTAGGGACATTAGCCATTTAGTGCACCACTGCTGTATGTTATCCAGGTCATTTTGGAGGATGTAAGCATCCTCGGCGTTAGTTATGGGGCGGTAGAGTACGCAATCATCCGCGAAATGGCGGATACTAGATGTTACGGTGGAAGGCAAGTCGTTAGTGTATATTAGAAAGAGCAAGGGGCCAAGAACCGTGCCTTGAGGTACTCCTGAAAGAACGTGTGAGTAGGATGATGAGAAGCCATTAGCGGAAACAAATTGCATGCGGTCAGTTAAAAAGCTTCGAATCCAGTTCAAGACACTAGGATGAATGTTTAACAGGGACATTTTAAGTAAAAGGCGGGAATGGGGTACTTTATCGAAAGCTTTCTCGAAATCTAGAAATAGCGCATCAATTGGGATATTGCGGTCAAGATAGGAATGAATGTCATGCAGGAACAAAGCCAATTGGGTTTCGCATGAGTGGTCTTTCCGGAATCCGTGTTGGTTTGGATGAAAAAAGTTGGCCGATGTTAGGAATGTGGCAACATTAGAGTAAATGACGTGTTCCATGATCTTAGAGCATACACTGGTTAACGAAATGGGTCGGTAATTACCTGGGGATGATCTGTCACCTTTCTTGAAAACTGGAATTACCTTCCCAATTCGCCAGTCATGTGGAACTCAGCCTGTATCAAGCGACTGTTGAAAAATGAGGGAAAGAATAAGGCTGCAAACATGTTTAGTATTCTTTAAGACTTTCGAATTAATTCCATCGATACCGCAGGAAGATGAAAATTTTAGTGAGTCTATAATATTAACAATACCATGTGCGTTGAAGGTGATGCCGTCCATTGGCGGATGCGGCAAAGGCGCAGGATCAGTGAAATCACGAGTTGTTTCATTAGTAAAGACTGAAGAGAATGCATGGTTCAAGACATAGGGTACGTCGGATACGCCTACTGGTGAGCCAGTGCAGTCAATGAGAGAAATAGTAGTATCAACATCAGGGGTGATTGTTTTCCAGAAGCGCTTAGGGTTGCTTTGTAGCATTTCAGGGAGGGTAGTGGAAAAAAAACTGAGCTTAGTTTGGGTAGCGAGATCGGAATATTGCTTGGCAGTGGTGTGGTATTTTCTCCAGACACATTTGGTGTTAGATAACTTGGCAGAACGGAAAAGGCGCTTTTTCTTGTTATTTAAACGCTTTAGTTTAACATTAAACCACGGAGAACGTTTTCGCTCTGTTATGCTGATGGTAGGGATGTAAAGTCGAATTAAACGCAGCATTTCTGACTTGAAGAGAGACCAGTTCGACTCGGCAGAACGTAAGTGGTAGGTAGAAGCAAAATGGTTTTGGAAAACAAGAAGGTCGCGATTCATGCTAATGTAGTCTCCTTTGTCGTACAGCGTTAGTACTTTTTTGGATTTAGGACTTTTGGTAACGCTGGTAGACAAGGTAGTGTGAAGTACAACGTGGTCACTAAGGCCCGTAATGTACGAAGGAGCACAGAATTCGTCAGGGTGAGTGGTTAAAATAAGGTCAAGAATGTTTGATGTATGGTCAGTAGTGCGGGTGGGCTCAGAAACAATTTGAGACAGGCCGATAGTTAAGCATGTGTTTAGGAATTCACTAGATGCCTGACTTTTTGTTAGGGTGCGGGACATATTATTCCAATCTATGGACAGAAAGTTGAAATCGCCGAAAAGCAAAATGGGGGTGCGTGGGTAAGATGAGATTAGGGAATCGGGCGTGTCGTGAAAGAGCGTTATGAAGGAACTGTCCGTATCAGGCGGTCGATAGCATACACCGATGAGTACGCGAGGGGATGAAGCATGACAGCACACCCAAATCATTTCCAACGAGGTTACTAAGTTAACAGCGTTACTACGTTAACTTGGGCATTACGTGAGAAGGTAGCTTCATCGGTCCACAGTATTTTATTGACAGAGCGTGGGTCCTCTTCCGTCTTGATAATAATCCAGTTTGCAAAGTCCTTTCAATTTTGGAAATCGTGGGGCTCCAACATCCGGTGCAGCTGCACGTGGTACGGATGAAGTTGTCTCGCCTTAAGTACTCTCCACATTGAAGGCGTTGACACTCCAGCTTCAGCACCCATACTATGAAAATTTGCATGTAGGTCTGAAGAAAACTGTGACAGAATATCTGTCTCCGCGTCCTCGCCCAGGATTGAAGATTTATGCCGTTTCTTCGTAGAAGTCCCAGTCAGTCTCAGCGTTTCATATGCACGTACAGGACGCTAGGACGCGTACCTGGATGCGCTAGGACGCGTACCTGGATGCGAGCGTTGAAATAGCTCAACTGCGCGCCTTCTATGTCCACTTGACGCAGCTAGAGCCAAAACCATATCCGCTCTTTCCTCATTGGAGTAAGCCATATCTGCTGCTCAACGTTGGTCACAGCCAAATAGCGTTGCTGTGGAGAACACGCAGGGATACGGGCCGGTCTCATAAACTCGGCCGCTCCGGTGGCAGAGGTAATTGGCGCCATCCATCAGGAGGGCGGGAAAGCTAATTCGTTTCCCTTGTACGACCTCCTAGATCGGCACGCGCGCCATTTCGTTCTCCTCTCAACTCCTCTACCCTTGCCATCCCTCACAACTCCCTCATTTTCGACTGTCTCCGCGCAAACCCGCCGGCCCGGCGCTAGCTTAGGCCGCTGCATGACGTTTCATGTTTCGTTATCTGTTATCGTGAAGCATACGCTGCTGTGCGTTGACCGGCGTGGACAGTTTCGTCAGTTTCCTGGTCCTCGATAGCTGTGTGCTTGTTCGCTGCGATGTTTCACCCGTTTCACGACTCGCACCGCTCGTGCATGATGCAGTGGTGCACGAAAACAAGCCCTGCAAAGCTGTTCCGGGTGCCTAAAGACAACAGGTGAGCGCGCAGACCCAAGGACATAAGACGCATGTATACGAACACGGCTCTGTGCAGGTGTGCGTTCCATGAGTCTCCGGACGTCGTTGCGCCCTTGATTGTGCTACACTTCCCTCTTACCGATAGCGACAGCTGAGAAATAGATGTTCTTCCTCATTGTCACGTGGTCTATGACTTCACGTGGTCTATGACGTCGTCCAGTTTTCTGCAATAGCTCAGTGAGTATATCAGATGCTCTCAGCGCGCATATCACAAGCTCTTCTACACTTTGGTTTTTAGGGCGTTATATAAAAATGTGTTATACGTGTGCACATGAAACTGCCTTCGCGTTTTCTTGAGTGTTATTTTCGTTTTTTTTCACTGTCTGTGAACTTCGTGTTTTTTAGTAATCATCTACATGTGATGCATTCTTCACTTTTGTTTATTTTGTGACCGTGTATCATACCAAGTTATGCGACAATATTTGTTTTCAGTAACAGAAGTCAATAATACGAGGCCATAGATCTGTTGTGTAGGAAATGGAATTTATATACGTTCTGGCATATGCTAGCGTACTCAAAGTGTGGACAAGACTGCGTGCGTGCTGACGCACAAAGAACCCACGGCGCACCACGCGCCGGTTCACAAACAATGCCTGCGGTTGCGCACACGCGCGATGAAAAAGATACGCGCCGCGGACAGGCAAAACGAAAACAAAAGTAAAGGTGCGCGGACCATGGGGAAAGGTGGAGAGGTAGTGGTAGCAGGTCGTCATAATACAAAGAAAGAAAAAACAAACAGCTCAAGGCTGAGGCGGCGCCGCGCGCCTGCTGTTTCTGTTGCTATGACAACGTAAACAATCGTGTGCGCCGCCATTTTGCCAAAGTGTCGCCCTCATGCTAGGGCTGTAACTGAAGGGGACCTTAGCGCTAGCGTCGAAAGAGCGTCTGCTGAAAAATAGCCAATGGCAGCCATGCGGAGATTCACCCCTCAGATACGGGCGCCTGAGGAACACTGGATATATTGTAGTTCGCAGAAATTGGTTCAAACGAGGTACATAAGTGTGATCTACAACCGGCGAACTGAAACAGCCTGCGGGCGCACTCTCTCAGGGACTGACGCGCTGGTCACGGTGCCAAAGTGTGAAATTGGACGCGGCACCCCGATACTGCGACCACGAAGCGATGCGCACGTGCGGGGTGCGCGATCAAAAAAGAACGTCTCGTAGACAGTATGTGAGGAGAGCAGGCGGGACCAGTGCGAAAATGTCATCGTGTGAAGAAAGACATGCATAATCTTCTTTGAATATAGCCAAGGCATATAGCCATTAGTTAGTTTTGTCCCCATGTGGTTTTTCCGCTGTTATTCGAGCCGTAAGTTTAAAGTTGTAGCATCATCGTTCAAATCGAAAACTACTACAAGGTCATTTATGTACGAAGGCAAAATTGTATCAGCCGTCATAGCCGTCCATCGTTAACACGCGCTTCGCCCTTTCCTTCTTTCAAGCACAATCAAAATGCTGCTTTCGTCTTTTTTTTTTTCGTGCCCTTAGACGCTTTATCGCTTCGGCAGCACTCGGCAAGCAGCATGCATTTGCACCGTCATGCGCTAAAAGCCGCATGCCCAGATACTTACACCAGGCATAACGCCATGTCGCGGACCAATGTGGTTGCAGCCTACCTTGTTCATCCATGGCACCCTTTAGAGCAGCACAAAAAACCACTTTCTCATTATGAGGCACGCCGTAGTGGAGGACTCCGGAAATTTCGACCACCTGGGGTTCTTTAACGTGCACCTAAGTCTAAGTACACGGGTGTTCTCGCATTTCACCCCCATCGAAATGCGGGCGCCGTGGCCGGGATTCAATCCCGCGAACTCGTGCTCAGCAGCCCAACACCATAGGCACTGAGCAACCACGGAGGGTGTAGAGCAGCACAATAACAGTGCGCAAGCGCCCCGTCGCGTGCTATTTTTTTTTCATATTTCGCGGGCTTTCTTTGCAACGCGGAAAAAAGAACACGTGAGATATATCGCGTTGGAACCAATTTATTGAGAGTTGTCTCAAGGTGCTCTACAACTTTTCGTGTCGCACTTGGGCCAATACTTAAAACGTTGAATAATTAAATATAAATAATGCGTTTGTTAAGGGAAAAAATAGCCTGAGTAACTCTAGGCCTGTGCCAACATTATTCGTTTGTTCAGCTCGCGTCCGGAGTGCCTTTCATTTTTAAAACTATGGCTCCAGTTATGAGGGACAATCTGTGTATGAGCGCACGCAGCGCTAAATAACACCAAATGTAATTGCATAACAGAGCGAGAAAATGTCTTCCCATTCACTGGAGCAGTGCGTGCCGCTCGTTATAACAAATGTGAGTGCAGTGCTTTCTCAATCATCCAGCTATATGGTGGAAAGCGGAAGGGTCGCCTTTATAGCGCAATGCCATTTTATTGCTCCCAATAGCAACTCCTCATACCTTTTCTATCAAGTATGCTGAAAATAAAATTCATTGTACCGAACATAGGAAAATTCAAATGCGGTCGCTTGTTCTCACCAGAGTAGTTGCGCCCAAGAATTGAGCAAGCGCACGCTCGGTATGGCTCAATTTATTACTTTCTGTCCCGCACGCTTTGTCTGGCACACCTCGCCGGTGATTATTTGCTTAAGACATCACAGCACGCGGTTCAAGTGCTCTCGTCGCGAATGGTTATTCTAAGGAGAAGCTTTCGACGTGCGTGCTTGCGCTCTGGCTGTGGAGATTTCAAGAACGGCGGGCTGTTTTAGGAAGCGTTCGCCCAGACAAGGGGTGCGTGCCAAGCGGCGATTGCCTGTTGGGGACCGAGCTGGTGGAGAGCAGCAGACAATCGTCCATTTTACCCAAGTGCTCCGCGCAGTTCTGGAACTGTTTATGACAACCGCGCCCTCTTGTATTTCTTCAGCTAAGTTATTATGGTAATACATACCCAGGAATTCCGGACGTCGCTTCCAGTTCGCCGTTCTCACAGCATGTGGCGTACGGACCTCTTCAAGATTCAAAATTCGCGTGATGACGCACACTGTGTAGTGGACAAAAACGAAGTGTATCTCTAAAGTAAGTACGACCACGATAGGTTGCTTTCACAACCGAGCGCGAACCAAGAATCACCGATTGATAACCGCAACGCATACGACATGCGTGCGGCTGCTCAACAGTGAATCAACAGTTTCGTTGCAATTTAATCAAGTGGCTCGGTGTTGCTTTGAGAAGACGGAATCTCGAAAGGGCGTCTGCCCTTCCTCTCATCCGCTGCCTCTTCAAAATGCTCCTCGGGTTTCTTGAAGAATGCAAGAACGTCCTTTTGTCTCCGCAGTTTGCTGAATCTGAAGAAGCCGTTTAAATATATATATATATATATACAATCATATGAAATGGAGGTGACGATAGCGGTCTGCAAATTGTGCAAACACAGGCTCGACGTCCCTAATTTGTCTTGGCCGCAGTTTACAAATCCATTATTTTGCGCAACTGCATGAAGTCACCTAGTTGTGTTATATCCTTTGCGACAGAGAACACTTTTTATACAGCTCAATGAGCGGCAGAAGTGAAGGCAGAAATTCATTTGAAACTGATCAATGTTCAATGACCATCTTCATTGAAGCAATTTTAATAATGAGCCTTTGTTTGAAAACGTTCCTTTCGCTTCTAAAGCTCATAGTAAAGAACGTCCGAAATATTGTATTTCTTTATTCACACGCAGCGCTAAACAGACGGTCCTCGCATGTCTGCTAAGTGTTGTTAGAAGCATGATGAGACAGAATGCTTTGATTTACACGGCCGCGAAACCCACCTCGCTGTCTCAGTGGTTATACTGGACTCTCGATTTATATAGGTCGTGGTTTCAAACCGGGCTCTTGCGGTCATTCTTACCGGAAGAAAGTAAGCGTGTTCGTATCTTTACGCTGTAAAATACTTAAAAGACCCCTTCCGAGTCACCATCAAAAATTTGATTAAACGCGGAAAGTTTATTTTACTTATGTGAAAAAGGGACCCCTAAAGGTCTGGAAACATTTTCTTTTTTCGTTTTCCGTGGCGAGTGTTTGTTTACCGTACGGATAATCTATGGCCCTAACCAGACGATGTTTTGTCGAAGCCTGGATTATACTGAAAGTTGTAAGGTGCCATGTAGGAGACGTTTTATGAATTCTTTTGAGGAAATCATTTCATTATTGTAAGAGCGGCAAGATATTGAACTGTTCTGTTGCCGTGCCGTCAAAAGGCCAACATCACATCACTGTCAATGCAGGCACTCTCTGCAGGCAGCCTAATATATTGTTACGGAGCGATAGATCAGGCACGTACCCAGGAGGCCCACGGCCCCCCCCCCCCCTCCGAAATTAAGTGGCATAACACCCCCCCCCCCCCCCTTTCCGCCCACGCCACCCCTCCTCACACACATTTCTAAAGCGCCGACAAATCAATCTACTCGGCGGTCAACATTTTGCTACCTTTTAGAGCGAAAGCAATATATGACTAACTTCCGTAGTTTTTTCGGCGTCCATTAACAGAAAGAATCATCATGTGGACCGATCTTGGTGATTGTGCAAAAAGGGTCCAAGATCAATGGCACATACTCCTGTGGACTCGGGAACCTGTAACGAGCCCTTCGGAATCTTCATGATGGGCCCACGTATGGGGAGTGCTTAATGCCTGCTTCCGCTCCACCGCGGGTCGGCCCGCCATTGCACTACCTTCGGTATGGACTCAGGTGTGGGGAGTTCTTAACGCCTGCTTCACCTTTGCCGCGGGTCCGTTCGGCGTTGCACTACTTTCAGGATTGGCCCACTTATGGGGGTGCTTAACGCCTGCTTCACCTCCGCCGCGGGTCGGCCCGATGTTACACTATCTTCAGGGCGACCCGCAGCGGAGGTGAAACACTTTGCCTCTCGTTTGAGAGCTTTTACTGTTGACAGCTTTCGCTGCCATTCCATCTTCACAGAGTGGAATGGTTGTCAATTTTTTCACTCCTTTTGGGTGGCGGTGGTTATCGGCATCTGCTGGGGTGTGGAGGCCAGTTTTCTCATCAATTCGGCGCCCGCGCGATTAACGCAAGATGAGTTCAGTTATCCCCACCTATTGCAGCAGGCAGGGCGTAGAATATTGTTTTAATTATAATATTTTGTTTTATTTATAATGCCCAACATAATTTTTATGTCCCCAGCTATCCAATGATTACGCGCTTCGCTGTTGCTTCGTTAGTTCAACCTTCTTTGTTTAGACTGATCCAGGGGCCAGGAAAGGGATTCGGTTCTTAGTCAGCTGGTCTGTATGCTTGAGGAACGAGTTGCAGCCGGAGAAAACGCCAGTTGCGTTGAACTTTTTCTTTTACTGCATTATTTCCTCGAGTGACGGCCCGCGGCGATGCTGTTCTTGGCAAGGTTCTTCCTGCGCATCTTTCATGCGCGAATTCATTTGATGTGGTTCTTTGTTTGGTAAGTAAAGGAGAGGTGTATCTCACAGACGTACCTGTCAGATACACGTTATTTTAATTCTCTTTTGCGGTGTCCGCGTCTTTGGGGTGAATGGTGGGCATTATTCACATCTGTGCAAGTAAAAGTTTTGCATAGAAAAGATCTTAGAGCTTCGGCACTACCTTAGAGCTTCGAGCCACGGTCCTCTTGCACGCGAGGCGGATGCTCTGCGTCTACGCCATCGCTGCATCCTCCGCAATATATATATATATATATATATATATATGTACAATTGCAGAGAAGGATACACGTAAAAAATATCTGCTCCATTAACATTTCGGATTGTGGGCCGGCATTCGTCAAAAGGGACACAATGCATAGTATTCACGCAATATTTAAGGGTGGGTAGTTTCAGGCTGTCACACAGTACAGCACATTCTGAAGCACTACACATTGCTAACTACTCACAAGAAACTATCAGTGCCAGGTGCAGTAAGCATTGGAAACAATGACCAGACGGAGCTCCAAGAACCATTTTTTGATGTAACACATTTTCCGTGTCATGCTGAAAACGAACGTGGGTAAAATTTGGCCTACCATAAATGCGCAATGTGACGATTACATGACTTTTACGGCTAGTCTGCTGATCCGATTTCATCTGTTAAAACACTATAAAATGGAGTATTTTAATAATTATGTCTGCTAGTTCAGTCATCTCGTTATCCACGCTGCGTGACCAGAACTACGTAGCTATTTCTTTGGTGCTTTGGATTTACCTGCAGCAGCTGGTGTGTTCGAATCACTGAGAATTAAATTGGGAAAAATCCATGCGTACTTATTGCATAAGTTCTTTATTAAATTACTTTCATCAATCCTCCAATGCACGCACGTCAACAAGGGCAGGATGATTGTAGAAACCAACAATGCGTTTGTCCTCTCGGATTCTGCCGCATTTACCCCGACGACCATAATTCCCGAACCAGACTTGAACTCAAATCCAAGTCTCCCCGTGAGTAAGCAGCAACAGCTCAGAAATCTCCGACGATACAAAGACTGCTTTCATCGAGAATTCGACGAAAACCCGTTGGAAAGCATAGCATAATCACCAAAGAGTGCTCGACCCCACCGCCAGGGCCCTCAGCGAGTTTCGACGCAAGAACGTGAAGTTATAAGGTAATAAGTCGACGAAAAGCTGTGCGACGACATCACCCAGCCATCGAAAAGCCCGCGGGCATATCTTGTATTCTTGGCTCAGAAAAAGGACGGAACCTTGCGTTTCTGCGACAATTATCGTCGACTGAAGGAGATCACGAAGACAGCCGTATACCCCCTCCTATGGATAGACGACGAATTGGATCGGCTCTGCAACGTTAAATACGTCTCCTCAATGGAACTCAAGACAGGTTACTGGCAAATAGAAGTCGACGAGCGGGATCGCGAAAAGATTGTCTTCATCACGCCAGACGGCCTCTATGAGTCAAGGTCATGCCATGCGGACTGTGCTCGCCGCTTGCAACTTTAGAGCTCATGATGGACACTGTGTTAGCAGGCTTAAAGTGGCAGACCTGTCTTGTTTACTTGGATGACGTCGTCGTCTTCGGAAATTCCGACGATCACCTTAGGCGGCTTGCTAAATACTAGAGAGCATCCAGTCGTGAGGGCTCACTCTGAAGGCGGAAAAGTGCCGCTTCGCTTACGATGAGCTTCTGTTCCCATTTCACGTCATCAGCAAATCTGGAGTCCGCCGAGACCCGCAGAAGACAGCTGGCATCACAAATTTCCAGCAGCCCATCGACACGAAGACAGTGCGTACATTCCTTGGGATGTGTGCCTACTACAGGCGCTTTGTCAAGGACTTTTCATGCATTGCTGGGCCGCTGAGACATCTAGCTAAATGTGATGTCGAGTTCAAGTGGGAAACGCCGCAGGCCGACGCATTTGAAGAACTCAAACGACGCATACAGTCACCACCGGTATTTGCTCACTTCGCCGAGGATGCCGATGCAGAAATTCACACTGACGCCAGTAGCTTAGGTCTCGGTGCCGTTCTAGTACAGACGAAAGGTGGACTTGAACGGGTGATAACTTACGCTAGCCGATCGCTGTCAAAAGCGGAATGCACTTATTCTACGACCGAAAAGGAATGCCTTGCCATCACTTGGCCTACAACAAAGTTCCGCCCTTACCTATAAGGCAGGCCGTTCGAAGTGTTGAGCGAACATCACGTCTTGTGTTGGCTAGTGAAGTTAAAGGACCATTCAGGACGCCTTGCGCTGTGGACCTGAGACTGCAAGAATATGACATCCCTGTAATCTACAAGTCCGGACAAAAAACTCGCTTGCAGACTGCCTCTCTCGCGCTCCCGTGAACCCGCCGCCCTAAGATGACCAAGACGAGGACGCCTTTTTAGGTACAATAAGTCCAGAAGACTTTGCCGAGCAGCAGCGAGCGGAGCCGGAGCTCACAAGCCTTTTCTGAGTACTTGCGAGGCAAGACCGACTTTTTCCCGAGGATATTTAGGCGTGGATTGTCCTTATTTTTCTTATGAAAGGACGTCAAGGTGGAGAACTTTTCGCGAGCCCGTGCAAAATTCCTACTCCTCGTGCCCGCAGCATTCCGGTCAGAAGTCCTGCACGCCACACACCATGATAAGACAGCTGGGCACTTCTGGTTTTCTCGTACCCTCGCAAGGATACAAGAGAAGTACTATTCGCCGCGCCAGACTGGCGACGTCGCCCGTTTTGTCAAGACATGTCGACACTGCCAGAGACGCAAGACACCACCAACAAGGCCGACGGGATTACTACAGCCGATCGAGCCTCCGTGCCGGCCGTTTCAGCAGACCAGGATGGATGCGTTGGGTCCCTATCCGAAGTCAACGTCTGAAAACAAGTGGATCGTCGTGGCTACCGACTAGCTTACCTGATACGCCAAAACGAAAACTTTTCCTAAGTATAGTGCGGCTGCGGTTGTTGCTAAATCCTTCGTAGAGAACATCCTGTTGCGACACGGTGCCCCTGAAGTCCTCATCACCGACAGATGAACGGCCCCAAACCATTTTGCAATACAGCCAGACAAGCCACAGGAGGGCAATTGCCTACCACCTGCAGATGAATGGCCTTACGGAGGGGCTGAATAAGACTTTTGCCAACATGCTTGCAATGTACGTCGACGTTGAACACAGGACGGGGGATGCCATGCTGCCATACGTAACCTTCGCTTACAACACGGCGGTGCAAGAAATACGCAGATCACGCCGTTCGAGCTGGTTTACGGCAGGAACCCGACGACGACTCTCGACGCCATGGTACCATACGTCACCGCCGTAGAGAATCTCGACGTCGCCGCCTATTTCCAGCGCCGGCGCATTAAGAAACAGCAGGGTACCCACAGCCGGCACTACAATCTTCGACGACGCGACGTCGAGTACCACCCCGGCGACCGTGTTTTGGTCTGGACTCTGATATGCCGACGAGGACTTAGCGAGAAACTGTGCCGCTGCTATTTCGGACCTTACAAGATCATCCGACGCATTGGCGCATTGGACTATGAGGTCGTGCCAGACTGCATTTCGCAATCACAGCGACGCCACGCACGACCTGAAGTCATCCAAGTGGTGCGCCTTAAGCATTTCTACGCCCGCTGGCGAACTTAGGGATTTATTTCCTTTGCTATTTGGTTATTATTTTTTTTATTATGCGGGGTTTGGTTTTCTCTGTCGTTAGTAGCATCGGGACGTTGCTTTATAAGAGGATATTGACACGTGCACTTGTTTATCGGGCAACCGCGTTGCACTGTCTGACAAAAGCTATCGCTCAGCGCAGGACACGCCTGCATGTATCGTAACTTTCTCGAATTTTATCGATGATTCTGTCCGCTGTCTCTTCTCCCCAAACCTTGTGTAATCTGATTGCATGTAAGGGCGACGCGAATTGTGTAGAGCTTTCTGGAAGATACGCGGGAACAAGCGATTACTCTGGAACATTCGATGACTCATGCATAAAAGCCGACGCGCTTGACCCGCTGATCAGATTTTCGACGATCAACGACTGTGTTCGCCACTATTGTTCTTTGAGTGTAGCATGTTTTTGATGGCACAGGTTCGCCCAATAAAACGCTAGTTTCGCCATTCACTGTTTTTGCCCCAGGGGGTGAATCTTCGCACGGCTGACATCATTGCCTGTTTTTAAGCAGACGCACTTTCGACGCTAGCGCCAAGGTCCCCTTCAGTTACGGCCCTAGCATGAGGGCGATAATTTGGCAAAATGGCGGCGCACATGACTGTTTACGTTATGTGCGCGGCGCCTCCGCAGCCTAGCGCTCTTTGTTTTACTTTTTGTTTTTGTTATGATGGACCCGCTCCACTCCTTCACCATCGTTCCCCATGCCAGGCGCACCTTCACTTTCGCTTTCTTTTTGCCTCTCCGCGGCGCGTATTTTTTTTAGTATGCCAGCATATGCCAGAACATATATAAATTCCACTTCCAACACAACAGATCTTTAGCCTGATTAGATTGACCTCCGCTTCCAAAAACAAATATTTTCGCATAACCGAATTAGTATGATACACGCTCAGAAAATGAACAAAAGCGAAAAATGCGTGACATGTACATGACTACTAAACAACACAAAGTTCACAGACAGTGAAACAACAAAAAAATCGATAAAACTAAAGAAAACACGAAGGCCGTTTCATGTACGCACATATAAAATATTTTTATATAGCGCCCTAAAGACCAAACTGTAGAAGAGCTTCTGATATGCGCACTGAGAGCTTCAGATGTACTTACTGAGATCTTGCACAAAACTGGACCATTTGTATGACATAGTCATGACAACTAAAGAAAGGTAAAACTCACTGGTAATGGCAAAAACAATCACACGCAATATACCTATATGCTAAGGTTGATATGCTATGCTACAATATGCTAAGGTTGTTTTATTGACAGTCATACCAAAAAAAAAGAACAAGAACTTACTTATAAACCTGCACAAAAGAATATTAAATACACGGCATGTTCATTACTACTGAACCAAAACAAAAAGACATGGCAGAACAAAAATATCCTTGTACTAAACATGGAAATACACATCATCATATTATTTTGCACTTGGCCACAACTTCAGTAACGGTGGCAAGGGGGAGCAGAAGGTAGTCAGCTTTTGCAGCAGCACATCGACGAAAAGCCTATTCTTCAATCAAAGACTAGGTGAAATAAGCCAACAACACCACTTTTCTTTTCACCACGAATACGATGCTTAGCAGTAAAATTACGTAACTTAAGGCACTACGTCATACTACTGGGTAGCATATCCAGCTTTCCTGGACACGTACCAACTAGCGCCCCAAGCGGGCCCGGCACGAAGCTAGCGCGTTTTCAATGGAACGAGCGTTTTTTTCGCGAATAGCAAAAGCTGCAGGTAGATTATTGGAAAAGGCAGGCGACAGACGTGTTCTGTGAGATAATTCACACAAGCCAAATGCAGTGATCAGGCTATGGCACGTAAGAATTTTGTTCCCACAGCGGTTAAAGATTTAGCAATGGAAGCCTATGGAAACGACGAAAATTTGTACTCGATTTTTGAGGCAAGAACGATGCTTGTGATAAAACTACGGCATCTATCGTAATACCCAGTGCAGTGTATGTAGTACGGAGCTTTCGATCGATGCCTATCTCGACTTTTCACACATGACGTAACACCGTTCCCAAAAGCGATTTTTGTAACACTGTCGTGAAAATTCACGTGGTATCTATAAAGCATCAGCGCACCGCCTGGCGAAGCCTCAGAAGCCGTGGCCGAGTGGCAGAATCGCGCGCACCTGTAGTGCCGGGTTACGGTGGATGCGGTTCGATTCCCGCTTCGCACTCTTCTTTTAAGCCGCATAGGACGTAGTTTTGAAGTCTCTCACTAGATGACAGAAACACAAAACCGAAGATTTGCTTTCGGTTCTGGTTTTTAGCACCGCAGTTTATTTAAAGCCACATAGAACTTGCTTAGTTTTAGTCTCCTACCAGATGGCAGAGACAGAAAACTCAAGATTTGCTTTCGGTTCTAGTTTTCCAGTGGCGCTCTTGAAATATTTTCTATTTTTCCTTCCTAAAACGTAGCAGTGTCGTGTTCATTTGTTAAGTCATCGCTTTTATAAAGATTTTATTCTTTAGACATCATAACTAGAAGCTTGCGCATGGCTTTGTGTTACGCAAAAAGCAAACTTTCGTGCTTTGTAGCGTGGAACCTGGGAGAACAAAATGGCTATTTTTATTGCGTTCCTCTGGAAGGTCCGTTTTCTTCGACTTTCGGCTGTCCTTAATGGCACACACTCTGAGCGAATCAGGTCCACCTGGGCCACAATACCACCCGGTGGCCAGTGCCATTCCTATGCAACATTCGTGTGGAACAAAAGGTCTGCTAGGCAGAGTCGCTGCCCGCACGTTAATTATTTCTAAAGATTCATCCCCATAAGAAATGCACCAACTAGGAGAAGAGGTGCAGTGTCTTGGTTAATAGCTACTGTTAATGTGTTCCCTACAGCCAAGTGGTATGAATCCGTAGGTGTGGCCGTAAAAAAACCATTTGAATAAATGCCCCGTGCTGTGTCTGCCCCGGTCGCTCTACAGAGAAGCTAGCTTGGCTAGCCGTCAGTATTTAGGATCAAAATATGGCGTCGCGCGTTCGGTGCATTTGCTTTTAATACGCACCATTCTTTGGCGAGTACCCCAGCAATTTGGTAGCGAAATCGTGCAAGATCGTGTCTGTAACGCCAAAAAACTGCATTTCCCATATAAATGCATAGGTCTTCATAAAAAGTGTTGGAGTGGCCAACTTGAAATCAGAAGTGGCAACAGCATAAATTTGGGCGTGATACAGGGACGGGTCAATCTGAATTTGGTAGTGATATGGGAGTTGCCTAACCTAAATTTGGGGTGAAATGGTAATGAGCCAAGCTGAATTTGAGGCTGATATGGGGGTGGCCCAACCTAAACTTGAGGTGATCTAGGGGTGGGTAAGCCTAACTTTGGGGGAATATGGGGGGTGGGCCAGCCTGGATTCGGGGATGATATGGGGGTGGGAGAAAGTAAATTTGGGGGTGATATGGGGGGTGGGCCACCCTAACCATGGGGGTGATAAGGGGCTGGGCGAAGCTGAATCGGGGGTGATATGGGGGTGGGCTAACCTAAATTTGGGAGTGATTTGCGGTGGGCCTCTATCACCTAAATTTGAGGTGATAGAGGGGTGGGCCAGGCTAAGTTTGGGGCTGATATGGGGGTGGGCCAACCTAAATTTGGGGGTGACATGGGAACGGGCTCACCTAACCGTGGGGGTGATGTCCGCCTGGGCCAAGCTGAATCGGGGGGTGATATATGGGTGGACTAACCTTAATTGGGGGGTGATATTTGCGGTGGGCCATCTTAAATTTGAGGTGATCGAAGGGTGGGCCAGCGTTAGTTTGGGGCTGATATGGGGGT
The DNA here is from genome assembly GCF_023375885.2 of Dermacentor andersoni. Taxonomy (NCBI): domain Eukaryota; kingdom Metazoa; phylum Arthropoda; class Arachnida; order Ixodida; family Ixodidae; genus Dermacentor; species Dermacentor andersoni. The sequence continues at coordinate 26,688,292 of NC_092814.1, read as the reverse complement.
GGGCCAACCAAGATTTGCAGGTGGCATTGGAGTGGGCCAATCTAAATTTGGTAGTTTGTGGAGGCGGGCCAATTTGTATGTGGGGGTGATATGGGTTTGGTCCTACCTAAATGTGGGGGCAATCTCGGGGTCGGCCAACCTGAATTTGGGGGCGATATTGGGGGGGGGGGGGGGCTAACCTGAATTGTGGGGTGCGTCGACTCGAAATTTGGGGGCGATTTACTGAAATTCGTGGGTGGGCAAACTTCAAAATTAGGGGTGGCCCAATTGAAATTTGGGATTGGGCCAACTTGCAGTTTAAGGCTGGGCGAAATGAAAATTGGGCGTGGTCGACTTTAAATTTGGGGGTGCGCTAATTTCAATTTCAGGGTGTGCCAACTTGAAACACCAGTGGTGTTTCGGCATCCTTTTCATCATCGCAAAGTAGGTATATTAATAATTGTTAGCCAATACCCCTCAAGGTGAGCTGCCACTCAAGCCTTCCCAGCCCACTGGGCTAATAATGTCACAGGAGTGCCCTCATTGTGACGACTGTGACGTTCGATGTGGAGATCCACAAGAATTTATCGCAGATCGAGCTGACCATTTTCACACCAATGTCATCGCTAACACTATTCGCTCGTGCTAGACGCAGCACAAGCTTACAACGATCATAATTCAACTTTCAATCGCACGTTAGTCGACACGCTCTCAGTGCACAATTTCGCCAATCATCTGGATAGGAACCTTGCTGGATGTTTTACTGTTATGTTGCGTCGTTTTTCACGAAGGCCTTCTCCCGCAAAGAGAATACGTTTTTGAGATTGACGAGGCAAGCTAGTATATAACTCATACGAAGCAAATATATAAAGGGTTATAGTGATTTTTCAAAAAAATATAAGTAAATAAGATTTCAGATGGTATAGTTTCGACCAGGCATGACAACGACTTCTTCCCGCCTGTTACAGTGCTTTGACCGAAAACCTAATCATTTTGCTCAAACGTGTTTCCCCAATACAATATGGGCTAAATGTACAAAAGTGCGGTGCGTGGTCTCAGCTTCAAAGCCAGTCTATTTTGTGTACTCTTGTTGATATTGTATTATTGTGGAGTTTTCCTCTTCATAAGAGCACAGAAAGAAAAATATTACAGTTGATAGCTAAGCCCAAAGTACATTGGAAGATCTCAAACCAGCGATTTCTTTTTAATTTGCGGGTTGGTCTTCTCCGCTGATAGATCGCTGTCCGATCACTTCAACGAATTTCGTTTGTGTGCAACTGCAGCAAATGCGTCGATACTACCGTTTCATTGCCAGGACCTTTATGCCCTCCACACACGCAAGAAGGACACCAGATAATTGGCACACGCACTTTAATAAACTGATAATGTTTTGCTAATTTCAGTGTAGCCAGGTGTCTGCGAACGGAGCATTTTCTTAGTATCCGTCCAGTGTTAGCAGTGAGAAGCAGTTTGGTCGACCATACCCATGAGGGCATACTAGCCATTGCAACGCTTTACTGTAGGACAAGTGAAGTGCTAAAAACTTGGTGTGCCTTGCCCTTTCCGTAGGTCGTCCATCCATTATGTTATGGTGACGATCAACGTTGCGTCCGTCAGGCCTCCTCATTTTTAGCTTCACCATCGCGAGCGCGTGCAGAGAAAGGAAGCTTTCTTCCCAATCAGCCCCAGCGGGATACCACCACTAGTAACTGCTACAATTTGCATTCAGTGGCTGGGCATGCCAACCACATCCTTAGTTTCACAATCGCTAGAGCGCGCAGAAAAAAGGAGAGCTTTGGTCGCTATCACTACCACGAACCCATGTCAATGGAGATATAAGTACGTCCAGGGGCTGGGCATGCTAACTTCTGCGCTACCACCTGCCGCCGCCACCTTAGATTTTCCACGCATACCTGCTTCTTGTTTTCATCGCAGACGCAGGCAGGACAAACGCGGATAAGAAAAAAATCACAGTCCCCTTCCACTCTGTGGAAAAGGATGACCAGCAAAGTTGTGTATGTGGGCCCCTTAATGGCGAACCACACCTCGGCCCCGGGTCGGCCCCTATTGCACTATCTTGCGGATCGGCCCACGTATGGGGAGCGCTTAACGCCTGTTTCACCGCCGCCGCGGGTCGGGTCGGGTCGGTATTGCACTATCTTCCTGATCGGCCCACGTATGGGGAGCGCTTAACGCCTGCTTCACCGTCACAGCGGGTCGTGTCGGATCGGAATTTCGCTAACTTCCGAATCGGCCCACGTATGCGGAGCGCTTAACGCCTAGTTCACCGCCGCCGCGGGTCGGGTCGGTATTTCACAATCTTCTGGATCGGCCCACGTATGGGGAGCGCTTAATGCCTGCTTCGCCGGCGCCGCTGGTCGGGTCGGTATTTCATTATCTTCCGGATCTGCCCGCGTAGGGGGAGCGTTTAACCCCTCCTTCACCGTCACTGCGGATCGGGTTGGTATTTCATTATCTTCCGGACCGCCGCCGCGGGTCGGGTCGGTATTTCATTATCTTCCGGATCGGCCCACGTATGGGGAGCGCTTAACGACTGCTTCACCGCCGCCCCGGGTCGGGTCGGTATTTCACTATCTTTCGGATCGGCCCACGTATGGGGAGAGCTTAACGCCTGCTTCACCGCCGCGCGGGTCAGTCCGGCATTGCACTATCTTCGAGATATTGTTCTACACGCGGACACGATAGTGGAGAAAGTAGCCCTTAAGAGGAAGCTTTAGCTCGGGTGATATTATCCAAATATATGTAAAAGGAGAATTCGTCTTTCTCGGCAACCACTGCACCAAATTTGACAAGGTTTGTTGCACTTTAAAGAAAAACGTAGAATCTAGTGACTGTTGGTATCGAATTTTTGATTTAGGTCATCATTTATTTATTGACAATTAGCGAAAATTGCAAATTTTCGATAACGAAACCATGAAGTGTACAACTCTGTCTTTCGGCAATGAAAAATGATATCACAATTTTGTGCATTGCATCTTACAACACATCTAAAGCGGACAAAATTAATATATTACACATGTATTTAAAAAAAAATTAGTAATATGGAAATACAGCTTTTGCAGAACCCTTGTACACTACGTAACGAATTCACGTAAGATATAAATCGACATATCGAATTTGTCCGCTTTGAACGATCTGATGGATGCCGTTTACAGAACCATGATATCTATTCTTGATGCGGATCTATTAATTTGTGAACTTCGCGCTTCTATCTTTTTCGCACTTTCGAATCTCTAAAATCCTTCTAACAACATTCAGGCCCTAAATGGAAAGTCCGCTTCCAAAAGTGACTAGAATTTACCTTTTTCTCTAGAATCCAGCAGATTTCAGAAAAATCGGTCCAGGGGTTATCTGAGAAAAGCGTTTCGGCGTTTTACTTCTATTTGAATAGGCCGCGCCGGAGTTGGACCCGAGTTATAACTTCCTCCTAACGGCTTCGCCATATAAAAAGAAAATAAATGCCTCAGATGTCCATACACACGCCCCAGATTTCGTCACGATGGCAGCGTCACCATCAGCACGGCTCCGTGAGCAGCTACCAAGCTGTTCACTTTTATCTTCCTTTCTTCGGCGGCAGCGCATTGTCTTGACGCCAGCGACGTGCTATATCTGTACGATCATTGGGTCATGCATCGCTTCTGCAACCAAGCAAGCTTTCGTTGGCACACGTTCGCTGCTATATTGACAATAAGAATTCAAACTGCTTGCCTTCGAAACAGCGCGAATAAAAATCGAAAGCGCGATGGCCGCAAGGGGCATGCTCACGGGACCATAGTATTGATGGCCGCATCACAAAAGGCTAGGTACAGTCAGGTTGACTTTACAGGCTTACAAGGGATGACCGACGCGCTAGTTGCTTCATTATCAGAGAAACAAGAGCGCTTCAAGTTGTTAGCGCAGTTTGTGTGTGGATCCTCCTGTGTGTCCCGTCTTGAAGTGCTGTTCTTTCTGTGACCTATGTTCTTTTTCTTCGTCAGTTATGCCTTCCAAGAGCGTTTACATAGAAAATTTTGGTTCGGATGGCTCTTACAGAAGCATGTTCAATCGAAATTTTTTCACTCGGCTGCATAATCTCGAGGACGAGCTCCAAACTGCTCATGTTTTAGCGACGTAAGATCAATTACTGAAAATTTAATTAACGTAGTTTTGTTATTTTTATCCACACAACTTCTAAACTTACTCCGCATCCAGAGGTTATCAATCTGAACACTCGAATGATAAAATGTTACCAATGCTTGTATTGGTTTAATAGTATTTTTTTGTGCAGTTAAAAGAAGCCGGCACATTGGTGGTGCTGTATGCTTCTTATAAAGTAAGTGTCAAAGCTTGGACATGTTATCTTGGCACAAATCAACTTCGTGAGCTTAAGCACATGTGCACTTCTACCTTTACACTCGATTGTCTTACATTATACAAAAAACACCTCAGCGCTACGGTGCATCACACAAGTTGTGGGAGAACATTCTGCGCGCTCCCGATTAGATTTTTGAGCGTTGGTGGCATCAGGCTCGGTTTCCTGGCATCATAATGAATAAAAACAGCTGTGTGGGGGAAGGCATTGGGTACATTTTCAGTACTTTGTAACATATGGATCATGCGGACATGTATACCTTAGAACAAGAAGTACTGAAGTATTAGGATGAGGGTTTCCCTGCATGTATTTTGACTATCTAACGGTAAAATTTAAAGAGGAAATACGGTGTTTATGTGACAATTAATGCTGGCATGAAATATGAGCTCCGACGCAGTACCCGTAGCGGAACTGGCCCCTGGACTACAGGGCTACATTGAACCACGAAATGCAGGTTTCATAAATACCAGTAATTGGAAAGTGGTTATCTCTCGAATTTTCTGTATGTCGGCGTCGCTGTGCCATTTTTACCACGAGCACTGTGTTTCAGCTAATATTGAAAAGAACTGTTTTCTTTTTTTTTTTTTGGGGGGGGGGGGGGCTTTGTTTAGCGTCTAACCACTGTTCCAAAGTTATCGGTTAGCTCAAGACGCGCCTGCATGCTTTTCTAATATCCAGTATGTTGTCACGGATTCAATAGCGAAAGAGCGTCATATTATCAATTTGCGCGTGTGAAGCGAATACTGGCGTACATTCTCCATCACATTTGAGGACCCGAGATTGCGGTACAATGTACGGGCATTCCCATCTGATGAACTGGTGCCTTGATCCGTATACGTCAGATTTAGAGGAAGCACTACTATGCGCGCAGCCATCGATGTGCTTTGGGTATTTTGCAGCGCAAGCTCAACTTATAGTTATATTCGTGACTGACTCTTTTGGAAGTGTTCTGTTCTGCACATCACTACAACGTGAGAGTATAGACGTGCTCCATCTTCATTGAGTGAATGCTGGGAAACGGACTTGGATTCTTCTTGCGTATGCGTTTACACATTTACCGCAACAATTCATTTTTCATAACTTACTTTTTTAATTTAGGACGCTGGAAAAGACAGCAACCTTATATTAACAGGATGCCTTATAACACAGAAAGCCTAAATGCTTATTCGTCGGCTTTCACCTTATGGTAAGGAATTTCATTAAAGATATCCTTATGATAATTCAAAGCCTATCCGCTTGACAACTTTCATCTGAGTTCCCCTTTGCAAGCTGATGCCCACTTGCAGATGTTTCGGATCGGGTGCCCTTGACAAATGTACAACCGTCAATCAAATAGTTATTCGGAATGTTTCATATCAGGAAGGCGTCTTACCCTCCTGCCTTTCATTACCGTTCGCAAACGCGCATAAGACGAACTTGCTGCGTGAAGAGCGTCGTTAGCCCAAACGAACGAGCTACAGTAACTCATCTCGCCTATATCGCTGTCATTTAGGTTTAGATATCAAATATATATTTTAAATCGACGCCTCACGAATCTGAAAAGAGCTGCCCGCGACCAGCCCCAGCTAGGTTTCTTTCATTTCGTACTTTGTCCCAGCGGCTAATAGTAGCTCACGAAGCAGATCGCTAAGTGTGGAAGTGGCAGAGAAGGTGTTCTATACTGTCTCGTCACCCACCGAAAATTGCACGCCGCGCTGCAGGCCATTCCTAGGAAATTGTATATGTGACGCCCAGCCATTTGCAACACAGCAACATTGCTTTACGATAGGAGAGTCCAGGTGAGAGACAGGGTGGTTATGGAGATGAAGACACGCTATTTTCTGCAGCAACATAACAATGAATGAATGTATGAATGCCTTCATTTATTGAGAAAAAGGAGGAGCAAGCATCAGTTGAAGCACGTCTCAGCACATTGGACAAGAAGCGGGGGTCAAAGAGAGGAAAAGCTGGAGTCGGGGTGACAGGCGAAGCCGCAGTATAGTGTCGACAGAATATAATCGAGAGTTGGTGAAGCCGGTTGAAGTCCAATGTATATGTGTGATGTGGCGAGTAAGTGATTCGAGTCACCGCCCTGCATCCGTCCTCTGCGGTAGTATAAGCACCCACCGTTCTTAGTAATAGACGTTTACTGAAAACCAATGTTGGCAATTACTTATTCATCAGCCATACATCGCCGCGTATTCCCCTAGTTGCAGGTTCTGTGGATTACAACTGCGCTGTCGCGACAAGTTACGACCATACCGTGACGCTTGTGGTAGCGGTTGCCATACTCGTGACTCTTATCATTGCGGGAACGCCATAAACATGGGTTTACTGCACAAGATAGAGAAGAGAAATTTTAGAACAGCGTTTCTCGCCTTACAAACGCTCTACGCAAACACCCTTGCAGCAAGTTACGATGCGCGTCCCTTCAAGACGGAGACGAAAACGTAAACACAAGAGCGTGTTCGAAGACAGGGTGCCGTCTTGGGCCTCGTGGCAAACATATCCAAGCCAACAACATGTTAACAATCATGCTGTTGTTTCTATGCAAAGAGGTTATATATGTAAACTTCTGGAATGACAGTCCAGTCCGCGGCCTACGGGAGCGCGTGAAGCCGCTGGCGGCCATATTGTTAGAGGAAAAGGTGCATGGCTACACTACGTGGGCGCGGTAAACGCGTGGCGCTCCCTGTGCTTGCGGTTCTGCGTTGAAAAATAAAATTAAACCCCTTTAAGAAGTATATCAGTCCCTCGTTGCGTGTCGCTTGATGTTGTGTGTCGTTGACATGCTGTCGTAGATCGACAGCATGTCAACTAGCGTGTAATTGATACTTCATTAAGGTCGTTGCGTGTTTGTGTTGTGTCTAGCAAGAGCGGGTAGTGTAAGAGATGACACTGGAGAGAAGGTAGTGAGCGAAGTCCGCGAAAAGTACTTGAGAATAGCCATATTGAACGTCGACGCCGTGTCGAAGAAAGCCTGCGACTTCGGTTGCTCAGGTCGCCAGAATTGCTTGAGTGGTAGCATACCGCTGGGCGTATTTGGTAGCCACAGCGATAGACACAGACTTTGCGGATGTAAACAGAGGAAAGGAACCTAGTGAATTGGCTGGCCTTTACGAGCTATGGCATAGTTTGAAAAATGAATGCGGCGAAGTATGTCGCACAATATAGTATATGCCAATCCAAATGAATCAGCGTGGTCACACTTGCGCGACACGCCATGGTGGCCTTCCACCAGGCGATCATGAAGTTGCAGCGATGAGTTTTCATTATGTACTTGAGAATAAAAACGAGCATATCAGAGACGTCCGAGGGACGTTTTACAGAGACGTCCGAGGGACGTTTCTACGGTGCAAGTGCACATCGCCGCCCCCTCCCCCCCCCCCCCCCCCCCCCCACCAAGAGAAAGACAAACAAACAAACACGAAAATAAGCTTGCGAATAGGGGCATCATAAGATCGAGCACTACGGCGCTTGTTGATCTTGTTCAGGATGACGTCAGCGTTTCATTCAGCGTTTATTTCTGATAAAATTAGTTGAAGTTACGTCTATTTGCATCACATCGGCGGGCGTAATCGGGCAAACATTGACGGCATTTCATTAGAGGGTGCCTGACTACTCTGTGGAGATTACATACAACAAAACAAACAACACAGCAAGCTTCGCTTACATCGATTCGCTTATACGTGGGGTCCTCATAATTTTTTAGACTATCAATTTATATGTTTAAGAACAGCGCTCAGTTAATGCAATATTTGCATTGACAGCGAGCAAAAGCGGCTGTCGTGTCCACGGTAGAATTGATTAAACAGCTTTAATCCCGTGTACATTATATCGTTGTCAACTTCCGTATGATTCTAGCCGTCAAAATTGGCTACATGTGACAGGAAAATCAGGAGGTTCATGAGCGGCAACAAGGCGGAAGCTTGCACAAGACCTCAGGGAAATAAAATGACTTTTTGAGCAGCGTGGTCAGGGAACCATGCAATGGTTTCAGCGTCTATTAAAACTCCTCCAAAATAAGAACGGAGGCCGACAAAAATGCAGGCATTTTGGGAAAGGTGCAACCGTTGGAAATCTTAGGACAGCACTAGCCTAAATATAAAAGATGACCTAAATATAAGAAACCATAACGTTAACAGGGTGGCCAAATTTTGGCAAAAATAAATGGGCTGTTGAAGCAGTTCAGGTGAAACCCGATGGTGCAAAATAATGAGAGAATGGCAGCAAGTGTTGAAAAGAGGTCAAGTAGGTCCTGTGGCCGACGCCAGCGCCCGACAACGGTCGGGCGACTGCACTTATAAGCGAGATGCCTGGTCGTCAGTTACAGCGTGATTCGGGTCTGAAATATTGGACGCGGACTCCATCACATTATATACAGTGCATTCTACGGTGTCGTCTTCGTGCATTCTTCGTGCGGCTGGTACCGATTCTCGTGCAATGAGGATGGGAACAAATTGTCTCACGTGCCGACTGTCACCTTTCTCGAACTGCCAGCATTCCTTCCCCTCCATAGTTGCTTAGTTTTTATTGGTTTGGGCTGCTAATCACGAGGTATCGGGATCGAATCCCAGCCACAGCAGCCGTATTTAGATGGGTGTGAAATGCGAAAACACCCGTGTACTTAGGGTTAGGCCCACGTTAGGAACCCCAAGTGGTCTAAATTATTCCTGAATCCCCCACTACGGCGTGCCTCATAATGAGATCGTGGTTTTGGCACGTAAAACCCCATTATGTGTTATGTATCATACGTTAAGGTTGTCCTTGGCAGTCGTACAACTCTTGAATACAACAGTCGTCAGGAGTGCTGCGCGAGGTCTCTGAGTATGTGGGTAGCCTTTATGGCGTCCGATACCTGATAGTTTACATTGCGGCTATGTTATAAAGGCGGAACGTAACATGGTAGATAAGATGGAGAATATACAATCCCTATTATATTACTGCACAATAATTTTAAATAGCGGTCTTCCTCCACGCACGTGGATAACCGTCATAGGAGATTACTTTGGAAACTAACTGCAAGAACTGTATATGTCATATCCAACGGTGTACTTGACCTGGTGACCAGTAAATGTGAAGTAATATTGGGAGCAGCTTCGGCCATAGCATGCTAACAGACGACGACACAAACTGAAGTGACAAGCACAAGAATGGACACGGGACAATAAAAAGGCGGCAAGGACAAGCGCAAACATTAACTGGAAGTACGAAGCTTGCGCTTCTCCTTGTCGCCTTTTTAGTGTCTCGTGTCCACTGTTATGCTAGTCATTTCAGCACCGAATACCAACTAGCCCGGTCTCACACCCTGCGATGACACAGAGACAGTTTGCTAAATTCTTGTGTCGTGACTTTTGCGTCAAGGTGCAAAACGAACATATTAATGTATATGTCTTAATACCTAAGCCCATCTCGATTTGTAGCTGTGGTGGTAGTCCATGAGTGCGGATAGCAAAATCGCTAGCGAAATAATTGGGGGCGCCTTAATGAAACCTATAGGTCAAAATCAAAAGCCGTTCAAGAAAGCGTCTATAGTAGACGCTGTGCGATGTTCGGATGTTAACAATGTGTGCCGACTGAAGAAAGGCTGCTACGGAGTGCTTCTGACGGTTAGCCTAGCTTTTTACTCCATTGCATCAAAAAGAAAAAAAAGGAAAAGGAAAAAAAAAGAACCGTATCAAAAGCCCAGAATCAATCATCGCTCGTCGCGACTAAACGCTCTTAGGATGATAAGTCATTTCTAGGCGACGAGCCGCTACGCTTTATCAAGAACACTGATAACGCCGGCGGGACAAGCATTGTGGCGAAGTTCAATGCGCAGGGATAGCTTTTGGTTATTTTCTTTTGTTGGCGTCACCGCGGGAAGCTTGAAAAGTTTAATGTTAGTACGCCACGTGTCGGCACTCACGCGAACTAAACCCTCGTGTCCAGAAAAGCTGGATACGTCCTTCACTCTTCACTCTTAGAAATATTTACGCCCTTTAGGGCGTATCTTGTCCCACAACGATAATCGTCTTCTGTCTTGCCCGCGTTTCCTTTCTTTAACGCTGCGAGCCCGGTACTTCCCAGTCACGAACGGCATGCGCGTTATCAGTGTGACGCAGCTTCTTGAAAGGAAAGTAGCGAGCGCCGAGCTTTCAAGAAAGGAAACTCGGGCAAGACAGATGACGATTATCGTTGTGGGACAAGATAAGCCCCAAAGGGTGTAAATATTTCGAAGAGTGTTAGACGAAGGTGCACCCTTTGGGGTGTATATCTGCCACACGACAATAATCGTAATCTGCCTTGCTTGCGTTTCCTTTCTTGAAAACGCCGTGCCCGCTACATTCCTGTCGGGAATGCTATGTCATGCTGTTAACCCGCATGCCATTCGTTACTGGGACGTACCGGGCTCGCAGCGTTAAAGAAAGGAAATGCGGACAAGAGAGATGACGTTTATTGTGTGGCAAGATACAACCCAAAGTGTGTAATTTTGTTTTAGAGTGTTTGTCTATTAAAGACGGACTGCAAAAATCTGCATATAGGACCCTTGCAATGCTCATGCCTTCCAGAAAACAAAAAGCGCATCATGCCTACACATGAAGGTTGTTCGCACGGTTATCCCATTGGCAAATATAATACATGAACCTGCGCGACGACCGAGGTGCGCTTCAGTGTTCTACCTGTGCCTAGAATGAAAGAACTTTTTCGTCGCTTCTTCGTGCTCTCAACTTTTGTCTATAGCTTTTAGGTGTTCTTGAATCATGACGACGCGGTATTTTGCCAATTGTTCAGTGTGACATATGGCGAAATTACGGTAAATGGGGAGTCCTGCCGGGGCTGACATGTACAACGGCTGTGGTCTCTGCTTGGACCACTTCACAGAAGAGGACTTCGCTGATCCTGCCTGTTGTGGTCGGCTTTGGCGTCTATTGGAGTGAAAGAGGGTTCCCTGCTCTATGAGTGTAAGGAAAGCAAGTTATTAGTGGTACCGAATTTGTGCTTGTGTGCATTATTCTTGTACAAATTATTAGTGGTTGCGAATGTGGGCTTCTGTAGTTCATTACTTTCCCGCAGAAACGACATGACAGAGCACAGCGCAAGTGTCATGAGCACGACGAGCGCTGTTTTTTCCACGTCTTCTGATGCGGCGCCGGGTGCCATGTTAAGTTACGCAGCGCAATTTGCTCCGCGTACGCCAAGAAACCGCCTGCTTGTGAGTTTCTCTTTATCGCTTGCTCGTCTGCGGTGCGCGATGGTCTCGATTATACGCTGAACTAAAAAGCCGAACAGCTTTCACTGATAATACAGAGTTATAGCTATGTAGATAATACAGCGGGCTAGCGTAGATGCCTCTGCGCATGTGGTACCACGCATGCGCCCTGGCGTCTACGCGAACCCGCCGACCCGCTGGCTCGCTGAGCTGTAACTCTCTAATGAGCGAACTCACGTTCGTAACAAGTCGCGCCGCACTTGGTGCTACACCATACGATACGGCGAAGCCAGTTCTTGCAGCGCGTCGCCGTCTTGTAAGTTTGGTTTGCCGCTGTATAGCAGAAATTCTTCTGGAGCAAGAATTCCAGTGCTCAGTTGCCCAGAAGCTTTAAACTGTTGTAAGTTAGTTGCCCTCACGTAGGTATTTTGCAGAAAGTGAAGGTCTTTGAAAAGACAACGCTCAATTAACCAATCGTAAACAAGATTAATAAAGAACTTTCATCGATCAAGAAAACTAGCTCTAAAAGTCAATGCGTTCGCGGCCACCCATGGAGAAACCGGCAATGCTGAACATGTCACATGTATATAGCAGCACTGAAAAATTGGAACACTATTAAAATTAGGAGTCATATGTATACTTGAAGTCCTGTTACCAAATATAATCAGAAATGACCTAGGTAGATTGAAAGTACTATTTTACGAAAACAGTTGTTTTTGCCACATGCACTAGAAATGTGATAACGAACGGGCTTTTCATGTTGTGTTTCCATAAACGTGAATCAATGTGATATGGCAGGCATTTGTCGCCAGTGGAATTTTCCTTGCAATGGAACATGGCACTGAAGCGTAGACAAGACACTGCGCTTGTGCTGTGTGACTGTTTGTAGTGCTCCTTTACATCACGTGCAACTTTGGCAAAAGTTTGCCAACTAGCCCAACAAAGTATTATAATGACGTATGTTATGATGTCTTTACATGTCCTACAACGCTGCAGAGAGGCCAAAAGCGGAAAATATACTCACGAGAGACCGCAGGCATCATTAGCCAACTGAGGAATGTTACACAAGGGTATCGCAAGTCAGCGAAGTTAAAGAGCTGGCCACGGCGGCCGCATTTCGATGGGGCGAAATGCGAAAACACCCGTGTATTTAGATTTAGGTGCACGTTAAAGAGCCCCTGGTATTATAAATTTCCGGAATCTCTCACTCCGGCGTGCCTCATAATCAAATAATCAATCGTTGTTTTGGCACGTTAAAAACCCATAATTTAATTTTAATTAAGTTAACAGTCCTGGCGGCGTCAGCTGGTCCAGGACGGTATCGACGAAGAAAGTTAGCATGCCGTGGAGATGAATGCCAACGGTGATGCGCTAGCGTTGTATAAAGAATACGGCATCACGTATTTCCACTGTCTAGACGAGTTATGCACGAGGCGTGTACTTCCGCAGACTGCTCTTCCACACTTCCCTATGAACACTCGTTTCGAACATTTAACAAAGCTTCGTTCTTTGCCAATCGCTTGTCGAGTTACTTCAGCGGCAACGAGGCTGCCCACCACCGGATCGCAGTCTGTTCCATGGCGGCCCACAGCAGACCGCCGGGTTTCGGCGAAACGGAAGACAGTTGGGAAGCCTACCAGGTGCGTCTGGAGTCCTACTTTGAAGCTTACGGAATCAATAACTCGAAGAAACGACGAGCCCTGCTAACGACAGCCTTAAGCACGGCAACAGTCGACATAATCACGTGACGTTGTGCGCCGGCCAAGATTCAAGAGCTCACGTTTGAGTTGCTGACGGAACGCTTTATGCCAGGGCAACGAAAGAGCGGAGTCCTACAAGTTCTTCACCAGATGCCAGCGTCCCGACGAGGATATTATTGTGGGAATTCGGAAGAAGGCCTGCAGGTGCAACTTTGGCGCGGGACGGGACATGATGCTACGAGACATACTTGTTTTCGGTCTATATACGTGATGCCGGAGTTCGTCGTAAGCTTTTGGCAAAATCTTCGCTAACGCTGAAAGAAGCCGATGATATAGCTTTAGCAGCCGAGATGGTAGTTCTAAACGCTGATCATATATAAAAAAACACAGGGTTATGGCAACGTCCATGCTGTGAGGAGGAAGCTGCAGGGCCAATCGTATTTCTTCAAGAGTCACACGCACAGTTCATCTCGACCAGTTCATCTCGACTTCCGCTCTCTTACGCGGGAAAAAATCCTAAAGGCAACGCTAATCGTGCTGCAATGCAATGACACGAATTTGCGTGGACGCGATGTCATCAGCGCATTTGAGCGCAGCGGAAGGGCCGTGCTCAGCATTCTCGGTGACGCAACCTCTGGCGAGGAAAATGTTCCTGACTGTACTTTGGGTAGTAAACTCAGAGGAGTTCAGCGATCCCTTTCCGTCAGGTATAGCGCTCATTGATGGTCCCACAGTTCATTTGCAGTTGCGTGAAAATGCGATGCCGTGGTTCTGAAAACCACGTTCTGTGTCATGTGCAATGCGAAAGGACGCGTCTACTGAAACAGACCGACTTCTTAAGCATTGTTTCGTGTCGTTCATGCAAGCAAAGCGACCTAGTCGCGTGTGGGGCGGTGAAATGAACACCGTGGTTTATTTGCTGCTGAATTTATTCAGCGCAGGTAGCAGGGGGAACACTTGAGGAGGGTTCCGAGGGAACGTGTAATGAAGCTACTGTCGGTGCGCATGCGCAATGAGAGCGATCATTTGAACATGTGCGCCCTATGCGCTTAGCTTTATCAAGCGCGATACATCCCTTCTTTTTTTTACAATATAAAGGTTAAACGTTAAAAAAAATTACTGGCTCTCCCGTAATCGAGAGCAGATGTAAGCATGACATGGCAACCGGCAAAGTAGATTGGTGTGGAATGACGCTAACCACAGTCTTAAAATGTATGTAGTGCAAGTTCGCAACGGCACACCACACCACATCGCAACACGTCATACTGTGCACTGTTCCATGTGGACGCTTCCCAGCAAGAAGAAGAAAACCGGTTGAAGGCGGCGCGACAGGCAGCGAAAGACGCCAGGGAGACAGGGCGCACGGCCCAGCTAGAAGAGAAGCACCTGAAGGTGGTGCCACGTGGCGTAGCGTCATCTTTCGAGGTGACTCAAAACCCGCGCCGCGGAACTCACGGACCCCTGGCGTTCAAAAGAGCCCATGCAAGCCTGCTTCAGTGCCAGAAGATGTCAGTGACATTCATGGTGCCTTTTGAACGTCGCTATTGGAAATGACAAAACTTCAGCGTACTAGAAGTTACGCCTACAGTGTGATATTGTGAAGAAATATTAGGAAAAACATGGAAGCAACATTTTTGTAACTTGTTTGGGCAGTTACTAGAGTAAGTAGCGCGGTCCTGTAGAAAGGGTTGGGGGCCAGAGACCGCATTTTTTAAAGTTTTGACTCGTTGCCCGGATGATACCGTTTTGTTCTCGCAACTTGCCCGGATGTTCTTGTTTGTGTGCCCAGATAACGGCTCTGACATTTGGCTTCAGATCACGCGAAAGTTGCCGACAATAGCAGCTAAAAGCATTTTATGCTTAAAGACACCCTTAATAAATAACAAGAGGTTAAGAAAACTGAACAAATTTGTGATATTAAGGCGGTGAGGCGGTCTTGTTTGGCGCATTGATCTTCTCGAAGGCAGACTTGTTTGAGTAGCCTTCCCCACCGGTGTACCTGCGGTATTCGTCTGAACATGGCATACTGCACCAGTGTTGTAACCTTCGACGTCTGTGGTGTCTTCGTTGGATGATTCACTGCTGAAGGGTTCGGTGGTTGCTAACAGATGCTGCCGGTTCCACCGCACCAATTTACCATCTTCTATCTTGACCCAGTACGACCTAGACTGCTCCACGTGGATCCCCCTGGCTTTTGTGACCCACCCGTCTACGCGTACTTGTCTACGTGGACTTGTCCTTCATGTAAGGGCTCCAGGGAACGTTTCGACTGCTTCGCTTGTTGATGCTCCCGCACAGACGTACTGGGCGCCTCAGTGCAGTCCGGCAGTAGCGTTCGGCCCAGCAGCAGTTATCCTGGTGCTCTGCCATCTTCCAAGGGGGAGGACCTGTAACTGAGCAGTCCCAGCCAGAAGTCGTTTCTACTTTCGGTGGTTTCTTTTGGAGGTTTCCTTTTACCACCTTAATCCTTTTTCTGCTATCCCGATGGAGCGTGGAAACCACGGGCTCGAAGTTATGTGTTTGAAATCGTATTAGTTCGAGAAGACCAGAAATGTGTGGCTGGAGAACTGCGGTCCACTGTCAGCGCACACTTCGATTGACATGCCGTATCTGGCAAATATTTCACTTAGTTTCTGGACAACACTGGCTGCTGATGTTTCCTGGAGCAGCTCTACCTCGGGGAACTTTGATTACGCATCATACGTGCACAGATGCGACTTCCCAGCGTATTAGAATATGTCTACGCCGATCGTATGCCATGCATGAGCTGGCACTGGGTGGATCAGAATGGGCTCACTGTGTTGGTTACATGCGCACTTCTGGCACATTCAGCACTTTCTTACAAAGTTTTCAATATCAGCGTTCACACCTGGCCAAAAGACTAAGTGACCCGCACGGGCCTTGCAGTTATTTAGCCCCGTATGGCCATCATGAATTCTCCGTAGTGTTTCGGTTCGCATGCTGTTCGGGATCACGACATTGCAACCCTTCAGTAGCACATCGCTTACAGTGGAAAGTTCAATCGTGAAGGGTTTACTCTGATTTTCCACTGGCTGGTCAGTCTGACGGCTGGTGATGACGTTTTGCAGGTTGCAGTGCAAGGGTAGCACTTTCCCGCCCTCCTGATGTATGGCGCCAATTACCTCTGCCGCCGAAGCAGCGGAGTTTCCGAGGCCGCGCCAGGACTTGATCGGAATATTGAGAAGCTGGTCAACGCGTGTCAAACAGGCATAGAATGAGGCCGCATGCCTCGTGCCCGACAACTCACGTCTTGGCCAGGCACAGAGGAGCTGTAGTCTAGGGTACATGTCGATTTTGCGGATCCTGTGGAAGGTCACACGTTCATGATTGCGGTTGATTCGCATACGAAATGGATCGACGTTTCCGCAGTGAAGACTGCCAGTTAGGCAGAAACCATTGAAGCACTGGCGACGATGTTCAGCCGGTTCCGTATGCAGAGGGCTCTTACTACGGACAACTGCCCGCAGTTTACTAGCGAGGAGTTCAGGGCATTTATGAAGCGTCATGTCATCGCTCATTTGCGGACCGCAGTCTAGTGATCTGGGGCAAATAGCGGTGACTGTGAAACAAGGAATAAACAAAAACGCGTGAGGCAGTTTGCAAGCTCGGCTGGACCACATTATTTCTTACTATTGGCGCACTCCTCTCCCAACCGGGAAAACCCCAGCTTTGCTGCTTCTCGGTTATCGGCCACGCTCTTAATTGCAGAACGGCGTGTCACGACCTTTCCCTTCTGCAGTCGCGTGCAACAGCGGCCAACCACTGCGCAAGGAGGTCTGCTTCAAGAACTACGGAGCGGGTGACAAGTGGAAATCAGGCGTAGTAGAGTCCACCGAAGACTCGTACATGACCGCGGTAAAGAGTGCAAATGGGAAGCAACGTCACTGCCACCTCGATCAGCTAAAGACCAGTAGGACCATTTTGGGAGGAGCAGTGGTTAAACTCGAGGCCCCCATGGATGCACGAACGGCTAGAGGAAGCCAAAACGCGTTGGCATGAACTCGCAGTCTCAACGGCCCGACACCAGTGAGTCAGTCTCAAGTAGGCGCCGAATATCGGGGACTACAGGCCGAGGCCGAGGGCGCTACAGCAGCGAGAGGCAAGTGATTACCCACGCGGAAGTGACACTACGTAGGTCGAAACGGAAGCCCCGGCACCCCAATCGCTTCTCTCCTTAAGGGGGGAAGAATTCCGAAGCAGCGCACCAATAATGATCCAAGCATGGCGTAAGCATGGCCAAATTCTGGCAGAAATTGGTACCAATCTTGAAAGCGAAGAAGAAGAAGCGAATCGGCGAAGAAGAAGAAGACAGAAGAGACAAGAACAGGAGGAGAGGAAGAAGAGAAGGAAGTGATCAAGATGGATACCTGTAAATAAATGAGTGTATTTTAACTCGTACTTCTCAAGTCAAATCAAATGGTCATCGCTAATCATTCCCAAGTACCATTTGAAGTAGTTCATCTAGATTTTGCCGAAATAAAAAAAAGCGAGGAGAGGTAGTCAGTAAGACCTAAGCATTCCTTGTCGCAATAGATGAATGCACACGCATGGCAGCTGCAAAGCCAGGAAAGGAAGACGCCAATTCTGTTTTGACGTTACTGGAGCGGAATATGTTCAAGAACACCAAGGTAGTGGTCTTCTTACTGCGGAAAGCTGGCCCGTTGTCGGAGACCACTACCTGCCACTACCGCCACATGGTGTCGTATGTACGACACCATGTGGCGCTACGTTCTCGCGATAGTTAATGCGCCACATGTAAACGGCATCGCATCGCCTTTCCGAAATGCGCTTGGAAATGCGATGCGCCGCTGTCGCATTCATGTAAACGGGGTTATATTCTCTTTCACTCGCTGCGACAGATAGTATTGCCCAGTTAATATGTGGGTAATTAAAGTCACCAAATATTAATGAAGAACACTTTGGAAATCTCTTACACACTTCCCTCAATATGCGAAAAAATTCTTCAGCAAGAATACTGCCCATGTCTGGGGCGCGATGAAAAACACCAATAAGCATGTCATTACTACTACCTTTTAACAGCACCCACAAGCACTCAAGGAACGTAGTAATCATAATGGGTAAACATGATAATTCTCTTTTTTTTTTTGCCAACAAAACACCACTGCCTCTGCGATTCGCTCTGTCGCAGCGAAAAATATTGTCTGTAAGCCATGTTTCCGTGAACGCGATTACTGATGCAGAACACGAGTCGATGAACGAGGAAAGTGGAACGGTTTTCTAGAGGATGTTTCTTATATTTGTGTAAAGGAAACACAGTGAATTATCACGACTAAGCTTACCGAGTGGTGGCAGAGAAGGGTTAGGTGATTGTGCTAAGACAGGCGTATGATTCATCGTGGCTTCCCGAGGCTCAATTTTCTACTTGTGGCGCACCCTTCTCAGACATTTGCAAACGAATTGCGCAGTTGGCATCCGTGTCCCAGACGTAAGTGTCATTATTTACGAAGAGCTTGTTGAAGACAAGGTGAAGGCGATCACCCTCCTTTTTTACCGCCTTCGAGAACTGCCAAAGTTTACGACGCTTAACGCGCACAGCAACCAAGTAGTCCGATGCTAGTCTGAAGTTGGTATCCTTGAGCTTTCTGCCATTGCTTAGTAAAGTCGCAATTTCTTTTTATTGCTGAATTTCGCTTTTATTGGCCTATTTTTGTCACTCGAGAAGTGATCCAGGCGGTTGGCCCTCGCAGTAGACTGGACTGAAACACCTAGTTTATTTATACAAAATTCTCGAACTAGAGTCTTGGTACTTTCCCGCGTTTCTAAATGGTCGGTGTCTTCAATGCCAAAGAACAATGCATTCGACCTTCGTGAACGGTTTTCGAGGTCGTCAATTTTTCATTCGACTTTGCTAACATTGTTGTCGCAGGTTTCAGAAGGCTGTTTACAGGGCATGGACACAGATTTAGATTCAAGGTCATCGACGCGTTTTGCAAGCGTATCTAGGTCTCTTTTAAGGGCGTTGTGCATTTCTAGAACTTTATGGACAGATACCAAAAGGCTTGTATTATTTGTCTCGAGACGCAGAATTGCATTAAACACTGAGTTAAGCTTCTCTTCTTGTGCCTTAGTCATCGCACCGGGGTTCGCCTCCATATCTCCACTCAGCAACAAAATCTGCTATAGGTACATCACAACTGTACGATAATACTTGAAACGATCAGCCGGCCACGACACCGCTACAAGACAGACATTGTCGTCACGAAAAGCATAGGAATCGTGATATCTAACCTGTAGAAAAGCAAACGGCGAAGACAGCATCGCAACTGCGTTGGCGTGGCCCGACGGGTCAAAGATGTTGACGCCTCTAATGCTCGGCCGATCAGCTGACAAAGTCCCATGTGGCCAGACGAGGTGTGCTCTCCTGTCCAGAACTGGCGGCGAAAGTTGCCGCCAGCTCGTAGATAGGACGCATTGTTCCATTTCAGTAGCGGCATTCCCAATTGTGGCCATGTTGTCTCGGCAAACTTCTGGATGAGATTAAGAAGTTTGCAGGGACAACATGGCCACAATTAGTACATGACCGGGGTAGTTGGAGAAATATGGGAGAGGCCTTTGCCTTGCAGTGGGCATAACCAGGCTGATGATGATGATCCTCGATTGAAGCGTCAGCCCCCATCCTTCCTGTATCATGAAGAGCGCAGTCGATGATGTAGGTGTCAGTAGACCAATCCCTGTCACCAGCACCTGTACAAATGCAAAGGGGGAGGACAGCACGCAACTGCGGTGGCATGGGCTCTATACGCGCCGTGCACGCCGACGGACGCGCCACTGGTGGCGACCTTGCGCAGAACACGCGGGAGAGGAGCTTGGCGCGCACCGTAGTTTGTTGTGTCGTTGATCGTGCTTCTCTGTCTTATTCACGTTTTCAGAGCAAGATAGGCAACACCATTCGCACGTGTGGGGTGGCCAAAGCTTCAGGGAATGTCGAAGAAAAATTGTTGCAGGGTGGGGGGCTCAAATACCGGTGAAAACGTGGCGGCGATACGGTTCTAATCATTCCCGGCAAAGCCTCATCAGCGGGAGCAACGGTAGCAAAAATGGATCGTCGCTTCGAAGGGAAATTTCTTGTTCTCATCCTTTCCTTTGTCTGGTCGGTGTTTTTTTCCACTCGATCATAGTTAAATGCGTGAGCAACGAAGTTCGTCTGCAGTGCAGCATGAGGTTTAAAGGCATTTCGCTAAAGTTCGGAATGCTGTTTGCCGCTTATATTGTTTTCCGCCTCATTACCGCGTTGCGCTAGCTAGGCAGCACGACTGCACGAGCGCATTGCGTTGTATGTTAAAGCTACTGCAGTTTGCAAGAACTGAAATTGTTGGTTTCATGTGGCGCGGTGAATCCTCGCACCAGCTGTCGCGCACTTCATGTTTTTACATCTATTTGATGCGTGGCTTCGCACATGTTTAACTGTTACTAGTTTCTCCATGGATAACTCTTGTCGATTCTTTTGAACTGCGAAGTTTTCACCCTGCCTTGTTTGTAAAGGCTATAAATCACGCTGTGTCTTATCGGAATGATACCAAGGAAGTGCTTCTTTAACAGCTTTATTCTTTTCGCCCGAGGGCATCTAAGATATTGTTTTGGTTTTTGGAAATGTGTTTAGAAAATAGGTAGTCCAGGGCGAGAATTGCTAATAGCTGCTGCTTATGGTATTTCTGTTCCATTTCTCGCTGCAAAGTTCGCGTCCCGTTTGGGAAGTCATCACACTTCGATGCTGCCTGAGCAAACTTAACACGCCGAGGGATTTGTTTGTTTCAAAACGTAGTCCCTTCTTGCATGTGAGTTTTGTACTCAACTGAATTCTTTCTTATACTTACGCTGCAGACGACTAAACCGGGCCTTGCCGCCAGCGCTCATCTACTTTGACTGGCGCTGCTCTGCCTTTAAATATATCATGTGGCACGTCTCTCTAGTAATATAAAAAAGTACTGAAAAGTACTGAAAGTACTGAATAGCTTTGTACGTTTCCAAGTAGCTCCCTTGAGGAATTTAAAATTGCACAAACTGCAGCGGGAACGGTAGTTCGTCGGCGTATGCAGCAGAATTGCATCGGTGGTACAACACTAACAGGCGCTTTTATTAACCCGTGTGTATGGTGACTTCGTTGGCTAGTGTACGCGTTTCCATCAATAAATTGGCAATTACTCTTCTTGAGGCGACTTCGACTGCACTTATTCAGCGATGTCACATGTATTCATCGGCAGAAAATCACAACGGCATATGCAGAGATTGCACCTTGCGGATTTGTTTGATATTAGCCTGCACTAACGACTGGTGCTTATTATTCAGGTACAAAAGCAGCATTGCGGCAAGGGTAGAATAAAAAAAAAACCATCGAGAGATCGCATCACTCAACAAAATTTATCGGCTAGTGAACATGAGCTCCACGTCATGTAAATGGGGTTCATGGCGTTTGTCTGCGGGACACACCTTGCACGTATGTGGACCATGTTGTCCCAAACACCGGTAACATCGTGTTCATACCCGCTCGCACAGAGGTCAGCATCTTCCCTACAGCTGTCATCGCAGAAAAAGCAGCCTGGCACCCGAACAAAGGAGAAATCGCAGCCGCGAACTTCAGCCATCCTTGCTGCAAAGGGTTGTCGTCTGCTACTGTTCCCGCGTGTACTGTTGGAAGCGCCCGCTAGGTGGCTTTCAGTGGCGCCTCTATAGGCGGTGCACGAGGCGTATATGAGAACTGTTCCATCAGCTGCCTGGGAATGCAATTCATGATTCTGCCCACAGTCTTGATCCTCCAAAGCCGCGGAACATGCATTCTAAATCTACAGTGCGCTGCCAACTGCGCCATACCGTTGTTTCGCCTCAAAAGCTCATGTTCCCTTGCACGATCAAGCAGCGGCTAGCGTGACCGATATACGACTTCCTTTGTTTGCTACGTTGTGCATTGGCTTTTCTTTTTAGGGGGGGGGGCGCATTTCAGTGGGGGCGAAGTGCAAGAATGCCCGTGTACCATGCATCGTGTGCCCGGGAAGGGACCACAGGTGGTTAGGATAAATCGTAAATCCCCCACTGCGACCTGCCTCATAATCACATGGTGGCTTAGGCGCGTAAAACCCTAGATTTAAGTTTGTATTTAGTTTTTTGAAGGTCAGTTAAGCTTATCAAGTAGCACAAAAATACATTTGAAAATCAGGAGCAAGAGATTTGCTTACTGCAAGCCCTGCGTTGTTCCGAGAAAGCCAACTTAGTAACTCGTGTTGGCAAAAACACATGAATGTCGGTCCGATAATTCCCGCCTTGTTGAACGGCCGGGCTAATTTGTTTGCTGCATGTGCAAACAGGGCCAGAGTTGGATCTCTGTCAGACTGGCTCAGCCGATATTCAATCCGTGCTGCTTATCTTAGGCCATTATTGGGCCAGGAATCAGATCTCACAGCCCATATTGGAGCCACGCTATTGATCTTAGGCCATCATTTGGCCAGGAACTGTCAATACGCTTCGAACGTTTGCCCGAGCTGACGTGCCGCCCGGGTTACTGTGAATCGCATGCGCCGCTGACACGTGCTTATCGTGCTAGATTCACTGGCTGCGCCTCTTGCTCATTGGCAGTGGCCTTGGTGACGTCACGAAATAAAAGGCTACAAACGCTGCTAACGTTTAGTAAGGCTTGTTCATTCTTTGTCACCCTCTTGTCGGTTTAGTCATGTACATAGATCTTAGCCAAAAGTCGAAGTGCCATCCCATACTCGCGCCACCACTGCAATTCCTGCTGTCGGGTTTTCATACTGGCTATAAAAATATACGAACTGTACATGTGCAACGTGAGGATCTGTGAGCTTTACTGCTTTGTATCTTGACAACGCCCTTCAGACATTTTCTTATTGCACCAGAACTGTTTCATTAAAAGTTTCAGTTGAGTGTTAGCGTCTGTCTTGTATATCTCTTTTCGTGCGTTTCCCATCCTACAATATTAATACGTCCCAACTAGCCCACTTGTCAGTTCTGCGAGGAAGGGCTCAATGAAAGTCGCTTCGAAAACGTTCAAATCGCCACATGCTCACTAAATTCCGTGATTTCATTTGACGAGTAAAATGCAGGGAAGGGTCGACGGCAAAAAGTACTCTACCAATGCAGCCTCCTTCCCCCTTCCCTACTCCTCCCAAACACACGCTCTTATTTCATTAACAAAAGGATATGCCGAAACCGATGCACAACATAAAAACATTTGGAGAGAGCGCATCGGCAGAAGTGGTGGTCTCAATACAAATCTGCCTGCAATAGGACATAAACCTCGTATGCGGACTGGAGAAATGTTAATGCGTTTACACTGCTGATAAACGTACCCAGCATACAGCTTTTCAGCAAGCGCTAATTTATCAGTGCTAATGGACCACAGAACTACTACGAGCACTGCGCGTCCGCAACAGAATACTGAGACCAACTTCTAAAACAGAACCACAAAACGAACAAGAAGCGAGCAGCAGGTCTCCTTTCTGTTGCCAGCGTGTCGGTACAGTGACCAAAAATTGTATTAGAGATAATATATGTAGAGTGCAAAAAATAAATATATACTTCCAGAGACATATCTTTATGTCGGTGGAATTCAAGTGAATTTTTTCCCCTATGTCCTGTAGTAATAATATTAGGGGGGCAGCGTAGGGAAAGGAAGACACTGTCGTCTCGAATGCTAGGCCTTTGATTCCGAATTCAAGGTGACTGATTTCAGTTTGCTTTCACTAAAACGCGAAACGCACGCGTGCCTCCGTTGCATTATCTGAATACTGATGTTACTGTGCACTGAGGAAAATCTACACATTGTAACATAAGTTAGACTATAGCTTCACCGGACTGTCGTACTCATGTTCATAAAAGTATTTCCCTCTCATTGTTGCCTATAGGCTTTGTTCAGAGATAGTTCGTAGCTATAAGGGCTAGTGCGGTCACAATGAATACTGACAAAGCAGAGCACGTGTCCCGAGCTCTGTGCACTGACAGCTGTAGAGCACTAAGAAATAGTAAAAAAATAGAAAAAAAGAAATGACACAGATAAAACTGCCTTCAAGGAAGAGATCTCGTGCTTTTTCTGTCTGTATTTTGTTTTGTTGTATTTTCGCATGCTTCAGCAAGCAGTCCTTTCGCGCCGTCTAAGGTTTCTTTTCGCCGAATTTTTGCTTTTACCGTCCTCGGCTCGGGTCCGGAAGATGCGTGATTGAAATTGTTGCGGAGGCATTCGTGCCGCCAGGCTGAGGGAGATGAGGAATGCCGGCACCCGCCGCGACAGCATGCGCCATAAATCGATTTTCTCAAGAGCAGGTGAGAACGTTCTGGAGGAGCTTAATGAATGCCCCGCCTGTTAGTAGCAGCGCCTGTAGGCGCGTTGCGACCCTTTTGGCCGGATCCTTCGGTTAACGACGTCAGAAGCGTGTGCTCCTTGCGCTGTTCTTTTCCTTCTTTCTTTTTATGGATGTAAGTGCGAAAATGTCCACGCACTACGGCATTGTGTTTTCTATTTTGATTCCTTGATTCGTGTGAAAGAAAAACGTGACAATTAAAGAGCGTTAAAAGATCCGTGCAGAAGAAAGGCAGGTCTGAATGGAAGGGTGACTGCCGACCGCTATAGGTTCCCAACCAAGCAACTACGCTGCATTCGCCGTTCCGGCAATGCGCGAGAACCGCGGCTGAAAGCAAAGGGCGCACGCGTAGGCTCTGGTTTGACAAAGTGCAGAGGACGGCACTGCTCTGAAGGGCCGCTAATGACACCGCGGTGCGTGAGCTGGGGTCTGCGTATGGAGGCTAGCACAATGTCAGCAGCATAGAGGGGTCTGCAGGCGGATATAAATCAAACAAGACAATTTGATAAATGTACAATTATTTTTATATCACTTTTGTTGTTTCTATAGAGTCAGCACAAGCATGTGGTCATGTAAATACTCTCGAATAAAGTAAAAAATTATGTCCAATGGTCGTTGGGCGTTAGCTTCATCCAGTTCAGAAAACTGCAGGTGTTTTTAAAACCACAAGGTGGGTTGAGAGAATCGCTTGAGTTCTAGTGACTCCTGTCCACGATAAAGAATGCCTTATAACAAGAATTATTGCGTGCGTAATAAAAACAGAAAAGAGTGAGAGTCATTCCACTCTGTGAAGGTGCATGACAAGCGGAGCTGTATATAGGTATAACAAAAAAAATTAAATAAAGCAACAAAACAATATTGCACACGTATGCACTCTTTATGTTTGTTTGTATTAGCGTTTATCTCGTCACCACAGTATTTATTGCTTTATGGTCGCTATGATAGACGGCCATGTGCTCTGTGACGACACTGGAGTTCTTCTCAGCGAAAGTTAGGTTGATGCACGACCGGTGGCGCGTCGTGGAGACGTTGGTATTGGCGTAACATTGAAAGTCGAGCCTTCCCAAGAGGAACGCCAAGAACCACTCTCCGTCGGCACGAGACGCATCGACGTTAAAGTCATCCACGATGACGATGGCACTGGCGTCCACCGGGAGGATCCACCCAAATGTCTCGTTCATAAATTCTTCAAGGTCCCTCTTTGACGTTCCAGATGAACGTATAGGGTGGTGACAACGATGCCGTCCCTAGTCTGCACGGCAACCGCAGTAGCTTGAACCACCGGAAACTGCCCTCGTCGGCAACTCAGTCCAGTCTTTCTATCCAGGGTGAGCGTGATGGTACGCAACTCGATGGACACTCAATCAGCCATAATCTTTATCTCCCGTCTCCAAGGAGCATGCGCGAGGGGCATGGCTTTGATCTGAGCCAGACGGCCAGTATGTGGCACATCGAATTTCACCCAAATACGCACTGCATCACACGCGTCGCCTTCCCTGTACTCGAGCTGTCGAAGTACATTGAAGGCACCGTTCAAGAGTCCGTCCTTCACGTCGGTGTTGAACGAGACCACGTAGGGCTTCCCCGAGCGAGCAGTATCGTATGGGGTAAATTGCCCGTTTCGACATGCGTCATACAGGCCATCTTCACCTGTGCGCGAGCACACTCATTGTCGGACCTGTATCTGAGGTACACATCAACTGCTCTAGCCTCGTGTACGTCTCCCACACCCTGTAGGGAAACATGGCTGTTGACCGCATCAGCGTCCTTATTTGCAGAGAAAAGTCACATACCACTGCGCGCAACGACCAATGCTCGATCGGCGCTGACGAACTGACTCCCTATGACGCGCACCTCTTCCGGATAGAGGGCCCTCCCGTCCCCGATTTTCGCGAGGATTGCTGAGAACGCGGTGTCTTTGACGCACAACCAGCCGCAAGGGGAAGTAGGAGAGATGATGTTACTTCACGTCCGGGCTGAACCCCTTGTTGTCACCGCGTGCACGCCTAAAGACCTCGTTAGCAGGAACCGGAGGCAGCTGTCGCAGATCACCGTACATTATGATGTCCAGACCGCCGAATGGCTCGTCGTACTTGTACGTCCTACTTGTACTTGCACCCCCTACAGGCTCATACCACCTTAAGTAATGGCTCATACCCTCGTAAACGCGGCCGAAACTATGATAGTTTTTGCTCACGCGCATCAGGAAAGGCTAGAAACTAGCCTAAGACATTCCGCTGTAAAAACAAACGTACTCAAGAAAGATAGTTATGGATCACAACAAATAAGTGGGTCGTGAAGTGTACCAAATTCACACGAAAAAAGAAACAGTGAGAGAATAGCAACCCAACTTGCACTGTGAAAAACAGCTGAGCGAAAAAATTCACACATGATTACGATACTCCCTAGTGCGAAATTTGAGCGCAGCTGTATACGTATTCTTAGTTCACGATATATAGGCTATCACGGACAATCTGTCTCGTGCGGCACGTTGCAAACGGAGCGAAGTGTAGTGCGACTGCGTCGCTAATCAGACGATCGTGCGAGACCGCACTTGTCAAGTGGGCGCGATTCACAATAGCAGCTGCATGCAGACCTCTGCTCATGCAGCGCTTTGTTTTCATGCTTGGTATCGGTGGCGTCATCGGTGAGCAGATGACGTGCGCTACTCTGGCGCCATCTCGTAGCCATCGTGGCCGCAGAGCCCGTCTTGCGAGGCACTAGGCTTTTCTTCGCACGCTTTCGCCATGCCCTCCTCCTCCGCTTTCCTCCTCCTGGTTCCGCTGCACCCTCCTTCTCTGCTTTACTCCTGGCGCTCTCTTTGCAATCGCCGTCTTTCATCCCCCGCTGCGCTCTGCGTTCGCTCTTTTATCGTTCGCTGTGCTAGTTCGCTAGGCTACAAGGAATGCCTACACCGACGCTCGCCGCAGGCACGAGTGCCTAAGAGCTGCGCTCTAAAACAAAGCCCCACAATCTCAGTGGTAGCTCGCACAATGCAAGCTCGAGTTGTCTATGCAGCGTTTGCCGAGATCGGGCCGTTCTTATGTAATGTTTCGTTTACAGAAAAGTGGTATAAGGAAACAAGGTCACACGGGTGCATTGGACGTTGCGTGAAGTTTCTTATGCAGTATCAACTTTCCAAAGAAAGCGAAGGAGGGAGTTGAGCGCACATAATAATGACTTCATGAGGGTATTCAGTGGGAAAGAGAATGAAGGAAGAAAAAGAAGAGGTGAAAGGCAGCTAGGTTAACCAGATGAAGTGTCCGGTTGGCTACTCTGCACAGGGGGATGGGGTAAGGGCAGAAAAGAGAAAAAAACAAGAGAAGCTTAAAAAATAAAAGAAAAAAAGGAAACCATCAGTAGGAAAGAGAGTGTTCGTGTCCCACCTTAGACAAGTAAGCTTATCCTACTTAGCATATATAAAGTGTTGGGGGTGGTGGTTCTATCGCACCACTAGTGTTGGCATTTGCTTCTCCCGATTCTCTGCAACAAAGGTGACAGCTTGACCATTGACTCGGAAAATGGATACCTTCTAGGAACTTAAGAACCAGACCTACCATTTCTACCGAGCAGATCTACCAGGTCGAGGACCCTATCGAAACGCTGTCCGCGGCTGTGCTTTCAACCATAACCTGCATGTCAAGAAATTACATTTCATACATATTAACTTTTCCTTTTATATGCAAGAAACTCCATCAAAATGAGTGCCGTGGTTCTCTATTTTCATGCGTTTAGATAGGAGCTCCCAAGGTAAAGCGTCCTCTTAAAGCACACCGGCTTGCTGTCATTGGGGAAGCGACGCGGTGACATTGGGAGATTTACGGTAGCCGGCGTTGTCGCTGACCTAAAAATCTACGTCGGGCGACAGAAAAAAGCCCTCGACGCGCCTATTTTCGTCATCGGATGAAGAGGCATCGCTTGTCGCTAGCCAATCAAAGAGAGGGATTACGAGAGAGCAGAGGGCATAAGAGCGGAAACATTCTCCCTTGTAAATTTTCGGTCAGCCATTTTGTAAAACGGCGAAGGCATCGCTGGGCGAGTGGTTGTTTGCAGTTATATTTGTTAGTATTTCGTGAATTTATTCCGTGCTTTCTACGCAGACAAGTCTGCAGAGCAAGTATATTGTGTGAATGGACGTTCTGTGCATTGATGTAGCTGTGGATTAAGTGTGTGTGTACGCGCGAACGTGTGTGTAGAGGGGAGGGGGCTTTTTCAGTGTTTGTACGAGCCGAATCGGTGTTCCACCGTCAGTACGTAAAATTACACGTAGCAAGAAGTGCAGGCAGCCACGTCAATCGCCAAACCAATCCAACCAATCGTCAAAACGATTGCGGCGCCCGCATTTCCAGTGGTGGGCCTTGCGCCCAATATACGTAGCTTTGAATTAGTGGTTCCGCACATTCCATCGCAGCTGCAACTATGGGAAGACCACGAGTAGTGCGTACTCCTGAGGAAGAAGTTGCCTACCGCAAAAGCCAAAATGATGTGAAACAATGGTGAAAGAAAAGATTTACGATATAAACTGCTTGTGAAGTTTGACTTGAACGGTGTGTCTAACACAGCTTCGCTGTTGGACCATCTTTACGGACTGGAAGGGGTGGCGATTTTTATTACCAACGTATCGAGAATAAGTGGATAGGCGCACTCTAGAATCACTGCGCTAAAGCATAGGGGATGGCGACTACACCACAAACACACGAATGCTAGAAGCTGGACGTTTCGTGATGGTTCAAAGGATGAACAAGGGACTAGCTGTAACATGTCTTTGCAACAAGCTATTAGAATGTACAGAACGTATACGTCACAAGCCTTGCGCGCAGCAAGAACAAATCTATCGGGACGAAGTGCACCAGCGAGCGATTAGACAGATCATAAACAAACAGATGGAGACCGTACTGAGGAACGTTACTGATTCAGAAACATGGCAAGCCACTGCTTTATAGTGTTTGCCAAATAAAGAACGGGAAACAAAACATACCGATTCTGATTTAATTGACAAGCGGAAAATTTGGACAGCTTGAAACACATTTCTAGCCCCGTTTTTAGCACAAACAACGTATACCCGTCTCGCACCGTTTCGACAAGCCATAATGACCTTTGAGGGCGCTTGCATGTCTTCTGGAGCTGTGGCCAAACCTTCGTGTCATGCTTCCAATCGCCGCCTACGATGCTTTAAAAGACTAGGTTACTTACACCGTACGCTGCGTCTTGCTCGCCAAGAAACAAAACTTCATACATATAAAACCTTCATTCGCCCCATCCTCGAATATGGCTCCGTTGTATGAAATCCATACAAACACTGTGACGTCAAAAAACTAGAATCAGCGCAAAAAAAAAGGGCAGTGCATTTTGTTTGTAGGAGATATCACATGGAATTTTCGCCGTCTAACTCTCTTCCCCTACTTGGTCACACTCGTCTTGCAGAGCATTGCAAACTTGAATCCCTAAAATTTATTCACACGTTAATCAATTCTCCTCGCCTCTCTTTTCAATATAACTACTTGACTTTTTCCAAACCCTAATGTACGAGGAATCACCATGCTCTAGATACCTCAACCTTTTTTGTCCGCACTGATTCCTTTCAACAGAGTTTTTTTCCATCAACAATTGATGTCTGGTATTCATTACCGGGCAACATCCGTTCACTACCACTGAAACAATTCACGCAAGCTTGTTTATAAATGTTGTATATTTGTTGTTCATCCCTCTCCTGCCGTAGCCTCATTGAGGCTGCACTATTTATAAATAAATAAATAAATAAATAAATAAATAAATAAATAAATAAATAAATAACCACCGAAACAGGGCTCATATTCACAACAACGTTCTTACGCTGGTACTTTTCGCAAGAACAGATGCTAGCCGATAGTGATGTTAAACATATGATTAGCGAAAGCAACCAGCCAATGACAAACAGCCAATGACAAACAGCATTTTGGAAAAAAAAGCTTCCTAAACTGGGCCTCAGATGTTTGCTGAGCTGCACCGGGCCTACCTGCACATATATTGTAAACACAGAGGAA
This sequence comes from Dermacentor andersoni, assembly GCF_023375885.2. NCBI lineage: Eukaryota > Metazoa > Arthropoda > Arachnida > Ixodida > Ixodidae > Dermacentor > Dermacentor andersoni. Next base: position 26,657,696 of record NC_092814.1, on the reverse strand, counting down.
AGGAGACAGCTAAGGCAAACAATGGACGTCTCACCACGTGATAAAACATGGCGGCGCCCACGGAATCACCGTGAAAGAGGTAAATAGAGGTGAATTTGTCCATCTCACACAGGGGGCTGGCGCCTGGGCCGGTGTTCCATGCAATGCGCACAATTAACCAATTTCCGATGCCCTTAATTAACAACCAATGCCGTAAACTTATAATTACACTTTATTGAAGCGCTATCGTGCTTTCCGAAAAAAAATCACAATTAATTTCTCATTGAGCTAACACATTTAGCACCATGCACCAGCTCATACAGCACGCGAGTCACTGATGCTTCGAAAATCCTGTACGCTCCGACTATAGCCGTCAAGTGATGAGCTATTTTACTGCCGCCAACACTAAACACAGTTTCATAATAAATCCGTACAATTGTTCTTTTCTACAAACAACCTTCTTTTTTTCTATTTAGTATGCAATGTACGATAATTCAAAATGCCCTCGATATGGGACTCACTGACATGCTTGAAATTGTATAAGGCACATGAGCTCATGAACTCCATTGTTGCCATTGCTATGTGTTAACGGCGTGAAAGCATTTGTCAAGCCTTAATGGCTCTTTGCTTTCGGACGATAGCATCACTGTTGTGACTGCTGTATTGTCTCCTCTAATGTTGAAATAAGCGCAGTTCTATTGAATATTCGCAACAAGCCACGAAGAAGGAAATTCCATGTCGTAGCTAAACTTCTGTACATCCCATTCGCTCACGGATAATGATTGAGCGTTGTTTAGGCATACGCATTCATATATTTTTTCTGCAAATATGGCGCAATGTTTGCAGAAAAAATTTACGATCTTAGCTCAAATAATTATGCCACTTAAGGCCAGTCCTTATAATTATAAAAATAATTTAATAATATAGACCACTTATAAGTGACGCGCTGCCTCATGAAAAGAACTGAAATATTTATTACCAGTAGGTTCGCCGGTAATTATTGAGTTTCAGACCTTCCGAAACGAGAAATAACACTAATTGCCGTAATACAGAGAAACACGTCAAACTTCTCATCAAACCTAGTGTGCCCCGCAGAGGCGTCTGCGTCAGCAGGCGTTTGATGTGTTGCGACACCACGTACCTGAGCACACGAGGGTTGGACCTTCCCGCGTGTAGCCATGCCCGGCTTAGCTGTGTCTGGGGAAAGGGGGATTCTGGGGGTTGAGCCTATGCCGGGTGTTCGGACCTTTAAGGCCCCCCGGCGGAGGTAAGACACCTCTTTGGCCTCTGCCTCACGGACTGAACCACGCGGGGGAAATCGGTAATTGCCTTTTCCTGTCTCTCTCTCTCCAACCTCCGTCTTTCTCTTACTTTCCACCTTTCCTGTCTTCTCCTGGCTTCCCTTTACTTCCAATCTTTCCACAAGGGCTAACCTTGTGTGAATAGCCAACCTAGGTTAATTCATATTTGGTTGTAGTGATGACGTACAGCTGGCGTTTGCAGGACCTGTTTTTACATTCCCTGTAGCGTCCGCTTGTGGGCCTCCACGGTGGGTGGCAGGCGTTATTGCCGAAAATTACATTCTTCTATGGCAAGTTCCTTCCACCCCATCCTGATTGCCCTCAAAAAAAGGGGCGCACTGAAGTTGTATTCCAGTTCTTTGGACGTCAAAAACCCAACTTCCCATGATTTCACGTCATTCACTCGGAAAGATAAACAAGTACGAACAATCTCCCCATTTCTAGTTTCAAAGTCTTTATCTGAGGCTGTTGGTCCAGCTTACAAGGCATCAAGGACAAGGATGGCAAGTGGTGATATCCTCTTGGAGCTCCATGATCTGAAACAATTCGAAATGTTACCCAGTCTAGTGTCATTTGGGGATGTTCAAGTGACAGTAACTCCGCACCGCACTATGAACACTAGCCGTGGCGTTGTCTCAGATGATGATTTGCTATAGCTGACAGAGGCAGAGCTCTTGGAGGGTTTCAGTGACCAAAATGTGAAAAGATCCTCTTCGGGCGGTTTTGATAGCATTACGTCCAAATTCTTGCAGGGTAGTACCAAATATAGTTCCATTATATAAACCTGATTTTTACAAAATCACTGAACAATAGCTCCTTACCCATAGACTGGAAAAAAGGCAAGGTGGTTCCACTTCATAAGTCCGGCGACACCTTAAAGCCATACAACTACAGACCTATTTCCTTGACATCAGTACCATGTAAAATATTTGAACACATCATTTTCTCCCATCTTGTCAGCCTTGTGGAATCAAACAGATTTTTTCATAACAGTCGACATGGGTTCCATAAGTCCTCATGCGAAACGCAGCTATTAACATTTTGTAGCGATCTCCATACTTTTCTAGACGCTGGCTTTATAGTAGACTGTATATTTTTAGATTTTGCAAAAGCCTTCGACAGAGTTAACCACCACTTACTCCTACTAAAACTAGGCCAATTAAACATTGACCCCTGGTCTTCAACTGGATTCGAGAGTTTCTTTCTAACCGTACACAATATGTGAGCATTAAGGATAATGATTCTCCTGAAGTTGCGGTCGGTTCAGGGGTACCTCAAGGCTCTGTTTTAGCACCCATACTTTTTTAAATTTATATCCATGATCTTCCTAACCAAATCGCAAGTTCCATTTATCTATTGGCTGACGACTGTGTTATATACCGCAAGATTGAAAGCACTAACGATTCTTTAACACTCCAGCATGATCTCAGTAACGCTACTGCATGCTGCACGCTTTAGCTTATGGAACTAAACACTTCTCAACGCACTACAATGAGAATTTACCGTAACCAGTCAGCTTGCCCCGCCTACGTACTTAATAATATTCCCCTTGACCCAGTAGTTTTTGTACACACATCTCGGTGTGCACATTACTAGCAATCTTTCATGGAAAAGACACATTGAGTACATTATGTCGAAAGCTAACCGCATGTTTGGCTATCTCGCACGTAACTTTTCTTTAGCTCCAGCGAAACTAAAACAAAAACTCTACGTCACTTATGTCACACCTAACCTCGAATACGCATGCTCGATATGGCACCCTGGGCATGCTACTCTAATAAATATCCTTGAAAGTGTGCAAAATCGATCGGTACGATTCATTCTTAACAATTATCATCGTACTGCTAGGGTTATTAACATGAAACTTGCTCTTGGCATTCCCCTTCTCTCTTTCTGAAGAAAATTATCTCGTCTCTCCCTCTTTCACAAAATCATCTATCACAACCACGAGCTCAAGTCACGGTACATTACACTAGCATCTTATATCTCCTCACGTGTCGATCATCGCTTCAAAGTTCATGTACCTGCGCAGCGCACAGTCACCTACTCATATTCATTCTTGCCGAGAACATGTCTCAAGTGGAACCGCCTGCCTGCGTCACTAGTCGCTATGACAGATACAGGCCGTTTTCGCAGAGCACTAAATAACGAATTATAAACCTACTTCAAAACTGCGTAACTACCGCGTTGTCACCTATTGCTATCGTTTCTTTTTCATTGCTTTTATTCCGTGTTTTTGTTTTTCTATTCTTGTTACTTGATTTTTAAGTGTTACTTTTTGCTGCGTTACTTTTGTGCTCATTTACCTGTAGTTTCTCTATTTTCTTTGCGATATAACTATGTTCTTCATTTCTCCTTGTATTTATTTGATATGCACTGATATACTAAAGCCCCTCCCTTCTATTATAATGCTTCTTGTAAGCCCTGAGGGTAATAATAAATAAATAAATAAATGGTCACAGTTCACAGAGCTGCCGAGTCCGCCAAACCTGCGCGAAATGCAGTGCTCATGAGCAGACCACTGAATCTTGTGAGAACTCTCTCCACTGCGTAAACGGTGATGAGGAGCACGTTGCATACTTGCGGTCGTGCCCATCTTGGAAAAAAAAGAGAAGGAAATTGTTACAATTCTTTCTTTCTTTCTTTATTGCTTTGTTTCACGGATTCTCTCCGTGTAGGGGGCAGAGGTAAAGGCAAAATGCCTGACAGAGCCTCTGCGCCCCTACAGTTCAAGGCGGCATGACATATTATTCACATACATATTTGCCGAACATATCTTTAACACACAGCACACAGCAACGAAAAATTCAATTATTCAGAACACATGTCTCCAAAGCATTACTTTTGCTTCGAAAAAGCAGAAGATACATATGCAATAAGTATTACAGAACAATAAAATTGGCCTACATCAGAAGTCAACAAAGAAAAGAAAACCATAGAATCACTTGCTCGAAAATAAATAGGATATACAGTAAATAGATCAGTACATAGAAACATTTCAGAAAAAAAAATGAAGGTTTAGACTGATACACAATGTAAATCCCGAAACAATGGCAAATATGATTTACAAGCGCTGAGAAAAATCTGTAACATAACTGAGGTTACATGTGTTATCAGGGATGAACACAAGTTACTCAAAATGAAAATGCAATGTCACTGCCCACTAATAGGTTTTACAGTCATTTTTGAAGTTGTGGTAGGATTGTGTGTATTGTACGTTAAAGTGATCACTGTTTAATATATTAATAGTTTGATAATTCAATGTTTGCTTTCCGTAATTAGTTCTTGTGGCGGGCTTTACATAGTGTGGTTTACGTATTGGGTATGAGGTGCAACTGTCGACAGGTATTGTGTGCAGCCTATTTTGATATATCCACTGGAGTAGTTTGAAATAATAAACTTGATCTGCTTCAAGCATGCTATGTTGAATGAAGAGTGGTTTTGTTCGGAGTCCTCGTTTGTCACCCACATAGTTTTCACACATTCTCAATAGTTTCTTTTGTACATTGATTAGTTTGTTGTAGTTTGAAGCTGTCGTAGTTCCCCAGACTAAAATGCCGTAACTGAGTTTTGAATAGAAAAGTGAGTAATATAATGTTTGTTTCAACCAGGTGGGTAGTATATTTTGTATTTTATACATGCAGCCAGTAACTCGAGACAGCTCACTCTTTAATTTGTCAACGTGAGTATTCCAAGTAAGGTCCTCTGTACACCATACGCCCAAGAGCTTTTGTTCTGTAACTTGTTCCAGTAACGTGTCCTCAAAGTGCAGATGAACACAGTAGGGATCTCTTTTATTTGCTGGCTTAAAAATTATATATTTGGTTTTTGCTTGTGTTTAAATTCCGCCGATTGCTTTTAAGCCACCTGGAGAGGTGTAAGAGAAACAGGGGGGTTTCCTTCCCGCCAAAGAACACCTTTGCCGATGTGACGCGTCAGGGGGCAGTGACACCAAGGCGTCCGGCGGCTGTCCGGCCCACACGCAGCGAGTCGGCAGTTACGCCATCTGCCCCTCCCCCCCCCCCCCCCCCCGGCGGCTACACCTAGCGTTGTTTCGCCACTCCTGAAGAAGGAACCTCAAGCCTCAAAGGTCTCGTCGAACGTGCCGAGGCCTTCACGTCAAACACAGCGCTCGGAAGAGCGTGTGTCCAGCGCCTCGCAAGAGTCGATGGACAGAACGACCAGCCAGACGGAACCATCAGCGCCTAAGGAGCGGCAAGCCTGACTCCATCGCTCCAAAAAAGACAAAACTCGCGTCACGGCGCCTGCAAAGGGCCCGTGAGCTAATCCTCGTCTTTTACCAAACAGCGCACACCACATTTATCGCAATGGAGACACAGATACTACAGTGGAATGGCAGAGGACTCCTTCGTAACCTCGACGACATTACAGAACTGCTACATCAACCCAATTCAAAGTTGCTGTGTGTTCAATAGACATCTGAAACCTACGAACACTAATTTTCGTCGCAATTACTTCAATTTCCGAAAGGACCGCGACGAGGCTAACGCCTCTGGTGGTGTAGCAATAGTAGCCGACAAGTCCGTAGCTTGCCGACACGTCGTCCTTCAGACGCCCCTTGAGGCAGTGTCAGTTCGGGCTATTCTTTTTAATAAGTTAATCACTATACCGTTGATATACCTCCGAACCATCATCTCGAAAAAGCAGACTTTTATAACCTCATTATCCAGCTTCCCGAGCCTTACATACTCGTGGGAGATTTTAATGCTCACCACACGATGTGGGGAGACTCACGATGCGACTCGAGAGGTCGACTGATAGATAATTTTTTAGTAAATACGGGTACATGTCTCTTCAGTAAAAACGAACCTACTTATTATAATATCTATCGCGATTCGTATTCTTCGATAGACCTACCTATTGGCTTGGCAGCTCTTATCCCTTACATAGAATGGAGCGTTATTAAAAATCCTTATGGAAGTGACCATTTTCCTGTACTCTTAAACTTAATTGTACAACATGAATGCCTTCCACATGCGCCACGGTGGAAGCTAGCTTCTGCCAAGTGGGACCATTTTAGGGAATCGACCTACCTGTCGCGAGATTTTATCACCGATTTTACTATTGACGACGCGGTAGCGTATTTCACCGCTTTTATCATCGAAGCAGCGAATGATTTCATTCCACAATCAAGCGGCAGCTCGTCCAAAAGACGAGTTGCGTCGTGGAATCATGAATGCAGGAATGCGCGGAAAAAACTAAATAAAGCGTGGGCCATACTGCGCAGATTCCCGACTGCAGAAAATTTGAAAAATTTTTAAAATATTAAATTACAGGGAAGGCAAACGCGACGGCAAGCTAAGAAGACAAGCTGGGATGGGTTCTTGTCGGGTATTAACTCATATACACAGGAGGCAAAAGTATGGAATGGGCTAAGGAGACTTAAGGGAGAACAAATTCATCCGTTGCCCCTTGTTGATATGCAGGGAAACAAGTTGGAAGATCAGGCCGACGCTCTTGGTGAACACTTCGGGCGCGTGTCTAGCTCCACTCATTATTCGGAGAACTTTTCGAAACATAAAGCAATAGAAGAACTTACGCCACTGAATCAGAAATGTGTCCCAAACGATCGTTATAACCGTCCTTTTACCATTTCCGAATTTAAAGCTTCTTTATCAGCATGTCAGAGCCCTGCATCGGGCCCCGATAGAATCATGTACGATATGCTTACGCACATGCACCCCGACACAGAAATCACGTTACTCACACTTTTCAATACTATCTGGGCTGCTGGTTATCTCCCATCTAAATGGAAAGAAGCTATTGTGATCCCTCTATTAAAGCACGGTAAAGATACTTCATTGCTGACTAGCTACCGTCGTATAGCTGCCTTTGTAAGCTTTTTGAAAAAATGATCAATCGCCATCTCGTCTATTTCCTAGAGTCCAGCAAAAGGCTTGACCCATTTCAGTGTGGCTTTAGGGAAGGGCGATATAAAACCAACCATCTCGTGTACATCGAAGCAAGCATCCGCGATGCCTTCGTAAACAAACAATCCTTCTTATCCATGTTTCTTGATATGGAAAAAGCGTATGATACAACTTGGTGGTACGGAATCCTGCGCGACCTTTAGGCGCTGGGCATCCGTGCTAATATGTTAAACATTATATAAAGCTACCTAGACAACCATACATTTCGGGTGAAAATAGGTAATGCACTGTCACGCACATTTATACAGGAAACTGGGTTACCCCAGGGTGGCGTAATCAGTTGCACGCTCTTTGTCGTTAAGATGAACAGGCTTCGTGCATCATTACCATCAGCTATCTTTTATTCTGTCTACCTAGACGATATAAAAATAGGTTTCAAATCCTGCAACCTTACAGTACGTGAGAGACAGGTAGAGCAGGGCTTAGACAAGGTGTCCAAGTGGGCAGACCAAAATGGATTTAAAATCACCCCCCCCCCCCAAAGTTCTTCGGTTCTCTTTACAAGAAAGAGAGGCCTGGTTCCAGATCCTTGTATAGAACTGGGCGGACAACAGTCAACAACGAGCACAAATTTCTAGCTGTTATATTTGACTCCAGGCTTACTTTCATTTCACACATAAAATGTATCAAAGCAAAATGTCTAAAAACAATGAACTTCGTCAAAATGCTATCCCACACAACATCGGTTAGCGACAGCAAGTGCTTACTGAATCTTACTGAATCTTACTGAATCACGAATGGACTATGGTGCCGTAGTATATCGCTCTGCCGCACCGAGTGCGCTAGAGATGTTAAACCCCGTTCACCATCTGGGTATCCGCCTGGCCGCTCCATTTTCACAGAGCATACATCAGCTTCACCTATTTTCTCAAAGTGCGCTCTAATAAGAAACATCCGCGTTACAGAACCATTAACGACTTGACGTGTGAAACGCTTTTTCGGAATAGACCCTCTATGAGACTTCCTTTGTCACTGCTTGCAAGACAACTCAGCGAAGAAATGGATGTCCCAATTGTCGAACATCGCCTAATGCCTCCCGCTAAGGTATTACCGCCCTGGGAGTGGCAGGTGATAGACTACGATGTATCCTTTGTAGAGGTCAGAAAGCACGCTCCTGACCTCGAAATCTCTATGCATTTCCGTGAACTTCAATCGAAGTACTCCTGCTCCGAATTCTACACAGGCGCGTCAAAATCACATGCTGGTGTATCTTATGCTGCTGTTGGTCCCTCTTTTTCTAAATCTGACGTATTGAACCCGCTGACAATTATCTTTACCGCAGAAGCCCATGCAGTACTGTCTGCAGTAAAACATATAAAGAAATTAAAACCCGACAGAGCAATAATATTCACAGACTCGTTAAGTGTTGTAAAAAAGTTAATTTCTTTACAAAAGCATAGAAATCCTGTTTTCATTGAACTTTACTCACTCTTATGCAACATTTTTTATCACATAGACATGTAGTAATATGCTGGGTACCTGGCCATAGAGGCATCGAGGGTAATCTACTAGCTGATAAAATAGCCACATCACTCACATCTCTAGCTATTATATTTACGGCTGCTGTCCCTGTCACAGATCTGAAGCCTTTCTTACGAAAGGAACTGTGAAACCACCGGCAACGCATGCGGAATACAGAAATAAATCATAAACTGCACGTTATAAAGCCGCAGTTAGGTTTTTGGCCCTCCGTAACGAAATCACGGAGAACAGATGTCCTATTCTGTCGTCTCAAAATAGGGCACACATTTGGCACTCACTATTTTCTGCTTACTGCAAATTAAACTCCAACCTGTGGTCGATGTGGTGAGAGGCTGACCGCCCTCCACGTCCTCTTGGAGTGTCGGAAAGCCGAATCTGAGAGAAAGAAACATTTTCCTCTTGCATACCATTATTGCGTCCCTCTTCACCCGGCTATGTTTCTTGATGAAGAACCGTTTTTTAACCCCAAAGCAGTCCTCGATTTCATAAATGATGTCCTACATGTTATGAGCCCATTAAATTCGTAGCGCATACTCTTTCCAGAGGATACCGCTGTGACAGTTGTTTTGTATAGCATATGCCTCCAGGCCCTTGTGTCTCAAGGGCTTAACGAGGCAGTGGTGCTCTAGTCAATTTTAGCATCTTAAATATTTTGTATATCGTATCATTCTTTTGCAATGCACATTAATGTTCATAGTACACGTCATTTGTCATCGCCATAATCTTATTACGCATACATTTTAAACACTCTAGAGTGACCATTTTTAAAGCCCCTTTACAGCCACGTCCCATCAACTTCATAGAACTCATAGCTACACTGCTAACTCATTACCACGGGCATGGCGCTATGTGACCACACCTGGCCCTTGCGCCATTAAACATCAAACATTCATTCATTCATTCAAACGTAGTGTGGCACCTGTTAAATTACCCCATGTATACTGAGGACGATGAGCAACACGAAAATAAGGTGAAAATAGGAGCCGTAGAAATCCAGGGAAAACACGGGGAAAGCGTGAGATGGGAATTCATTTTGCACATCTCGTTTTACTTGTCGTTTTGAATTTGCATCTCCCGCCTTCGCCGTGTTTTATATGTATATTAAAGTGACTCATGACATTTTTGGTTAGCAGAATATTATGTTTGCTTCCAGTGCCATGTCCTAGTTTTTGTGCTTGAATGCGCTTTCTGAAAACATGTCTGAAATGCTTATACAATACATACATAAAGACATACAAATCCTAGAGGACAAGCTAAGCTCATGACAAGGTAACTACGATAACGTCGAGATAGTAACAAGCAAGCTTTACAAGAATTTACTTACTTGCGGTCTGTAGGCAGGGGGCCGCTTTAGGCCTTGGCGCGCTCTTGTTGATTTGTGGTGCTCATGTTAACTTGCACAAATATATATGGTCACGATCAAGTGCGTTAGGTCATATATTCGTGCTTTTTTGTAATAAACGCCAGTTGGAAGTCAGCGCTTGTGCTTGTCGCCTTTCTTGTGTTTTGTGTACCCTCATTGCGCTGGTTTCTGCTGTAGTCGTTGCCGTCGCCGCCACCGTAATGTTCCGTATAAAGTCCAAGGGCGATAACATCGTCGCTGCGCACCGTATGCTGTATGTGCGAGTGAAAGCGGGCGAGGGTGAGCCGACGATGGTGGCTGAATCTCGCGCGCACGAGGGAGAAAAGCGGGGATGAAGGACGCCGTCTTCCGTCGCGCGCAAGGCACCGGAGTAATGGGAAGGAGGGGTTACGTGTAGCACGGATACGCAGACCCTATCTTGAAAATGAACTGCGGGGGCGCCTGCTCACGCAGACGCCCCCGCAGGGGCGTCTGCGTGAGCAGGCGTTTGGTGTGTTGCGACACCACGCACCCGAGCACACGAGGGTTGGATCCTACCGCGTGTAGCCGTGCGCGGCTTAGCCGTGTTCGGGTAAAGGGCGATCCTGGTGGTTGAGCCGATGCCGGGTGTTCGGACCGTTAAGGCCCCCCGGTGGAGGCAACACACCTCTTCGGCCTCTACTTCACGTAGACGGCACCTCCAGGCTGACCCACCTGGGGGAAATCGGCAGTCGCCTTTTCCTATCCTCCTCTCGTATCTTCGTCTTTCTCTCTCACCTTTTTCATCTTTCCTGCCTTCTCTTCACTTCTCCTCACTTCCTAGTTTCCCGGCGGCAAGGGTTAACCTTGTGTGGCTAGCCAGCGTTGGTTATGCTGTATTTGGTTATAGCAGCGATGTACGGCTGGCGTTGGCAGAGTTTTTCTTGCGGGAACTTCTGTCACGTTCCTCTGTTGGGCTCCATGGTGGGTGGTCGGCATCGCGGCCGAAAACCCAACTATACTTATGGAAAATGCTGTTCCTAAACTACCTGATCGCCCTCAGAAACGAGGGCGCACCGAAGAAGTTTTTGAGTTTTTCGGACGCCAACTTCACAATTTCCGTCGTTTCCACGTGATCCATTCTGAAAAAACCAGCTAAACCAATGCAAACAATCTCACCGTTCCTTGTATCGAAGTTTCTTACCGATGTTATTGGTCCAGGTTTCAAGGCGTGGAGGATGGCTAGCGGTGACTTCCTCTTGGAGCTCCATGATCAGAAACAATTTGAGAAACTGCCTAAGTTAGTATCATTTGAGGAGACCCAAGTAGTAGTAACCCCGCACCGCACGATGAATACCACCCGTGCCTTTGTCTCGGACGATGATTTGCTGGAGCTCACTGAGGCTGAACTCTTGGAGGGCTTCAGTGAACAGAATGTTATAAATGTCAAAAAATTAGGATGAGGCGAGATGGCAAAGAAATCCAAACCAAACACTTGATAATCACCTTCGGTTCAAGCGTCCTGCCGGAGTCAATCGAGGCAGGGTACATCAAGCTCCGTGTTAGGCCATATGTGCCCGACCCCCCCCCCCCCCCCCCAGATGTTTCAAATGCCAACGTTTCGGCCACAGTTCGCCGGGCTGCCGAGACCGCCAAACCTGTGCGAAATGCAGTGCCCATGAACATACCTCTGAACCTTGCCAGAACACTCTCCATTGTATAAACAATGATGGGGAGCACGCCGCGTACTCGCGGTCGTGCCTATCCTGGTAAAAAGAAAAGGAAATTGTTACAAGCAAAGTCAAGGAAAACATAAGTTTCAAGGAGGCACGCAGGCGGGTATCCTACCTGCCCGAGAACACATTTGCCGAAGTGGCGCGTCAGGGGGCAGCACCAGAACGGTCTCCGGCGGCTGTCCGACCCACACCCAGTGAGGCGGCAGTGACGCCATCTGTCCCCCCCCCCCCCCTCCCGACGGCTGCAGCTAGCGCTGCTACGCCAATCCAGGAGAAGGGGCCATCTACCTCCGGGCATGTGACCTCAAAGGCCTCGTCCAGCGTGCCGAGGCCTTCACGCCAAACAAAGCGCTCGGAAGAGCGCGTGTCCAGCGCTTCGCAAGAGGCGATGGACACAGCCACTAGCAAGATGGCGCCACCAGCGCCTAAGGAGCGGCGAGGCACTCTCGATCGCTCCAAAAGAGACAAAACTCCCGTCACGGCGCCTGAAAAAGGCCCGTGAGCTAACCCTCGTCTCTTCAACACACAGCACCCAACACATATAGCATAATGGATACACAAATACTACAGTGAAATGTTAGAGGACTTCTCCATAACCTCGATGACATTAGAGAACTCCTACACAAACAATCTAAAGTTGCTGTGTGTGCAGGAGACGCATCTAAAACATACACGAAGAAACTTTCTTCGCCAATACACCATCTTCCGCAAGGACCGTGATGAGGCTAGCACCTCGTCCGGCGGTGTAGCAATCCTTGCAGACAAGTCCGTAGCTTGTCGCCAGGTAGCCTTACAGACGCCCCTCGAGGCAGTGTCAAATAGAGGGATTCTTTTCAATAAGTTGGTAACTGTCTGTACCATATATATATCCCCAAACTATCACCTCCAAAAAGCCGATTTCTATAACCTCATAAATCAGCTCCCGGAACCCTACTTACTTGTGGGCGATTTTAACCCCCACAACACGTTGTGGGCAGACGCACGATGCGAGGCAAGAGGCCGCCTTATTGAAAATTTTATTCTGAACTCTAGTGCCTTCCTATTTAATAAGAAGAAACCACCATATTACAGCGTTAAACATAATTCATATTCATCCATAGACCTACAATAGGCTCTGCTTCCCTTCTGCCTCATCTTGAATGGAATGTGATCAAGAATCCTTTTGGAAGCGACCACTTTCCTATAACTTTAAAATCAATAACGCAACAAAACAACCCTCCCCGGTTTCCTCCTTGGAAAGCAGCATCGGCTGACGGGGAGCATTTTAAAGAATCTGCTCATTTACCACTCGATTTTATAAACAATTTTAGTATAGATGAAGCTGTCGCATATTTTACCGCTTTTATTATTGATGCTGCTGAAAAGTTGATCCCGCAAACAAATAGTTGTTCACTTAAAAGACGCGTTCCCTGGTGGAATGATGACTGTAGAAATGCGCGAAAGGGGCAGAATAAGGCATGGGGAATACTGCGTAGGTCGCCAAATGCAGAAAATCTTATTGAATTTAAACACATAAAGTCACAGGGAAGGTGCATACGGCGTCAGGCGAAAAGAGAAAGCTGGATGAGGTTCCTTTCAGGTATCAGTTCTTACACACAGGAGGCGAAAGTTTGGAATGGCGTAAGGAAGCTAAAAGGGCAGCAAATAAATCCGTTGCCTTTGGTGAACGATCAAGTAAATACCTTAGAAGAGCAGGCAGACACCCTAGGGGACCACTTTGAGCATGTGTCAAGCTCAATCCACTACTCAAAATCATTCATCAAGTGCAGACAAATAGAAGAACGTCAGACATATGAGTGGAAATCCCCACAAAACGCACCATACAACCGTCCTTTCTGCATTGCCGAGCTGAAAGCTGCCTTCATCGTATGGAACAGCTCTGCACCAGGACCCGATAGAATAGTGTGCGGCATGATTAAGAACGTACGCACTGAGACACAAATGTCACTACTTGCAATTTTTAATACTGTTTGGGCTGCTGGATATCTTCCGCCTGCATGGAAAGAAGCGATCGTGGTCGCCGTTTTAAAGCAAGGTAAAGATCCTTCGTCAGCGGCAAGCTACCGCCCGATAGCTCTCACGAGTTGCCTTTGTAGGCTGTTTGAGAAAATGATTAACCTGTGACTCATACATATTCCTGAAATGAACAAAATACTTGATCCCTATCAGAGTGGCTTCAGAGAGGGTCGGTCCACAACAGACCATCTCGTGCGTATTGAGGGAAATATCCGCGACGCGTTCGTACACTAGCAGTTTTTCTTATCGATATTCCTCGATATGGAGAAGGCGGACGACACAACGTAGCGGTACGGGATCTTGCGAGACTTGTCAGGAATGGGCATCCGTGGCAACATGCTGAACATAATAGAAAGTTACCTGTCCAATCGTACCTTCCATGTGAAAGTCGGGTATGTACTCTCACGTCCATTTATACAGGAAACTGGTGTACCCCAGGGAGGTGTGCTCAGCTGCACACTCTTCATAGTTAAGATGAACACACTCCGTGCTTCATTACCACCAGCCATATTTTATTCTGTCTACGTAGATGACATACAAATAGGTTTTAAATTCTGTAACCTTGCAGTGTGCGAAAGACAAGTACAGCAGGGATTGAACAAGATATCTAAGTGGGCAGACGAAAATGGGTTTAAAGTCAACCCCCCCAAAAGTTCGTGTGTTCTCTTTACAAGAAAGAGAGGCCTGGTTCCAGACCCGTACATGGAACTGTGTGGACAAGAAATACCTGTCAACAAAGAACCCAAATTTCTAGGTGTAATACTTGACTCTAAGCTTACTTTTATTCCACACATAAGATATCTCAAAGCTAAATGTCTAAAAACAATGAACTTACTCAAAATACTATCACACACAGCATGGGGTAGCGACAGGAAGTGTATAATGAACATTTATAAGAGCCTCATTCAATCAAGGTTAGACTATGGCGCCATAGTATACAACTCTGCCGCCCCGAGTGCACTAAAGATGCTGGATCCCGTCCACCACCTGGGTATCCGTCTGGCCACAGGCGCATTCAGAACCAGCCCCATTGAAAGCTTGTATGTAGAATCGGATGAGTGTCACTCAATCTGCAGAGATCTTACACCAGCTTTACATATTTCCTTAAAGTGCACTCTAATCCTGAACATCCGTGTTGTGAAACTATTAGCGATTCGACATGTACTGCACTTTTCCGTAATCGACCCTCTGTGAGACAGCCTTTCTGACTCCGTGTGAGGGAGCTTAGCGTGGAAATGGATGTTCCACTCTTCTAACACCGCTTAATGCCTCCAGAGAAGCAGCTACCGCCTTGAGATTGGCAGGTGATAGAATGTGATATATCTTTTCTAAGAGTTACAAAATACGCACCAGAGCTCGAAATACGAATGCATTTCCATGAACTCCAATTGAAGTACTGTTGTCCCGAATTTTACACCGATGCGTCATAATCGCATGTTGGTGTGCCTTACGCGGCTGTTGGACCCTCTTTCTCTGAAGCAGGTGTAATGAACCCCCATACAAGCATCTTTACTGCAGAAGCCTACGCAGTACTATCAGCGGCAAAACACATAAAGAAATTAAAACAAGCCAAAGCGATAATATTCACGGACTCGTTAAGTGTCGTAAAAGCACTAATGTCCTTAAGAAAACACAAAAATAATGTTTTCATTGAAGTTTACTCTATCTTGTGCAATATTTATTTGTCTCATAGACATGTGACAATATGCTGGGTCCCTGGTCATAGATGCATCGAAGGTAATGTGCTGGCCGACCAAATGGCCACATCAGTTACACTTCAAGCTGGTAATACCACCACTACTATTCCTGCCACAGAACTCAAGCCTTTTTTGCGAACGAAACTGCGAAGCTGCTGGCAACGCATGTGGGACAACGAAAGAAATAATGAGCTCCATTTGATTAAGCCAAAGTTAGGTTTCTGGCCCCCCGTTACAAAAACAAGACGGACTGATGTCCTATTCTGTAGACTCAGAATAGGACACACATATGGCACTCACAATTTTCTGCTTACTGGCAACGAACCTCCTACCTGTGGCAGATGTGGTCAAAGGCTCACCATCCTCCACGTCATCGTGGAGTGTCGGGAAGCCGAAAGAGAAAGAAGGAAACATTTTCCTGCAGCATACCGATATTATCTCCCTCTTCATCCCGGTATGTTTCTTGGTAAGGAACCCCTTTTTACTACCAAAGCTCTCCTAGGTATCTTCAATGATGTGGTTTTACATGTTAATAGCCCAATAGTATCGTAGCACATCCTCTCTCTAGAGAATACTGCTATGATAGTAGTCCTTGTACAGCACACGCCTACAGGTCCTTGCGCTTCAAGGACTCTGTTAGGGCAGCAGTGCTTTTTCAATGGTTTTATCGAAATGACCAATTTTAGCACGATGTAATTCTTTTACAATGCCTTTTTCGCGTTCTTGGCACGCTTCATAATCATTGTCATAGTTTTATTACATGTAGCTCTTGCACATTTTGCAGGGACCGTCTTTTAGGCCCCTTTACAGCCCTGTAACATTCATTGCTTGTAATTTATCCCTTCATTTTGATTTCATTACCATTGGCTTCGCGCTCTTTGGCCATACCTGGCCCTTGCGCCATAAAACACCACACATCGTCATCATCAAAATGAACTGCAGTGGGTACAAAGTGCTCTGAGTGCTCATAGATTTGTGTGACCTGCGTTCTCGTCGTTTAGTTCGCGTTGAAGCGAGAGGCAGCACCAAGGTCAATTCGCCGGCTGCTGTCGCCGCTCTTCCTCACGCCAGCGTTCTGAAAGCGAGTGTCCGCAATCATCGAGTGTGATGTGTTCATATTTGCTTGAGCGTGCGGGGCGCCATACTTGTTAATGTAGTTAGTAAGCTAATGTTTACAAATTTGTACGGTCGAAAGAACTACAATCCTTACTTCGTATAGCTGTCTGCTAATTTCTTATCGCTATCCATGCTTCGCATTTCCGGCGGAACCGCGACATTTCGTGGTCGTCATCACGCGGCACCTATCGTAATATATTATAACACACAGCAATCAGGCAAGCTTTCCCAAGCAGGGCTACTTTCTATGGAAAACTCAGTGCCCTTCCACTCTGTGAAGAAGGATGACCAGTGGACCCCTTAATGGCGAACTGCACGTCTGCCGCGGATCGGCCCGGTATTTCACTATCTTCGGAATCTGCCCATGGATGGGGAGTGCCTTACGCCTGCTCCACCTCCGCCGCGGGTCGGCCCGGTATTGCACTATCTACGGGGTCGGCCCATGTATGGGGAGTGCTTAACTCCTGCTCCACCTCCGCCGCGGATGGGCCTGGCATTGCACTACCTTCGGGATTGGCCCACGTATGAAAAATTGATGCTTCTCGCGGGCGCCATCCGCCCGATCCCAGCCATAGACAGCTTGCTGTAAAAGCCTATGTCAATGTTTAGGTATCGGACGTCGTCGCCGACATGCTGGCCTCAGTAGTTCGGAGTGGAAGAAAGGCTAACATCGCAGAGTGATTTAGAAGCGTTCTCATTCTTGATACTAGCTCCTTGCCCATGTTTCTGTCGTTGTGAAGACTGCAGAGGTGTTGTTATGCGGAGAGCTCGACAGCCGCAACAACTTTTTTTCTTTTTCCATTTCATTGCCAATGTAAATCAATTCGGTCTTTGGAAGCAGCACATGTTTCTGGGAGCTAGCAAAGTAAGGCTGTGCTCCTCTCATCTCCAGAGGACCGACCTTGCCTCTTGTATTGTCCGTGTGCACCGCGGGCTCTGCAGACACTGACAGCCACAGGGGAAAAAAGCAGTCTAGTCGTTTGGGTCGTTAGCCTTTCTTGAAAGAAAGAAAATGGGATAACCTATTGTATTGCTGTTTCGGGACTCCGGCTTGTGCAACCAGAATTACTTTCTTGGTCGCAGTCCCCCCTCAAGAACCCACCTGTATTCGTCTTTTAATGTTAGCCGCTGTGGAAAACTCAAAGCGCAGGGAGAACTTCATCTCTGTTTCTCAGAAGATTCATCTGTTCCCCTCTCTAGTCTGTTTTGTTTTTCGTTGCTCAATCTCCGCCTGAGGAAGAGAGACTGAATGTGTTTAAAGAGGCTCTAATAGAAAATGCGGCTCGCGAACAGAGCGAGCAAAAGAGCAATGTGAGCGGCTGTGTGACCCTCCTGCTCACATAGACCAGGTGGGGCAAATAGTCAATGAAATGAAACGCAGTAAAACCGAATCTGTCTACTCATGATTGAGGTTACCTGCTGCCTGTGGTCCCTTCGCGCTCGCTAGAAATACCGACCTGGAAGAACATTAACCAGAACGACTCTTTTTTCGTTTATTCTGCGTAATGCGCGAATAAATGCCGCGCCATCGCGTTCTTCTTTAATTTTCCGGTGATGTGACACTTTGCCCACTTCACTATTTTGCTCCAAATGAGGGTGGCATGTTCTTAGCACGAGCTGGTGAAAGCAGCAAAATAACATAAGTCGCAATTTTGCCCCAAAGGCGTAGCATTAATAGCGATAATTAAGTATTACTCAATTACACGAAGTAAGGTCCGTTCTTTGGCTATATAAATTCCTGTAAACATTCGCTTACTAATTAAATTAGGAAGCATGGTGTTACGCGCCACACATTGAAACATGAACAGATTTCACTAGATGACCACGATCACTCAGTGTCGCGACGCGGCCGTGATGAAGAGCTCCGGCAGCGGGGAGCGAACATTTCCTGATGTCGCTCGCGTCGCGTCATTGCGTCTTCCAAATATGATTACGTCACCTCAGATATGATTTCGCGACCTCCCTGCGACCTCTCGAGGTGCGCGGGGAGACAAGGCTCATGAAACCATCGGCGATCTCTGCTCGGTCTTGGCACCCACCGTGGATTACCTCAGAAATACGTAGCGCTGGCCACGTTTATTCTCAGCCACGGGGACATCCATACGCAGCCACAACTGGGCAGAAGGATTTCCCAGGGCTGCAAGAAACAGGTATATCAAACCCTTTTACCCCGCTGGAACGTGCTCGTTTGCATAGGAAGCGCAAGCAAATAAGATTCAGCGAAGCGCAGGATCCCCAGCCATATTCTGTAGGGCTCGAGCAGCGGAGGCGGAGGGCACGAGGGCGGAGGGCTCGGGCAGCGCAGGCAACTCTCAGGAGCCACCGGTAGGGTGGTCATTTCTTTACTCTATATTGCCCAAACACGCTCTACAAGAGGAACGGCACGAATAGGTAGCGAAGATGATTGCAAAATTAGACCGTAAGACGCCCGCTAGCTGTAACTGCATGTAAGCTTTATAATGCGCGAAGAAATGTAACTTGCGTATTTGGGTACATCATTTCTACCTCCCGTAGCACGCACAACACGTTTCAGTTGTTCCCTGCCCCAGCGTCCCTGATACAGCCTACTTGATTTTGTAAATGCAAGAAGCAGGAAATTACAGGTAAAGGTGGGATTTTATTTATTTATTTACTTACTTATTTATTACATACTGCAGACCAATCTGGTCCAATCAGGACGGGCAATACAATTTACAATATACTTGTACCACACACAAAAAAAAACAGCATTTCTGAAAAGGACACAAAAAGACATCATCATCTAGTTCTGTAGGCCGTTCCAGTCGGACGCAGAACGCGGAAAGAAAGGAATACTTATAAATGTTAGTTCGGTTAGAAAGTCTGTTTGGTAATTGGGCGTTGCTCTTGTAGACAATGGGGAAAGAAACTGTGTCTGATCAATAGCCCTTTTAGCGCTAAGAAGTAAGCTAAAAAAATTCTGACGACATTTCTTTCTTCGCTATTCAAGTAGTTCAATCTTAGTTTTCGTAAGTTCAGAAGGAGAATCAGTGTACATAAATTTAGAATAAATAAACCCGACAGCTATTCACTGAGACGTTTCTATATTTCTAATTTTAAGTTTCGTGTAAGGTCCCAAACGATAGAACAATATTCAAGCTTACGTCATGTGAATGCGAAATAGCCAAGAAGTTTGACCTTAGGAGGAGAATTTCGAAGTTTATGCGTTAAATAACAAAATTTGCGCTAAGCTGACGAGAATATGATATCAATTTGCAGATTCCAAGAGGGATAATTAGTGATTGTCACTACTAGGCGTATGCGCCGACTACGGGGGCGGGGGGGGGGGGGGGGGGGGGTCTCCGGGGCACGAGGCCCCTCCAAAGCTTTCCGGGGGGGGGGGGCTATCCCTCCCCACCTAACGTGTCGTTGTCAAAGTTTTGTCACCCAGATCATTTCAGGTTTCTTTTTACTTAAAATCTTATTGTGGCTAATAGCTTACTGCATCGGACGTGCGCGGATTTTAATTCATACTTTGCTTTAATTCTGAAAATCCTGACAATAGGAAAACAAGCGCATTAGCAGTACCAACGGCAGCTGCCTCATCCGTATTTTCTCACTTTAACATTGTTTTAGATTTCTACTGTAAACGCCATACACATACACAATATATTTAAAGATATACACAGGACAAAGCTTTTTCTTAAAGAGAAGGAGGTAGCCAATTAACAATTATTACTAAAGGTATGGATAGCTTATGCCTACAGAATGAATATGTTGCTGTAGGTTCAACTCCCTTCAAAATGCTTTGCGTGCTTTTCTGATGCTGAAACCCTTTCAGCAGAGTCTTTTATCAGGGGTGTGTGAAATCCAGGTGAATTATATGTGTCTCAGTATCGCTTATGTTTACAGTAAGCAAAACTAACGATTCTTTAGGAATAACACTTATAATAATTTGCAACATTTATTAGTGATCCTCAATTGCATACAGAGGTCATAAATATATACAGGGTGTCCCAATTAACTATCATGCACTAAGATAGAAAAAAGCAATGCGTTACTCGAAGAAAACCTAGTGCATATTGTTTCAAGTACAGTGGAGTAGCTGCCAGTAATTTTTTCGTCACTAACATTTAATTAGGTAATTGTAAATAATAATCTAACTAGAGACGTACTATCATAATTATCCAAGTGTCAATGAGGCATTTGTAGGCTCACCCAAGGGACATCTAACTGCAGTATTTTCAGGGACGTACTAAATGCGTACTAATGTTTTCCGACAGATAAATTCATTCTGCGAAATATGGTGAATGCCACGTGACTGCGCTCCCATGCGCCTCATAAAGCAGCGCCCTCGAACAGGCTCCTTCTGAGTTAGCCAGAACGAAATGGAGGAAATAAAAATAAAATCACCGCCCAAGCACTCAGTACAGCAGGTTAACCAGCGAAGCTTAAACGGGCGGTCGCGGTGTTTATCAGTGGTCTAATCCCGATGGTTCATTAAAAGACGGCTTGGTAGGCTGCCGGATCCTCGGTACACAATTGCTGCTTGGGCTCGGCTGCAAGAGCGTGTGCTTGTGCCGGGGCAGCAGCAACGGGACGGCGTACGCGAGCTCGTTCCCGGTTCTGCTCATGGCTTTGCTGAACGAAAGTTGCCTGCTCCTCAGGAGTACGTATCACGCCCGGCCTACCCATTTTGGAGCCGGAGAGAAACTGCTGCTGGCTGGGTCGCTGCCAATCACGCTCCTTTTCGCTTTCTTTCTTGTGCATTGACGTGGATTTACGCCTGAGGAGTTTTCGACGTACAGGCGATAGACGGACGGACGAATCGGCTTGCCAGTGCACGGATGGTTCTTTTTTTCTTGCCACAATGCCTATGACCACAAAAGCGAATGGACAACGTCAGTGCAAATGGTTAAAGGTGCGTTTTATTTCATGCGAGTCGCCACGTCTTTTTATAATGAGCAAAATTTAGGTAAAAATAATCCTTGCCTTGGGAGCTACAAATGACAAGAGGAATGCCGCAAATATATATCAGTCATGGATGTGTGGCGGTAGACCAAACGCATCGACTATCATCAGAAATTATGAAAACCTGAGATAAACAGACAGCCTAAAGAAACAGCAGCATCGGACTCCACCTTTGAGCCCTAGCCTACGTACGGATGTTTTTGCATTTAGGGCCTCAAACCCTCAAATTAGCGTGCGGGACTTGGACCCCCAGGTACCTATTTTCAAGTCACCAGTTTGGAAGATTCTAAACGACGGCCTTTCTCCCGTACCACCTCAACCAGCACCAATGCTTGGAAGATAGGGGACTGTAGAATCGTCTAGATTTCTCGAACTGGGTCCTCACGAAAGCCGATGAGTCACCCGACTTCTTGAGCAACATCATGTACACAGATGGAGCCAATTTTCACAGAAACGCCCTGGTAAATTTGCATAATGCACACTATTGGAGTGACTACAATGCACACTGGGTAAATCGCAATCGGCACCTGTACCAGTGGTCGTTCGATGTGGGGAGCGGAATTTACGCCGGTGCGTGAATTCCGCCGGTGCGTAAAATCAGTCCCATATTCTTTGATCACACATTGACTAGACAGGGTTACGTGGACAAAATCCTTGAAGGAGTTGTGGATGAGTTTCTCAGCGAAGTCCCGTTGTCACGTCCTCCACTTCTGTGGTATTAGCAAGGTGGGGCGCCAGCAAACAGTAGGAGCAGAGCACGAGACTGGCTGGCTGCGGCTTTTCAAGCGCAATAAATGGGAAAGTACGGGCCTGTAAATTGGCCGGCTCACATGACATCCCTCCACTCAATTTCTTTCTTTGGGGTTATGTGGTAGTTCGTGCTTACATGATCGAGATACATGTCAGGTTGGCTCAAGAAAATGATAACGGATGTCTTCCATAGAATTCGAGCGTTGGCCATCACGGAAGCCACTGAAGATGTGATAAAGCGGATTCGCTACTGCGTATAGCTGAAGAAGGAGACCTATTGGAACATTTCCTCTAGCTGGGGTTCAACGGTGCTTACGAATTCATAGATAATAAGGGCACACGGAAATCTGATGTAGTTTTGTTTGTTTGTTTTTGTGCAGGCGTCCCGATTGCCAATTCGGCTCATTTAGAAGTGCTAAATTCACTTTCTTGAACTCATTGATTTTGCCTTTTCTGAACACGTGGGTCGCTTCCCGGTCTGTTTATTTCGCCTTTGTTTCATGCCATGAGCTTGTTTTTGCAGCACGTGTACACTCTCATGAAAACTAAAACCATCTCTTTAATTTGGCTTTGGTCCGAAGAAAATTTCTGGCGCGAAATATAGTTGTGCGCGCACGCTGTCGATGCGGGGCGAGCAAAGCTGGTATTTTGAAACATCACTATGTCTATTACATTGCTTTTTGCGTTTCGTGGGTGGTCAGAGCGGCGCTTCGGCCTCGTTATCAAGGGGCTTTTCTTATTAAAGTGATCAGTTGGCCTTGAGAGACGGATAATAAGTGTGACGAATACAGAGGGAGAAATAGCTGCAAAGCCGCGAACCCTGCTGTTGCTGCTCCTTCCCTATCATTATCAAGCTGATGCGCTGTCTCTTCGTGTTTGCGACCAGGTAGTGCAGTCACTTTCAATCAGCTTATTTGAGGTCGCTGCTTTATGATGCGGGTGGGAGCGCAGTGACGGGGTATTTTTCATATTTCGTAAGGTTTGTTTGCCAGTCGGAAAAAATTGCACACAATTAGTACGTCGCTGGAAACACAGCAGTGAGATGTCATTTGGGGGAGCCTGAGGGTGCCTACAAATGCCTCATTGACACTTTGATAATTGGGACAGTACTTCTCGAACAAGATAACTACTTGCAATTGTCGAATTAAACTTCAGGAAGCGAAGAATTACTGGCGGCTACTCCATTGTACTGGAAACAATATGCACTAGGTTTTCTTCGAGTATCGCAACTGCTTTTTCTTTAAATCTTGGTGCATGATAGTTAGAGCATCCTGTATATTTCACTCAGTAACGGAAATGAGGCCAAGCCGGATTCATTCGAACTCAGAATCAACGGCAGTCATGCGCAGGAACGCTTCTATTCTGACTCATAGAAGAAGAGAAAAAAAAAGAAAGAGAGAGGCTGCAGTTTCACCGCAAATGCGAAGCAGTAATAATGATAGCGAACTATAGGGCTTTTACACGAAGGAAGATTAGGCAACCGAGAAACGCAAAATTCTTGGTGGTGGGAGAAGAGGACTCAGGCTGTGAAATTGAACAGTCTCCTACTATGAGATCTTGTAAATTCTCGTAGAACGCCGTCACTTGGGTGACGTCACTTCGACGTCATAAGAAGTTTCTTGAAGTGGAAAAAATATTTCCACACACACACACACGCACGCACACACACACACACACACTATATATATATATATATATATATATATATATATATATATATATATATATATATATATATATATATATATATATATATATATTGACACGTGTACTTATCTTTATCGGGCAACCACGTTTCGCCGCTTAACAAATGTAATCGCACAGCGTGGGACGCGCCTGCATGTATCCGAAGTTTCTGGAAAGTTATCGATGCTTCTACCCGCTGTTTGTTGTCGCCGAACCTTATGTTATCTGATTTCATCACCTGACCCGAATGGTGTAGAACTTTGTGGAAGGCACGCGGGTCCGAACGATTAGTCTGGAACATTCGACGACTGTTCTTTAAAAGCCGACGCGCTTGACCCGCAGATCAGATTTTCGACGATCGCCGACTGTGTTCGCCGCTTTCGTTGTGCTATAAGTGTAGCCTCTTTTGTGGGCACAGGTTCGCCCAATAAAATCTAGTTTTGCCTTTCACAGTATTGCCACTGTGTTCTTAACGTCACCACCACGTGACATCTGGTGGAGGTGCTAGTGCGTTCATGTACCGAACGCCCCCGCAAAGCCGCGATCCAAGCCCGAAGCCCGAGGACAAAACCAACATCGCCCAAGATCAGCGTGCTAGCCGCAGACTGCAAGGACTGCCCCCAGAGCACGGACTTCTACCTGAGTCGACAAAGAAGATCGTGGTCAAAACAACCCCAATGGCTGCCCCTGCGTCCCCCGTTATCCTACAACAACCTCGGGACCCACCAACCTTCCATGGAGCAGCGACTGAAGACCCGGAATCATGGCTGGAGACGTACGAACGCATCGCGACGTTCAACAACTGGGACTCCGACGACAAGCTGCGGCATGTCTACTTCGCCTTAGAAGACGCCGCCAGAACTTGGTTTGAGAACAGGGAATCGACCTTGACAACGTGGGACCTGTTCCGTAGAGGCTTCCTGCGCACCTTTACAAGCGTCGTGCGCAAGGAAAGGGCTGAAGCTATGCTGGACGCCCGAGTGCAGCTACCAAACGAGAACGTTGCCATCTTTACGGAAGAAATGAGCCGCCTATTCCGCCACGCCGACCCGGAAATGTCCGAGGAAAAGAAAGTCCGGCTACTGATGCGTGGTGTAAAGGAGGAAATTTTCGCCGGTATGGTACGAAGCCCACCGAAGACCGTCGACGAGTTTCTTCGCGAGGCCACTAGCATCGAGAAGACACTCGAGATGCGAAACCGGCAATTCGACCGCCGCACCAACTCTACAAACTATGCCGGCGTTCAATCGCTGGCCTCCGACGACCTGCGCGAGGCTATCAGGGCAGTCGTACGAGAGGAGCTTCAGAAGATCTTCCCGTCGTCGCAGCCTCAATTGGCCTCGATCGCTGACATCGTCAAAGATGAGGTTCAGCGGTCGCTTGGTGTTCCGGAGGTGCAACCTCAATTACCGCAACCCCAGCCAGAAGCGATGACCTACGCCGCCGTCGCACGCCGTCAAGGTCCTCCTCCGCGACCGCGCCAGGGCCCTGTAACGCCGCAATTCCGTCGACCACCCCCGCCGCCAGCACGCCCACTCGTCGCCCAGCGCAGCTACCCGAGGAAGACAGACGTATGGCGCGCTCCTGACCACCGCCCGCTGTGCTACCACTACGGAGAAGCGGGTCACGTCTACCGACGATGTCCATACCGGGAGATGGGACTGCGAGGTTTCGCCGTCGACGCTCCGCGCCCGCAGCAAGGTGAACGCCCTCGCGATATCGCTGACTACCTCGCGGCTACTCAGTGGAGCTCTCGACGACCGTCGCGTTCGCCATCACCAGGCCGCTACCTGTCGCCACAGCGCCGACCATTCACTGGCCCAGCCCGGGGCCGGTCAGCGAGCCCATATCCGGAAAACTAAAAGCAGCAACCGATGGACTGGCTCAAGCCGACGAAGACGCCGAAGAAACTACCTCGACGACATAACGACACGCCGCCGTCCCGACGAAGTCTGGAAAGAAAGAATGCGACGACGAAAGACGACCTGACGACGTCACATACCAGCCACAGGTCAACGCGACGCAGCCGTGATCCGACGCCAAAACCTAACTGCAACGCCAGACAAAGAACCACCGACCTCGAGGGGCTTCTGGACGGCCACGCAGTTACCGCCTTAGTGGACACAGGGGCTGATTATTCCGTAATGAGTGGACACATCGCCGCCCAGTTGAAGAAAGTTAAGACCGCATGGGAAGGCCCTCAAATTCGGACCGCTGGAGGACACGTCATCACGCCGACTGGAATCTGCACGGCAAGAATAACCATTCGTGACCGGACTTACCCTGCCACCTACGTTATCCTCCAACAGTGTTCACGAGACGTCATTCTCGGTATGGACTTCCTGGACCAACACGGCGCAATCATCGACCTGAAGTCGAAGTCAATAATGCTGTCGGAAGATAAAGCGATGCCGCCGGAGAGCCCTCGTAGTCACCACGCCTTGAGTGTGCTCGAAGATCAAGTGAGCATCCCGCCTCGCTCCAGCATTGTTATTTCGGTCGGCACCGAAACACCTGCTGACGTAGAAGGCGTCATCGAAGGCGACCAACGTCTACTGCTAGAACGTGAAATTTGCGTCGCAAGAGGGATCGCTCGACTGCATAGAGGGAAAACTGAAGTGTTGCTGACAAACTTCAGCCGGGAGTTCAAGCACATCAACAAGGGCACGACGATCGCGTACATCGAGGAATTTCTGAAAACCAGCAACGCGTTTGTCCTCTCAGATTCCGCCGCATCTACCCCGACGACCATGGTTCCCGAACCAGACTACGACATTAATCCACGTCTCCCCGTGATTAAGCAACAGCAGCTCAGAAGTCTGCTCCGACGATACAAAGGCTGCTTTTCGACGTCATCGAGGATTCGACAAACACCAGTCGCCAAGCATCGCATAATCACCGAGGAGTGCGCTCGACCACTGCACCAGAGCCCTTACCGAGTTTCACCGCGAGAACGTGAAGCTATAAGAGAACAAGTCGACGAAATGCTGCGCGACTACGTCATCCAGCCGTCGAAAAGCCCGTGGGCATCCCCTGTTGTCCTGGTGAAGAAAAAGGACGGAACCCTACGTTTCTGCGTCGATTATCGTCGTCTGAACAAGATCACGAAGAAGGACGTATACCCCCTTCCACGGATAGACGACGCATTGAATCGGCTCTGCAACGCTAAGTACTTCTCGTCGATGGACCTCAAGTCAGGCTATTGGCAAATAGAAGTCGACGAAAGAGATCGCGAAAAGGCCGCCTTCATCACCCCAGACGGCCTCTACGAGTTCAAGGTTATGCCATTTGGACTGTGCTCGGCGCCTGCAACGTTCCAACGCGTGATGGACACGGTTTTAGCAGGACTGAAGTGGCAGACCTGTCTCGTTTACTTGGATGACGTCATTGTCTTGGCCGGAAATTTCGACAATCACCTTAGGCGGCTTGCAACAGTACTAGATGCCATCAAGTCATCAGGGGTCACTCTGAAGCCAGAAAAGTGCCGCTTCGCTTACGATGAGCTTCTGTTCCTAGGCCACGTTATCAGCAAGTCTGGAGTCCGCCCCGACCCGCAGAAGACAGCTGCCATTGCAAAGTTCCCGCAGCCCATCGACAAGAAGGCAGTGCGTAGATTTCTTGGCATGTGCGCCTACTACAGGCGATTTGTCAAGGACTTTTCACGCGTCGCTGAGCCGCTGACAAAGCTAACTAAATGTGACGTCGAGTTCAAGTGGGACACGCCGCAGGCCGACGCATTTCAAGAACTCAAACGACGCATGCAGTCGCCGCCCGTACTTGCGCACTTCGACGAGCACGCCGATACCGAAATACACACTGACGCCACTAGCCTAGGCCTCGGTGCCGTCCTAGTCCAGAGAAAAGGTGGACATGAACACGTGATAGCTTACGCTAGCCGGTCGTTGTCAAAAGCGGAAGGCAATTATTCTACAACCGAGAAGGAATGCCTCGCCATCGTTTGGGCTACAGCGAAATTTCGCCCTTACCTCTATGGCAGGCCATTCAAAGTGGTCAGCGGCCATCATGCGTTGTGTTGGCTAGCTAACTTAAAGGACCCTTCAGGACGGCTGGCACGGTGGAGCCTCAGACTACAAGAATACGACATCACTGTAACCTACACGTCCGGACGAAAACACTCAGATGCCGATTGCCTATCACGCGCCCCCATTGACCCGCCGCCGCAAGACGACGAGGATGACGACGCCTTCCTTGGAATAATAAGCGCGGAAGACTTCGCCGAACAACAACGAGGGGACCCGGAGCTAAAAGCCCTAGTGGAGTATTTGGAAGGGCACACCGACGCTATCCCCAGGGCATTTAAGCGTGGATTATCTGCGTTCACGCTTCGAAACAACCTACTCGTGAAGAAGAACTTCTCACCAGTCCGCGCCAACTACCTTCTTGTTGTTCCGTCGGCGCTGCGTCCAGAAGTACTGCACGCCTTACACGACGATCCTACCGCTGGGCACCTAGGATTCTCCCGGACGCTGTCGAGGATACAGGAAAGGTATTACTGGCCGCGCCTGACCGCCGACGTCGCTCGTTACGTCAAGACATGCCGAGACTGTCAACGACGCAAGACACCGCCGACAAGGCCAGCAGGGTTACTACAGCCGATCGAACCTCCTCGTCGACCATTCCAGCAGATTGGGATGGATTTGTTGGGGCCGTTTCCGACGTCAACATCCGGGAATAAGTGGATCGTCGTGGCGACGGACTATCTCACCCGCTTCGCTGAAACTAAAGCTCTACCGAAAGGCAGCGCAGCCGAAGTGGCGAAATTTTTCGTCGAGAACATCCTGCTGCGACATGGTGCCCCAAAAGTCCTCATCACCGACAGAGGAACGGCTTTTACAGCAGAGCTCACCCAAGCCATTCTGCAATATAGCCAGACAAGCCACAGGAGGACAACTGCCTACCATCCGCAAACGAATGTTCTCACGGAGCGCCTGAACAAGACCCTCGCCGACATGCTAGCGATATACGTCGACGTTGAGCACAAGACGTGGGACGCGGTCCTGCCGTATGTAACCTTCGCTTACAACACGGCGGTGCAAGAAACAACACAGATCACGCCATTTAAGCTGGTTTACGGCAGGAACCCGACGACGACGCTCGACGCCATGCTGCCGCACGTCACTGACGAGGAAAATCTTGACGTCGCTACCTATCTCCAGCGCGCCGAAGAAGCCCGACAGCTCGCCCGCCTGCGGATCAAGAACCAGCAGAGGACCGACAGCCGATACTACAACCTCCGACGACGCTTCGTCGAGTACCAGCCCGGTGACCGCGTTTGGGTTTGGACCCCTATACGCCGACGAGGACTGAGCGAGAAGCTTTTGCGTCGCTATTTCGGACCGTACAAGATCATCCGACGTATTGGCGCACTGGACTATGGGGTCGTGCCAGACGGCATTTCGCCATCACAGCGGCGCCGCTCACGACCTGAAATAGTCCACGTTGTGCGACTCAAGCCGTACTACCAGCGTTAATGAACTTCGGGGCTTCGCGTAACTGACCTTTGGACTTTGTTTCTTTTCGTTTTGTTACTTATGTTTAATAAGTGTCCTTTTGTGTTTCGCTCTCTTATATTGGTAGCATCGGGACGATGCTTCTTAAGAGGGGGGTATTGACACGTGTACTTATCTTTATCGGGCAACCACGTTTCGCCGCTTAACAAATGTAATCGCACAGCGTGGGACGCGCCTGCATGTATCCGAAGTTTCTGGAAAGTTATCGATGCTTCTATCCGCTGTTTGTTGTCGCCGAACCTTATGTTATCTGATTTCATCACCTGACCCGAATGGTGTAGAACTTTGTGGAAGGCACGCGGGTCCGAACGATTAGTCTGGAACATTCGACGACTGTTCTTTAAAAGCCGACGCGCTTGACCAGCAGATCAGATTTTCGACGATCGCCGACTGTGTTCGCCGCTTTCGTTGTGCTATAAGTGTAGCCTCTTTTGTGGGCACAGGTTCGCCCAATAAAATCTAGTTTTGCCTTTCACAGTATTGCCACTGTGTTCTTAACGTCACCACCACGTGACAATATATATATATATATATATATATATATATATATTTGGGTGTTTCCGCGCATATTTTCACAAATCTTTAAAAGTTGCCTGTGGCAGATACAACAAATTTAGTTTATGAGCTGGTCTACTCGAAGCGGCGGACAATACTAGCACAATAATTTGAGATGGAAAATGGACGAACTAATAAAAATTCACTAATGAAGTTTTTAACGCTATTTACGCTATGGCCCATATTGTTATTTCCAAATTATAGACGTGGAGTTCGCAAGGCGGGTCCACTTAGAACGAATTCTCAAGATGACGCCAGTTTCGAGATATAAATGCCCGAACTGTGCGGAGAAATGCATTGGCGTTCTAGTTCATTTGTTAACAAAGCATCGTTTTATGCACTGAAGCACACAAGTAACTGGAACGCTAATGCATTTCTCCGTATATTTCGGGAATTATATCTCGAAACTGCTGTCGGCCTCAGAATTCGTTCCAAGTGGATCCGCCTTGCGAAGCCCGCTGCTTGAATTTGTAAATCGCAATAGGGGTCATAAGGCAATTAGCTAAAAAGTTAATTAATGAATTTTTATTAGTTCGTCGATTTTGCATCTCATATTTTTTTGCGCAAGTACTGTCCGTCGCTGCGAGTGAACTGGCTCATAAACTAGAATTGAGCTATCTGCCAAAGAAAACCTTTACAAAATTTTAAAATGGTTCGCTGAAACACCCTGTATATATTAGAGTATACCGTACACGCGCACAACGCCCTTTTCGGGGCGGTGTTCGTGGGTACGGTACTCTAAAACGACTAGAGATATTGTTTTGTATCGCCAGGTGACGGAGAGGCCTCAACTAATATATGTATGTATAAGGTTCGGAAAGCTGGTCGGGCCCTAGCCCCCCTGGAAAAATGAAAACTTTGCGCTTATGCTCCTAGGTATTATAATCGGTGACCTGTTTCAAAGGAAAAGATGTCAGGTTATAAGTATACTAAAGGGGAGTTTTCTTGAGCGTTATACAAAGATAAAAAGTTTTATCTGTGTCAACCGTTATGCCAAAATCTGTGCACCACTTGGATGCATTAGCAAGGCTAGAATTTAACTCAACCTGATCATGGAAACCTCTGATTTCAGGAACTAAAACATCATCCACAAATAACCTAATTTGAGTTCCAGAAGTAATTAAAGAGACAATGTCAATTATACATAAAAGAAACAGCAATGGTTCCAGAACACTTCCTTGAGGCACACCTTATGTTACAGGAAGACTACAAGAGTCACAACCATGAACTGAAACAAGCTGCGTTCGATTATTTGGGTAATCAAAACCCAAGAGACCAAAATGTCAGGAAGGTTAATATTTTTTAGCTACTGAGCAATATTTCATGACTCTGTCAGACGCTTTGCTAAAGTCTAAAGGTATTTCGTCAATATAGTCTATTATTACTGTGCATGCTGTGAATGAATGAACTAGTGTTTCCAATTGTGTTTCTGCAGAAAAATGTCTTCTAAATCCGTGTTGAAAGCTTGATAGTATAGTGTTTTCTTCAAGAAATTGAATTAGGCGTTTTGCTAACGACGTGTTCCAAAAAATTTACAAGAAGGTGTTAAGGATATTGGGCGATAGTTTTCTAATAAGCAACGGTGGCTTTTTTATAAACGGGTACAAGTTGAGCTGTGTTCCCTTCATCAGGCAGCCTTACACTCAACAGTGAACATCGAAACAATATCGCAAGAAATTTAGCAATAGTTTTGGCGTACCAATGAAGGAAAATATTGGTTAAACCATCAGGACCACAAGTCGATTTTGTTTTCAGGTTTAACAGCATTTCGACTACACCGCGATATGAAATAAAATAAACCTCGGATGCTAGAACTGTCCCATGACGAAGACTCACGTGTACTTGCTTTAGAGAATACTCCAGTAAAATAAGTATTAAAATACTCAGCGATAACCTGTTGACCTGTAACAGAGTTACCATCAACGGAAGCCTGCGTCACGTGCCTGTCAGTATCGCTCAAGTAATCCCAACATTTTCTTGGTTCATTATTCATAAAGTTAGGCAATGTTGTTGCGAAAAAGAAGTCCTTATACTCGTGCATTGCGCGTGTGAGAGCGTTTCTGATATCATCAATGAGAATAGGATTGGGAGTAGACCTTCTAGCCCGTTTTAGTTTACGTGTTAAATTAATAATCTTACGCGTTATCTAGGGCGTTTGGTATAAACGTCTTCATAAATAATTGCATGTATCAGCAAACGCTTTCCATAGCAAAAAGATGACTCCTTTCGAGCCCTCTTCCTGGCGGTAGACGGCCTGTTGTGATCAGCCATTCACCCCGCGACTCCCTGCGGTCGCGGCTCGCGCGATTTTGGGGAACGGGTTGGCGACCTCGTCAAAATGGTTCTCAATACGGATGATTTATGGCCAACACGGGAGTACCTCGGTCTGGAGAGGTTTGGGCAATTGGCAAGGATACGGTCCATTACCTGACAGCCGCACAATTTGGGACGTCCACTCCAGGGACGCGGTCAGTGGAATGATACGGTTCATCACCTCTCAGCTGCCCAAATCGGTATGTCTACGCGTGGGACGGAGTCAGTGTGCGAACTGAGTCAGCGTATGCTCCCCCTTTCCCTGTTTGTGCCCAGTGATGTGCGTTCGTTTCCGGCAAAGTTCCCTTCGGAGGGAAACGGCAAAAGACCTCCGATTGGTGAGACCTGATGTCAACGGTCTCCTGACGCCGGATTGGGGGAAGTGACTGAACAATGACCACGCAGGGGATAAAAGGAATAACGGACGGCGGGAGTGATCGGCTGCTACAACTTCATCCTGAACTTTTTCTGTATTACTTTGACTTTTCTTGTAAATATGTAAATATAAACGCGTTTGTACATCGTCCTGAATATCGGGTCCAGTCTCACGTTCATTTACTCCTCCACGAGCAAAGTGAATTCCACATCTTCTAACCTCCAGTCGCAACACTGGGTAACGACTTCGGTTCTTCACCGATGTTAGCAGGAAACGGTGCCTAGTTCGGCAACGCCTAGTCGACTGCGTCGAATGTCGTACTCACGCATCCGCGTGTTCCAGGAACATTCTCTGGCGCCGATGGCTCCGACGTCGACAACTGGCTAGAAACATAGGAGCGGGTGAGCAGCCAAAAGAACTGGGATTCCACAGTGATGTTGAAGAACATAATTTTTTACATGGGGGGAACTGCGCGAGTGTGGTTTCAAAACCACGAAGAACTCCGTAACTGGGATACCTGCAATCAGAAGCTGCGAGGTCGCTTCCGGAAACCACTGGCGTCGGAAAGTCATCGCCAAGAAAGAGTTGACATCATGAGTTCAGGCGTCGACCGAAGGCTACGTCGCCTATATACAAGATGTGCTGGCACTCTGCCGCAAGGCCGACACTGAAATGCTGGAGTCTCAAAAAGTCGGGCTTTGTTTAAAAGGTATCACCGATGACGCCGTCAATTTACTCATTTGTAAGAACTGTCATTCGGTTAAAGACACTATCGCGGAGTGCAAGCATTGGGAGCAGGTGAAAAGCCGTCGTATCCATCAGTCATTTGCACAGTTTCCCAATACGGCTGCAACAGCACCGTGTGAAGACCGACAGGACTCCCCTCCGCGGCAGGAGAAGCCTTCAGAGCAGCTGACGAAGATCGTGCGCCGTGAACTGGAAACCATGTGTCCTGCGGGTGTGCACCCACCTGTACAGGATACATGCGCTGCTATGGTTGCCCTTGTACAGCTACTGTGCGCCAAGAACTCGCCAATGTCGTCTTTCAATTAGTTTGCACTGTAGCCAGTTCCTGGCCAACTGAACGTCCTTCGCTCGTGCATACTCAAAATCAATGGATGCCTCGAGGTTCTCGCGCATGGCGGAGTGGCGAACACCGGATGACCGACCTATTTGCTTCAGTTGTCGCCGAGTTGGTCACGTCGCCCGATACTGTCGCAACCACTGGCCCTCGATGCCGTTCTCGAACAGCCTTCGTCCAGACGGCGGTATTCGCCATATCCAGCCGCAAGCCGAGCCGAACTTGCACGCCACTGACGGTACGACCGCTTGGCGCCATCGATCACCGTCGCCGAATGGTAACCAGTCCCGTTCACCGCAAAGTCGTCCCCGGCGTCCAGGCCACCCCAGTCCCGTCGCCTGTCGCCCTAATTCTGACCTGGGCGCATAGCTTCGGAAAACTATGCAGCTCCCGGAGGTGACGCTGCATTGCCGACGTCTCCGCCATAGCCTCTCACCCTGCCGACCACACGCAGTACAGTCGATGTAGAAGTTTATGGTGTATTTATCCCAGCGCTTGTTGACAATGGAGCCCATATCTCGGTGCTGAGAAACCATCTTCGTTGCCGCCTGAAGAAAGTCCTTACACCTGACGCATCTCGTGCTACCAGGTCGCTGATGCAGCGACGCCCATTATGCTTGGCATGTACAGTGCCCGAATAACTGTTGGTGGTTTCAACACTTCCGTTTTATTTGCTGTTCTAAAGCGCTGTTCCGATGAACTGATCTTCGGCCTCGACTTTTTATCAGACCATTCAGCACTGTATGACTGCGCTGGTGGCCTCCTCCAACTCGAGCTGCCTATGCACTGCTGTCGTAAAAAATCAGCTGAGCCTCGTTTATATTCTGTATACTTCGTACGGTTGCCGCCTCAAGCCGGCATGTATATGCCTTTGACGTGCTTCCCATCTGTTCCTGAAGTTGACTATGTGCTAACTCCTAATGTCAATGTTAGCCTGCTACGCACAGTTGCCGTTCCTCATACCATTGTGACCATCGCAGATGTCCGCGTATTGCTTCCTGTTTTAAATTTTGGTTTAAATACGCAAGTTATTCCGAAAGGCATGTCACTCGGCAAGGCTTCCATCCACGATACCACTATATCTGTATTGGATGTTCCGTGCTCGTCTGCAGCCACCTGCTGTCCGATCAGTTCCGCAACGTACGATCCCGGCATATTTTCGAAGATGATCGCTCAAGACCTGCTTCCTGAACGGGCTGCGGATCTTTGTCGCGTCCTGGAGTCTTACTTACCGCGATGTCTTTGGCTTAGAGGATCGCTCGTTGGGATAGACTTCCGTTGTGACCCATAAGATTGAGACCGGTGATGCTAGTCCTATCCACCGACGACTTTATCGCGTGTCTCGCGCAGAATGCCACGTTATCCAAGATGAAGTAGACAAAATGCTAACCAAAAGTGTATTTGAGGCCTCTTCGAGTCCTTGGGCATCGCCGGTTGTCGTGGTCAAAAATAAGAATGGCAGCTGACGATTTTGTGTCGATTACCGTCAACTGAACTAGATTACGAAAAAGGATGTGTACCCTCTACCGCGCATTTGTGATGCTCTTGACTGCCTTAACGGATCGAAACACTTCTATTCAATCGACCTCGAATCCGGTTATTGGCAGATTTCAGTTGATGAACTCGACCAAAAAGACCACTTTCGTTACACCTGGTGGCCTTTCCCATTTTAAGGTTATGCCTCTCGGACTTTGTAATGCCCGAGCAACTTTCGAAAGAATGATGGACTCTCTCCTTCGGGGCTACAAGTGGTCCACCTGCTTCTGCTATCTGCACGATGTCATCGCATTTTCCCCTACGTTTGACAGTCACCTCAGTCGCTTGGTCGCTTTCTTGAACTCCTTAGTGAGGCTGACCTTCAACTTAACTCTTGTACGTGCCATTTTGGACACCTCGAAGTCAAAGTTCTTGGCCACCTTGT
Source organism: Dermacentor andersoni (assembly GCF_023375885.2). Lineage (NCBI taxonomy): Eukaryota > Metazoa > Arthropoda > Arachnida > Ixodida > Ixodidae > Dermacentor > Dermacentor andersoni. The sequence goes on along the minus strand of NC_092814.1, from coordinate 26,621,955 downwards.
CAGTGCTTCCGGTATATATCCTGATCCTGATAAGATTCACGTAGTCAAGAACTTTCCTGTACCCGATTCAGCAAAATATGTGCGCAGGTTCGTGAGCTTATGTTCCTATTTGTGTCGGTTTGCTAAATATTTTGCGGATATCGCCTGGCCACTGACTTACCTTCTCAAGAAGGGCACTGTGTTCTTTTGGGGCCGCGAACAAGGCGACGCCTTCTACATCCTCATCTGCTTGTTAACAACGCTTCCAATATTAGGCCACTTTCATCCATGTGCAGCTACTCAAGTTCGCACAGACGCCAGTAGCCATGGCATAGGTGTTGTCCTCGCGCAACAGCAAAATTGAGTCGAGCGCGTCATTGCCTACGCCAGTCACCTCTTGTCCCCTTCAGAGCGCAAATTTGCTATTACCGAGCGCGAGTGTCTCGCTATGGTGTGAGCAGTGGCTAAATTTAGCCCTTACTTGTTTGGCCGCCTATTTTCTGTCACCATGAACCACCATGCCCTGTGCTGGCTATCGTCACTAAAAGACCCTTAGTAAAGCAATGAACGGGGCTAGTTGGTGGACGTTCATGATTATATTGCGCTTAGACGATATATTGCGATTAGAGATATATTGCGATTATAGACGCGGACGTACGTCCGCGTCCTGTCCTTATCGTTTGACTGCGTAACACTAAGCACACTATAATCACGAACTGAAAGACCCGGCTGACCGCCTTGGTCGCTGGGCACTCAGACTTCCGGAGTATTCTTTCGTGGTGATGTACGAGTCCGGCCGCTTAGATCTGGAAGCCGATTACTTGTCTCGTCATACCGTCGATCCTCCTCACAACGACGAACAGGATGCCAACACTTGCCTTCTGGCCATTTCTTACCTTCGCGACATTGCTACTGAGCAGCAAAAGGACGCCTCTCTCCGGTCAATCATTGAGCGCTTGACTTTTGGACGACCAGATCGCTCAACCAGAATGTTTGTGCTCCACGACGACATTATTTATCGTCGCAACATTAGCTCTGATGGATATTACGTTACGGCTTGCGACCCTTGTCAGCGTCGAAAGAGGCCATGTGCGCAACCCGCTGGCCACCTTCATCCAATCGATGATCCCACGGAGTTTCTTCCGTGTCGACATGGACCTTCTTTGCCTCTACCCCACATCCATAAGAGAACAAGTGGGTAGCCGTCGCCACAGACTATGGGCCGCGCTGCGCCTCGAGAGACTCCTTCCCAATGCAACTTACGAGGCCCCCACATCTGAGAAACGTAATACGGTGACCACGACCAAGTGGGGCAGCGAAACCAGATTCTACAATCAATTACTTCAGCGTACATTGCGCAAAGACCCAGGCTATCGAGGAAGAAGAGCAATAGTCAACGAGACTAGGAATATGGGAACGAGAAAGCCTGCATTAAAAAATGAAGCCACTGTGCTGCTCTGCAAGCACTGAAGGCTAAAATAATTAAGAAAACTCAAATGCTAAATAGCACAGGGTGCATAGGTTAATGCAAGACACGTGCCGATGCTACATCAGCTATTTCAGGAGAGGAATTGCACATGGGAACGTACACTATAAAATACTGCTACAGATATGTCATGCTACTAGACAGTGACTGGTATTAAGTATGAGCGAAGAATCGGTTGACCTTGATGTTTGAATGAGGAAGAACGATCTCTAACAAGAATGGGGAATGAAAAAGCTTGCATTCATAGAAAAAAGTTATCCTTGGCACAAATGGTATTTGACATAGCGAGGAAGCTGATTGACGAAGGGCAACCTAACGGAACTCTTTTGGCCAACGTTGTCCGTGCTTGTTCAGAGGTTGCAGGTGCATCTGAACGCCAAGAATTTCTAGAAAGCCCTTGTTGAGGTACCTGGATGACTCGGCCAATATCCATGCAGGTGGAATGATGGCTGAAGTACTTTTCAGTCTTGACACATTCCTCCGTAGACTTGATATCTCATCCAAATTATTCTACATCCGCTTCTTTGTTCGTGGTTTAAAAGCCTTGCAAATTCGGCTCCAGCCCCTTCCTGCTGGTGTAGATGGGTGCTCCTGTGATGACCAAGATGTGCTTGGTGCAGACTCCATTGGGGCAGAACAGTGACACATGAGATACAGCACAGGTTAGCCAAATTCATGTAGTATTTTCTTTTGTGTTCGAACCAATTATGCTGAACCAGAAATATGAACAAACATTCATGTCATCAGCTGCAAACAAATGACACATATCTCAAGACTAGCAAGCCAATGGAGCATATTTGTTTCTGAATCTAGTGTTTTTACCTTGTAGTAGCAGCCCAAGTCCACACAATGGCCTTGTAGCAAGCAGTAGCTTCTCTTTAGTACATGGGTTGTGTTGCTTTGTACTGGTTACTTTATACTCATTAGAGCCTGTGTGGAACAGAAATTTTGACGGCATCAGAAACTTAAAAAAAACAGAATTTGCAATACGAACTGCAAGAAGGCGTGACATGTGCATTGTAATGGTTTGGGACTACAGAACACATGCGAATGTACACTGTTTGTTCTAGGGTGCGTAAGCAGCATGGTAAATAAATATTGAACCTGCCTTGGTTGCTCAGTGTCTATGGTGTTGGGCTGCTGGGCACGAGGCCGCGGGATCGAATCCCGGCCACGGCGAACGCATTTCGATGGGGGCGAAATGCGAAAACACCCGTGTACTTAGATTTAGGTGCACGTCAAAGAACCTCAGCTGGTCAAAATTTCCGGAGTCCTCCTCTACGGCGTGCCTCATAATCAGAAAGTGGTTTTGGCACGTAAACCCCATAAGTTAATTCTCTAGCTGTTCCTGGTCACTATAATGTACGTTTGATTGATTGATTATTATTGCAGCATAATATCATGCTTAAGTATGTTATAGTATATTATTTTAGTGCGGTAGCTTTTGTGCAATTAAATAAAGGCATGATTTAGGAAAGTACGATAAAATGCTATCTGCCTGATCATATGCATTGCGCTATTAACTTCTTCTGAGTTTTAATAACGGTTGGCTACTGTATCCAGTGTTGTGCAATAAAATAATATGCCACAGCAATTGTTGTCTGCCTCAGAGAACAAATTGAATGTTTTTCTCAGTCAAAACATCATAGTAGGCTGAACGCAATAAACTGGCATTTTTTGTGTGTGGTTACTTGTAGTGCATAAATTGTGAAAATAACCAGTTTAATGTATAAAACGAGAAGAAAGGGGGTTAACTGAGGGGCCCGATTTTTATTAGTGATATCATAAGAAGCCAACAAACACTGACACCAAGGACAACATGCGGGAAATTACCTGTGCTTACTAAATGAAATAAAGAAACGACTAATTATTGTAAATGAAAGGGGATGAAAAAACAATTCGCCGCAGGTGGGCAACGGTGCGAAGGTTGTGGGATCGTTCCCCACCTGCAGCAAGTTGCTTTTTCATCCACTTTCATTTCCATTAATTTGTCGTGTGTTTATTTCATTTATTAAGCACAAGTAATTTCCTTTATGTTGTACTTCGTGTCAGTGCTTGTTTGCTTCTTATGATCTGTTTAATATATATTTCTTATAATATGCAAATGAGCTTACCCCATACACTCGAATAATTGCTTCACTAGTACGAATTGGCAAAGGGCAACGAAAGAAACCTAATAAAACTTCCCGATTCTCAAGCTTGTATTATCTGACGGTATTTCATTTCATTAATGTCGAGAAAGACAGACTTGACATGTTGAGACCAGTTACAATAGAACACGGTCTTTACAAGAGAAAATTTTTCTAGCAATACACTCAATGTGCAGGCCTCCAAATACTTCAAAACAACCTAAAATAATAAATGAGGTGCTCTATGGGCAAGATTTGACAATAAAGAATTGATAGGAGACAAGCTATTAATTACGTAAATTTTAGCTATTCTAGATGTTTTTTGTTAGTGCTACAGGTATTTTCATTCTTCTTGCTGATTTTCTCTACCCACTTTTTCACGTTTCTTTCATGTACCAACAAGCATAATTATATTGACAGGGATACTTTATCGGTATTCGGTGGCCGCATTGCACCGACTAACAAATGCTAAACGTTATCACTCGGTGCAGGACGCGCCTGCACGTATCGGAAGTTTCGCGAATGCTATTGATGGTTCTGTCGGTTGTCTGTTGTCGACGAACATTGTATAATCTGATTGCTACGCGACATGAGTTGTGAAGTAGTTTCTGGAAGTAGTTTCTAAAAGTAGTTTCCAGCGAATACGCTGGAACTTTCCACGACTGATATGTGAAAGCCGACGCGCTTGGCCGGCAGATGAGATTTTCGGCGATCGGCGATTTTGGTCGCCGGTATCGTTGCGATTCAGTGTTGCTTTTGCTGGATGCAAGTTCGCCTAATAAAGAGTTAAATTTGTAGCTCCCAGTTTTTATTCTGCATCATTTTTCACTGTCACTACTACGCGACAATATTTCTAACAAAGATTTTTCAGTGGTACGTTGCGCGCCTAATTCTTACATAGTTGGTTGCGAAATGAGCTACCAAAAATGAAATCGTACAACAGCTTTTGATACGATACGGCATGGTGGTGCAGGTGCTTGCAAAGCTATCTTGTAGACAGATGACGCGCGAGCGCGAGCGCTGATGTCGATATTTTGTGTACTATTGTTACTTCAAGTGTAAAAAAAAAACTGTTGCGGCAGGCGTATATTTATTAATAAAACGTGTTTTTCATATCTAAAAGGGCATACCGACCACTAACCTATTGTTTCAAGCTTAGTTTACAGCAGGCTGTTCTAGGTCGGACTTGGAAGCTTGAAGACAAAATAGTCCAGCAACAGTGCTCCACAGCCGAGGAGCGAGCTTTAGCGCGCGTCAGAGCGTCTGTGCAATGGTTGCGTGACCGTTTCCTTCAACCAACGCGAAGCGACGCGTTCGCTTGTCGGCGCGTGCCGAAGCGTGTCCACGCATGCCAGCGGTTGGGCCTTAACGGGACCCTGAAACGATATTGACGATTTTGTACAAACGTACTGAGTCATTAGAGTATGTCCTTCTGATCATTAATTGACGCATCTAAGTTCTCCGCGTAAAGCGTGTAATTTATTATAAGGTTTTAAAAATGCACATCACTGTCAATCGCAGCACACTGCTCGGCGGAATTTGCAGCCGCCCCTACCCATATGACGTATATCACCCAATTTACGTCACTAGGGCGAGCTATCTGACTGGCTGCCCAGGGCGCGTCATAGATAATTTTTCCACCTCTATGGTGAACAAATGATGTTCGTAATAGTTGGAATGTTCGTTAATTTGTTTCTATAAAAAGAAAGTAACAGAGAGAGATTACACAAGAACATTTTCTCCCTACACTTAAGCACTTCTGGTACGCAGCGACCATCGTCTGCTTGTGTTACAAGGTGCTCCATTTTGACGAGAGCTCCGCGGTCAGAGTCGGCCTGTCTTTTTGCGAGCACTATGATTCGACTTTCTTGCGTTGTGGACTGCAAACGTAGCGACTGGCAATATGTCAAGCTGCGACATCCTGTCCCTCTGCAAGGCAGCACACGAGCGGACTGGCTGCAGCGCATCGCACTGCTGCTATCTGATCGGCGCCAGGATTTGCGCGTTTGCGGCCGTCACTTTACACCGGAAGATTACTAATGCAATAGCGTTTCGCGAGTCCGTTAGTAGGGTAAACGCAAGCGCAAGGGGACAGGGCCTTGCCATTTGACGGTGTCTTTCACGGGATGAGTAGAAGCGCAAATGTGAATGGTCTGCACGGCGCAGCCCCCTGGTGGCACAGAGCTCAACCACACACAATAGCAGTAATGAAATGTATTCTTTGCTGCTGGTGTAAATTTTTCGCAGAAGCGTAATCGTTAACACGTTGTTTTTGTAACTGTTTAAAATGTTTTACACTTGGTTAGAGCAATATTAGCTCTTTGTTTGGCTGGTTAAGCTCTGTGCCAACGAGTGGCTGGACCGTGGAGACCGATCAGGCCGCTCACGTACGTCTACGCTAAAGTTCCTTGATCAGCTTGAGTTTATGCCTCCACCGTTGGGTCGAAACGCCCAGCTCGCCTGTGGCTACCGGAATACCAAACACGTTCGGCGGTGTGACAGAATGCTTGTAACGCACGCTGCTTCGATAGCTATCGCTTGGGGTAGACTGCCAAGCAGCAGCTGGAGAGCTTGGAGAGGCTTCGCGCGCTCGCTCCTAGAGAACCGGAAGTCGACGACACGACGTGCCATCATGACGCAGAGCTAGTGAAGGCGGAGCACAGCCCCAATCAGTCGGCGAACCAGTTGAGGAGAAAATGCATGGCTATGGAGGAGGGTGACCTGTATTCGCCCGTAGCTATCTTAATATGAGACGTTTCACAAAATTTGTCCGAACCTTTACAGGGGCCCTTTAAGAGGTAGCTTTAGCTCGGGCCGAACTCCGACGCGCCCTATTCAAAAACATGTAAAACGCAGAAACGCTTTTCTGAGATAACCCCTGGACTCATTTTAATGAGATTTGTTGCATTTGAGAACGTTAAATACTAGGGTCTATTGGAAGTGTAATTTTGATTTAGGGCTTGAATTTTGTTAAAAATGTTTTCAAATATTCCAGTTTGATAAAAAAAAGAAGAAGCAGGGAGTTTACAAATCAATAGCTCTGCATCAAGAAAAGATATCGCGTTTCTGTAAACGGCATGCACTGGATCATTCAAAGCGGACAAATTGGATATGTCATTTTACACCTTACGTGAATTTCTTACGTGGTTTAAAAGGGTGCTGCAAAATCTGTATTTCCGTATTACTAAATTTCTTGAGATTCATATGCAACATATAAATTTTGTCTGCTTTAGATGTACTATTAGATGCAATTCGCAGAATTGTGATACCATTTTCTGTTGCTGAGTTCGAGTTGTAAACTAGATAGTCTCATTTTTTGAAAATTTTCGATTTTGCCAATTTTTAATTAAAAAATGACCACCTAAATCATTATTTAGGTACCAACAGTCACTATATTTTATGTTTTTCTTGTAAATGCAACAAACCTCGTCAAATTTGGTGCAGTGGTTGCCGAGAAAAACGAATTCTCCTTTAACATGTATTTAGATAGGAGCCCTCAAGCTAAAGCTTCCTCTTAACAGGAAGCTTTAGATCGGGTGCTCTTCGGGGGTAAACTTTGTGCTTCTACTTTCTTTCGAGTGTTCGGAATTTGAAATGCTTTTTAACAATATTCAGGCCATAAACCGAAATTCTGCTTTCAACAGTCCCCAGAATCTAACTTTCTGTCTCAAGTGCAACACATTTTATGGAAATTGGTCCTGGGGTTACCTCATAAAAGCGTTTTGCGTTTCACATTTATTTGAAGAGGCCGCCTCGGAGATGAGGCCGAGCTAAAGCTTCCATTAAGAGAGGTGCTTCGCGTCGTCTGCTACAGCGCTGGAGCTCGCCGCTCCAGCTCTACTGCGAGTACACTTCACCAAACGCAGGCGACAGAGGTAGCTACGCGGGAAAGCGCGGTTCACTCACTGGATCATTTTCCGGCTGGTTTTGGCTACACCTTGCGAACAGCCTGCTTAAGCAACATGCACGAACAGAAACAGGCTCCTCAGCGCATGAACGACTTCGCATTTTTTTCTTCTTCTAAGCGATGAGGTAACAGAACAAAGTTATTTTTTGCTCGCTCTTTATTAGGCTGGGGCCATATTATTTTATTGCCACAGCTGTTGGTGCAGTGCATCCAGAGAAACCCACCAGGCGCTCTTTTAATGATTAGGGTCATGACGAGATAAGCCTAGCGCGCAGTTTCGCGCATCTCTTGATGCTGTAACAAAATTGGTTAAATGATTTAATGGCTGACAGCCGTCACAAATGTCACAGAAAGTGAGAGAGGGATCGTTCAATCGTGCATGTATACTTGATCACGTTTGTCATCGATGCTACCATTCAGGAGGCCCAAAAAGAGTAATTCGGCAGCAACGAAAGAGTGACATCCGCTGCTTCGCGGTTCTCTTTTATAATAGCGCTTTCCATTGGGCGAGCAGGAGCAAGGGGAACGAGCAGCCAGAGCAGCACACGGGAGTAGCGGGGACGTGCGCTCTCGGCTCCCGAATGGAACATTCACGCTGCTCCGAGAGAAGAGAAAATAGGGGGAGCGCGTGATGTCAAGCGTCATGTGACCAAACTTTTCCCGCGCCGGCTTCGCGCCACATTTCGCGCGCTCGCGCTGTCCGCACGCAGTTATTCCGCGCCAGTTTGGTCAGTACATGTCGGTGGTTTTGTGTCTGCCTTCCGCATGACGATAAATGAAGCAGCTCAGCGGATGTTCATGACCAGGATAAAGGGGTCACCGCTACCCGCTACACCAGGTAAGCATCGTGTCTCCGAAAAATTTGCTGCGAAAATAACAGCGTCAATCTCACGGCTTTGTTTGCGCTCACCACAGTCGCTATCGACGGCTTGGCCGCGCGGGAAAGCATTGACGAGAATGCCGACGGTAGGCGCCAATAACTACGAGGCATGGGGCCATATTTCGCAATACTTTTCACCATTTTCTTTTAATTTCTCGTGCTGAATGGACCATTTCAGTTAACGGGAGTGTCGCGGCGTGTGAGACAATGACGGACGAGAACGGAGCACGTAATTTACGTATGTACGCGTCACGGTGCCGCACTCCTTTGCTGTACTGTCAAACTTTCTTGTGCAGTTTTTCGTCACTTCTACCGGTCGACACTTTGAAAATATTTTGTATGACGGTTTGACTATCCAAAGCAAGCCTCTTTATCTTTGCGTTCAGCATGCTCCATCCATCGCGACAGCAGGCATTTACTTACGCGAATAAAAAAACCTTATCATTTCACGTCGCACGCAATATGCACCTCGGCAGAGGTTTTACAGTCGCAACTAATTTTTCACGTGCAGAAACCAGCACTGCACGAAGCGCCGGCGAGAGGGTACGGACCCAGCGCCACAAGTGAAGGTGGCTGTCGTGAACTCCTACCAGCTACAGTGCCCGACAAATGTTATATTTTGAGTAAACTATTGCCTTATTTATATTTCATCTCCCGAGTGGACACCAGGAGAAACTAAACTGCTGTTAGATTATTATTACAAGCACTTTCCTCAGCTTGGCCCTTTCAAGAAGTGCCAAAGTACGAGTGCCAGAAGTGGTACTTTCAAGAAGTACCAGAAGATGCTTTTTAAACAGGTTTCTCAGGATCTGGCTGATGTGCTTGGATGCATCAAAACGCCGTAGCGGTGTGAAAATCGCATAAAAACGGTAAGGAGGAAGAAGGAAAAGGCATGTGATAACAACAACAAATCAGGTGCTCCACCTTGCCCTGTCCCATTTGACGGTGAAATGAGAAACATTGAAAGCATTGATGACAGTCTGGATCCCGAAGTCCAAAGGGACTCTTTTGGAGTGACTCACAAGGCAACTTCATCAAGCTGATGAGCCCTCAACTTCACCCGAAAGCTCCAGTACTCTGGCGAGCGGTTCAGACAGTGGGGAACGCACGAAAGGGCCAGCAAAACAGGAGCGTAGCCAGAGGGGGAGGGGGGGCTTATGGGGCTCCACCCCCCCCCCCCCCCCCTCCCCCGAAATTTTTTCGTGCTGTTCATGCACCGCCGACCAAAGCAACCCCGGCGTCGGAAATCACTCTGGATTTTGTCTAGAATGTCTTTTTCACGCTCGAAAAACCATTTAACTGCGAAAATTGCGAACTCGGGCTGGATTTCGCGGCAACGCACATGTACCGGCAGTCACATAACGCAAGTAGCCCCAACCTAGCACAAACTTTGAAGGGCGTGTTGATGGCGAATGGGCTCGCGGAGGCGGCAGAACCTACGGAGCGCATGGATGTAAATTTCGAAACTTTATGGGTATAAAGTTCTCATAAACTTTTAATGTGAAAGGTGAATTTGCATTTCCAAAGTAGTGCTTTAGATCTTCAATTGCGGAACTTTGTGGGTTTAATGTTGTTTTAAACATTTGATGCCAAAGGTGCATTGACTTTTCTGACGTCGTGCATCAGAACATACAACGAGACAAGCCAAATCAACACAATAGACAAGTTGACAAAGCACGCAGCGAGGTCCGATGAGACGAAGCGTTGTGGTGGTTCATTTGTGCCCTTAGGTCACAAAAGTATCAACTTATTTTTTTTTTCACTTACGCCAAAGCATCCATGTCAAGACAGTAAAGCCAGCAAAGGTAACTACGTTCTTATTTATTGCTTCTATTTTGACTTTTATTTGCGAGGACACATTGAGCCTCTTCAATTTTTTTATTCTCACTACCCTACCCACGGGCTGCCAGAACCAGCCCAAGCGTATGCGTTCTTTCCGATGTTCTCCCGACCACGCGCGTTCGGTTTTCTCTGGCCGAGTGGATTTTCGCCTGGCAGAGTTTTGGACGTTTCTGGCTAGCAGACGAGAAAAAAAAAATCAATGGCCGCTCGCCGGTATCACTGTGGGGACTCGACGGATTGCATCGCGTTCGCTTGAGGGCAGCCTCTCTGGAAAGTCTTGTCTCGCCGGTGCGGGATACAGACCAGTATGCGTATGGTTCTCGGTGGACCAAGCGTCTCACGTTTCCTTCAAGATTCCTTCGGTAGCCACACTAGGTGCCCAAAGTAGGCATTCGATTGTGGCCAACATGCTTTCCTTTGCGTTTTTTTTTAATTCCGTGTTTCCGCCCCACAAAAGACAAGAAGACATTGTCGCGGCGCAGCAAATTGTCGCATGGTGAAAGTTCGACTTTGCTACTTCTTTTGCGGAAAGTAATGGGCCACGGGACGCTTCAGTTACCGGAAACTCTTACTATATTATTGCGATAGCAATTATATGGAACTCCAGGCGCATTCCTGCCGTCGCCGTCGTCCTCATGTTCCGTATAAAGCCCAAGGGCGATAGCAGCGTGACCACGCTCCGCATACTCCGCATGCTTTGCGCATGCTGTGCGCAAAGGAGAAAAGCGGGCAGGAAGCGCGCCGCCTTCCGTCGCGCGCGATACATCGGGGGGAGGGGATGGAATGGGGGTGGGATCTAGGATTCTGTGAATCTGTGATAGCGCAACATGTTTATTTCCCTTGTTTGACGCATTATATACGGTGGTTTTTTCTTAGATACGTATATTTATTGGAGACATACGTATATTTGAATATCTTGTTGCGTGGTTTTGTGTATACATGCAGTGAACTTTGTTTCCAGTAACACTTTTTTGCTCTTTATCAAGCTATATCTTCGCAATTGTATCTTCCATTGTATCTTTGCATTTCTAATGTACGAGGTGCTCACCAAACGAAGGCGAGCCTACCCAGCCCGCACAATAATGATTGCGTTGAATATCTGCGAGGCATGCGTGTAGTACACAGGCATCACTCATTTATAAAAATGACACGCAGGTGTGAGGATAAATGTTCTTTAATGCTCTCATACGCTGGGTTGAACATGGCTGCATGACGTAATAGGCGCTCCAGAAGTTGAGCAGCGTGGTGCCGTGAGGTTTTTGACAGCTGAAGGTGTTTCCGCAAAAAAATTAGTCGCCGTACGGCTGCCGTGTACCTTGAACATTGCATTTCATTGGCCACTGTGAAGCGTTGGAACAAACGGTTCAAAGAAGGACGTGAAAGTTGCAAATACGATCCAAGACCGGGCCAAAGCCACCGTGCAATCACCCTCAACAAAAATGCAAAGGTTGATAAGCTGATGAGACAAGAACGGAGGATAAGCATCGATGAACTGGCAGAGCGTGTGATCAATGATGGTTCGGTTCACACCATAGTTCATGAATATATCGGTTATCAGCTCTTGTATGCGCAATGGATGCCCAAAATTTTGAACCACCGCCATTAGACGGAGAAGTTCAGGGCCGCCTTGACTCATCTAATCCGGTATCACAGTGAGGGCGACGACTTCTTGTCTGCAATTGTGATCGGGGACGGACCATGGTGCCACTACTACGAGCATGAAACACGACGGCAAAGGTTACAGTGGAAACATTCGTATTCACCACCCCCAAGAAAGCAAAGGCTGTCGTTTCCACCGGAAAGGTGGTGAATTTTTTTTTATCTTCAGGGGCCATTACTGTGAGACTTTGCTAAATCTTGAGAGACTATCAATTGTTTCCGATATCGTAAAACGCCGGATCGGCTGCTTGTCGCCATCAAGGACAAACGACGTGGAAAATTGACAAATGAGGTCATCTTGTTCCACGACAATGCCCGTCGCCACGTCGCTGATGTGGTTAATATAAAACTGGCAAAGTTCAAGTGGCAAACGCTGCAACATCCGCCATACATCTTAGACCTGTCGCCTTGCGACTTCCACATTTTTGGGCAACTGAAAAAACAGCTCAAGGAACCAGATTTATGTCGGACGATGACGTGAAAGAGTCAGTAGCAGACTTTTTGAAGCAGCAAACCCAGCAGTCCCAAGACGGGAATCACGCGACTCGTAAGTCAATGGTACAAATGTCTGAATGCTCATGGAGGCTACTCTTAAATAAAGTACCCCGTTTGTCATATATTCGGATTGCCTCACTTTCATTTGACTCGCGCTCGTATATTTGGTAAAACTCCTGCTTTTTAAACGTGCTCTCTGTTGCGACTATAATTTCGGTGCAATCACTCACGATACACGACCGGTGACAGCTGCTCCTGCGTAATAAATTGGAACAAATGACAGCGTCATTGATATTTTTCACTGGCCGTTGCATGTGTACAAGAACGTCAACAAGGTCCTTGAACGACAAAGTTTCATTAACATGTTTGTCCTCAACTTGTTCATTTCATGGCCTTTACATTTTTTATATCAGCGGCATGCACTGCTTTGCTGATTTTGAACTGATATAATTCTAAAGTTCGCGTGATATTTTCTTTACTTATTAAATAGACAAAAACATGGAAGTATTGATATCAGTTATTTGGAGCACAACTTTTGGCACATACGAGTATTTTTTTAATAAAAAGTACATAATTTACTTGTTTTGACAGTGCGTAGAGCTCAAGAATTTGTTTGCAGCATCTTTGGAAATGGCAATGCAGTTATTAATAATGTATTTGATCGCTGGGCAAACTGTTTAAGAGGAAGCTTTAGCTCGGGCCCTACTCCGACGCGGCCTATTCAAGTACATATGAAACGCGGAAAGGCTTTTCTGAGATAACCCCTGGATCGCTTTTAATGAAATTTGTTGCATTTGAGAGAGAAAGTTCAATTCTAGTGTCTGTTAGAAGCGGAATTTTGATTGAGGGCCTGAATTTTGTTTGAAATATTTTTTTAAATGGAAAGTTCGAAAGAAATAGAAGCATGACGTTTACAAACTAATAGCTCTGCATCAAGAACAGATATCGCGGTTCTGTAAACGGCATCTGCTATAACAGTCAAAGCGGACAAATTTGGTGTGTGAGTTTGCATCTTACGTGAATTGGTTACGTTGTGTAAAAGGGTTCTGGAAAAGCCGTATTTCCATACTAAATCTTTTGAGATTCATGTGTAACACATCAATTTTGTCCGGTGTAGATGTACTGTTAGATACAATTCACCCAATTGTGACATCGTTTTTCATTGTTGAGTTACAGTTCTAAACTTGATAGTTTCGTTTTCTGAAAATTTGTGATTTTTTCATATATTTAATAAAGAGTTGACAACCTAAATGAAAAATTCGAAACAAACAGTCACTAGAATTTAAGTTTTCTTTAATTTAGAAAGTGACAAACCTTGCTAAATTTGGTGCAGTGGTTGCCGAGAAAAACGAATTCTCCTTCTACATGTATTTAGATTGGAGCACCCGAGCTAAAGCTTCATCTTAAGGAGGAGGCCGAGCTGCAACCTCAGCCCCCCCCCCCCTCCCCAAACGAAATTTTTGGCTACGCCACTGCAGCAGAGATCAAGAAAATGGAAGTCTGCGCTAGTACTAGTCGTATGGAGCAGATGAAATGTTTTTTTTACCAAATGCGGGCTATTAGTGCAGAGTGAGTGGCTCGCAGGGAAGAGGTGGAAAAAGCAAAGAAGAGAGCTGAGCGCATTCAAGAACGCCAGGAGCGCCGCAAGATGCACGAAGACAAACTTCTGCTCATCCGCGAGGCCCTAGGGTTCAGGCGATAAAGAAGTGCACTTTCGATGAGCATGCTTTGCATGACTATTTCATACACAACAAAAATGTTCTTGTACATGGCCAAAAGCAGATTTGTTCAAGCATTGGTTCGAGCTTATATTTCATGTTTGAGCACTGTGCTTGCGTTATGACAGATTTTGTGGCTGCCTCCTTTTTAGCCCCATCTTAGACTTAAATTTTGTCGCTTGACTTCTGCAAGTGCCCGTAAGAGGCTCTCTTCACTAAATGTTCCACTGCGGACTGCGGTTCCGGTAGGGTTTTGATCATTACTAGCTTGAGAGCTCAAACGCATAACCTCAACTAGATTATTAGGTGAGCCACCGTTGTAAATACAGATGTTGTGGAGGACAACATGCGAGAATAAATTTTCTTATGTTGTATACTGTCGTGAGGTCCAAACGCTGTAGCTCAGGGAGATACAGAACAAAAATAAAAGGAAGTCCACGCCACGTATCAGCTTATCAATGTTGTCAAAAGATTCATCAACGATTCCTCTAAATGAGAACTTGACTTGCCGCGACGTGCACGTACGCGTCAATGGCCGGCGCCGCTTCGGCAATATTACATAACCTATGACAAAAACATGAGTTGTATCTTTTTATTGGATCTTGAAAGATGAAAATGGCACGTAAAATTACTGCCATATCAGTTGCTATGCCGGAGAGAGCAGTTTCCTACACAACGTGAAGCGATCCACGCACAGTTACGAGCGACATTAACGCGGCAATAAGAGAGCCGCGGAGCAGCGGATGTAACTCTTTCGTTACTGTCGAAGAACTCTTTTTTGGCCTCCTGAATGGTAGAATCGATGACAAACGTGAAAAAGTATACATGCACGATTGAACGATCCCTCTCTAAATTTCTGTGAAATTTATGACGGGTGTCGGCCATTTTATTAAGTGATATAACCAATTGCCTTATAGCATTAAGAGATGCGCGAAACAGCGCGCTAGGCTCATTACGTCATGACACCAATCATGAAAAGCGCGCCTGATGGCTTTCTCCGGATGCACTGCACTAACAGCTGTGGCAGTAAAATAATGGCCCCAACCTAATATAGAGCACGCAAAAAATAAATTTGTTCTGTTACCCTGATCACTTAGAAGAAAAAAAAATGCGAAGTCGTTTATGCGCTGAGAAGCTTGTTTCTGTTCAAGCATATTGTCTAAGCAGGCTATTCGCAAGCTGTAAACAAAACCAGCCTGAAAATGCTCGAGTGATTGAAGCGTGTTTTCCAGTGAAGCAACCTCAGTCGCCTGCGTTTGGTGAAGTATACTCGCTGCAGAACTAGAGCGGCTTGCTAGAGCGGCTTGCTAGAGCGGCTTGCTAGAGCGCTATATGGATGGATGGGTGGATGTTAGGAGCGTCCCCTTTGGAAAGGGGCGGTGGGTTGCGCCACCAAGCCCTTGCTATTATACTGCCTAATGTTCTACCTAGGTTAAACAATAAAAAAAAAGAAAAAAAAAGCACTATGAACTCTCACAACCAAATTTTCTAATCCCCTATTGCGAACTGTGCTTATGTAGCAGACGACGCGAAGAGCCTCCCTTAGGACCCTGTGCGCCTGCGCCGATGCGCTGGCTGCGATGCGATGCGCGGCCACGCTTCGATGCGTGGCCGCGCCGGACGTAATCGCGCTCCGCGGAGCGATTCCGTAGTGTTCCTGTATATGCTCCCGCAGGGAGCAGAGTTGCGCATAACTCTTCCGGCGCAGCTCGCACCGCTATTGGCCGAGCGCGATCACGTGGCGCAAAATGACGTCAAATGATGAACTGCGCGCTCCGAAGCCAACTTTACGGAAACGGCGCCGACTCGTTTCTGTCAGTGCCATCGAAATTGCAATCAGCGGACCGTCTAGCGTGCGTAGCAACGATCGGCTCCGGGTTTCAGGTACGGTATTCGAGGATATTTAGTTAACGACTTTGGTGAAGTGCTGCGACGCAGATCATTTTGACACTTGTATACCAGTATGACGGGTTGCAGTACACCAAACTGGGCAAATCGCACGGAAGGTGGCAAATATTTTTACGCGGTGCTATGCGGACGGACGAGACCGGCCGGCTCCGAAAGGGACCAGGGTATGCGAGGTCCGTTCGCCTTGTTCACAGAGGTGGGTTCGGCTTGTTTACAGTAATGCGGTATTTATCTCGAGTAACACTCCTGTACACGCTGAAATGCGTACGCCTGGCATGAGAGGTCGTTTACTTGTGCAATTTTTGGTGTATATGTGCAGCGCGACACAGACGCGGTACAAAGAAACGACGACACGTTCATGTCGCGCTGCACATGTATGCCAAGAATGTTAACTTACCAACTCGCTCAATTCACTTTGTTGCTTGTACGATTGTTCTGACTATGCGGCTCCAGAAAAGTGCGTTCAGAACAGAGTAAATACTAGATGGTACGATTTGCCCACTGCATCCTGGCTTTTCTCTGCTCCGTTTTTTTTAAATTTTTGTCGACGTTCTGATTTTTCATGTAACGTCGATTGATGTGCTGATATTCATTGTTTTGTAGTAAGCGAAAACATCGTGCGCTCCCGCTTATGAGACAGCTGCGATAGCTTCAGCATTTACCGCCCGCAATATGTTGCTTGTCCGATCACCCTTAGTCGACGTGAGGAATGTGAAATTATTTTTGTACGTTTAATAAGCGCTGTGTTATAGTAAACTAACCTGAGTAGTATGAAGAGATAAAGAAATATGTGCTGTCATATTACAGTCTGCAATGTGTGAATAATTACTTCGCTAGTATGTCATTTTATGTGATTTGTCCAATAAAGAAAACCTGTTGTTACTCTTAATAACTTGTTGCCTTTCCAGTGGCTTTGAATTCTGCACCCCAAGGCTCCAAGAACCAGCACTCATCCCCTGCTGCCACCAGCCATTGCTCATCCATGTACGAAATAAATTTTATCTAGACGCTCGTGCATCTTGAATCTTTTTCCACTTACAGATTTGCTGCTACGAAGCAGCTGTAAAGTTTGCGGTATGAATCGTAAAAATAAGCTTTGTATAAGATGTGCGCATGTGAACCTTTGAAATGCGTTTAAATTTACATGTCTGCATGGCATATATCGAAAATGTGCAGCTGCTGTGAACGACGTTTAGTGATGAATGACGGTCTACAGTCACTGACATAATTGCAGGCATGATAGTTCTGTTGGCGACATTCATTATTCGTATCGTTTCGGCAGCCAGAATGTGCTCACATAATTGTCCACCACGCGTGTGTGGTGTGTGAAGTTTTCTTTAAACACCCTTTGAAACATTTCTTGCCTTCTGTCTCCGCGAGAAAACTTCTAATGCATGCTGAAAAACATTGCGCCGCTTTTTGTCGCAAGGTAATGCACGTTTGCACGTGAACTTTTGATCTGTTCGAGCCACGTGCGTCGTCAGTATTTTATTTCGAGGGATCGAGGGGGGGTCTTATTCTTTATATGCACATTCGTGCGTGTGTTTGTATATGTGCGTTTATATATGTACACACAAACTAAAAATTTCGTGGGGTTGGCATCTCTTGCTACGCCAATCGTTCGAGCTTAGCCTGCATTAAAAAGTGTCATCTTGCTCAGCGCTTACGTACAGTTGCCGCATGTAGCTCGCGACCAGCAGACAAAAAAGCAAATGGAACACCGCGCGGTATTTGACTCCTGCGCGCGCGAGGAGTGGCTCCACTGCAGAGCTGGATCATAAACCGGACCTATGTGCAACTCTGCTCCCTGCGGGAGCATATACAGGAACACTACGATTCCATAGGGCATCCATAGTGTGCCTCGATGTAGCGCGCCGCCGTTAGGGTGGAGACACTGCCTTCGTGACCGCCATATTGGAGCGAGCGCATATACGGCGGGCAATGGAGCGTCGGCCGATATTCTTGTTTAGCATGCGCTTGCGCTAGCAAATTCAGGTGTATAGAGTTCTTGCACATTTACCCGCAATCCTAAGCGCTTCTTGCACACAGAAATAAAATAGCGTCTACTTGCATGCATAGATCCCGGAGGAAATGACTACTGTGCAGCTAGGTCCGCGTTGGTTAACTGGGATGCTCAAACCGATGATTTACTTCACTAGATTGACTGCTTTATGACGGAACGCCTTTCAGCGCTGTCGGGCATGAGAGATTATGTGCATGACATGCAGTAGGATTCAATTGTGTCTCTTACTACAAGTCAGCAACCAGTTCACGTTGTGTTGAGGCTCCTTAAAGAAACACCTTATTAGGCTGACTTGCGCCTACTAAGAACTGCACAACTTCGCAGCGGCGATAGCAGCGAACGTGCTCGGCTGTCATCGATGAAGAGCATGCCCGCCGCTCTCGGCCGAGCTCAATTTAAAGCCGGTAAGAAAACTTCGAGATAACGTGCTAAAGACAACGACAAAATTCTGGAACTCGACATAGTCGCGCGTGGCTCGGATGAATTGAGATAAATCTGGTCGCATCTCGCGTCACAGAAAAACTGATAATGCGTTGTGCCGGCCGCTTTAAGAATGATCAAACAAACAAAAGCAAGCTTTGCGGCACGTTTGGAACCTCACAATGCTGGTACCTAAAAGAGGAAAGGTGCAATACTCTTATAAGAAGCAGCATAGGTGCTATGGCTTACCTCGCGGTAGCTCGGCAACTAGTGAACCCTCGAACCGCCTCACCTGCATGGAGGTTTCCAGTAACACCCTCGTGTCCCGGGGCCCATGCTATTGTTTGGGTATACCTGACGTTGAGTTCTCTGTTGATTTGGGTAAGTATCTGGTGTGCTTTTGTGCCGGTTTATCCCCTCCTACATATGGCCTGAGAATCTGTGATTTTTGTCAGCGGAGCATTGCGCTGTATGCCTTCTCGTATAGCTAAGGCGATGGCTATCTCTTCGGCTTCTGTACTGGTTGCTGGGGAAACCGATGCATAGGCTGTCATTTTACCTTCACGGTTTACAACTGCCACCATATTCTATGCGTTGGCCCGATATCGTGAAGGATCCGTGAATCTTGCAGTGTCCAAGTACTTTGTTGCTTTGTCTATGTATTCTGCTCTAACCTTTTTCCTTCCTTCGTGTAAGGACGGATCCATGTATTGTGGTTTTGGTGATACCCAGGCCGACTTTTTTAAGAGCTCTGCCGGCTGTCGTTTGCGCCAATCAATTCCTCTGCGCTATGAGTTGGGCCTCAGCCCGCTCATGAAATGTATTGTGGAGCCCGAGGGCTCGAAGCTCCTCAGTTGAAGTGTTGCATGGCAGCTACATGGCTGTCTTATATGCTATCCTTATTATTTGATCAGCATTTTCTTCTTCCTCCCTATTCATGGCATGGTAAGGTAGGGATTACATTAGTCTGCTAATGACCAGGATTTTCACCAGTCTGAGGGTGTCTTGCTCTGCCATCCCTGTTCGATTATGAGCCACACGGGCTATCATCCGGTTACTCTGTTGCATAGTTTTTCTTGTGTTTAAAGTGTGGAGACATCTGATATTCGATTGCAGACACGTCCCCAACACTCTTACTATTGAAATCTGAGGAATAATTTTACTTTCCAGCCTGATCTCGAATTTGAGTCTCGGATCAGTTCTTTGTTTTTTGCGAGGTGAAGGAGTTCTGATTTCTCTGCCGAGCACTGGAGTCCTCTTTGTTGGGTATATTTTTCTATTATATTGACTGCCTATTGAAGGTTCTCCTCCTTCTCTCCCAAGTTGCGCTTGGTTATCCAGATTGTTATATCAAACACGTATAGAGAATGACGGATCTCAAGAATTTCGCGGTTTTTCAGCTAGTCCAATCATGACTATGTTGAAGAGTGTTGGCGAGATTACCGCACCCTGAGGCGTTCCTTTGTTGGGAGGATGGATTACTTGAGATTCATCATCTCCTACTTTGATAACTGGTATCCTATGGTTGAGGAAGCGTCGGATGTATTAGTACGTCCTTTGACAGCAGCTGGTCTTTGCTTGTCCATCCAGTATCCGTTTTGGCTTTCCTTGTCAAAAAACCCTTTTATGTTGGCAGCCATGACAATGTGTTCTCCTGCCTTGCGGACGTTGGTTAATACTTCCACTTTTAAAAGCAGGAGTGTGTCCTGTGTTGCAAGATGTGATCTGAAGCCAAACATGGTGTCAGCCATTAAGTTGTTTTCTTCAAGATGACGTTGGAGTCTAGTGTTTACTAGTCTTTCGAACACCTTTCCTAGACATGATGTAAGAGAGATGGGTCCTAAGGTTTTCTAAAGTCAATTTCTTCCTTGGTCTTCGGATCATGATTATCACAGCGTGTTTCCATTGCTGTGATATCGTTCCTTTGACCCAATGGTTATTTATAAAGGTTTTAAGGGCTGTTATGACTTCATCATTCATGTTTCTAATCACGGCGTTTGATATTTGGTCCGCCCCTGCCGCTGTGTACTGGCGATTGCTGCTCTAACTTCTGCCTCCGTGAAGAGTTCATCCATTCCTGGGTTTCCTGGGTGTCCGCTGTGATCAGCATGGTAGGGGGGTATCGGGGCTTTGTCAACGAAGCATTTGCTATGGACTGCCTGAAGGAGTTCTTTTTTGCCTCGGTACGAGTGTAGCAATCTCTCTAGGTTCTTTTGTCCTTCGTGTCTGGTTTTGAGCGGGTCAATCATTCATCTGAGGGTGTTACACGTTTTTACTGTCCCTAGGGTTCTATTTAGCGATCCGTTGAAGCGTTCCTACTTGGCTGTTGCAAGTTGATTAGCGTATTCCTCGGCCCGCTGCGTTATTTCCTTGATTTTCATTTTGAGTTGGCGGTTGCGTTTCTGTCGCTTCCATCTTTAAGTCAGGCTTCTTCTTGCATCCCACAGATGCAGTAGGTGAGGGTCCACTTTAGGTGTTTTGTCCGTCCTGGTGACTATTTTGGTATGTTTCTGCCTTATGTTTTGTATGCGTTCGCACCAATTCTATAAATCATTTATGTCAGTGGTTTGTTCTTTAAGCGATTCTCTATATGCCCGCCAGTCTGTTGTTTTAGCTGTACCTATTTGTTTGCGAATTAGACCCGTGCGGTTTGTGGTGCTTATAATACAATGGTCACTTCCTAGATTTTCGAAGGTGTTGCACCACTCCGCATTTGGACAATTTTTGGCTATTGTTAGGTCCGGACTTGTGTCTGCGGAGATACTATTTCCTGTTCTTGTTGGCATTGCAGGGTGTGTTAGAAGTGTCATGCCGAGTGCTTCTATTTGTCTTATGATATTTTCGCCCTCATTGTCATGGGTTCGATACCCCCAGTTTGAAAAAATCCCCAACTATATTGTTTGAAATCCCCAACTATCACTGGATGTCTAGATATTTCCCCATATTATACCAGGTTATGTGTCTTTGTGACCAATAGGAACTCGGTATCGTGCAAAATAAGGCAGATAAATAATGATATTGCCGCCAGCATTGCGAGAAGAAACAGACGATCGACACATCCCAACTGCGTTTCAAAGAGCCGCCACACCACGAGCGTCAAGCAAAGCACCGCAAGGCAACGCTGGGCCGGTGCTGACAGACCGGCGGCTCGTGCGCGAGAATCGGACGATTGGCACGCGACAGGAGGCGGCGAAGAGGTGAACGACGTTCGAAGAAGCGAAGCTCGAGGGCGGTTTTTTGTTGTTGTTGGGTATTCAGTCGGTTTTTGTTCTCGGGCACAGGTTCGCCCAGAATAAATTAGTTTTCGTAGAAGTGGTTGTCGTAACTGTTGGTTACAATATCTTAAATATCTGTAACAATTGTAGAGGAAACATTGCAGTTCGGGAATTGAGGACCTAAAGTCATATTATTAGCTCAACAAAAAATTCTTCTCTAAACAAAATCGTCTTCGGTGCTAGAGCCTGCAGTACTTTGGCACTGCGGGTGACCTAGTATGGCAATACCGAAAGAAATATGAAATAGTGCACCAGTGAACGTCGATCTTTCTATCCTCTTTATTGCGAGTGCAGACCAACAGTAGCGCAAGCTTTCGCTGGCACGGGCTTCATCGTGGCCTTCTCTTCCGTGGCCTTCCGTGCTCCATTCCGTTCCCAACCTTGTTGTGGTACCTCAGCTTTATGGGTCAAAATGAAGACAACTCGTAATTGTCATCGCATTGGCGCCCGTGCAGCAGGGAAGCAGGCGACGTTCTCTAATAGGGTGGAGAGATCAGCGTCAGTGACAGGCTATTTAATTTTTGTTCGGATTCGGGGCTGCCCACAGCCCAAATACTGCACGCCGTGATATCTGCGACGATTTTTGTGAAGTTGTTGCTGGGCAACATATGACTGTCGGGCTTCAATTTTGCAAATGCAATATTGCCTCCAAACTCGCTAATTAAAACCTTATTAAAATATTTTTTGCAGTTGTGAGCCATATTTTCCACGATGCCGTATCTGTATCGGCTACCACGCCTTACAATCTGACAGCAGATGTTCAGATGCGCTTATCACAAGTTATCAATGCAGCACCCTGTGTTATTTGGCGCAGAAAATATATGTATACCTGCTACATTCGCGATCTCTAAGAACTAAGCGAAGAGGACATTCGCGGTATCCAAGGCGGCTGTGCTGGGGCTGAAACATCGGCCCCCCCCCTCCCCTCCCCGGACATTTTAGATGTCCTCGTCTTCCCGACTACACCCAGAGGACAGGGGGGGGGGGGGTGACAGAAGACCTATGGGCCCCGTGTGCCAGACGACCTCGCTACGCCACTGTTTACAGCGAGTCATTTTTTTTCAGTCATGCGTTTTTTTAGAACGCAGATCTTCGGCGCCCGTTCCTGCGTTTAGCGTAAGGCATTTTCAGGTATACCCCCATAGGAGTTCATGTATACGTTATGGAGCGCATCGTGTCACGCATTCCAAGCAAACGGACAGATTTCCCAGGGAAGTGGCTCTCGAATGTTTACGCTTCAAAACAGTGCTGCTATTGGCCACGTTTCGGTGTACAAAGTTATCAATATCAAAGAGCTTTATCATGTGCGCTGGCTTTCTTATGTACAACGCGATAAAAAAATTATGGGGTTTTACGTGCCAAAACCACTTTCTGATTATGAGGCACGCCGTAGTAGAGGACTCCGGAAATTTCGACCACCTGGGGTTCTTTAACGTGCACCTAAATCTAAGTACACCGGTGTTTTCGCATTTCGCCCCCATCGAAATGCGGCTGCCGTGGCCGGGATTCGATCCCGCGACCTCATGCTGAGCAGCCCAACACAACAGCCACTGAGCAACCACGGCGGGTACAACGCAATAGCAAACAGCTTTATCAATGTGCACTGGCGATGCGAAGTTCCGCACTTTGTATAAGGAGACGTGGGGTGGGAGTGCCAACAGTTATTCGAGCAGCGTCCTCCTTTCTACCTTGTTTCCGACGGCGGCCGCCGCGTATCGCCCGTAGCACGGTTCCAGGCTGTCTGACACGCGCTCCTGCGTTCCCGCTCCTATTGCTCACGATATTACAACGACGGCAACCTATGCTTTTACCCGTCATATTGGAATATGATCTGCGTGTTCGTTCATGCAAATTCGCAGGGAACCGACCCAGTGCTAGATAAACAAGTAAAGGCTCCGAACTCGAGGGTTGAGCCACTTAACGTGTGAAAATAGCATTCGAAAGGAAAAAATCACTGAGTCAATAAATTTTCTCCGTTTTTTTTTTCACATCCTCTCAACAGTGTTGAGATATTTTGCAGCATAGGGTAGGCTTAAAGTATTTATCTAAGAACAATGGACACTTTTAGGTCTAAATTGAATTAGTTGGACTAATTGTTCGATAAACTACCTAGAATATTTAACTCGGTTGAAACATAATCAAGAAAAGTAATAGAAATCAGTAGTGAGTCGCTTTATGCCTAAGACAAGCAGTTGTAAATGAACTTTCCAGAATTTATTTGCTGCCACTTTACTTAAGTACTCTAAAAATTGTTGAAAATTTATTTTACTTTTGTTTTTCCATTAAACTGATCACGCACAGGCAGTGCAGACCGGCACAACAGAGACTGCTGCACATCATGTGGTAGTGAGAAACAAACACGTCGTCCCGTCCATTGGTACAAAAACTATTGTCATCAGCAATAGGTCATACGCCCCCCCCCCCCCCTCCTCCTTAAGCAATCTAAATATACAATGGCTCAACCCTCTCGTAATTGAGAGGCTAAAAGCACTCACCGAATTGAAGTGAAAAATGCATGCGTTTATTGGAATCACGCATGCGACGTACAGAAACACGGCGTCTAATCGAGGGGTACAAAAGACCACCTGTCCTTCTCAATGGCTCATGTCCCCGTAAGGAAGCAAAAAATTAAATAGTTCATACCCTCCTAAGGCTGAGGCTATAAGCGAAAAAAGGAGACAACGAAATGTCTCTAATTCCTGGGTAGAGTCCATCGCGGCGACCGCGAGCAGTGGGCGTTCACTCTACGTATTGGGTAAAGAGGTAGCGTCTGTAAGCCGTTCTGTGCTTTATGTTTGCCCTAGATTATTCTTTCGACACCAAAAACGGCCGTCGTTTCGAGAGTAGAAATGTCCAGGAGGGCCCCCGCGTAGTGTTTTCATTGAGCGCCGAAACCTATGAGGAGCGCGCCTCGTTGCCCCTCATACTACGCGAGCGGGGCTCTTCCGACAGATGTGGACTCCGTAAGTCCTCGCCGCCAACACGGAACAACACGGCGACGCCTGCTGTTACGACAAAGATGCGCCTGAAGTGTCCATATATTTTCTATCGCAATGAAACATTTTCACGAGCACCGCCTGGACAACGCTTGTTTCACCTAGGCCACCGCAGCCGATCTGGTTATTCCGTAGGAGGAGGAGTAGATTGTAATGGAGAGAAAGGAGGAGAGGTCGGCCTGGAGAGCGTGTCTCTAGCCTGCTACTCCTCACTGGGGAATGCGGCAGTTGGAAATACAGGGAAAGGTAGGTGGCGGATGATTATGATATGGTACAATGAGATACTATATACACGTTGTCCAATATGCGGATGCGCACTGGAGACGCAATACACTAAGAGCAATCTTGTCCATACAAAAAGTAATCTTGCCACAAAAAGTTTTTGCGATAACACATTTCGCACTGACTACACGTCTCACAGCTTCTATAGGCGATCATCTAAACCAGTCTCGCTTAAAAAGTTCGAAAGTGCTTTTATGGCACGTTGGGCACAGTCAACACTCCTCCACGCGCCCAAAAGCTTTTCTTCTGAAAAGGAGCGGGAGTCCAAGCTGTCAACTGTAGATTTGAGTTTTCTTCGTTCGGCCGCATATTGAGGGCACACGCAAAGTACGTGAGCTATTGTCTCGAGAGTGTGACAGACGCTACATTCAGGGTCCCGTGTTTGTCCAATCTTGTGAAGGTATCGGTTGGTGTATGCCACACCCAGCCGTAATCGATGAGTGAGCGTTTCCTGGCTTCTCCGCAACCGAAGTGGATGCCGGAATTGTAATCCAGCGTCAAGTCTATGGAGGCGCTCTTGTCGATGTTCGGGGTTGTCCCAATGTTGCGCCGTAGAAGTTTTAAGGGAGGTATGGAGCAAGGCATTAATGTCATACCGGGAAAAATGAATTTTTATAACAGTTCCGTCAGTGTGCGCCTGTTTTGCTTCTGCGTCAGCCTGTTCGTTTCCAGCTATTCCACAATGGCCAGGAATCCACTGCAGCACGATGGTATGTCCGGAATGAGACGCCTCAGCAAGCAGATACATGATGTCACAAACCAGGGGACTATATGCGGTTCTGTCACTCATATAATTGCTGATGAGTTGCAGTGCTGGTTTTGAGTCGCAGAACACTGTCCACTTCTCGAGACTTTGTTGCAGTATGCAGCGTACTGCTTCTCGAACTCCGGTCAACTCAGCTGCTGTAGACGACGTCCTGTGTCCTATCTTGAAACGTTGTGCGATCCCCATTCCTGGCACCGTGTAGGCCGCCGCGGAAGAGGTCTGTGTCACAGAACCATCTGTAAAAATATGTTCGTAATATCCATACATGTAAGCAATGTATGATAGCGCGAAATGCTTGAGGCCAGCAAGCGGCATCTTCGACTTCTTCGTTATTCCAGGGATTGAGAGCCTGACCGTTGGCTTTGCCATCGTCCAGAGTGGAACTTCGGGTATGTCATACGGTTCGAAGTCCGACGGCAATAAGTCTTGCTGCGACAACACGGCTTCTGAGTAGGCGGACACAGGCCGTACGCTTGTGACGTTCCTGAGTGGATGGTTCCTGTGTCTAGTCAGTACCCTTAGATGCACTCGCAATGGCTCATGTTGCAGATAAACTCGAGCTGGGCACGCACGTGCCTCTGCAATAGTGCCCCAAGTAGACGCACATCGTGGTAGTCCTAGGCAAATTCTCAGTGCGCGAGCCTGAGCACTTTCAAGTGTGCGTACAGCAGTTGTACTAACCCGAGAAAGTACAGGCGCACTGTAGCGGAAGTAGCCAACAAAAAGTGCCTGGTAGAGCTGCAGAAGAGATGACTTGGATGGCCCCCATGATTTTCCAGACATATGTCGAATGATCTGAGTAAAGCTGTCTAGCTTTTTTCTTAATCCTGAGAGGTGCTTCGACCAGGATAAGTCACGGTCGATGATGACTCCGAGAAACTTGTAGTGGGTTACTGAAGGTATAATCTTCCCATCAATCATAACGGGGTAGCAGGCCATTGACTTTCGTGTAAATGCCATGGTTGCACTTTTTTCCGGTGAGAGCTGCAGTCCGCGACTGTTTAGGTATGTGGACGTTATTGACACCGCGCGCTGCAGCTTCGTTTGCACTTGTAAGCGCGTTAAGCTCGTGGTCCATATACAGATGTCGTCTGCATACACAGAGACCGAGACTGCGCCTGCGTGTTCTTTGACCAGTCCGATGAGAACGATATTAAATAAAGTTGGGCTCAATACACCTCCTTGAGGCACTCCACGATAGACCGGGTGGTTCTTTGTTTCCCCGTCTGGAGTTGTCATGAATATCGTTCTCTCTTGAAGATAGCTGGCTATCCATTGATGCATACGTCCCCCGACACCACATTCTTCTAGGCCATTTAAAATTGCATCATGGAGAACGTTGTCAAAAGCACCCTTGATATCTAGAAAGACAGCAACCGTTAATCGACGGCGACGTTTCTGATGTTCAACAGTTGTTACTAGGTCAATGACGCTGTCGATGGACGACCTACCCTTTCGGAAACCTGTCATTGCGTCTGGATATATATTACGCTTCTCCAAAAACCACTCCAGGCGCGTCAAAACCATGCGTTCCATGGTTTTACCTATGCAACTGGCAAGCGCCACAGGTCTGTAGGAAAGCATAGCATGGGGTGTCTTGCCTGGTTTCAATAATGCCACAATTTTGCTTGTCTTCCAATGTGCAGGCACAGTTCCCGAGGACCACGAGAGATTGTATAAAGCCAGGAGCTCTTCAGTCGCTCGAGGGCCTAGATGGCGCAAGGTAGAATAGGTAATGCCATCAGGACCAGGCGCACTTGAGGGTCTTGAGGATGAAATCGCTGCACGTAGCTCTTGCAGCGTGAACGGGAGGTCGAGGCGATCGTCCATTGTTGGAGGAGCACACCTGAGCACTGAAGCTACCGATGTTGTAGATCCAGAGAGGTGTATGCAGAAATCTTCCGCGATTTCCTTCTCACTGCGCGTCTGGATGATAGCCAAAGCTCGGAAGGGACGTAGCTGTTGTGGAGGAGATGGTAGTACTCGTACAACATGCCATATTGTGGACAACGGTTTTCTTGGGTCCAGGCTGGTGCAAAATGACCTCCAACGTTGTCTGTCGAGCTTGTCTAAGTATCTTTGAATTTTCTTTTGCACACGGCGTGACGTCCTCAAGTCTGATATCAATTTAGTTCGCCTGTATTTCCTCTCGGCGCGACGTCGGACTGCCCGCAGCTCTTCATATATAACGTCAACGGATGTTCTTGAATTTGAAGTTTCGATGATGCGTGTTGTTGCGTGCATTGCTGCTCTAATGCGCTCTTCAATCTCTTTCGGTGAAATTACACAGCTGCAAGATTCTTCTAGCTTGTACTGAAACGCATCCCAGTCAGTGCGTCGCGTATGAGAACTTGGAAGTCTTGTGAACCACCTCAGTTGTACATAAGTAGGTAGGTGATCACTGCCATACGTTTCAGCATCTGTGCACCAGGCAGCAGAAGACGAAAGGCATCGTGAAGCGATAGCTAAATCGAGACAGCTGCTGTACGTCGTGCCACGAAGGAATGTTGGTGAGCCATCGTTCAGGATCTCAAGATCATTGCTGCTTGTGAAGTTAAGAAGTTGTCTTCCTCGAAGGTTTGTGATGCTACTACCCCAAAGATGGTGGTGCGCGTTGAAATCGCCCACAATAATATGAGGTCCTTGGCAAGAGTCAAGAACAAGGTTCAGGTGTCCAGAGTCAAATCTTCCCCTGGGAGAAATATAGCCACCGATGATCGAGATTATCCGGCGCTTTAGCTTCAGTGTTATAGAGACGTACTCGTTGCTGTTATGCACCGGAACTTGGTTTAGCGAATACGTGAGGTCACATCGCACACATAGTAAAACTTTGCTAGTATTTCCATTTGTCCCAGACGCGAATTGTTCATAGCCAGAGAGTCTAAATGGCGATGTCATATTCGGCTCGCATATTACGATAACTGGAAACCGATGCTTGAGCACTCTCTGTTTAAAATCTCCCAGGCGACCCCGTAGACCTCGTGCGTTCCACTGGAATATTACGGAACCGCTTATCCTTTCCTGTAGTGACAACCTTGAAGTTGATGATGCCATGTCTAGGAAAAAGGTGATCGTGGCGGAAGATTTTATTTGACACCATGTGTCGTGGGGTCTTAAGACTGATCAATGCGGTAATGGGGCGGGGTCAATAACAACACATTTTTCTTGTGACGATTTTACATTTGCCATGCTCCTTCTCCGCGGATCTCGCTTGGTTCTGTACCTAACGTCTTCAGGTCTCAGTGCTTCGTCATCGTCTACTGTTGATTATAATGCGGTCATCAGTTTTCGATTATCTTTGAGATAGTATGTCCACTGAATTTAGATATAGACACGCTTTTTTGATTGGTTATTATAAATTTCAAGCTAATTTGCGAATTGCTCTGCCATCTTTGCCCCCTTCAGCGTCATGAAGAAGATCAAAGTAGGAGCTCATCTGTATTCGTAGCTCAGTTTGTAGTTCAGTCATCTCAGGGTAACATTTCTGCTAATTGGTGGAATATTGGTAGAGTAAGGAAGTATAGACCGGAAAGTGGTATGAAAAAGTTGCTAAATAACCAATGTGCCAAGAATTCAAAGGATTAATAGTTCCTCATTGCTTCGTTGAAGAAAGGACTTCACGAGCAAAGAAAAAACAAAAAAAGAAGAATATGGCGCGGGTAATTTCGATTTATTTTCTTAATATCGCAACAGGACTTCCTTCTCCTTCGAGATAGGAAAATGGTTCCCTCGACAGCAGGCGCTGACTCACTCATTCTGTCACTGTCAAATCGCTGATTTTCTGAAGAAAATCGCCGAAGGTTTAGGGAAGTAAACTTTAAAAACCAATATTTCTTGTTCCCCGGTGATTATTTCGCCTTCTGGTGATTATGTGAAAGCTCCCTTGCAAGAACTGTAATCTGTTATGTGACGCCTTTCTTCGTAGGCACCCCGCCAAGGTGGGGTTATCACTGCTATGCTAAAAATTTTGGACGGTATTGATAAGCGGCTCTTACGCTAGAATTCTTCGTAAGAGAAAATTTCAGCCAATGCTGAAATTGTGCTGAAATATTGTTACGTGTAGCTGATGCTCAATGCAATTCACAATTTATTTACAGGGGAGCTAACGGAGGCCCAAATGGTGACTCTATATCAAGCGGCGCGCACGTCTTCTTCTTCCTCCTCAGTGCAGACACACTATGGCGGCTGTTTCGTATCAATATTAATAGCGAAGGTGGCTGGCCAGTGGCAAAGGACATTTACGAATAAAATATTTCTGAATTCGGTCCCCCTGTTTGTTGTCACCGATGGCGTGGATAGCTTTTGTTATCCATTCTATGGCTGCTTCCTGGATTTCTTCTGAGTGGCTGTTATCTAAGATTGTTTCAGTGCTGAAAAAATCGACGTGGTGAATGCACACTAGACAACGTCTAGCGTATATTTCTTTATCGTGGGTGTTGCATGCCCCTATACTGGCATCTGTCTGTACAAAGCACTGTTCAGGCCTTGTGAATAAGTTTTTATGCATCGGATGTATATATGGTGGGAGGATTCGGATCTTGATAGCTGAATTTATGTTGCGCAGCGAAGCAAGAAGTAATCTGCTTTATTAACCGTAGACATATTTAATTCTGAATATAGTGTGGAGCACAACATTTTGCTTGATTGGTTAGATGTCATAGATGCTGTGAGCCTCCTTTGGTACTTTGCCTCACGTGTAACGGAAACTTTAAGCGAAATCGAGTTCTTCTGCTTTCAATGTGGCGTATCTTCTGATAAGTTAACGCCGACGTAAGGCGTTCGTGTAGGTGAAGTTTTGTCTCTTAGTTTGTTTTATATACAGCCATTCCAGCATGGCCCTATGTCAAAGTTCACAGATCCAGATCAGACATCGCGTTCCTTGGCTGTTCTCATGAGACTGAATCATTCTACCAGTTATTGTAAGCGCATTAATAACCCTTTATGAAAGGTTGGAGGATATTTGACTGACCTTCTCTGTTCAGAAATGTGCTATATTGTATTTCCGCAGAAGGGTACACTGTATATATCTCAGTTTTGTCACCAAGAGATCGAATACCTCAGGTTCAGACGGTCAAGTAGCTTGGCGTTGTGTATCACAACCAACTGGCGCGCGCACATTGAGCACAGGCCGCCAAAGGTGTCAGTCGGGTAGTTGTCCTTCAGTATTATCGCTTAGACATGCGGAGGCATTGTTTACGGATTTAATGAATGCGCAATCGCCAGCGACATTTTAGAAATCACGGAATCAGCAAAAAAGAAAAAAAACTAGCAGTTTTGGCTGATGGGTGAAGCTTCGATATCCGGGTTTTCCGTTGCGCTTGAACTTCTCGAACGGTGCTCTAACTATACGCCGGTCCAACTAGGGCATCACTCACACAGCCTTCAAGCGTTCCGTCGCTTCCCCGTCACGTCAAAAAAATGTACAACAAGCGCGACGAAGCGGTGTACGAACAGGCGACGGCGTTGGTGATGTCGACAGCAGCATACTTCTCTGTTATCATACAGTAACCTGTGAGGCCTAACAAACTCAATTAACAATGCGGCGCTGTCCATAAAATCAAATACAATATGTTTATTTAACATCTTTCGGATGTTGGGTGCGCCGGCAAAAGCCAATGAGAAGGCTTGACGAGGCCGACGCACCCTACAGATGGTTGGCAGTGGTAGACGAAAGCATACAAAGATACAGCGGGAAAACATTTTCAGATAAGAAACACAAGATAACATGTCCCACATTTCAGCACCACTGAAACGGACAGCTCGGTATTCGATGTACCACACGTGGAACGCAGTTTGACATAATAGCTCTGCGGAAACCCAGAAGGTGGAGAGAAGGGATTAATAAACGGAAAATGAGACACCCACCCCATCGTAGCAGTTGCTACGAAGGAAACACGTGCGCGTTCCTCGAAAGAAGAGTCCCGTAGTTGAAGAAAAATTCCTCCTCGTCCGGGACCACGGCCTTTCCGGGGCAGCCGCTCTACTATCTGAGCTAACCAGCCGGCTAGCAGATCGCTGGGCGAAGTTGAACTTATCAACAACCAGAAGCAAGGGCTAGAGTTTGACATAATAGTTCTGGGGAAACCTGCGAGGTGGAGAGAAGGGAATAATAAATGGAAGATGAGACATCCACCCAATCGTAGCAATTGCTACAAAGGAAACCCATACGCGTTCCTCGGAAGGAAAGCCTCGCAGTTGAAGAAAAATTTGTCCTGATTCTGGACACGCTTATATTGGACAGACCGGCTAATTCTTCAACGACAGGTCTACAGAGTACAATACCCACGCATGAAAAGTATGTGGTAGCCACTTAGCGGGAAACTGTAAAAGTGTGCATGTATAACGACGTTTGCCAACACTTTTTTAAACAAAGGAAACACTAGGACAGAACGTGACATTGTTGAGCTTATTATACTGGTGTGTCCCCGCTAACCTTAGCCTAGCTGTTAAACAATAAGGATGAAAAATCATGGTGCATTATACGGCTACAAGACCTACGGTGCTTGGTCGCCAGACCTCTGACGACCCAGCACCGTAGGACTTAAATTGTATCTTGCACCGTGTTTTTTTTCAATTGCTTTCTTTGTACAGCTTGGCTAAGCTTAGCGGGGCACGCTATATAAAAAGAAGGCAGGTGATAAGTGCGTTATCTGTACGACTTTGGCTTTGCATTAAAAATAGTGGGCATGGCGCCCACTATTTAGTGAGCAAGGCGCTTACGAAGCCCTTCGTCTTTCTCGTCCAGGTCCTTGGTTTTTTGTTGCCCCACAGCGTCTGCAAACAGGATCACGGCCCGGCTTCACTGCATGATCTACCGTTTGGTGAAATCCACGGAACACAACGGATGCGCACCCTGTCCGGTGCCGCCCTCGACGAGATGGACTGGCGGGAGAGCGCACCGTACCGCTTCACTTCTGCAATTGAGGTGGCAGTGATACCAACTGCGTATAAATGGAGCAACTTGTCGATCCTCGGCACTGGGCACGGCCGCACCGCAGCGAGCATGGCGCCTACGAACCACTTCGTCTTTCTCGTCCAGGTGAGGAAGGATTACGGGAAATGTTTTCGTAGTAACAATGTGTTTCTTGTGGCGCTGCCGTGCACATGCCAAATGTGTTCACTTGTTGCCGAATATGCCGTTTCCTTAAAAAATTTATTACTCTTGTCTGGAGACATAGAAAGCAATCCTGATCCTACTATTCAAGAAGTCATGAACGAAATACGCAAAATGGCTGCAGATATTAACGACAATAAAAGCGAGAACAAGGCTGCTTCTTAATGCTTAGCAACCATTCACGCCAAACTGGATGAACTGTCCCACATCGACGGTAGGGTAGGTGAGGTAGAAGACAAAAGTATCCGATTGGAACGAACCGTGACTAACCTAGCACGGCAGGTTGACGACCTCGAAAACAGAAGTAGGCGATCGAACTTAATCGTTTACGGAATTAAGCAAGAAGAAGAGGAGGCAGTCGAGCGCCTTGAAAATGATGTATGCGTGAAACTCATTCAAAATAAACTTGGTGTCACTATTTCTGGAGTAGAGAGGATTCACCGCCTTGGGGCCAAGAAAGAAAATACGACACGTCCTGGTCATCTTTAAGCGGCTTGATTCCAGAGATCAAACTAAAATATTTAAGAACTGCACCAAACTTAAAGGTACCACCATATCAGTCACCGAAGATTTCTCGTTAAGGGTGCGTAATATTAGGAAACAACTATGGGATTGCTGCAAGACCAACCGAGAAAACAAGGATAAAGTCAAATTGATCTTTGATAAAATTAAGGTTTATGATGACGTGTTCGTTTGGGATGAACAAAGTGGCGACAAAGTACCGTTAACCAGAAAAAAAGCAGAACTTTGCAAAAATCGGCAACAGCCCGATCAACCAGAAAAGCTAACTGTAGTGAACATTAATTCCAGGAGCGTTGTAAACAAAACAGAAGAATTAGAAGCGTTTCTTCTGGAGCACTCTCCGCAAATAATCACAATCAGTGAAACATGGTTGTCGTCACGAATTCCGAGCAGCGGTGTCTTTCCACCCGGCTATATTGTCCTGCGCAAAGATAGATGCAACCGGGGGGGGTTGTAATTTTGGTGAGAGACGACATTGAAACCATGCCCATGCCTGATGTACATGGTATAGAAGCGCTGTGGTGTAAGATTACTGTCGGTCAATTTGTATTCTTCGTCGGAACTATGTACCGGCCTCCAAACGCCGATTGCAGTATGCTTCACGCACTGGCTGATTACACGCAACGTTATCTTCAGTATGCTTATAAAATTGTACTCACGGGTGACTATAACCCACCCTCGATAGACTGGGCAACGCTTGACGGTGGGGCTGCCGATCCGCCCTGCGCAGAAGCGCTGCTGCAAATTGCCGTTAACTTTAGCCTCAAGCAGATTGTACATGCACCAACACGTGTAACCCCGAAAACCAGCAATATATTAGACCTCACCTTCTTAAGCGACAATATTCCCGATAACACAATCTCTTGGGAAACAGTCAATGGAATTGCAGATCACAAAGCAACCATATGTTCATTAACATTGCACAATCGGCCGCGAGCGCGAAAGAAAAAGACTAAAATATGCGACTGGACAAATGCCGACGACCTTAGTGTTCTTGACTTCCTAGAAGAATCTTACCCAGAATCCCTTCAGCGTTTCCACGATGGAAGCATGCCAACTGATAAGCTATGGGTGCTTTTCAGGGCCAATGTTGAGCACTGTCTTGCAAAATTCATTTCTAAGAAAATAAAGACCGTACGCAAAACGAACACATGGATATCAAGAGAGAATATACATTTAAAACGTAGAATTGCAAGGCTCAGAAAATTTAGAAACAAAAGACCTTCTTTCTTCAAGTGTACGAAAAAATCTGCGAACTTTCTCACGCGTTGAAGATAGCAGCGAAAACGGCTAAACAAAGTACTTAGATGAAACCTTAAATAACTTCATTAAAAATCCCCTAATAAATTTAGGGTTCCGAAGAAGAGCAACTTGTTGCCAACAGAAGCCTTAACCAAGGCTGCCCAATTTATTCAATTTTTCCAATCAGTTTTCACAGTGGACAATAACACTATCCCAGACATGGTCACTCAGACAAGTGACATAGGTGAGGTACCATGTGAGCTAAATATAACGGAAGCGGGAATTCTTTCTTTATTACTTAATCTTGATATAAAAACATCCAGCGGCCCAGATAACATTCCAAATACTTTTCTCAGAAGGTACGCTGAATGGGCTTCCAAATACTTATTGCGAATTTTTACAAAATCGTTGCAAACTTCTGAGGTTCCTCAAGAATGGAAAATTGCCAAAATTATTCCGATACATAAATCAGGTGATGCTACAAATCCTTCAAACTTCCGTCATATTTCACTCACTTGTACAGCGGGGAAAATTTTTGAGCATTTAATATTAAAACACATCGTAACTTTTGTTGAAAGTCATACTCTAATTAACCCTAACCAACATGGATTTAAGAGTGGTTTGTCTACAACAACTCAATTAATAGAGACTATTCATGAGCTACCATTAACAATCGATAGGCCAGGACAGGTAGACATAATTTTTCTAGACCTATCAAAAGCTTTTCATCGGGTATCGCATCCAAAACTAATCCGTAAACTGCAAGGAATTCTGGGACACGGTAGTCTTAAAAAATGGTTAAAAGCATATTTGTCACGACGTCAACAATTCGTTCATTTCGAAGGGCAATGCTCAGACTATGTTGAAGTTCTATTCGGTGTGCCTCAGGGCACAGTTTTAGCTCCCATTCTCTTCCTTCTTTTTATCAACGACATAGCAAATGGCATTAACGCAATGGTACGCATGTTCGCAGATGACTGCATTATTTATAAAACAATACAGACCAAGGATGATCAGGTTGTTTTCAATGACGCACTTAAAAAATAGCAAAATGGTGTCAGGACTGGCAGATGACGCTAAATGCAGAAAAAACTGTCTGCATGACAGTCATGAGAAAGAAAGCACCACTAACCTTTCCATACCAAATTCAGCAAAGAGAACTACAAAGGGTTGAAGACTACAAGCATTTAGGTATCATTATTTCTTCCGATCTAAAATGGAACAAACACGTGTCATACGTGGCAAAAAAAAAATCACTCTCGGCGCTTTTTTCCCTCAAACGGTCCCTCAGATACACCTTCACCCAATACCAAACTACTCGCGCACACGGCACTCATTCGCTCCTTTATAGAATACGGTGCCATATGCTGGTTCCCATAAACTAAATGTGCCATAGCGAAGTTAGAGAACGTACAAAGAAAAGCAGCCAGATTCATTTATAATAAATACCGTCGTCATGATTCCCTAACTGAACTTCTACGCTTAGCCAGACTCCCACCAATTAGCGATCGAGCTAGATATCTCAGACTAAAATTCCTGTTTATTCTCCAGAGCAATGCTTTAAAAATGGACAAAAACAAGTTTTTAGTACACTCTAACGCTAGAATTTCAAGAACGAAACACAATAAACAATTATCTGAGTATAGGTTTCACAATGACACTTTCAGGTATTCATACTTCCCACAAGCTATCAGAGAATGGAATCTGTTACCACAAGAGGTTGTCGATTTTACAACCCTCGATTCTTTTTTGTCTAAGCTGTCTGACCATATC
This sequence comes from Dermacentor andersoni, assembly GCF_023375885.2. NCBI lineage: Eukaryota > Metazoa > Arthropoda > Arachnida > Ixodida > Ixodidae > Dermacentor > Dermacentor andersoni. The sequence continues at coordinate 26,585,539 of NC_092814.1, read as the reverse complement.
TTTGTTGCTAGGTGATGAAATGTGGTTTTTACATTATGCTCTATTGTCACCAAGAATGTGCATTGTCATATCGCTGTACGTGTGTATGAATAAGCTTGTTTTTAAATCAAAGCCAAGGCCTCTTGTAAACGATTATCGTTGAACCCTGTGTGAACGATGTATTTTCCCTTTTATGAATGTACCCTTTCCTGCCAAAGCTTTAGTTAAGGCTAGCAGAATGTACCAAATAAAATAAATAAATAAATAAGGCTTGATGGCGCTTTTTTCTACAGGATACACAGTACGTGAATGGGTTATGCTTTCTGGGATTTCATAAACGTTTTACCTTCGGCCTCTCTAGTTACTGAAGTGGCAAGATGTTTCTTACGCTATGGTCCCCTGCTCTAGCAGGACATATGCCTTGATACCACAGAGACGTCGTCAGAAATTTGGTCACTTGCATCAGTACGCTTAAGATTACCAGCAGCCTTTAAAGAAAGATAACGCGAATTCATTTCTTAATCACGCAAGCAAAAAGGTTGAACAATATTCTTTAAGAAGCAATAAAACCATGGACACCGACCAACAGAAGTGCTAAAAAAGGATTAAATGCTTCATCCCGACCAGACGGGCTTCCGTCGAACCCTCGATTTCAAAAATATTCTTCCTACTGTGACTTGTATTTCGATGAATGGCTGATAACTGAGGCATTAAGGACTCGCCAGCTCAAAAGGGCGCTGAGCAATCCTAACTTACTGCAAGTGCCTTTGATACAATGAAATCGCATCATTTGTTTTGAGCAAGCCGAAAATACGACGTTCGTTATATAAGAAAGAAAAGAATGCTGAGAAGATCTACGTAGGACAGAAGGAGGTACAGGCGTTTAACCAGCTCGCCACAAAGTTGAGCAATGACTGTAAAGCCAGCGTCCCATAGAAAACGACACCAAGCAGGAGCGCACATTCAGCTAGGAGGCGTATTTCGAGAGTGCACGTCAAAGCTACGTCACAGTTGCTATGCCGACGCCTTGGGCGACGTCACGTGAGCCACTTCTACAAGAAGAATTTGGCGAAGACACATTAAAGAGCTAGTGTGGCAGGAGAAAGCCTTGCGTGGGTCCCCCCCCCCCCCCCCTTATTCAAGCTGAAAACACGTAAATACCGAGTGGCTGCGGTTTTCCGCTGCCTCTGCTTTCACTTGTGCGCCTCAATTGGCTGCCTGAATGTTTGAATAATGTAAATGTGCCGTTGCTCGTGTCGTCTATTTGCTTTGCCTTGACAATATTTGTTTCTTCTCAGTTGCTACAGGGGTCTGCAGATTGGCGAGATGAGAAAACAACTTCGAGGAAACTATTCCTTCCGCCCGATTGCCAAATAGAGTGTCGGGGGTCCCAAAAATAAATAAATAAATAAATAAATAAATAAATAAATAAATAAATAAATAAATAAATAAATAAATAAATAAATAGGGTCCAAACACGCATACGCACACATGCAAGAAATCTTTAACCCTTTTGAGTTCAAAGGAAAGACGAAGGCGATGAACATGGCAGCCGAGCTTACACACCTCCGACAGTGCTTTGAACACGGCTTGCCTTTTGTAAGAGTTGGGTTTTAGAGGCAGGCACTTGCTGTGGTGCTAAGGGTAGGCGAGCGAATACGTCTTAAAAAGCTTCTTTTTTTTCGCATGACCCTCCTTCGGTGCCCTTCTTTTTACTAGCATTCAAGGATAGCAGATGAGAATTTCAGAAAGACAGGGGCACAAGAAGGCACCTATTCAGGATCGTAAATGATAAAATTTCCTTAGGTAGTTAGTCAACTGTTCGATGCGGAGCATGACAGAAATTGACAGAAATAGAAAATAATAAGATTATATATACGAATACTCATGTACATTATAAAATAAGACGGGCGGTCCTGCGGAATCTTAAGAACAGCGCACTATAGGTTCAGGTTGACTTTTGGGTAACACATTTTGCGGTCGATTATCGTTTACAATAATGCCGTGATCAGTTGCCAACCTTTTTGTAGATGTAGTCATGGAAGAGAGAGAGAAATAGAGAGAAACATAGAAAAGGTAGGAATATGCGCAGAAGGTGTTAATTTCTTCACAGCTGCAAATGTTACGGGTAGGACTGTATGCCTATCCAATAATGACCGAGTAGGACTCCGTAAATGCGACACCCAGCCACAGCCAGTACAAAGTAGTTTTGTGATTATAATTATATGAAGAAATGTTGGAGAGAAGAGCATGGTGCCGGCTGCACTTAGTCACATTGAGGAAATGGAGCCATGTCACAGCCGTTTGAATAAAGAGAGAAAACAAAGGCTATAAGTAATGTCACTGCTTAAACATAGAAAACAGCGTGCGTTATCTGTATTCATATTGACGAAGAATACAACTGGTTTCGGCAAACTTCCTGAAAACAAGTGACACATTTTGTGGAGCATGTATTGGCCAAGGGCCCAGCAGCTTCTGTGTGCTCATAATTGTCTTTGATCAATCCCGGTTACTTTAGACCGGCGTCTGCGCTCACCGTGTTCGGAGCATTCTACAAGATGTTCAGCGTTTTCACCTAAGTGGCCGCACAATTCGCATCGAGGGTTTCAGCTCAGTCAACGTGATGCAGCAGTTGATGCATCAATATAAGAAATTCAACAAGCGCGTCAATGTCGGAAATAAAATTCATATCTCATCATTTCGTTCTACTATTACTGGAAGGTGTCTTTGCATAAAAGTTACATATTTATGACTCGCTATACTCACATCGGTTTTCTTGATGTTCATGTCGCGCAGCTTTATCAGTGGCATAATTCCCGCGAACCATAAAGTATCCCGGTAACCACTGAAAGACATGCGCAAAGTAGCAAGTTCCTTTAGCGTCCCATGCAATAAAGGCCTACATAGTGGTTCAGTAGTTAGAGAGTCTTTGATAAAAGAATATACACCTTGAACCATTCTTTTACCTCGAATTGCACGCAAAACAGCAAGCATTTCGATATTTGTGAGTTATGTTGCATGCGATATTCCGCAAAGCAAATAAATCGGGCTAGTTGGTTCCTATTTCTGAAGTGGCCTGAACCTTACAACAGAGCACGAACTGCTGTGACAGAAACATTGCTGCATAAGGACAAACAGCGACAAACCGTTGATTTCCCCATGCGTTTCCACACTTCTGTGGCAACAGTAAACAGAAGAAAAATAAAGAGCTAGAACGACACCTTCTCGAGATAATGCTTATTGTGCACCCCCAATGATATTATCATCTACACCAGGCAAGTGAGCGGAATGAGCAGCCTAGTCCGGTGATGCCACATTAGGTGGGGCGTCTTGCCGGTAGGTGGCGGGCACAGCCGATGAGCCACAGAGAAGTATGTGCCTGCTGTGGTAAAACTAGGGAATCGATGAAACATGTTTTATTAGAATGTGAAGACATCTTCTCAGCTGTCGATTTAGACTATGCAGGTCACCCACCTTAAAGCCCTTGGGTTTAGAGATAGCAGGGCGAAAATAAACATGCCCGCAATGGACATTAGTAAAGTGCGATTGGAGGTTTTCTGGGAGAAAAGCAGGGAGAACAGGAACAACGGAGGCGTACAAAAAGAAAGTTCACAGTAATGATTCGGAAACGTTGATGCTGGGAATTCGTTCTCTGGTAAAAAAAGATAGCTATGGCATTAGGCAAAATAAAAAAAAGCTTGGTGCAGCCACCCACCGCCCTGATTCGAAAGGGACGATCACAGCATCCATCCATTCATCCATTCATCTGCCGCAGTGTCATTCGTGCACGTTTTGGTGATGATGGTAGTTTCTCCGCCCGCCAGCTAAGTACACCACATCTAAGTCCTTTCGATGCAGTCTGCACAGCCGGAACCATTGCTGCCGAATGCTTAAAAATCAAGCTGTAAGACATGGCATTGAGCCTATTGTATATGTAGTTCTCCTGCCATTTATCATGTTCAAATATAGAAGTGGGCGAATGTAAGCTTTTTAATGCGTTAACATTGTTAAGGCACTTCACGCACTTTCCGGGCACCTACTATCTATGTTTGTATCTATCTGTTTAAGTTTGTATTTAAGTGTTTTTCCGCCTACTGGGTCGAATGTGTAGTGCATCGGGCTGCTGTGTTGAGGTAACAGGGTTCGAACCCAATCATCGGATCAACTTGGCTCACTGTGTATGAGGCGATTTGTACATACGCGCTACTCTTCGACGAACCTCTTTCACGCCGACATGGGTCCCTGTAGACGCGGGATTTGGCAGCTACGGCTGTTCGAGGAAACTTTTTGCCGTCAACTTGGAGCACACGGTATGTGCCACTCGGTCTGTGCTGGTCTTCAGTGAATTTCTTTAATGCCAAATTGGGTCACGAGTACGTGCCAGTAGGTGTGTGCCACTCTTCAGCGAACGTGTCTGACGCGATTTGGTTAACTAAGTATGTGCCACTGAGAATGTGCGGCTCTACAATGACGAAAAAAAATTGCGGCAGAACCCATCTCGCGATGACTGTCGACGGTAATGCGTTTGCGTTGAATCTATATAGTGGCAGAACCTATTGCCACCATGAGGTATGTATGAGGCGTGTATTGCAGGAGGACGCCTGCAGAAAAAGTCTTCTCTCACTCTTCTTATTGGACACGCTGCGCCATGTAGTGGCACTGCCGTGAAGGCCATTCTTTGCCTACGAGACGAGAAGCGTAGCATCATCGTCATCAGCCTATTTTATGTCCACTGCAGGAGGAAGGCCTCTCCTTGCGATCTCCAATTCCCCTGTCCGGCGTCAACTGATTCCAACTAGCGCCTGCGAATTTTCTCATTTCATCGGCCCACCTAGTCTTCTGCCATCCTCGACTGCGCTTCCCTTCTCTTGGCACCCATTCTGTAACCCTAATGGTCCACCGGTTATCTAACCTACGCATTACATGACCTGCCCAGCTCTATTTTTTTTCTCTAATGTCAATTTGAATATCGGCTATACCCGTTTGCTCTCTGATTCAAAGGGCTCTCTTTCTGTCTCTTAACGTTATGCCTAGCGTTCTTCGTTCCATTGCTCTTTGCGCGGTCCTTAACTTGTTCTCTAGCTTCTTCGTCAGTTTCTGCGCAAGTTTCTGCCCCATATGTCAAATAGATGAAAGTGAAGCGCGATTTATAAACAGAGACTATTTGCACAGATGATCAAGATGGCTGAACACGCGCAACGTCCTGGCGATCGTCGTCTTCTTTTAGTCCAAGGAGGAGCCTCCTAAAATCTAACCTCCCCGGCTGGCGGAGCGGCGTCTCGGCGCAGGCTAACTACACAAGGAGGAGGCGGTGGAAACGTATGGCTTCAACCGGGGATACATACACGACGTAACGAGATGACAGGGTAAATGGTGAAGAACGGTCCGGTGGCACGATCTCATAGTTCACGTGACCAAGTTGCCGTAAGACCTTGTAAGGTCCAGTGTAACGCGACAAAACCTTTCCAGAAAGATCTACACGACGAGATGGAGTCCAGAGAACTACAAGACATCCCGGAGAAAAGCAGAGGTGTCGATAGTTGTGGTCATAGCGGTTCTTCTGAAGTAATTGCGAGTCAGATAGTCGCCCATGAACGATTTAACGTGCCAGATGGACTCGGGTGGCAGAATCGCGGGCATACTCTGTGCTATGTTGTACGACAGCAGGTAGTACCGTGTCGCAATGCAATGCTGGATGGCGGCCAAACCGTAGGTAGTCTGGCAAAAAACCGGTGTTGTTGTAACGGGATGAGTTGTACGTGAACGTGACGTATGGCAAAGTGCTGTCCCAGTCCCGATGATCGTCAGACACGCACACCGCCAACATATTGGTTAAGCTGCAGTTCAGCCTCCCGCTGAGCCCGTTGGTCTGCAGGTGGTATGCAGTAGTGAGCTTGTGCTCGGCAGAAGAGGAACGAAGAAGGTCATTGGCAAGTTTGGACAAGAAGTAGCGGCCTTGGTCTGTGAGCAGTTGCCTAGGGGCACCATGATGAAGGATAACGTCATGAAGCAAGAAATCGGCGACATCAGTGGCGCAACTAGTCGGCAAAGCTCACGTGATGGCGTACGCATAGCATAATAAAGGGAAAATCAGACATCCACCTGTCAACCGCATAGCATAGTCGTCAACCGCATAGCAACGTCAACCGCATAGCATAGTCGGTCGAAACTGCGACCCACCTCTTCCTTGAAGTAGACGTAGACGTAGGGAATGGGCCGAGGAGGTTGAGACCAATGCGGTAGAACGGCTTCTAGCGTATCTTAATAGGCTGTAGAAGGCCCGCACGTAAAGCCTGTTTCACATGCTGCGACTAGAACGGCGAAAATCGGTGCAGTCGCACGCGTCGCAATGCGATTTTTAGAGGGCCCATTTCACATGACTGCGATTTAAACAGTGCGACTGGTGGGACACCCAGGGTTACTTACTGCCAGGTGTCGTGGCACACGCTGCATAATTCTTTTATTGTAATAAATAAAACGTTTGCATTATAATATTGTTACGGGGTTAAAACAGTCAGATGTATATTTACAGGATATTTACAATAATTGTAGCAGCTGACAACATGGTAGACAGCGCGCGAAGTCCAGAGCGTCGTCTTCTTCTGACCAAGATTAAAACATCTTCTTCGTCAGCGTGTCACATGATCACCGGCGGCTGAAGCACCGGCTCGGTGCTGGTTAGGAGGCGGGCGAGTAGTACAACTTAAGACGCCCGACGTGGACCACGTCGGAGCGATATTGAGCCACGGTTGGCTCAAGAGGGGTGATTTCGCACGTGACGTGAGCTACTTGACGCAACCCACGCCAAGGGCCAGAGTAGCGTGAAAGTAACTTCTCCGAGAGGCCAACGCGTCGCGACGGCGACCAAAGGAGAACCAGGGCGCCCGGTGTGTAATGGACGTCACGATGGCGGGCATCATATAAGCGCCGCTGATTGTTCTGCGACTCCACAAGTCGACGTCGGGCAATATGGCGTGATTCTTGTGCTTTGAGTGTGGCTTCACGAGCGTACTCGGATGTGGAATTCACACTAGCAGGCAGAACGGTGTCGAAAGGTAGCGTAGGGTCGCGGTCAAACAAGAGGAAGAATGGAGAGAAGCCTGCGGTATGATGGCGAGACGAATTATTGGCGAAAGTAACGAGCGGCAGCGCAACGTCCCAGTCGCGATGGTCAGCGGAGAAATACATGGCCAGCATGTCAGTAAGGGTGCCGTTAAGGCACTCGGTTAGACCGTTCGTTTGTGGTTGGTAAGCAGTAGCAAGTTTGTGTTTTGTCGCGCATGAGTGTAGAATGTCATTGACAACTTTAGAAAAGAAAGTAGCGGCTTCGGTCGGTGAGGAGTTGTCGAGGGGCGCCGTGATGAAGGATGACGATCTCTAGGAGGTAGTCGGCGACATGGGTTGCACAGTGTTACGACTTGGCACCGGTGCCACCACTATTACGACTTTGAGGTGGTCCCGTAGCGCTCGTCACCCGTTTCGTGACAGAGCGTTGGTAGCGAAGACTCCGAGTCAGGCGTCGGTGAGAATAACAAAAGGGACTTTATACACAATATACAGGTCATTATACAGGACATCAACGGATCGGCACTGGGGCCGAGAGCTCACAGCAAACGCGACTGTTCCCGCATGGCGACGTCCGGCGAAAACGCGTGACACATCTCACTCCAGTCGAGAGCGGCACTGGCTCCCGGTGGGTCGGCGGATCCGGTTTTATAGGCGGCGCGTCGCGGCTTATAAGCCCCGAGAAACCATTGTCACTCAAACGGCCCAATACAAAGCCAGCACTCGACGGTCGTCCGAGAGGTCCAACCAGCGACCGCGCTGGCCACCCGGTTCAAAGTTCGCGCGCGCGGTGACCTCCAGGAAAAGGAGGTGCGGCGCCGGGCTGTCTGGCACTTGGTGGCACGTTTGGACATGTTGCTAGCCGATACTTCTCCGCAGGACAGCGCTGCCTGACGGCTCAGCATCTTGACTTGTCAAGGGAGAATTAGGGCGCTGTGCCTTTCGGCGCAGCCCCGGGTTTGTCCAAAGGGCGCTCGCAGGATAAATTCTGCATCTTGTAGATTCGGAATCCGGGCTGGTGGTAATGGCACAACAGCATCCCCGCCCTCAGATAAGGCGCCGGGAAGACGAGCTGCCTCCACGTGGCTCGGATGCCAGGCGCGCACGTTCGTCAGGCTCGTCCAAGTTCACGTCCAGTGTCGGGACGCCAGGTAACTTCACGTGCCCAGGTCCGACTCGCCAGAACAGGAGCTCTGCTCACCGCGTTGTCGCCAAGGCACCTCGACCAGCTCCGCTCGGGTCGTTCCTAAGCCCTTGCTTCTCGCCACTGGTCCCGGTTGGTCGTTCTGCAGCTTGCAAAACCGACCGGCAAAAGGCAACACCCAACACGAACAAGTGCCCTCTGTCTCCCGTCAAACACCAGACAAGGCCATAATCCAAATCAACCTAACTAAATTGCTATCCCTCTTTTTTCTCCCGCTGCAACAAGAGGCAGGTGTACGATCTGGTACACAAGGCTCAAACAACCAGTTTTCAAATTAACAACACACCAAAATATCAGGAACAATTAATAATCAGCAATAATAATGGCAAATAGAATGGTCCCCTTGAAATCACTTGGACCGAAAACATACTACTGAGGAAGCAAGTGAGGTCGCGGAATCAGAGGCTGCTTATATTTGCGACCCTGCTTATCCGTGCAGCGGCGGTACAATAAGCCAGATTCCTTGCAAAATGAAACCCTCTTTTTTTCACTCCCCGTTTGACGCTCTTCCTCAGATCGGCTAGTGAACAGTCTTCCTGTTGCTCGCGAATCAGTTTCCCTTTCAACTACAGCCAGCTCCGGCCGGCTGGCGGAAACCGGAGCGAGTGTGGAGCCCGCGTCGCCTAACTGTGGCGTCGCGTCCATATCGCGGCTAGCACTGCACGTGTCACTCCCACTCACTTCCAGGACACGCTCGCCCAGGCCAGCCTCCGAGCTCTGCCTCTCCCGTGCCTGCTCGCCACTCAAGTTACCTTGATCGGTCCGTGTGCCGCACCGCTGTTCGCTCACCGACGCAAAGTCAAGTTCCCTCGACAGTGGGCGCGCTTTGGATCGCGTGAGGGCCATGTACGCCACGTCGGCAAAGAATGATTTGCCCTGATCCTTCAGCAGCTGCTCCGAGCTATTTGAGAAGAGGTAGGAAAAGTGCTCCGGGAGGGCGGCAGACACAGCGACTTCTGTGTTAAGTTTCCCAAACTCTCCTTCAATGATAACCGTTGCGATCGGTAAACAGACACTCTCCTCCTCGGCCACTTGCCGTATCCTAGCGCACTCTCCCGTAAAATCACTCGAGGAGACGAAAGACGGGTGGACAACGTCCATAGTTGCTGCAGAGTCCCGAAGTGCACGGCACTTCTTACCGTTTACCTTAATTTCCTGCATATACGGCTCCAATAGTCGTATGCCTTTGTGAGTTTCCTGTATTGTTGCAAAAGCAATTTTCTCTTCGCAGTTCGCAGCTATGTGCCCTTGCTTTTTGCAATTGTAGCAAGTTAACGGCTTCCGTTTTTCAAAAGAACGCGTCGTATCGTTTCGCTGTTTTGTTGCAAAAGCAATTTTCTCTGGGCAGTTCGCAGCGATGTGCCCTTGCTTTTTGCAATTGTAACATTTCCGTTTTTCGGGCTTTCCGGAAAACCCATCTCTCCTATCTGCTTTTTCTACGCGCACTGCCTTGCTGTGAGAGCTGCGGCGGGTGTAATACTCTTCCGCTAACTCTGCTGCCTTGTTTAGCTTAACCTCCTTTAGCCTATCTTGCAGCCAGAGCCGAACATCCTCATCAATGCAACGGTAGAACTGCTCCAACGCGATGCATTCGACGATTTTGTCGTGGTCGTCGTAAACCTCTTCGCCCTTCAGCCATTCCACCAGGTCGGCTTTTAGACGAAACGCGAAGTCAACATTCGACTGCTTGCCCTTTTTTGCATACCGGAACCTCTGCCGGGAAGCTTCGGGCGACAATTTGTACTTCCGCAGTAGCGCTTCCTTCACATCACTGTAGCTCTCAAATGCCTCTTTCGATAAGCAAGTTATTACGTCTGATGCCTCCCCAGGAAGCAAGGCTAACAGATTCTCTGCCCAGAGGGATCGCTCAATGCTATTCCGTTCGCACACGTGCTCAAATTTCACAAAGTATTTGGCCATATCCTCTCCGACGACAAAGGGTGGAAGTTGATCGCGTATTCGTGGAACGTTAGAAGTAAGACTAGGCGCCGGCGAGCTATTTCGGGTCTCCAACTCTTTCATTTTAAGCTCGTGCTCGCGACGTTCCCTTTCTGCCTGCCACTCCCGACGTTCCTTTTCTTTCCTTTGCTCCTCGCAACGTTCCTTCTCCCTCTTTTCCTCCTCGCGACTTTCCTTTTCTTTCCTTTCCTCCTCGCAACTTTCCTTCTCCTCCCTTTCCCGACGTTCATTGATATCCGCCCAGGCCTCTTCGGCTTCCTCAGCCGTTACGTCCCCATCCTCATGACCTCAAGGATCGCATTCTTTCTTTTAGTTGAGCAAAACTCAATGCCCAACTCCTCACAAATTTGGAGAAGTTCCTTGACCTTGTACTTCTCCATCGTTCACACTGTCCTCCTGCTGTTTACCCTTTTTGAATATACCTGCCGTACGCTACTATAATGCTACTAGTAAGACATCCGCAAGTATTTCACACACTGCCCTGTTTACCCCCTCAGCATCCCCTGGTTTTCAAAACACTCTCACTAGGCTTGAAACACACAAGGTTAACACAATGCAACACCAAATCCTTCCCTAAGCTACTATAACCTGTGTCAGAGAAAGTCTGGTGTTTGAGGTAAACTTCAGGCACTCACCGCGCCGAGGTAGCCGATGCCGGTCAATCCCGTAGCTGCCATCCACTGTTACGACTTTGCACCAGTGCCACCCCTATTACGACTTTGAGGTGGTCCCGTAGCGCTCGTCACCCGTTTCGTGACAGAGCGTTGGTAGCGAAGACTCCGAGTCAGGCGTCGGTGAGAATAACAAAAGGGACTTTATACACTATATACAGGTCATTATACAGGACATCAACGGATCGGCACTGGGGCCGAGAGCTCACAGCAAACGCGACTGTTCCCGCACGGCGACGTCCGGCGAAAACGCGTGACACATCTCACTCCAGTCGAGAGCGGCACTGGCTCCCGGTGGGTCGGCGGATCCGGTTTTCCAGGCGGCGCGTCGCGGCTTATAAGCCCCGAGAAACCATTGTCACTCAAACGGCCCAATACAAAGCCAGCACTCGACCGTCGTCCGAGAGGTCCAACCAGCGACCTCGCTGGCCACCCGGTTCAAAGTTCGCGCGCGCGGTGACCTCCAGGAAAAGGAGGTGCGGCGCCGGGCTGTCTGGCACTTGGTGGCACGTTTGGACATGTTGCTAGCCGATACTTCTCCGCAGGACAGCGCTGCCTGACGGCTCAGCATCTTGACTTGTCAAGGGAGAATTAGGGCGCTGTGCCTTTCGGCGCAGCCCCGCGTTTGTCCAAAGGGCGCTCGCAGGATAAATTCTGCATCTTGTAGATTCGGAATCCGGGCTGGTGGTAATGGCACAACAGCTTGTCGGAAGAGCCCGTGTGATTGCATATCGGGTAGCGTAGTCTGTTGCTACAGCAATCTACTTGCTTACGGAAGCAGACGTAGGAAAAGGGCCTAAAAGATCAACACCTACACGTAAGATTGGTTCTGATGGTACGTCGAGTGGTTGAAGGTGACCAGCAGGGAGTGTGGTCGGCTTTTTGCGTCGTTGACAAAGGTCACACGCAGTGACATAACGGCAGACGTCACGGTATAGACCAGGCCAAAAGAAGCGCCGACGAACACGGTCATAAATCCGTGACACGCCAAGGTGACCTGCAGTCAGTACATCATGAAGCTGGGCGAGAACAGTCTGACGCAGATGCTCAGGCACAACAAAGAGTCGGTCAGGGCCGTCCGGGCGCATGTTAGAGCGGTACAATATACCATCTTGAAGTTCAAACATGCGAAGGGAAGTATCGGGCTTCGTTGAAGTGAGCCGTTGAATAAGGTGTTGCAGGAGGCGTCCCGACGTTGTTAGGCTCCAATATCGCGAAAAGCAGCCAGAGAGCGAACGGTGAGAGGTATGCCGGCGGCAGAAACGTCAGGATGGTCGACAGGATGGCGCGACAAGCAGTCCGCATCTTGGTGTAACCAGCCGGTCCTGTTACAACTGAATAGTTGTATTCTTGAAGGCGCAGAGCCCAGCGGCCAAGGCGCCCTGAAGGATCTTTGAGGGACGAAAACCAACACAGAGCGTAGGGATTAGTGATGACTGTGAATTGGCGGCCGTATAAATAGGGGCAGAATTTACCCACTGCCCAAACCAGAGCCAGACACTCGCGTTCGAAGATAGAATAATTGCGCTCAGCAGAGGAAAGAAGGCGGCTGGTGTAGGCAATAACGCGTTCTCACCCTTGTTGTTTCTGTGCCAAGATAGCTCCAATACCGTGGCCACTGGTATCGGTACGGACCTCTGTTGGAGCTGACGCATCAAAGTGAGCGAGAATGGGCGGGGACGTGAGCAGCCCAATGAGCTCGGTGAAAGCACCAGTTTGCTCAGGGCCCCAAATGAATGCAGCGCCTTTCTTGAGGAGCTGATTGAGAGGGCGCGCAGCGTTCGCAAAATTTCGGACTAACCGGCGGAACTAGGAGCAAAGGCCCAAGAAGCTGCGAACATCCTTGGCACATGTTGGCACGGGAAAGTCTTTCACTGCCCGTATTTGATCGTGATGAGGAAGTACACCAAAGATTCGACGAGATGCCAGAGCACAGAAATTTCACGACGACCGAAGTGGCACTTGCATGAATTTAGTTGTAGCCCCGCCTGACGGAAAGTAGATAGTGTCGTCGATAGGCGTTCGAGGTGTGTCGCAAAAGTCGGAGAAAAAGCGATCATGTCGTCCAGGTAACATAGGCAGATGGGCCACTAGAAACCGTAAACCGTGTAGGATAGCGTCCATCGTTCGTTCAAATGTGGCCGGGGCATTACATAAACCGAAAGGCATCACTTTGAACTGATACAGGCCACCGGGAGTAATAAAAGCTGTCTTCTCGCGGTCCATGTGATCGACGGCAATTTGCCAGTAGCCGGAGCGAAGGTCGATGGATGAAAAATATTGTGCTCCATGCAGGCAATCCAGGGCATCGTCAATGCGTGGTAGCGGATTGACGTCTTTCTTTGTTACCTTGTTGAGGTGTCGATAATCGACGCAAAATCGCCAACTGTTGTCCTTCTTTTTAACTAGTACAACAGGGGATGCCCATGGGCTGCAAGAAGGTTCGATGATGTCTCGAGAAAGCATATTGTCCACTTCATGTTGGATGATATGTCGCTCAGTAGACGAGACGCGGTAGGGTCGCCGATGGATTGGGCTCGCATCACCGGTATTTATTCGATGTTCTACGACAGAGGTTTGTCCTAGAGGGCGCTCTCCAAGGTCGAATATGTCCCAGAATGAGGCAAAAGAGGCAACGTAGTTCTTGAGCACGCTGGGGCGGAAGATCGCGAGTAATCATTTTGGCCTACCATGGCCTACCATTGAAGTCTGAAGGGACAGGGGAGAAGCAAGAGTTGAACACGAGGCGCTGTCATAAGTTAAAGCTGAAATGTGGTAGTTTCTGGCTGGCGTTATTTGCGCCAGGGATATTCCGCGCGGGAGTACTTGTGTACAGAGTCCAAAGTTCGCAAGCGGAAGGCAGGACGTGTTATCCGAAATGGTAATGACGGTGTGAGGAAAAGCGACGTTACGCGAGAGCAGGACATCCGGATTAGGGGATACGATGTAGTCACCGGCTGGTACAGCTGGAACGGGGGAGACACCTATGTAGGTAACGGCACGGTGAAGGAGGCGAATATGCTCTGTGTAAGATAGGCGTATCGGAGCACTATCGGGAGGGTGAATAGCAGCAGGTAGAGCGACTTGCACAACGCCAGCAGAACAGTCGATCAAAGCGGAATGTGTAGACAGAAAGTCAAGGCCCAGGATGAGGAGGTGCTCTAGAATGTAAAATAAAACAGAAGTATGATGTCCGGTGACACTCGCGCGAGCCGGACACGTGCCAATACCGGCTGGTGTTCCACCGTCGGCGACTTGGACCACAGGTGACGGGGCAGGAGTGAGGACTTTCTTGAGACGATGCCGATGCTGAGCATTCATCACAGATACGTGCGCGCCAGTGTCAATCAGCGCCGCGACAGGTACACCATCCACGTTCACTTTAAGGAGGTTCCGATGTGTGGACAAGGTTAGAAGAGGAATTTTGCGTCAGGTAGGTTTGGCAGCAAAACCTCCAGGTGTTGCACCCGTTAGTTTTCCTGAAGGGTGCACCGGAAGGAGCTAGGGGACGGTCATCGGTGAGATGGGGGCGATCGGGAGAAGCGGCGACGTGGGGAAGGAGAGCGGCTAGAGCGAGTAGGAAGAGAAGTGTCGCCAGAATTTACTGGCTGCGTTTGCGGGGCGAACCGAGGAGCGGCATGACGGCCGTGGGATGGGTAGTAGAACCAGCGGGTCGAATTCTACGAAGACCGGCAGTGACGTGGAATATGGCCGATGCGGCCACAACTGAAGCATATAGGCCTGTCGTCTGGAGTACTCAATTCGGCCGGGTTGTGATACCGAGCTGGTGCATTCAGGCTGCGTGTGCGTATGATAGTGCTGGACGGAGTGTAGTCAGGCCGATTAATTGAGCAGACGTTGGTCAAGCCAACGTTGACCAATTCTTGGCGCACGACGGACTGGATCAATGAGACGGTCGCCTGGAAATTGTCGGGGCCATGGGTTGGGGTCGTGACAGGAGATGCGGCTTCTATTTCACGTCGGATGATATGTAGGATGTCATCAGAGCGATTGGGCGTGGGCGGACTGCGGAGGTCTTCGCAGGTGGACGTAGCAGCCGTGTTGGGAAGGCGGGGAAATGGCTGGGCAATGTGGCGACTCTTGGCTTCTTCAAACCGCCGGCATTAGGTAATAATGGCTTGCACAGTGGAAGAATTCTTGAACACAAAGAGATGGAAGGCATCATATACTATGCCCTTAATGACATGTGCAACCTTATCAGGTTCGGACATCTTCGTATCCACTTTGCTGCACAGAGCGAGCACGTCCTGGATGTACGTGAGGTAGGATTCAGTGCTCGTCTGTACACGCGAAGCGAGGTCATTTTGGGCGGCGCGCTGACGTCCAACAGGCTTGCCAAACAAATCTTTGAGCTTCTGTATACAAATGTCCCAGCTGGTAAGTTCCTCCTCGTGGGTCTGAAACCAGACGCGTGCCGTGCCCACGAGGTAAAAAATCAAATTAGCGAGCATGATGGTCTGGTCCCAGTGGTTGCTGGCACTCACCCGCTCATATAGTTGAAGCCAGTCTTCAACATCCGTGTCTTCGGTGCCAGAAAAGTTTCCTGGGTCGCGGGGTTGTGCTAGAATGACGGTGGGCGTAGGTGCCGACGGGCCCGAAGCATCCTCGCCTTGAGCTGGCATTGTAGATGCAGCCAAGGAGCGCGCGCTGCGTAAATCCGTCTTGATAATGATCCCGCAACCTCCACAAAATATGTTACGGTGTTAAAAACAGTCAGACGTATATTTACAGGATATTTACAATCATTGTAGCAGCTGACAACACGGTAGACAGCGCGCGAAGTCCAGAGCGTCGTGTTCTTCTGACCAAGATTAAAACATCTTCGTCAGCGTGTCACAATATTATTGACTTTTCTTGATTAAGAGCAAATATGCACGTTTAGTAATTTAAAGACGTGTTAGTTAAGATTTGTTTTCGAGTGCGCAACGGCAGTTTCTGAAGTTCAGTGTGACATGGCGCACGTAAACAGCTGTTCGCAGGTGGTTCAGCGCTGTGTGTTGTCACACCTGCCGTGTTTTCATATGACCGTTCCGTTCTGCCTGCACTACAAGAATCTACAAGATAACCTATCGACAAGTTCATATAACTACCCTCACCGCATATGCAGTATTCAGAATTCGGCTGCCACGAAGTCGTCGTGTCAGCCCAACAAGATCCTCGCGCTACCCGTGCTCGGCGTCAACTTCTGGAGAAATGATGCGTGTATGTTGCTCGTGATTGCGCATATACGGTGCCTGCTCCTAGCCATATTCTTGCGCCAAACGCAACGAGAAGCACCAACCCAAAGCCCACGTGTGCCCCTGAACGATGCCGCAAATGATATGTGTGATTACTGAACGTGGAATGAAAATTGTGCTGTGAAATTCAACCTTAGCGCTAGCCAGGTTCGTCTATCGCCGTGCGTGTGCTGCGAATATATATATATATATATATATATATATATATATATATATATATATATATATATATATATATATATATATATATATATATATATGGGAGTCCTTTCTAAATATTTCTAAAGGCGCAAAAGCGACGCATAAAGTGTTTTGAGCAGTTACCGTCACTTTTGTAGAAACCTGTACATTGTAATTAAGCATTCTAAAAGACGCTTCTCGTCCACTTTGTTGTCCTGTGTCTCGCGCTGTTAGCACAATCTGGACTTCTAACAAGACGACCATATCAATACGCGCTATCCCTAATGCATGATCGTAGGCACATGGCAGGCGCACTTGCCGTAGGGTTTGCCGTAGTAGTTCTGCGGAAACCCGCAAGGTAAAGAGAAGTAATTAATAAAGGGAAAATCGGACGATTTCCCCTATATACATTACTGTCCGATTTTGTCCGATTTTCCCTTTATTAATTACTTCTATCCACCTTGCGGGTTTCCGCAGAACTACTACGTCAAACACTTGCCTTTGCTTCGTGTTGTCGACGAATTCGACTTCGCCCTGCCATCTGCTGGCCGCCTGGTTAGCTCAGATGGTAGAGCGGCTGCCCCGGAAAGGCGGTGGTCCCGGGTTCAAGTGCCCGACCAGGACGAATTTTTCTTCAACTCTGAGGCTTTTCATTCGAGGAACCCGTATGGGTTTCCTTTGTAGCAATTGCTACGAACGGGTGGATGTCCGATTTTCCCTTTATTAATTGCCGTGGGGGTTTTCAGCTTTCTGCTCAGCTTCGCACGCCGCTCACGGTTAGCCTGTTTTGTGGAAATAAATATTATGTTATTAGATATTATAGTTTCTTCACTGTAATTTATAGCAATCATCCAGATTTATTAATCTAGTCATGCATTTAACCTGTATTAGATCAATATTGTTATGACATGCTTAGGGGAGTTACTTGAAACTAGATTTCTCAGCCAGAGAAAGTACAAATGAAAGTCTCAATGTTTATTCCAATTCGATATTCCTAGACAGATTATATTGGTAGAATTTTATGCCTGCTTTCATTTCCTGCAATTCAATGTTCAGAGCTGGAAAAACGGATTCCTTTTCTTGCTGTCAAAAGGCTGCTTTACTTTCCATAGCAAGCTATAATTATTCATTTCGAAAGTGTTAAGCAATATCTCTAAGCTTATCAGTGAGTTTTTGTTCCACAAACACAATTAGGTTTTCTTTCTCCCTCTCACTGACAGCCATGGAATGAAACTGTTCACTTTCATAAGTATCAGAATGCAAACATTCTGGAGTTGGTCCTGAGCCTTTGTCTGCATCCTATAGTGTGCGTGTTTGTATCGAGTTCTGGTGTTGGAATCGCAGTGATCTACGCATATTTTTATACTGCAACAAACAAAGTTATTGAACTTTGTTTTCAAATCTGCAATGTGGCCATGCAGTAACGACGACAGTAATAAGCAAAAAATAAATTCCAGATCCAGTGTACGTGTTGGAATCTATGCGAAGTGAAGTTTTTGTCAAGTGGTCAATTAAATGTTGTTAAAGTAACCGAGATATACACAATTTGTCTTATTTTCAACAATCCAACATGTAATCTTTTGCAAGGTTTGCTTATGCACATCATAAGTCACAACCTTAATGTCATGTAATCTTTATGCACTACACAGTTCACAAACTATACCGAAATGCAAACGGCAGTTAATGTAGATGCACACTTGGAGACATCAACACAGTGACGTTTGTTGAGCAAGGAATGGTGCGAGGTGTATGCAAATGAATGAATGACATGTGCTTATGTACTTATTTATTTATATACCTCGCAGGCTGCAAGGTCGGAGTATTAGGTGAGGGGGAATAAAAAAGTACCTACAAAAGGAAGAAGGGCACAGCATTAAGAAAAAAACCAGCAAAAAAAGCAGCACCACTACAATGCACCAACTAGCCCAAAGTGTTTTACTGGCACAACGTTATACAATACTTAACAAACAATAACAGAAAAAATTACTGCCCATGCGCCCTGCACAGATGGTAAACCAGCGAAGCTGAAATGTGCGGCCCCGGTGTTTATCACTGGGTTAATTCCAACGGTTTATTCAAGTCTTTCTATATTATTGGTTATGTCTGTGTTTCTTAATGAGGTTACGCACACGTTTGGCTTGGGTTTATCACATTGTTTATTTGTAATGCCACACATCGCGCTTCGCATAACCACCATCATGAAGGGTGCAATGAATGGCATGGCATGGCAAGAACTTTATTTTAGTCCAGAGAAACTAGGGTCCATGGGCACAAGCCCCCAGGCTAAGTCGGTGGCTCCGCCCACGTAGGCACCGGTAGGCCAAAGGCTTTCCCGATGTCGTGAGCTCTCCGGACGGCCAGGAGTTGATCTTGGAGGACTTCGCTGGATATGCGCCGACTCCAGTCCTCCTCACTGTTGAGATCCGAAGCCCTTTGGTTGGGGCACAGCCAGAACATATGATCAAATAGACACGGAGTGTGTCCACAACTTTTACCTTCCGCGGGAAAATCCTGGTCAATTTTGTTAAGGACAAAAGGTGTGGGATAAGATTTAGTTTGAATCCTTCTTAATGTGACTGCCTGAGCTCGGTTGAGCTTCTGATGGGGGGGGGGGGATAAAACCTCCTGCCGTCCCTATAGTGTGAGGTGATCTCGTGAAAAGTAGTAAGTGGGTCTTTGTAGGAGCCGCAGTCATCCTGGAGCAGTTCCTGATCTGATGCGCGGCATGTGAGATCTCGCACAGCAGAGTGAGCTTGCTCGTTAGGATTGCAGCCATTGGGGCTGACCGAGTGGCCCTGATAAGCCGGAAAGCAGACTAGGTGTGAGCTATCCAGTTGGTCGTAATTATGAGTATTAATACTGTGTATAAGTAACTTGTGTGCTTCCATTGAGACGAAGCCGGCTGAGTAACTCCTAATAGCTGTACGGGAATCGGAGAAAATCGTGGAGCCTCTCCTCATTGTAATTGCAAGTGCTATGCTTGCTTCTTCGGCGGCATGAATGGAGCTCGTTCTTAGTGACGCCGCGCTTACTAATTTACCGCTCTCATCGACCACGGCAATAGCGTAGCGGTTGCCCGATCCATAACTAGTTGCATCGACAAAAAGAGCTGAGCTGTGTTGTTGGTGCAGTTTACCCAGAATGCATTTGGCCCTGGCGTGCCTTCTGCCCTTGTTGTGGACAGGATGAATATTTCTAGGTATGGGGTCTACAACTAATTGTGTCTCCACATCCTTGGGTATTTTGAACTTAGAGACGTCTCCTCCTCGAGGCAGTATTCGGACTTCATCTAGAATTTTGCACCCTGGCTTAGTGTTGGAGAGTCTTGCAATTTGTGACATCGAATGTGCCTCAATGAGCTCATCTATAGTGTCATGAAGTCCTAACTTCTTGAGGAGTTCGGTACTCGTTCCGTGCGGGAGTCCCAGAGCCCTTTTGAGTCCGGAGCGTATAAGTGCGTTTAGCTTAGCCTTCTCTCCTTTCCCCCAGTTCAGGTATGATGCAATGTACGTCACATGACTGACGAAAAATGCATGATATGCTCTGATGAGATTGTCCTCCTTGAGGCCTGCATTTCGATTTGAGACCCTGCCCAGGAGCTTTATGTTGGCCTGACCTGTGAGACGGTTCAGGGCCGTAGCATTACAGCTCCTTGCGTCAATGAGAAGACCCAGAATTTTAATTTTCTCTACTCTGGGTATCACCCGTCCTGCGTTGTCTGTGATTTTATTTGGCAGAGTTTCTAAAGGCGCAAGGTTTCTAACACCTTGTCTCCCCTGTCTAAAGAGTAGCAGCTCAGATTTACTAGGTGATAGCCTGAGTCCGGTGCCCTTAAGGAAGGAATCTGTGGTGTCTACCTCTGCCTGTAGTGTCTGCTCTAGTGCTGCGAGTGACCCCCTTGGGACCCACACTGTGATATCGTCAGCGTATATGACGTGCCCCAAGCTCGGGATTTTGGACAATTCCTCCGACAGCCTGTGCATGGCAATGTTAAAGAGGAGTGGGGACAATACTGAACCTTGTGGTGTGGCGTTGTTGCCTAAATAGTATGGACCGCCTGTGACTATCCCGAGTTTGACCCGAGCTGTCCGATTAGCTAGAAAGGACCTCAGATAATTGTAAAAATTGCTTCCCAGGTTCAAGGTTGAGATTTCGTGTAGTATATGTTTATGTGCAACCGTATCAAATGCTTTGATAAGATCCAGACCTAGGAGGCCTTTTACGTCCCTGCTAGGGTCGTCAATAATAGCCCGTTTGATCATGAGCATGGCGTCCTGTGTGGATAATGCCCTCCGAAAGCCTATGGGATTGTGCCTGAAAGGTCCTGGTTTTCTATGTGTTCTATTATTCTGTTATGAATAGCATGTTCGGCTACTTTGTCAATACAGGATGTAAGTGATATGGGCCTGAGGTTCACTTTTGTTAGTGGTTTGCCGGGTTTTGGTATAAACGTCACCTTGACTTCCCTCCATTCCGGTGGGACAGTGCCGGATCTCCAGTGACTATTAATTTTGACCATGATTATGCCTATGGAATCATCGTCCAGGTTTCGCAAAAGTTTATTTGTGATGCCATCCGGACCCGAGGCAGATCTCCCGTTTAAATTAAAGAGTACATGCCTTATCTCAGCTGCAGTGAAGTCACTGTCCAAGGCCGGTTGCGATATTCCGGAGTAAGGTTCGCTTATTTCTTCTTCGTTTTCATATTCATTTTTAAGTGGCAGGTACATGTGTGCGAGGTCGTTTGCGACCTCTCTTGCTGTCCGCCCTATAGTTATCTGTTTATTGACGAGTCTGTTTATGGCGAGGTTTGTAGTACCTCTGGAGAGCTTGTCATTAAGTAGGCTCTTCAATAGATTCCATTTGCCTCCTCTGCGCAATCTGCCGTCTGTTTCTGAGCAAGTTTCGTCCCATTGTTGACGTGAAAGTTGAGCCGCGTATGTTTCGATATCAGGATTAACTTGGGCGATCTTGGCTCTAAGTGTTCTATTAAGTCTGTGACTCTTCCATCTGGTTAGAAGGGAATGGTTCAGTGTAATAATTTAGCGGGTTCATCAGTCTTTCTGAATTATGTTACGCATTTGTGTTATGTAATGCGTTAATCAAAGTATTTATGGCTCGGTTATGCACTGTAGCTACCAAGTGACACAATGGGGCTGCACATTTCATTTAATTAAATACAGGGACACATTTTTGAACCTATAGGGAAGTCGAAGAGACACAGCTGCACGCGCGCTCTGCTGTGAAAGAGAAACGACATCACTATTGGTATAGCCAATGGCCCACCACACTTTTGCTGCTATATAATTGTGACGTAATGATCTTGGCTTAACCCCGTCCCCCTCTGTGTCCCTTCCCTGCAATAATACGTAGATGAACGTATATGTTTTAAATGCATAAGCATTTGTATGTCTACCCAACAAGAAATTTCTCTGTCCATCATGTACGACGAATGCAATGGCTACACACTGCAATACCCCCACACTAGGGTTGTTGTGATCGGACCACGAGTGTTTCGCCTAGGCATATAGAGCTTCACTGTAGAAAGAATGAACAGCTTTCTGCTAGAGACCAAGACGATCATGAGGCGTAGTAAGAAATGAAAGTTTATTGAACATGCCGAGTAACTGCTGGTTGACAAGCAATAAATCGAAGTTACACAAAAAGCAGAAGCAAATACTGATGTGCGTCCATACAGATCCCAACAGGAAATGCATCCATCTCTGAAAGTGTAACAGAGGTCATGCTGACACAAGGTTCTCCCAGTGTCTTTGCACCTACAGCTTCCATAATTTCTCTAGGCAGCCGATCTCTACAGAATGCTAGCTTCTTCCTCTACAATGCACTCTCGACATCTGAGCGTGCATTGTCGAGAAAGAAGCTAGAATTCTGTGCAGATCGGCTGCCTAGAGAAATTGTGGACGCTGTAGATCTAAAAACGCCGGGAGAATCTTGTCAGCATGGCCTCCGTTAAAAATGGATGCATTTCCTGTGAGGAAACACACCTTAATTTTTTCTTGTCATTTTTGTGTGTGTTCGGTTTATTGCTTGTCAGCCAGCATTTACTCGGCGTGTACATTAAAATTTGGTTGTTAGATCATCTCGGTCTTCTTGTTCGTCCTATGTGTTCTCTGGTGCAGCTTGCAGCCACGCTATTCTTTATTTTTTAGATTGCAACACGTCACTTTAGTGGCCCTCACGATGCTTCTGTGTAGCTTACAATATCTTTTATTTGGCCAATGTAGCAAGAATTTATAGTATGAAGCAGTAAGAACAGGGTACGCTAACTTCTAACTAAAAGGTTTATTGTGAAAATGCAGTGGTTTACAAAGGTTACCCGAAAGTAGTACAGCAATAAAACCTGATAAAATCTAATGCTTGATGAAACCAGACATAAAAACGGTAAAGGGAGAAAATACATATGAATATACAAGTCCAGGGAAAAACATTTTCATCACCAAGTGCGCATGTGGCTACCTTCCAAGAAACTCTTTTTTTTTCAATGGCATGGAACTGGAAGAGTGTGCTTGCAGAAGCAAGCTGTCAGCCTGTCTATTGGAATAAGAACAGTGTTTCTTGAAAGGTACTGGTATGCAGGATTGGCAATTGTAATGATTTTCTTCCTGCACTTGGAATTTTTCTGTATTTTCTTTCGGTAGCATTTTTACTTTTGTTTGGCTGCATCAAACACCAATTTTTGCTAGCCTTCAAAGATGTCTTTTTTTCTGGTAAATTGTATAACTCGCCACATTTTTCAATGAACCTAAGTTGGAAGTTAGTTCTCGTCCATCTCTAGTGTCATCCTGTTGATACGGATTCATGCTATGCACTCTTGCAATATTTGTGTGTGTGTGTGTGTGTGTGTGTGTGTGCGTGCATGCGCACGCGTTGATTTGGATGTGAAATCGGGCCCTTCGGCGGAGGTATCTTTCTTCTGTGCAGCCTCATGAATTCCTTAACTATAGTGCAACAGGAATACGATGGAAAAGAACGAAGTGAACACACAGAGTACTTCGCTCTTGTCCGTTGTCTATCTGTTGCCCTTTAGTTAATGAAAACACACCAACTCCTCTAGTTTTAAGTTCTTATGTCGGGCTTATAAGCCCGCTTGTGTCATGGAATACCTGCATGGCTGTGTATCCTGTAATTTAATTCTTGGCCATGTGCTTGCAAGTCGCGTCTCAATCGCCTGATTTTCCTGCCAGTCGCGTGTGATGTGCAGGCCCAGACAGTTTCTGGTGAATTCATGCAGGTGTGCAGGGTGTAATTTGCACTACAAGTGCTGCTTTGATTGCTTTCAGTTCAGCTTTTCTATGTGTAGGATGAGCTGGGAATAGTACTCGCTTATATGGGGTTTAATTTTATGTAGTGTCATACTACTGTTACACTGCTATTGCCACATCAGTGTACTATATGTACCTGATGTTCGCTTGCATCTTCATGATTAGCAGCCTCCTCTGTCTGTTTGGCAGTTGCATATAGTCTAGTGGCCTAATTGCTTGCCCCCATATTGCACAGTATGGGCCTATTGTGTTGGAAGTTCAGGTGCTCCCGAGGTTGTTTCTAAAGGGAGGGGCAGTCGTCTTTGCATCTCATATGCTAGCTGGCCTAGTATCTTGGGACCACGTTCTGAGCTCTTGAGGCAATGAATTTGTGCTGCAGGCTGCAACTCTACTCTGTCTAGGTGTTTGTTAGTTTGCTCTTTCTCATAGAGGTCTTCAGCCTTGGTAAAGACGGAAACACCTGTTATTACCCGATGCCTGTATTTGATTAGTTGTCTTTTTTGTCCGCTGCTGGTAATTCATACCGTACAATACATTGAACACAAGCACAGCATCTGCGACTTTCCATAGTATCCAGTCGTCCACCCCCCATGATTTCCAGATTATTCTTTTCACCAGGTGTAGAATTTGCGTCCACGCATCGCATAATTGTTTCACCCACGGGCTCGCCCTGCCGTCATGGTCTTACACTAGCTGAGGATTTGTGGATGTTGACTTGCGGGTATATTTGTCCAGCTATGTGGAGCACAATGTGCAATCTGGGGTAGTTCTTGATTCTAGTCTTTTTTTCCTATGTCGATCTAAGCCGACTTATCAGAAAGCGAGAGGCCAGACTTGCCGAGAAAGTCTGCAGTGTTGTCGAGAGCTTGTTGCATCATACTTTATTTCTGTATAAGACAGCTTTCCCATAGACTGTAGTGCACCATAGGCTTTAGTACTTCTTGTGGAATGCCTGTGTTGTTGGTGTTGGTGGGCCAAATATACCCCTAACTCTCACCTGGAATTTTCTGTCTTTCAAAAAGTTACTGTTTAACTAAGTGCTCTACCAGAAATTTTTTTGCTCATCGTTCCTCTTTAGAGTAGCATGAGGTACTGCTGTTAAAATCCCCTTCACTCCCTTCATTCTTTCATAAGCGGTATTGCACAATGCCCTGCAATAAAGTTTCTGCTGCTTATGACCCACTCATATCTGCCAGAAGGGACAACTCTTGAAAAAGGTTTTCTTTGTGTGGTGTGTGCGACGTAGTATGAGTATTCATGTCTTGACATTTATACATCTGTAGAACCGGCTTCCTGGCGGAATACTTGCTATATACCTGATGATGCTTATTTATGCAGTGCTCTTGAACAATATATATTGATGCAATGAATGTTTACACACTCGAATTATCACGAAAGATGGTTGTTTTACAAGTGTGCCCTTTACTTTCGATGGGTGTTAGATTTTGCATAAGCATGCCCCCCTATGTAATAGTAGTTGGACGTTTAAGGTTTTTTTACCTATGACTCCCATTGAAATGCGACTTCCATCGCTGGAAATTCAACCCCTCGCCTTGTGTTAGCAGCAGAGTGCTATAACCACAGTGGCAGTTGAATAAATTGAAGAACAATATTTTTGTCTACAGATTTTTTTTTGTCTGTTTATGTAGGTAAAACTTGGAATAAGTTTGTCATTGAAAAAAATAAAAGCAGTTTGTGGTCCTTTATTGAATAAACCACATATTGTGTATAGTTGAAATGCAGGAACTTGTTCTAAAATTCCCAGGTGATATGTTCTTGCAAGTCGCATGGTATTTCTTTACTTATAAAGATAGTAATCACAGCGCATATCGTTATATGGGTTTACACACTAATAGATGTGATCGCAAGCTTATTAGAAGCTGTTATTAGAAGAATGTAAGGCATGGATGTTTCTGCACACTTGATCAGCTGTGAACGTGCAAGAACTGCTTGTACTTAAAAGATTCTAAGTTTCACAAGAAGGGATGCAACTGGCTGACTTCACTGCACAGTTTTCATTTACTTTTCTTTAATGTGTCGTTTTCCACTGTTTTATCCCGACAAGAACAGGCTGTTTGCCTGCTTTTCGCATTGTTGCACGAGTTTTACATGACGGTGTAGGAGGGTACGTTGTCACTGGGCCACTATAGCAAGCAAATAATTTACTTAACTTACTAGCTGTAGAGTTAATTTCCTTTCAAAGCAAATGTTAATACAGGTGCAGTAAGGATACAAAGTCTGCAGCATATTCAATGTTTGTTGGTTTGTGTGCAAGAGAAAAGAAATTCTCCAGGGAACAGGTGCAATTAACGTGCGTGTAATATTCGAAAACAAATTAACGACACTGTTTGTTCAAGCCACGGATTTTATGCTATCATAGAAAATTCATTACGATAGCCTACACTTTTGCTTTGTCAAAGTTAATAAGTCAGATAAGATAACCTTTCAAGATGCATCGGGAAATTCACGCCTGAAAACCAACAAGAAAATGCAACTGAACGGTACCACGTTCACACAGCGTGGAAACTTCGGGTACTTTGCTGTCTTGTCATTTGCCCTTGTCGAGGTTGAAATTATTTAAGCTGCTCCGTACGCGCGATTTTTGTATGCTATTCAACAAAAGAAAATTGTGATGACCCCAAAAGGCCATGTCGTCTCGTGGCAACTCGCAAGGGTGTACGAAGCAAACGTGAAAATGCGCTTCATTTGCTGCGTACCGTGTCACCGAAGGCGTAGAAATGGGAGAATGTAATCTGCGGTACAAGGTTTTTATTCTCCCTTCGCGTACGTACCGAATCCGACAATCCACGTCTCCGCGCATTGCACTTGTCGTGCGAGACGCCATTTTCTAAAAGAAACCGGCGAAATAGCTCCATGACCGCTCTCCGCGCAATTTCGACGGAAAATCGTAGTGATCGCTGCGACGGTGCGACTGTGCGACCAACCGGTTGGTCGCAGCCGAAAATCGGGGGGTCGGCACTGTGACTGCGATTTTCATCGCAAACGACGGAAATCGCAATTCCGGTGCTACGAAAATCGCATCATGTGAAACAGGCTTAACTCCGAGGGCCGTTTACGTCGCTGACAAAGGTCACACGCATCAACATAGCGTTGAACAGATTGGTACAGACAAGATTAGAAAACCGGCGCTGCGCGCGATCGTATGTGCTGGACACCCCAAGATGGCCACCGGTTGGGGCCTCGTTGAGTTCTTTTATAACAGTAGCACGAAGTTGCTTGGGGAGAACAAGCAGAAACTCTGGGCCATTGGGAGTGGTACTACGACGGTAAAGAACATCGTCTTGAAGC
This sequence comes from Dermacentor andersoni, assembly GCF_023375885.2. NCBI lineage: Eukaryota > Metazoa > Arthropoda > Arachnida > Ixodida > Ixodidae > Dermacentor > Dermacentor andersoni. The sequence continues at coordinate 26,558,632 of NC_092814.1, read as the reverse complement.
CTAAACATATGGAAGGATGGGTCGGGCCGACGATAGTGGAGGCGGCCTATTAAAGATCGTAACGTATTGCCGCTTTTCTGTTCAGCGCGGATGTTGGCCAGATCTGAAATAGCCTTGACGAAGTGACTGGTATCACGCTCACAGGTATCGGGAGGGTCGACAGGGTAGCGTGATAAACAGTCAGCATCTTGGTGCACCCGGCCAGACTTGTACAGAACGTCAAATGTGTACTCTTGAACCGTAAAGACCAGCGACCAAGCCTTCCTGTAGGATCCTTCAGTGACAAGAGCCAGCAAAGAACGTGGTGGTCTGTGATGACAGAAGACGTGCGGCCATATAAGTAAAGGTGGAATTTTGCCACAACCCAGACTAAAGCTAGGCATTTGCGCTAAGTTATCGATAAATTCCCCTCCGACGACGAGAAAAGGCTGCTGGTGTAAGCAATGAAAAGTATACCTGGTTGTTCTGGTGTTGGGTGTGGACTGCACCTACGCCGTGGCCACTAGCGTCGATGCCAACTTCTATAGGCGCCGAAGGGTCAAAATGCACCAAAACGGGCAGTGATGCAAGTAATTAACTGCCCAGGGTGGTGAATGCAGTAGATTGCTCATGACCCCCCCAAAAACAGCCGTCCTCCTTGAGAAGGTCCAGGAGGAGACGAAGGTCGGTAGCTTGAGCAGGAGAAAGGTCAGCAGGGGTCATTCCGTCAATAGCATCGCGCGGCGAACTGGTTGTGGTACAACTGGAGGAACTAGAGGGGTCCAATGCACAAATTTCGCAGTTTTCGGCTGCAATGATGGTGGCGAGCGACATGCCTGCTGGAATCAGTTGAGCTGAAGTTTAAAACGGGAATTCAGATGCGATTGCCAGTTACAGTCACGAGGTTGTTAGGCACGGTGGCGTTTCAGGCGAGCAGAACGTCTGTTACCGGGGAGAGCACGTAATTGTCATCAGCTGCAGGAGGGCTCTAGCTTGTGGAGATGTACATGGCTGCTTGGGGGACGGGGGCGAGGCATGCGCACATAGTGGAGAAAGCAGAGACGGGCCGAAAGCGTGGTTGGAGCATAGGCTAGGTGAGGTAGTTCAAGCTGCAGAATGCCAGTGGCACAGTCAATTGGGGCAGAATAGGTTGTGAGAAAGTGCATACTACATATAACGTAACAAGGACATCACTCAAACACGGCAAGTAAAACAGAAGTTGGCTGACCCGCGATGGTGATGCAGACGGTGCAAATTCCGAGGACGGCGGGAGTTCTCTTACAACGCGGGATACAGCAGGTTGCAAAGTTTGGGGTCGGGCATGAAATAGGTGGTAGCTGGCCCATGCCGTCGTCCAACTTATCCACGCTGAAGACGTTGTTGAAAGGAAGGACTGCTTCTCATCGTGAACGAGGAATATGGGGGTTATTTACAGTATCTACATGAGAACTTTACAGTTCATCAGTCTAACATGACTGAAAGAGGAATGCACACTCAGCAGCCGCACAACAGCTGCTTATAAACACTCTGTCCTCCCTAGATTCCTAGGTGAGGGAAAAACGGCCGTGAAAACCTGCTACCAATTCGGAGCGTTCAAAGTCATTGTAGCCGACCCGCCTTTTAGGGAGCGTTTACACACGCACTTCCGCACAGGTTTCACTGACCGCGCCGAGATGAGTGGGTTCTCGCAACACGGTGCTTGGCCTGAGCAGGCACGTCTTAATCCCCAAGCTGACCTCGCACAGTGGCTGCCGCGGCTGTCCATTATCTGGCGTCTTCAAAGGTCTGTGAGAAGGCAACGCAAAGCATCTCCTTCCAGGAATTCCCCCTGCTTCAATAGAACCGTGAGGACGTTGGCGATTTCACTAACAATACTTGGTCCGCCCACCGCGTTTAGTCATAGCGGCGCCGAGGGGGTGTTGATGCTGCACACCGTCGTGTGCAGCAGCAGGTAGGGAACACTTCCATGGTCACTTCTGGGAAGCTCGCCACGCTCGCGGCTGCGGCTGGCTGGGAAAATTTTGTACGTCGGTACCCTTGCAGGCCGGTCGTCACAGCTCCTTCATGGCCCGGAAAATCTCGATTGGCCAGTGCTAATAACCGCTGGGCAGGAAGAGAATGGCTGGTGGCAAGGGAGGGATGCCTTGGCTTGCAGCGACCAGCTGTGAAAGGATGACACCGCCCAGAACATCCAACAAGGACAGGCAACTGCAAAACGAACCCCACAACACAGCTCTGCGCCGAGATGACGTATCTTGGATCTCATTTTAGACCCGCTAGGCTTGAAAGAAAACAAAATTGCAGAAACAAAAATGCTGCATTTCGCCACTAGAATTTTTGAAGCAATCTCGTGTTGGCAAATTGAGCAATCATGAATGGAGTCCTGCTAAATGAGAGGGGATCTTCTTGGCTTAACAATATTAACAATAACAACCCTAAAATTTAGGCGGGACCCTTAAACGCCGAATTCAAATTAGCCTGCTCAAACCATCCGCATTGCTATGCATATTTCCCTTGTTATATTTAACGGAGAAGTTGTACTCTTGGAGAGTGAGGCTCCATCGGAGAAAACGATAATTGTTGTGTGACATTTGATTGAGCCACGTCAGAGGACAGTGGGCGGCCTCGAAGATGGACCTCGCTCCGTACAAGTAACAACTTCTGGGCTGCCCAAACTAAACAAGCACATTCCTTCTCTGAAGTGCTGTAAGCTTCCTCTCTTACAGTTTGTTTACGGCTGGCATAGAGGATAGGATGTTCCTCTTTATCGTCGCGGACCTGACTAAGTACCATGCCCATACCCCTGTTGCTTGCGTCACACTGAACCATGAATTCCTTTGCGTAGTCTGGCGCGAAGCAAAGGACGAGAAACCAATAGCGTTTTCAAACCTTGGAAAGCGTTCTCTTAGTCCTTATCCCAGTGCACGTTACTCGGTGCTCCCTTTTGGAGGGCGTGCGTTAAAGGACTTGCTGGTTGTGTGTAATTCGGAATGTACCATTGATAGTACCCCACAAGTCGCATTAATGAACGAATGTCTGTTTTCGTGCGCGGCTGAGAAAAATCTCCAATCGAGGCTATTTTCAGCTCGGCCGGCCGTGGTGGTGAATTGTAGCAACAGGCGGGTTTAGCCTGGAAATCAAGGCTGGTAATTGCTCCGCCCGAGCGTCTCGCACAATACCGCTGAAGGGTTTCATTATATGTCCATCAAACCAGTCTCTCTTAAGAATTCGATAAGGAGACGTGAAGTTTCTTTGCGGGCAATAACTGATCCGTCGGGAAATATGAGGTGTTGCAGGCAGGCATGCGGAAGGTCCTTTTTTGCAGATTCTTCAGGAAAGCGTCCCTTTCATCTTGAAATTTCTGGCAGGACCACAAAAAGTGCTCAATGTCTCCTGTCTAGTTGCATGCCGTACAGTTCGGAGAATCGATTCGCCCCGTCTTAAATAACCAGGCCGGTGTATTAGCAGATCCTGTCCTTATTCGATATAGAAGTGAGGCTTCCTCTCGGTGCAATCTCTTGGTTACGCAGGGCATATGCGGTGGAACCCAAAGCGACCCAAAGTGATTTCGAATGTCAGATTTTTGTACTTGATTACTCTTTGGAGCCTTGACTTTGGGAGGAGGATTGAGCGCTGCGTATGCAAGCGCATCAGCTTTTTCGTTTCCATAGACACCAATGTGGGAGGGAATCCACTGAAACTTTGCTGTGAGGCCTCTGTTGTTGAGTTCTTTCACGATGACTAGTGATTTGCGTGGGAACTGGAGGGGTGGCAGACCACGGTATACTTGTTGTAACGCGGCTTTCGAGTCCGTAAGGACAACCACATTCTGCAGAGGCAAAGCCTTTAGTTTGCGCAGAGCAGAAGCTATTGCTACGCCTTCCACAACTGTCGACGAGGCTATAGAGTCCAGGCGGCCAGACCACGTATATCTTAGAGAGGGAATACAGAATGCAGCTGCGCAGCGGTCTTCGTCTGCCTTCACAGAGCCATCTGTGTATACTTGTAGGTGATTCGGGTAAGTCGTGTTCGGATGTTCCAAGACTAATGACTTGGCTTCTGCAGATGGAATGGAGTCCTTTGACTGCAATCGTGGTACACTTAAGTTACATGTGATGTCGTCGAATGCCCAGGGTGGTTCTATCCTTTCCCTCTGTCTCGAGCAGCGCAACCCTAATACGCGAAGCGTGTTCAGTGCTGCATAAAGATGTGAGCGCGGCCTGTTACCTATACGTCGTAACAGGGCTTTGCCGGGCGTAGACTCACTCAATCGTAGTAGCTGGATCATGAGAGCCTGGGAAGCCTGAAGTCGCAGAGGGCGTGACTTAGTTTCGTAGAGCACTTTCTGGTTTGACGCTGGCTGAGGGACTCCAAGGCAACGTCGGATACCTTTTCTGTGGATGGCTTCTAAGCGCTCGTATTGGGTCTCTGAGGGTGACATCAGTGGTAGGATACAGGATTCGACTGGTAACCAACGCTGTATGTAGCCGTAGCATCGACGTCGGGTGGTTGCCCCAGCGTATGCCAGCGACTCGCTTGAGCACATGTAGCCTGGGTGACGATGACGCCACAACGTGGTCAACACCGCGGCGCCAGAGTAGCCTGTGGTCTAAGGTAACGCCCAGAAATCGGACGTTGGTGACTTGTCGAATCTGGTATCCGTCCAAATTCAGCGTCAAACGTGTAGATTTTTTTTTCACTCCAGGAAATTGTACGAATGATGATTTCTCTGCTGATAGTGATAATCCAATCGTTGCCAAGTGGCCCTGAATGGCTTTTACTGCTCCCTAAGCTATTCGTGCGAGGCGGCGATGCTGGTAGCCGGAGACCCATATGCAGATATCATCGGCATATATAGATATCTTCGCTGGTGTTCGATGGTTTAGTACTCTTGGGAGGCTACTCACTGCAATGCTAAATAAGAAGGAAGATGAAACACTCCCCTGTGGCATGCCGCGAAATATACGTATTTCATCGCTCATCGCTCGCATTTCATCGTCGGCCGGCCGTCTCGTGCCCTGGCCGACAACATGGCCCAGGTTAGTAACCTGCAAACAGCCGAACCTACACTTTTCTGCGTTCATCGTTAAGCCGGCTTCCCTCAAACGTGAGAACACCTGTTTGAGGTGCAATATGTTCTGTTCCCAGCTGTCCGAAAGAAATTACTTCATTATCAAGATATGTGAAGGCGAACTCCTGCAAGTCTTTTAGAACAATATCCATTAACTTCGAGAAGCTAAACGGCGCATTCTTCAGCCCGAAGCTGAGCGTGAGTAGGTGAGATAAGGTGGCATAGCGGCTGGCACTTTCTGAAAGGGGAACTTGCCAGTATCCCCGCACGAGATCTATAGTTGAACTGTACTTCGCAGCGCTAACTCTTTCGATTCGTTCCTCAATGTTAGGTATCGGGCACAGCTGATCCCTAGTGATGGCATTTAACTTCCTGTAATCAATACACTTAGCGGAGCTTAGCGAAGAGACGATAACTATGAGTCGGATTCCTGATTAATAAGGATATAGCTGGTAACACACGGGAAATCTATAGCATTAACGAGAGGGTGGCAGGTCTTGTTGGGAAACTTAATAAGAGGCGTACAGGTACATGGCGTACAGGTCTACGCCCCTAGATCCAGTCATGATGACCAGGAAGTCGAAAGCTTGTATGAAGACGTGGAATCGGCGATGGGTAAAGTCAAAACAAAATACACTATACTGATGGACGACTTAAATGCCAGGGTAGGCAAGAAGCAGGCTGGAGACAAGTCAGTGGGGGGATATGGCATAGGCTCTAGGAATAGCAGGGGAGAGTTATTAGGAGAGTTTGCAGATCAGAATAATATGCGAATAATGAATGCCTTCTTCCGCAAGCGGGATAGCCGAAAGTGGACATGGAGCAGCCCGAATGGCGAGACTAGAAATGAAATAGACTTTATACTCTGCGCTAACCCTGGCATCATACAAGATGTGGATGTGCTCGGCAAAGTGGGCTGCAGTGACCATAAGATGGTAAGAATTCGAATTAGCCTAGACTTGAGGAGGGAACGGAAGAAAGTGGTACATAAGAAGCCGATCAATGAGCTAGCGGTAAGAGGGAAAATAGAGGAATTCCGGATCAAGCTACAGAACAGGTATTCGGCTTTAACTCAGGAAGAGGACCTTAGTGTTGAAACAATGAACGACAATCTTATGGGCATCATTAAGGAGTGCGCAATAGAAGTCGGTGGTAACTCCGTTAGACAGGAGACCAGTAAGCTATCTCACGAGACGAAAGATCTGATCGAGAAACGCCAATGTATAAAAGCCTCTAACCCTACAGCTAGAATAGAACTGGCAGAACTTTCTAAGTTAATCAACAAGCGTAAGACAGCTGACATGAGGAACTATAATATGGATAGAATTGAACATGCTCTCAGGAACGGAGGAAGCCTAAAAGCAGTGAAGAAGAAACTAGGAATAGGCAAGAATCAGATGTATGCGTTAACAGACAAAGCCGGCAATATCGTTACTAATATGGATGAGATAGTTCAAGTGGCTGAGGAGCTCTATAGAGATTTGTACAGTACCTGTGACACCCACGACGATAATGGAAGAGAGAATAGTCTAGAGGAATTTGAAATTGAAAAGAAAGCATTGGGAGCTATGCAAAGGGGGAAGACAGCTAGGGAGTATCAGGTAACGGCAGATTTGTTGAAGGATGGTGGGCAGATTGTTCTACAAAAACTGGCCACCCTCTATACGCAATGCCTCATGACTTCGAGCGTACCGGAATCTTGGAAGAACGCTAACATAATTATAATCCAGAAGAAAGGGGACACTAAAGACTTCAAAAATTATAGACCGATCAGCTTACTGCCCGTTGCCTACAAAGTATCTACTAAGGTAATCGCAAATGGAATCAGGAACACCTTAGACTTCTGTCAACCAAACGACCAGGCGGGATTCCGTAAAGGCTACTCAACAATACACCATATACTATCAATCAGGCGATAGAGAAATGTGCAGAATATAACCAACCCTTATATATAGCTTTCATTGATTACGAGAAACCGTTTGAATCAGTCGAAAACTCAGCAGTCATGGAGGCATTACGGAACCGGGGTGAGACGAGCCGTATGTAAGTATACTGAAAGATATCTATAGCGGTTCCACAGCCACCGTAGTCCTCCATAAAGAAAGCAACAAAATCACAATAAAGAAAGGCGTCAGGCAGGGAGATACGATCTCTCCAGTGCTATTCACAGAGTGTTTAGAGGAGGTATTCAGAGACCGGGCTTGGGAAGAGTTGGGGATAAAAGTTAATGGAGGATACCTTAGTAACTTGCGATTCGCTGATGATATTGCCTTGCTTTGTAACTCAGGGGACCAATTTCAATGCATGCTCACTGACCTGGAGAGGCAAAGGAGAAATGTGGTTCCAAAAATTAATCTGCAGAAAACTAAAGTAATGTTTAACAGTCTCGGAAGAGAACAGCAATTTACAATAGGTAGCGAGGCACTGGAATTGGTTAGGGAATACGTCTACTGAGGGCAGGTAGGGACCGCCAATCCGGATGATGAGACGGAAATAATCAGAAGAATAAGAATGGGCTGGGGTGCGTTTGGCAGACATTCTCAGATCATGAACAGCAGGTTGCCATTATCCCTCAAGAGAAAAGTGTATCATAGCCGTGTCTTACCAGTACTCACCTACGGGGTAGAAACCTGGAGGCTTACGAAAAGGGTTCTACTTAAATTGAGGACGACGCAACGAGCTATGGAAAGAAGAATGATGGGTGTAACGTTAAGGGATAAGAAAAGAGCAGATTGGGTGAGGGGACTAACGCGAGTTAATGACATCTTAGTTGAAATCAAGTAAAAGATATGGGCATGGGCAGGACATGTAATGAGGAGGGAAGATAACCGATGGTCATTGAGGGTTACGGACTGTATTTCAAGGGAAGGGAAGCGTAGCAGGGGGCGGCAGAAAGTCAGGTGGGCGGATGAGATTAAGAAGTTTGCAGGGACGACATGGCGACAATTAGTACATGACCGGGATAGTTGGAGAATTATGAGAGAGGGCTTTGCCCTGCAGTGGGCGCAACCAGGCTGATGATGATGATGATGATGATGATGATGATGATGATGAACTTATCCGACCGATTCGAAAAAATGTAAGGGTACTGCAGCGACAAGAATTTGGAAACTGCAGTGTCGGCCAAGAGCTCCCCGAATGGTCCACTGATTTTGAGTTAAGCCATGGGCAAACACATGCTGTGTTCTTCTAGAACCTGTTTAATCCATGCTACTTCTTCAGTGAAGTCACGTACCGTCACGTAAGGCGGGTGGACAATGTCCATCGTGGCAGCACTCTCTCGAAGCACCCGGCATGGTTTGCCATTAACTTGCAGGTCGTGAAGATATGGGCTTAAACGTTCCATATTGTCGTCTTGTTCATCCACGTAGGAGAAAACTACGCTAGTCTTCCCGCAGTTTACAGCGATATGTCCCATTTTGTGGCATTTATAGCAGCGGATTGGTCTAAAAGATTCGAATTTTCTTTTCTGCTCTGTTTGTACGGCTTTCTCGTAGGACTTCTCGTCGCTCTTTTCTGAGGGATTTTTCTCCACGTCTACAGGCTCCGGTCGTCTAGTCTACGAACCCTTTTTGAACGGAAGTGGTTTCCGTGGTCCATTTCGACCATCCCAATTTCCGTTTTCGGCGTTCATCTTTCTACGCGTTGCGTACTCTTTGGCTAATTCAGCCGCCCTTTCCACAGTGTTTACATTTCCTCGGTCTTGCACCCACAGCTTCACAGATTGAGGGATGCTTTTGTAAAACTGCTCTAGCCACATGCATTCAACAATCATGTCTCTGCGCTCGTACGCTTCCGCACTTTTCAACTATTCGACTAGGTTGGCCTTTAAGCTATATGCAAATTCTTGATGTCCCTCGCTATCCTTCTCGCCTAGGCTTCTAAACCTCTGCCGAAAAGCTTCGGCTGAAAGGCGGTACTTTTTCAAAAGACTAGCCTTAACTTTTGCATAATCATACGCACCTTTCGCACTGAGTCTGGCGATTACTTCCGCAGCCTCACACGGCAACATAGACTGCAACCGCTGTGTACTCGGACCAAAGTTTATCTTCTCGCAAGTCATTTCAAAATTTCCTAGGAACAAGCCTATGTCGGTCCCGACCTCAAATGGCTTTAACAGCCTGTCCATGCGATATGATTCTGCCTCACTTGATCGTTCCAGAGCCCCTTCAATTCCCTGACACCACTCCAAACATTTGCTTTCAAGTTGAAGTTAGATTTTACTTAACTCGCGATCTTTCTCGCGTTCCTCTCTGTCCTGTTCTCTCTCTCTGTCCCATTTCTCTCTTTTCCTAAGAAGTTCCGACCCAATTTCAATGTCGCCCTCACTGGCCTGTTCGGAAATCAGCTTCAATAATTGCCATTTGAGCATTTCCTTGCGTACCTCCAAGCCCAGTTCCTCACCAACAATCAGCAATTCGCCTATCAGCAGTGTTGTTAACTCTATGATTGCTGCTTTAATGCCTTGGTCCTGCTCGCTAAACCTGCCTAGTAAAACGAAACCTAGCTAAGAATCAACAGTCTAGCTTCCCTACTGTTATAAACAGAACAACCACAAAATGAAGCCTAGAGAGTCAAAGCAAAAACCAAGCACTCACCGCAGACACAGCGCCACGTCACAAAATCCGTCTCACCGCTGCCAGCCAGTTGTAATGTTGGGAGGTCAATCCCACCGCTGCCAACCAGTTGTAACGTTTGGGGTCGGGCATGAAATAGATGGTCGCTGGCCCATGCCGTCGTCCAACTTATCCACGCTGAGGACGTCGTTGAAGGGAAGCACTGATTCGCATCGAGAACGAGGAATACGGGATTTATTTACAGTATCTACATGCTAAAAGAACGTTACAGTTCATCAGTCTAACATGACATAAAGAGGAATGCACACTCAGCAGCCGCACAACAGCTGCTTATAAACACTCTGTCCTCCCTAGATCCCTAGGTGAGAGAAAACGGCCGTTAATACCTGCTACCAATTCGGAGCGTTCAAGGTCATCGTAGCCGAACCGCCTTTTAGGGGGGGGGGGGGGTTACACACACACTTCCACACAGGTTTCACTGACCGCGCCGAGGTGAGTGGGTTCTCGCAACACGGTGCTTGACCCGAGCAGGCGCCTCTTAATCCCCGAGCTGACCTCGCACAGTGGCCGCCGCGGCTGTCCATTATCTGGCGTCTTCAAAGGTCCGTGAGAAGGCACCGCAAAGCGTCTCCTTCCAGGAATTCCCCCTGCTTCAATTGAACCGTGACGGCGTTGGCAATTTCACTAACAATACTTGGTCCGCCGACCGCGTTTAATCATAACGGCGCCGAGGGGGTGTTGATGCTGCACACCGTCGTGTCGCCGCGGCAGGTGGGGAAGGCTTCCATGGTCGCTTCTGGGAAGCTCGCCACGCTCGCGACTGCGGCTGGCTGGGAAAATTTTGTAGGTCAGTACCCTTGCAGGCCGTTCGTAACAAGGTGTAGCCACTTTCTTTAGGCGACAGCAAAGACCAGAGCTCATGACAGAAATGTGAACCCTGGCGTCAATTGTAGAGATGGTCACGTCATCAATGTCAACGTCCAGCAAACATCGTCCAGTCCGCAGAATAACTACAGAATTTTGGGGTGGAGTCGTGGATGCAGCGTTACTTCCGGGCGCTGCATCGTCTAGTATTGTGAAGGGGCCATAGTTGCTCGGCGACGTCGTGCGGCGAGGTGGCTGGAAGCGGGAGTACAGAAGGTGGTAATGTTGCCAACGTGACTGGTGACCACTAGGTGACGGCGAACGGCTGGAGTATGTTGTGGCAGCGTCAGGATTGTGTGGATGTGCCGCAGATGGTGGCTCAAAAGGGCGCGATCAAGGCAGCGAGCATGGGCAAGGGATGAAGCGCGTTGCTGGAACGACCGGCGGTTGTTACCGTAGCTAGCAGCGTGCCCGACACGGCAACAGTTAAAGCACATGGGTCGATTGTCTGGAGTTCTTCAATCAGCAGGGTTCCGAGATCGTGGAGCGAACCTTTCATAACGAGGGAACGATGTAGGGGACCCAGAAGTGGGCGTATGAATGTCCACGGCGCAAGCAGCGTGAACCCCGAGATTCGATAGTTCATTTCGCACGATGCCTTGGACGAGGGAAACCACTGGTGCGTTCGAGTCGCCTGCGGTAGAGTTGGCAAAGTGGCTAACTGGAGCCATCGCTTCGTTTTCGCGGTGGACAATCCTCGTTAATTCGGCCGAAGGTGGTGAGAGGCGACATGGCGGCCGCTCTGCGCATGAAGACGTCGCGGCAGTGTTGGGAAGCCCGGCGAATGGTCGTTCAGTACGGCGGCTGGCACTCCTCGATCACGTCATCGACGGTAGCACAAATAATGCACATGAGGAGACTGAATGCGTCGTCCGCTATCCCGCTCAGGACGTGGCCAACCTTGTCATACGATGTTACCGGCCACTTCCTTGGACTAACGAAGAAGACGACGATGGCCGGGACGTTGCGCATGTTCAGCCACTCCTCAACGTCGGTGACATCCTTCCCATTGAAAGTTCCAGGGTCTTGAGGATGGGCTAAAACAATCGTGGCCCGCGGCGCAGATGCAGATTCCGGCCAGTCTGTAATGGTGGTCGCACCGCAGGACCGACCGCTTCGAAGCTCCGTCATGTGGCGAGAGTACTCTGCCCCTCCACCAATCTGTGACCGGGCGTCAAATAGATGAAAGCGAAGTACGACTTATAAACAGAGAATATTTACAAAGATGGCCAAGGTGGCTGAACAAGCTCAACGTCCCGGCCATCGCCGTCTTCTTCGTCAGTCCAAGAAGGTGGCTGGTAACAATATCTATGTTGTTCCCGCCACCACTTTACCACGCAAAATACCTTGGCGAGCCAGGACAATATATACTAACTCGTGTGCGTAAAATACCTATGCCTCCGCTATTTTTTAAATTACATTCTGAAACCCTGCCTGCTAGGACCTGGCTACGTTTAAGAGACATTTTCGTGGTGTCCATTTATTGTCGCCTGTTTGATGTACCTGAAATAAATACCATGAAAGCAAACAAAAGTATTTGTGGCGCAGCATGCTGAAGACTCGGGTTGCTGTCCTCGAGGAACCCCTGTGACGTGGGTTCGATTCCGCTAAGCATTGGAGAAACGTAAGTTACCTTTTTTCGTCATTGTAGAGCGGCATATTCCCAGTGGCACATACCTAGTTACCCAAGTTGGCGTCAAAGACGTTCACCAAAGAGGGGAACACACCTTGTGGCACATACACAGCGACTCAAGTTGTCATCGCAGACGTTTATTGGAGACCAGCACAAACCCATTGGCACATACCCAGTACTCAAAGTCGACGTTAAAGAGCTGCTTCGAACAGCGGTACGTGCCAGGTCCGCGTGTACAGTGGCCCGTGTTGGCGTGAAAGGCGTCCATTGAAGAGCGGCAGGTATGTACATACATATCACCACAGACAGATTGACCCAAGTTGGTCAAGATGTTGGTTTCGAACCCTGTTCTTCCACCCAGCAGCCCGATCCGCTGCCCATGCCACCAATGATTACCGAGTGACCCAGGTAGGCGGAAAACGGTCAGATACGAGCACGCGTGTGTGTGTGTGTGTGTGTGCGTGGGTGCGTGCGTGCGTGCGTGGGTGCGTGCGTGCGTGCGTGGGTGCGTGCGTGCGTGCGTGCGTGGGTGCGTGCGTGCGTGCGTGCGTGCGTGCGTGCGTGCGTGCGTGCGTGCGTGCGTGGGTGCGTGGGTGCGTGGGTGCGTGGGTGCGTGCGTGCGTGCGTGGGTGCGTGCGTGGGTGCGTGCGTGCGTGCGTGGGTGCGTGCGTGGGTGCGTGCGTGGGTGCGTGGGTGGGTGCGTGCGTGCGTGCGTGCGTGCGTGCGTGCGTGGGTGCGTGCGTGCGTGCGTGCGTGCGTGCGTGCGTGCGTGCGTGCGTGCGTGCGTGCGTGCGTGGGTGCGTGCGTGCGTGCGTGCGTGCGTGCGTGCGTGCGTGCGTGCGTGCGTGGGTGCGTGGGTGCGTGCGTGGGTGCGTGCGTGGGTGCGTGCGTGGGTGCGTGCGTGCGTGGGTGCGTGGGTGCGTGGGTGCGTGGGTGCGTGGGTGCGTGCGTGCGTGCGTGCGTGCGTGGGTGCGTGTGTGTGTGTGGGGGGGGTACGCAGATGTGGGGGAAAAAGTAGGTTGGCTCTGTTGGCGTAGCCTAAGAAATGACAATAACGTGCGTGGCAACACGTTCTTTAGTTTCCAAACGTTCCGGCTCGCGGGCCATTCTTCGTCAAAGTGACAAATAACAGAAAGTATACACCCTTCTTAACCCATTTCTAAAATGTTGCTGCACATGCGGAAAACACTGACAGTAATATCATATGGTTAGGGATGCCGAAGATACAAAAGTGCATGCTTTTAGCGCGTGCGAAATGCTGAAAGTACAACGTCCAAAACAGATCGCCATAAAGCCTCTACGCGTATCAAGCAGAAGCACAACAAAAAGTACGCAATTGCAATTGTGGTGCCTAATATATATATATAGTATGAACGAGAAGACAGGGGGTTAACCAAGGGGCCCGATTTTTATTAGTCATATCAGAAGAAGCCAACAAACACTGACACCAAGGACAACATAAGGAAAATTACTTGTGCTTAATAAATGAAATAAAGAAACGATAATTTAATGGAAATTAAAGTGGATGAAAAAACAACTTGCCGCAGGTGGGAACCGAAGCCACAATTGGTAGAACATCGCACGCGAAATGCGAATGTCGTGGGTTCGGTTCCCACCTGCGGCATGTTGTTTTTCCATCCACTTTAATTTCCATGAATTTATCGTTTCTTTATTTCATTTATTAAGCACAAGTAATTTCCCCTATGTTGTCCTTGGTGTCAGTGTTTGTTGGCTTCTTTATATATATATATATATGCCTGCTTTTTGGCTTATGATTTGACTGGGAGCGGGAGTGGCAACAGCAATATGGCTCATCTTCTACCTTTCGGCACTTCGCAGGCTTTCCTGGCATCTTTTCTTCTTTGGTAAGCGCTTGCCTCTGATGCCTTAGCTGACCGTTACTACTGTTCTGCGCCGCCAGAGGAATACGCCGCTAATTACTTCCCCGATAACTACTCCCTATGATAACTACTCCCTACAGCGCTGCCCAATCTACTGCGCATGTACGTCATCAACGGTGACGTCAACCCCTGGTTTCTACTTAAACTACCGGCCGTTCGACACCGTCTTCAACGGGCGCGGGAGTGGCAACAGCAATATGGCTCACCTTCCGCCTTTCGGCACTTCGCAGGTGTGTAAGCGTTTTTCCTGGTACGCTAGAAAAAGCCATGATCTATGCTTGTCGCTACTTCCACGCCCACATGTGCTTTGTGATATTATTTGTGAATGTTTCCATATGTCTGTGGTATTACTTTGTCGTGGTGACATCGAAGCTAATCCTGGGCCTACAAAGCGTTCAGAGTCTTTTCTTGAAACAGAGACGTTACCTGATGGACCCTCGGAACAAATGGCGGTCCTCTTCCAGCTTCTGAAAGACGTTCAGTTGCGATTGGTTCAGTCCTCAAAGAATCAGACTCAATTGGTTGCTGATGTTAAAGCGATCAAAGCCAGCCAAAAAATATAGAAAGCAACATTGGCTGCATCCAAGAAAGACTGGATGCTCTTGACGAAAAAGCAAATTCACTTGAACAGTTTAAGGAACACGTCACAGGTCTCCATAAATCTGTAGAGATGTGCTTGTTTCTTTGCAATTTCGGTTCAACGACCTAGAGGACAGATAACGAAGAAACAATGCAATTTTTCATGGCATCCCTGATTCTCGTGAATCATGAGAAGAATCTGAGGCCCACATCATTAACGCGCTAACAACTATCACCGGCAATCTACCCGACATGGCAATCGAACGCGCTCATCGTCTGCGTTCATATTCACATGATAAATGCCACCCCATTATAGCCAAATTCAGAAACTACAAAGTAAAGGAAAAGGTGCTTTCCGCGAGTAAGCTGCTAATAGATAAAGACATCACGATCTGGGATGACTACTCACCTGCCACCCACCATATTCGAAGTACACTGATTGCCTTTGCAAAGAAGTTACCGGGCAAACCACTGTTTCATCTCCGATACAACAAGTTAGTCGTAAACAAGAAGCAGTACATGTAGGATCCTGTTACAGACAGCGTAACAGAGTGCACGTCTCAACACACGCGTTTTAACACCGAACCGTGTACTGCACCATCTAATCGCCCATAGGGAAGTGCGAGGGGTAGTGGAAGACACTTATACCCCGTGTCTGTCCTTTTCACTGACATTCGAAGCATCAAAAACAAACGCGACTCGTTCACCTCCACAGTCGACACGTTTAACCCAGATATCATTGTACTTACCGAAACTTGGCTGCATCCACATTTAGAGACCATGAAAGCTTCTCTACCGCACACGCCTTCTCAGTTTATCGCTGCCACTGTGCGTTGCGTCAAGGGGGTGGCGTTCTTCTGGCAATTAATAAACACCTACACTCTCAGCACATTAATATTGCTACTAACTTGGAGAGTCTGGGCAATTATTGAAATAAATTACGAAAACATTATAATGGGCGTATGTTATCGCGCTCCTACTGACGCTGCCTCCTTTGCTAACAATTGGCAAGACGCAATCAATATCGTCGTAACACGCTTTCCTTCCTTATTCTTGTTTCTACTGGGTGACTTCAATATTCCAAACATAGCCTGGCATAGCGAACCCATTGTGATACACCTTTTCTCCACGTTAGCAAAATATTTTCTTGACTTGTGCGCACTGTTCTCTTTCAGTCAACTGATAACACAGTCCACCAGAATCACACCACAAGTTGCTAACACCCTTGACCTTCTGCTAACAACACGACCCGATTTTATTTCGAACATTACTTACTTACCGTCCTTAAGCGATCACTCTCTTATCCACTTCAACATCAGCATTTCACGTCCGAAATCGCAAAAAATGATCAATACAATTCACGACTATAAGAAAGCTGACTTTGAATCAATTAACAACAAGCTCTGTATTTTCCTTGATACTTTCGTGACTGATTTTGATAACCGCAGTCTCCAATCAAACTTGAATATGTTTATTACTAAATTTAGTGAATTAACGGAAAAATATATCCCTACCTACACTCTTTCCTCTCATGATAACGCTGCCTGGCACAACACCCACATTGGGCGCCTATCTAACAAAAAGAAACGTTTGTACATATCCGCTAAAACATCTGCAAACGCTGAAAGATGGGCAGCTTACAAACGCGCTACATATAACTACACAACAGCGCTTAAGCAAGCTAAAGATAACTTTTTAAAGAACAGATTGTCATGCATGCTAACTACTGATGCAAAAAAGTCCTGGCTCACTATTAACCCAAAACATGACGATGCCATAACCCTCGTTGATAACGCTGATAACGCAATTCCCCCTGCCGATTGTGCATCCGTATTAAAGGACGTTTTTACGCGTAACTTTTTTAAACACGCTCATGTGACACGCCCAACTACACTATCTTACGACTACGCAGTAATGTACCCTTTAATAAGGGAACCCGTCGGCATAGAAAAAATAATCGCATCATCATCACTTAATGCAAAGTTTCTAAAAAACACTAGCACATATGGTTCAATTATTCTTACAAAGATTTTCCAGCAATCACTTGACAAAGGTTCACTGCCTGCTGATTGGAACGTGGGGAAGGTGATTCCACTCTACAAAACAGGCACTAAACATTCTCCACTGAACTATCGGCCTATTTCTTTAACCAGTACACCATGCAAAATTATGGAGCACATTCTGTTTTCTCGTATTGCCAACTTCTTAAAACAAAGCTCCTTTTTTCTGAGTTTCAACACGGCTTCCGCAAAACATATTCATGTGACACCCAATTAGTATCATTCACGCATAAACTGAACCTATTGCAGGACCACTCTTCAGTTGCAGACCTAATTTTTTTTAGACTTCGCAAAAGCGTTTGGTAAAGTGTACCATAGCTTATTAATCTACCAACTGCGCCAACTATACCTTGATCCTAAAATTTTGTAATGGCTTGAGGTTTTCCTCACTAACCGTTCAGTTTGTTTCAGCTAACGAAGTAACCTCTAATCTGAGTTCTATTTATTCGGGTGTACCACAGGGCTCCGTGCTTGGACACCTCCTATTTCTCATATATATTAACGACTTACCTTCCTGTGTTCCAGCTTAAATTCACCTATTTGCTGACGACTGTGTAATTTACACCGAAATAACTTGCGATGAGGATGTAACCAGGCTTCAAGTTGACCTTCACGCCGTTTTTGCATGGTGCAATTCATGGTTAAAAGAACTAAATGTTAACAAGTGTAAATTCATGCGTGTATCCAGAACTATCAGTGAACAACCTGTGTACTCCCTTAATAACGCTCCATTATATTTGGTAAACACTTACAAGTTCCTTGGCCTTCATAGCACTTCCGATATCACTTGGAATACCCATATCGCCCATATAATAAGTAACGCTTTTATTACTTCTATTAGCTTCTAAAGCTTCTATTACTTACCTGAGGGAAATCAGTGACAATAACGTTATTCACGCCTCATTTAACATTACTCCCGTTCAAAGGAAAGTGTCCAAAAAAACAATAAAGCTTTACGATAAGGCCGACTACGTAGCAATAAATAATGAAATAAACTCCCTCTTATCCACTTTTGAGCTTCACTTCCATCAGCATACAGTCGACGAAAACTGGTCAATCTTCAAACGCAAAATCAGTGATCTAACGAGCAGTTATATTCCAAAGTGCACTATCAACTCTGATTCCCAAAATCCTTGGTTCAACAAAACGCTCAAAAGACTAAAAAATAAAAAGCAGCGGCTGTACCGTGCAGCTAAACTTAGAACCAGCTCTTCTGCATGGGAAAAATACTACAGCGCTGAAAATGTGTACTTGACAGCAGTGAAAAGTGCGAAACGTTTCTTTCTTCACAACGACTTACCCAAAATGATAACAACTAACCCGAGAAAATTTTGGAACGTGATAAATCCGCAGCAATCGCACGACATCACCCTTACTAATGATAACGGCGACTCTGTTAGTGATGCTCAGTGTGCCGATATATTTAATAATGCCTTTTTATCAGTATTCATGAAAGAACCTGAAGATACATTCCTTTCACTACCTTCCATTACTGAACTAGCAATGCCAGTCATAATTTTTCATCCAAATGGCATTTCGTGCGCAATCGACAAATTGAAAATTTCATCGTCAGCCGGGACCGACGAAGTTAACGCAAAGTTTCTCAAAAACACTAAGGACATTTCATCCAAGTTTTTATGCTTGTTGTTTTCTCAGTCACTCACCACAGGTATCATCCCAGAAGACGGGGAAGGTCGTTCCTGTTTTCAAATCAGGTAACAGAGACTCTCCACTCAACAATCGCCCCATTTCCCTGACTAGCATCCCTTGTAAACTAATGGAACACATCATCTACTCCTAGATAATGCAACACCTAGACTCTATAAATTTTTTCACTCCATCCCAACATGGATTTAGAAAAGGCTTATCATGTGAGACTTTCTTCACGATCTTCATTGCAACCTTGATGCTAACTTACAAACTGACGCCATCTTTTTAGACGTTGCCAAAGCATTCAATAAGGTACCTCATCAACGTCTACTCTTAAAACTTTCCAGACTAAACTTGCATCGAGAAATTATTGCATGGCTAAAAGAATTCCTCACACATCGTTCACAGTCCGTTACTTTTAACAACTACTCCTCTAACCGTCTACCGGTAACATCGAGCGTTCCTCAGGGAACTGTCCTTGGCTCCCTCCTATTCTTAATTTATATTAATGATCTACCACAAAATTTATCATGTCATGTCCGTCTGTTCGCCGACGATTGCGTTATTTATGCCCCAATTACTAATACCGCTCATCAAGAATCCCTTCTTGACAATCTTAACCGCATTCAATCATGGTGCAATCACTGGTTGATGACACTTAATCCCAATAAGTGCAAGCTCATGTCTTTTCATCGTCGTCACAACCCGAATTTATTTACTTATAAGATTTCCGATTCTCCTGTCGAACTTGTCCCGTCCTATACTTACCTCGGTATCACTATCAGCAATGACTTATCATGGCGCGAGCACGTAACAAAGCTAATATCATCTGTGAATAAAAAACTAGGCTTTCTTAAACGTCATCTTCACGACGCCCCTCAAAATGTAAAGCTACTTGCTTATAAATCATTAATCAGGCCAAGACTTGAGTATGCATCCGCAATCTGGAATCCACAGCAAGCTTACCTCATTGACTCATTAGAAGCTGTGCAAAACAGAGCCGCCCGTTTCATTCACCGCTCATACTCATCCTATATTAGTGTTTCATCTCTCAAGCTACAGACCCAATTATGCAGTCTTTTCCTCCGTCGCCGTATTTCTAGTCTGTGCCTATTTCACAACTTTTATTATTCCCAGCTCAAACAGCAGCCATACATCTGCGCACCGCCATCACGCACATCTCGCCGAATTGGTCATCCGCTGAAACTTTCACGCCAACGTGCCCGTACGACTACATTTTCCAAGTTATTTTTCCTCCGAACAGCAAGCGACTGGAACGACCTTCCCCATGAAATTGCAGCCATCACCTGTCCATCAACCTTCCTAGAAAAATTTACATCCCACCTGTCATCATGAAAAAAAAATGTTTTACTTTCTCATGTTAACCCACCCTTATGTAAAACCCCCTACAGGAGGTCTTTAAGGAAATAAAAATGAAATGAAATGAAACGCTAACCGAATGTTAAGTTACTTACGACGCAACTTGTCCAAAGCACCTTCTTCCTTAAAATTAGTCCTCTATAAAACTAATACGACCCAAACTTGAGTATGCTGCTTCAGTCTGGGATCCAGGCCAAATAAACCTAATGCACCCACTGGAAATGGTTCAGAAAGAACTCTACTCGTTTCATTCTTTCTAACTATAATAGAACCACGAGTATCAATGCCATGAAATCTAGCCTTCACTTACCGCCCTTGTCATCACGTCGCAAAATGTTCCGTCTGTGTCTTTTTGAGAAGTTATTTCATCACCCGCTGTTACGCAACAAACTTATTTCTCCGCCTCTGTATGTATCGCCCAGGCTAGATCACATTCACAAGGTCAGCATTCCGTTATGCGGATCCAACGCTTTTTTTAAGTCATTTGTACCACGCACTTCAAATTAGTGGAATCGCCTTCCCGCCTCGACGGCCACAATCGCCGATCACAAATTATTCAAGAATGTGAATGTGCACTGTATAACTAGGAACCTTTTTCTTCAGATTGTTCATCCTGTACTCACGTACGCCATAACTAACTTTGTATATCTAGGTGCCATTTGTTATTAGTTTTCGTATATATACAATATAATTTTCTGCTTTCTTAACTCCTGTTTGTTGAATTTAGCCGTTTTGCTTGTAACCCCTCCCCTCTATAATGCCGTAATGGCCCTGAGGGTATGCCAACTAAATAAATAAATAAAAATCGGGCCCCTCGCTTTCTTTTCCTCTCGTTCGTATATATATTCGTACCTAACGCCAACTGCTGGACAGTAAGGACAAACATATCTCTTTTTTGTTTAATTATGCCCTCCATCTTCCACAGATCACAAATAATTTAATTCCTTGACGCGCCAGTTGCGATGCTGGAAACGGAATATCTTGCTTATAAGTTTCACGACTTGGCATCGCGGTAATACGTCATATGCAACTAATACAGGAAGAATTTGCCTTCTTTAAGTATAGTGATAGTGCACGACTGCCGTGTTGCATAAGAAGTTTAGCATTTCCTCCTGCAACTAGATTGTTACCATAAAGGGAAATAGGGCCTGACGAATTTCCTCGTCGCCTAGAGGGCTCGATGTTCAACGTAGAGCCCCCAGGGGAATTCGAAGGCTCCTTGCTAGCACCTCTGGAGCTAGCAAGCTCCAGAGGTGCTAGACTGTAGCATGAATGCTGAATAAATTTTTTTGCCTTTTCTTGCCAACAACAATAAGACGTTGCGCAATACGAACGATTATCCAAGTGAAAGACAGGTCGACGCATCCTCGAGTCGCTCAGCACGATGTACCATACTCAGCATAGAGAAAAGACGGTGGTTCCGGCCTCAGTCCGCCACCACCTGATCATCCCGCCGTTTCCCAAGAACATGCACCCGACGCATCACGTCGGGTGCATATTGAGTTTCTGAAGTCTGAAAATACTGAAAGGCCTAGCACAAAGGCACGAGAAAGCGAGCGCAGTATGACAGACTTGATGGCACCCAACGCAGTTGGAGGGGACATAGGTATTTTCTGGTGCAGTTTGAGCGCACGTCTGAGAAGGCAAAATTCGCGAGAAACATGTGGCCGCAACGCTTGCTTACGTTCCTGCCACGTGAGGTAGCTGATTAGATTGCCCGCATGGCGAACGAAGCAGAGGACTTCGATAAAGTGAAAGCGAATCTGCTTAAAAAGTATAGATTATCAGCAGAAGCATTGAGGTGAAAACTCAGGGAGGTCGAGAAGACCAAAAGTGAGCCATACTCAGATTTTGCATACACCTTGGAGGTAAACATGAAAGAATGGCTCAGAGAAGAGGGCAAAAAGACAATGCAGTTCGTTGCTTTAGGACAGTTCTACCACCGGCTGCCACAAAATATCAAGTATTGGGTTCAGGATAGGCCAGGCGTGGACACTATCACGAGAGCTGCCGATCTGGCTGAGGAGTACGTAACTCGCCGTGCGTTCGAAGGCAACGAAGCTCCTGAGGAGATGAATAAATACAGACCCGGTAAGCCAGAGCGATGGTTAAAGTGGAATCAGTATAAATCCAAGGAAAGGCCAGATTCGGTGAAAATTAGTGACGAGAACAACTGACGACAACAGCAAGGGAAAGGAAGTGTCACCAGAACAGAGGGCGGAAAGGCAAAAAAAAAAGCTTTCGAGACAAAGCAACACGTAGTTTGAGCAAAAATCCCAAACTAGTGTTGATGTCACTAAATAGTAACGAGTAAAATCTGAAATTGCTAGAACCGTACATTCGAGGCCTCGTGGTAAATGGCAAACCGCGTCGGGAGCTTCGTGACTCGGCAGCCACAATGGACGTGGTACACCCGTCGTACGTGGAGGAAGGCCAGTTCACGGGAGAACATGCTTCGATAAGGCAAGCCGTAGAGGCCTCCAGAGTTTGTCTCCCTGTTGCAAAGATTCGTATTGAAGGCCCTTTTGGATGTCTCCCTGTTGCAAAGATCCGTATTGAAGGCCCTTTTGGAGTACTGGACACTGAAGCCGCCGTCTCGGCACATCTCCCGCCACAGTATCCACATTTTGTTTTCTAAAAGATCTGAGGATTTGCTGCGAGGCAGGGGAATGGGGTTTAGCGAGGCGATAGTGCAAGTCCTCACTCGTTCCAAGGCAAGGGAGCTCGTGGCCAAGGCAATGTACGAATGTTCAGTGGTGTAGGAAACAGGTTTGACGGAGGATTCGTCAACCAGCACCAAACAGGCCAGCCCTATAGGGAATATTGCGGAAAGTACACTAGCTAATGAAGAGGTCAGGAAAGCACCAGACCCGGAAATGTCTTGAGAGGCAGAATGCAGAAGAAAGTAATTGAATGGAAGCCCTGCCACATTGATTGCCGAACAGGAAAAAGATTCCACCCTGCGGAACCTAAGGCCAAACGCAAAAGAAGGTGCGGCTAAACAGAACATAAAGTTCCTCAAGAGGACAGGCATCCTCTATAGAAAGCACGCCAGTCGAAAAACTCGTGGTGCCGCATCCCTATCGTGAGCAGCTCGTGCGCCTGGTCCACGGGGGCTTTTGGATAGGGCATCTCGGCATTCGGAAAACAAAACACTGCTTACTGCAGGAATTTTACTGGCCTGGCTGCTTTCGGGAGGCGGAAGCATTCGTAAGAAGCTGCGACACATGTCCACGCCTAGGCAAACCCGGAGATAAGGCTAAAGCGCGAATGAAACTTGTTCCCATTATCACGGAGCCGTTTGACTGGCTCATAAAAGACACAGTGGGACCACTTACTGCAATGCAGTCTGGCAATCGGCATATTCTCTCTGTACTATGCCCCGCAACGAAATTCCCAGAGGCGGTGCCCCTTAAAGAACTAAGCTCGGTGGAGATGGTCCACGCGCTTTTGTCTATCTTCGCGCGAGTGGGCTTTCGCGCAGAAATCCAGTCAAGTCAGATCAAGGATCCGTCTTTACGAGCGCACTGACCTCGACGTTTCTGGAAACGTGCGGTATTAAAATCATTCATAGCTCAGTGTACCACCCGCAGTCAAACGCGGTAGAGAAAGTCCACTCAGTCATGAAACGGCTTTTGCGAGCCCTTTGTAATGAGTACAAAGCCGATTGGGAGGATTGCTTGCCTTCAGCAATGTTCGCGCTTCGAACTGCACCGCACGAGTCAACAGGGGTTTCACCTTCAGAGCTCGTTTACGCCTGGGAAGGTCTGGCGGACGATCGTGCGGTTGTGGCATACGTGCTAGAGCTGTGAGACCGACTGCACACATCTCAAGAATTAGCAGGGCAGGAAATGCGCAGGGCCGAAACAATGCGAAGCGATACTATGAGAGGACTGCTCGAACGCGACAGTTTGAAGTTGGTCCTGAAATCCTGAAACATGATCCTGAAACCCTCATTGAAAAACAAACTACAGGTTCAATGGGAAGGACCGGTTGTCATAATTCAGAAATTATCTGAAACAAACTACGCAATCACCGAACCGGGAAAACGAAGGAGACCACAAGTATACCCCAGAAATCTACTTAAACCCTACCGGCAGAGGGAGGCCATTGTGAACATGTCCCTTAACCAACCTGAGGAGATGCCTGTAGACTTTCGGCAGTTAAAATCAATAACGAGGGCAAAAGACATTCGCGAGACCAATGACAAGCTAGTAGAGCAGGCAGAGCTGAATCCCAATGAAATGGCCGAACTAAGGGAACTCGTGTTTGAAGTTAAAGACATATTTTCAGACACACCTGGCAGGACCACTGCGATCGTTCACGATACCGAGTTAACCTCATGGGACGCAGTTTGTTGGAAAGCTTATCGCGTTTAACCTCGTCAACGTCAAGTCATGTCCGCTGAAGTAAACAAGATGTATGAGCTAGGTGTAATCGAGCCAGGAGAGAGTGATTATACCTCGACTCTTGGTTTATGTCCCAGGAAAGAATCCGCGACTGTGTATCGACTACCGTTGGTTCAACTTAATCACGAAGGACCAGACCTACCAATACCGCATACCGAGGAAAGGCTTCAGAGAGTCAGCAGTGCTAATTTCATCTCTACGCTCGATTTAGTCAGAGGGTACTGGCAGGTTCCCCGTTGACCGAGAGGGCAAGCAGGCTTGAAGCGTTTATTTCCCCGATTGGAACCTGTCGGCCGAAGGTCCTAAGGTTTGGATTGAAGAATGCTCCCTGTTGTTTCTCTAGCCTTATGGACCGGGAGCTACGGGGAATGGAGGACTTTGCACTTCCGTATCTCGATGACATAGCAATATTTTCTTCATCATAGGCGGACCATATGCAACACTTGCGAACCATGTTGTGTCGTCTACGAGAGGCCAACTTCACTGTCAAGGCTCCCAAATGCCAATGAGGGCGCGCGGTGGTAGCTTATCTAGGTTATGTAATAAGGCAAGGCCATGGTCGGCCTTCAGAGGTTAAACTGGCCGCAATAGACTACTTCCCGCAACCACGCACCAAGCGGAACATCAGGTCATTCCTTGGTTTGGCAGGTTATTACGAAATATATATCCCGCGTTATTCCGAGATTGCAAGTTCTTTAACAGATTCTCTCACAAAAACAGAACCGCAAACGGTAAAGTGGGATGACGCAAAAGAAAAGGCTTTTAGTATGCTGAAGAAAGCACTAACGAATCGGCCACTGTTGAACGCGCCCGACTACTCTAAGGCATTCATTCCTCAGTGTGATGCCAGCGACCACGGTATAGGGGTGGTGCTTTGTGAAAAGAGAGATGACGAAAACGAACACCCCGTACTGTACGCCAGCAGAAAGCTTTCAGTTCGTGAGGCAGAATACAGTGCATCAGAAAAAGAATGCGCCTGCGTGGTATGGGCGGTGCAGAAGCTAGCTTGCTATATCGCTGGTCCAAGGTTCACCATAGAGACTGACCATTGTCCCCTCACATGGCTGCAGTCCATGTCTACGAAAAACGGCCGTCTTTTGCGCTGGAGGTTGGCTCTTCAGTGCACCTTCGGTATTCGCTACAAGAAGGGTGAACTTAACGGCAATGCCGACGGTCTGAGTCGTTGCCCCTAGAGTAACGAAAGCCTCATGCTAACTCTGGTTTCCATGGCATTTTTACCTCGGTATTTCTTTCATACGTTTTCTTTTTATCGCGAAGTTGTATTTGATTGATAGCTGATTTTAGTAACCACGTCTTAACACTTTCAAGAAATGGCTGTTTTTAGTGTTCAGGGGGGGGGGGGTGAGGACGCGCGATAGGGATGAGAAAGCAGTAGTGGGTTTTCGTAGTTTTTTGTAAAGCATGGTGTATCTTGGGGGAGGGTGGCCTTGTGCTCGGTTTTTCCTCTTGTGTACGCGTCTTCGAAGGCTGGGTTTCGTCAGTTCTTCAATTCTGCAAAGTAAAAATTTAAACCCAGAAAGGTGTAAATAGGCTTCTCGCAGAAACGACACCATGAAAGTGTAAGTTGGGCACCCTACAACAAGGGTGCTTATAGAAACACCGCCCATGCACCCCGTACAGATGGTAAACCAGCGAAGTTGAAGTGTGCGCCCCGGTGTTTATGTTGACGACAACGTTGTGGCTTGTTTGGCTCGCAGCACCAAGGTGCCGGATCCTCGGCGTCGGTGGCGTAACGTTGCCGATTTAGCTCCGTTTCGCGAACTAGCCGGCCACACGAGCCACCGGATCGGCTTGAAATTGCCGCTTCGCTCCGCATCCCATCCCCGATCTGCCGAGGCGTTGGCGCAACCGTAGAGGAAGACATCCAACAAGAGCGGACACTGCCAAAGACCCCAGCAGCCGAATCGACTGTAGCTCATCAAATGAATGGGGTTAACTCCTTCCGATTTCGGACGCGGGCGTTTTGTTGAACGCCGGCTGGCACGCGCTACGCCGGCTGCGCTACTAGGAACGTGTTTTTTTTTTCTCTTGTGCTGGTGCTCAATCGCGCGCGGTCTTAGTGCGGAATCGTGTATTTAAATAAAATGATTGCGAACGATCTTTACAAGCCTCTATCTAATCTGTGTCACGTGCAATTTCATAAAGTAGACGCGAAACGCCTTGTAAATTAGGAATAGTTTATTTCACTCTGTATAAATGCTTGTTCCGGGCTTCTTGGGCAGCAGCAGGTAAGCAGCAGTACTTCACGTACGAAGCTCCACCGGACGGCATCACCTGAAAAAAGTAAGTAACATTCATGTGTCCTTTTAGTATTAACACTTTATAGGAATAATGCGTGTAGTGGTGAAACGTACTAATGTGTTGAATGGAGGACATTACAAACAAAATCAATTCGCTTCTACCTACATGGCGTCGAAAATACCCGACTCATTCCAAGGCGTACTATAAATTATGAGGAAAACAAACGATTTCCAAGGATTCCCCCATTCTCAGGCATTATTTCCTGCTGTTTAAGAGCGCAAATGCATGGCCGACGGCGCTTTTCTAAAACAACTTGGCCTCAACCGACGAGACAGTACGCTACATGCACAGAGGTGGCCACAACACAGGCACTCAGCCAGACCATGCTAGACGCTCGCAGAATGCATTCTTCTCGCACGCAAGAGAAATGCGTGGGTGCAGACCTTTTCAGGCCTTCAGAAGACAGAATTCTTGAGTTCTTGGTTCTCGACAAGTTTAGGCGCTTTCTTTGACCCCGGACATTATTGTACCTAATTTCGTTTCTTTTTGGGGCACTTTTCAAGCGCAGTGGCCGCTCCCGGCGTTGTGGCGCAGTTAGCAAAAAGCAGCTCGGCTGTGTGCCGCAGTTAGTTTCGCGTGTACTGAATCTTACTGGGACAAGTTCGTGACGCATTTTCCGACACCCAAAGTTATTGTAATTATTTCGTAACTTCTTGGGATACTTTTGACGCGCACTCACCGTGCCTGGGGTTGTGAAGCAGTTAGCAAAAAAAGCAAGCCGGCCGGGGTAACAGTTTCGCGTGTACTGAATCTTAGGGAGACAAGTTTGTGATGCTTTCTACGGCCCGACATCATATACCATCTTTCGGTACTAAAGGTTGTCGAAGACGCGACGAGCGATTGCCAAGAGTGATAACACTGGAGTGTGTTGCTTGCGCCGGTGTGCGCCGGTATGCACTAAAGATAACGCCGAGCAGCTGAAAAACAAAGAACACAAAAATTCTGTCACCTGAACGGCTGAAAACATGCTTTGTAACCACGCATTTGTCTTGGGGCGCTATTCTGGACATTCCGCCATTTTCTTCGGTGCATGACGTAGGCGCGACGCAAACAAAATGGCGCTGGTGGCCCAGTTTTGCTTACGTAACGTGACGCCAACTTGACGTTTCGCCTAAGAAACTGAAATGAAGGCACTGAATGTAGCGTTATCAGTAAAGCAAGAGTTTTCCTCCGCAGTGAAAATAAAGCAGCTATCTCAAAGCGTATGATTATTCCGTCGTCTGCTGCGTACAAGCCGTCGTCTGCTTCAATAGCTAAGATGCGTGTCCCCGGAAAATGGAATGAGTCATCGCATGTTGGTGCCAACGCGCTTGTTTTCTTGCTTGAGACAACATACGCGACCTACCAGTGGTGATGCGCGCACGTTCTAGGCCACGTTATCGCTATCTCGTGGAACGCAAGTGACTCAGCCCGACTCGGCTGGCTGAGAAACGGCCGAATATCACCGATAGCGTTGCGCGCGCCAGAGATGTCCACTAGCGCGACGCAAGCGCCGGCGCTGCCATCTCTTGTTCATTTCACTGGTTACTCGCACCACGGGAGGATAAAGTCCCTCAACGATTCCAAAGTACAGACAGGCTTTGATCCAGCCGACGACGCCAGCGATAGGCTGATCGGTGACATGTGACCTTGCTCCGCCCCTTAACTGCCATGAAAGTTCCTGCGTGCCGGGGGAAGTGCGCGCGTTTCGCCTGTTGTGCTATGCACATTGCTGCGGTAATTTTGTTGCGGGAGGGCCGAACGGCCTTGTTGCTTTGCGGTTGGGTGCCGAAACCGGACGAACGATGGCAAGAAGTTATTTTGCATCCCGCGCGGCAAACAGAACCTAACCAGAAGAAAAGTATGCTCGCACAGAATTGCACGGAAGGACTTTGAACTGCCGGTAACTGCACGGTTATGCGACGCAAGAAACACAGAACGATACAAAGGTGCGATAGAAAGTATACACGTGCATGCGTCGAGCTATGATAGTATTTCACTCGCGTGCATGAATGTTGATGGCCGAAGTTTGTGGATATTATTTGTTTTAGTTCATTATGAGCCCGCTGACCAGGATGCAAAGGACCGAAATCCTTTGTTGCTGTGCGGGTGAGTGCCGAGATCATACGGAGGACGGCAAGAAGTTATTTTGCATTCCGCGCGGCAAACAAAACCTAACCAGAAGATAAATGTGGTCGCATACAATCGGACGGAAAGACAGAACCGTCGGTAACTGCACGACTATGCGAGGAAAGTAACGTAGAGCGATACGAAGGTGTGAGAGAAAATATACACGTGTGTGTGCAGAGCTGCGATAGTAATTCATTGACGCGCATGAATGTTGACGGCCGAAGTTTGTGGAGATTATTGATTTTAGTGCATTATGAGCCCGTTGACTTAGCAAGTGCAGTATGACCTAGCATGCAAGTAAATAGTGGGGCAGAAACGCATTAACTCGCTGACAAATATCCGCATTGCGTTACGTGCGATAAAATATAAATTTCAGCAGCGAATTCTACTTTCACACTTTCCTGTGTTTGCGCGCGTTGTTAACTGCGCTTTACAATATGTCCAAAAAGCCATTTCCAACTGTGCATATCCTAATCGTTTTCTGTGCATTGCATATGTGAATAAATATATCCCTAAGTGCCTGCATTACTCTGCTTTTAATAACAAATACTGCATAGCCACTGCTACTGGCCATCAAATAATAAAGTGTAATAGTATAATACAATTTATCAAAGTACATTGCATACAGCTGCGAGCTCGTTCCTTCCATGTTTCCCTTACAGTCGAAGAAGTTTCAGTAATCGGCAATGCCATTTTACTGATGAAAAACACACAACTGCAAATTAGCATAAGAAAAACGTCAGAAACTATACACGGATCGCCAGCAAAACACAGTGCAGTAATAGCTAGGCCAATCCGCTTGAGTTTCGTATAAAGGCGCCCTAATTCTTACGGGGCTTTAGCGGTACACGGTGGCGAAAAGGCATAAAGACAACAATGCACGTCATGATTCAAGTTTACGTGGCGACGTCGCACGGTTCACGAGAACAGTCAACCGCATTCACACACGTGCACACACTACGCTCGATGTTGGTGTGCCGCAACATTAGATCGCGCTGGCAGCCCGAACACGATCGAGGAGACTCGCTGACATGATCCATACCGCCGCTTTAGAATGTCACGACAGTTGCACTGGCTCGTAGCACTGAACCAGAAAACAAAAGCCGTCGTGTATTCGCTACACGACAAACACACTCAGCGGCAAGAAGACTGTTGGCGAACTCGTTTCCACACACATACAGGATGTTGTTTAGTTGCCTCTGAGGGTCGCACGTTTCAGCGACGTTATGTCGAAACTTTTCGGTCCAAGCCACTGTCAGCCTTCCTTTCTTTACCCAAATTCTTCGTTCAAAGTAACCGCTATGTGTACGCAGCACACTTACGAACAAAAGAATTCACAGAGCAAACAGGATTAAGCGCAAGCAATCACCAAGGCTCGCAAACGAACGCAAACGAACGAAAGGTAAACATGCGGAATCGCGAGGCGATCAAGCACGCATTCCGTGAGCGCTTTTCTTCCAGCGCTCATTTGAAATTAAAGGACTAGATTTAGCAGTTCGGGCCCTTCTTTCGTTTTTCACCACAGTCAGGCACCAGTAGCGTTTTATTTCCGCGCGTGTGCAGATATTTTTTCACCTCACGAATGCCGCGGCGCCGCGGTTTAGCTTGGGCGCTGTCTGCTACAGGAACTTCCTAGGTTGCGCGCGCGGCAGATGTCGCTACCTTGTTATAGAGGGACCTTACGGGAGGAAACTTCAAGGTGCCGCCTTGCGTACATTTCTTTTTATAAATTAGAAAGAGGCCATTGTCATAACTTTTGATTGTGCGAAAAGGCATTAATCTTGATTACAATACAAATGCAGCAGTGAAAAGTGGACAACAGTGCCGAAAGTTTGCTATGTTCAACCAATATTATTTCGTATAAACGTGTTCTTTTAAAAAATGATGGCCCCAAACACAAATGCCAACACCACCCGAGAGCGATGCAAATACTATGAGCACGCGTTATGAACAAAAGATTTTCGTGGCGCCAAACGACGGGGACAATGTGGCGGTACGCATTCCTCTCGGCTGTCATTGCATATGGCTGCTCATTAGCATAATTCGCGCGGCTCGTCGCAGCAAAAATTATGGCGGAAAATCTCAGCAATGGCAGCCCAGCGCAACGTCAAGCATCGTCAAAATGACGTTTACGAAACAGCCCTTCCTGTGACGCTCCTCACGAGATATTCCTTCAGCCAATCAGCAAGCTGGCATGGCGCACATCTTGGATCGCCACCACATATTCGCGCACTTGCAGATGCATTGCACTGGCTTCTGCACGCTACTGCTCACATTCTTTTTGAAGCGCTAACATCACAATATATCTGCCAAGGACCAAAAGAATGTATTAGTCCATAAAATTTGCAGCTCCACGTCACGTTTCGTCATCTTGATGAAAACGCAAAATGACATTTCGAAAAACTTCTGTTTCCCAGCACAAATTTCAAGGCACGTGAGCTCGCGACAGCCAATCAGAGAGTCCACATGGCGGATAATGGCGGCCGTGCAGCCGCCATTCGTGTCGAGAATAGCACCTTTGATCACGAGTAGAAGGCTTTCCAACATCGATTTAGAGGGGTGGCGAAGGCTGGGCCCAAAAGCGGTTCAGTGCGACTGCAGCATAGCCACAAGCTGGGGGGCAAAACACTTATAAACAAATATAAAACTACAAATTGGAATACTATGCGTGAACATAAAAGCAACAAATATTTTAGAATCTTGTTTTATGAAAGGGTAAATAATTTTATCAAAACATTATGCCAAATTAATTTTTCTACGCTCTTGGGCCGAATGTTATAACGGTTTGGTTGGGGAACCGTTCGTTTGGCCTCACCTGATTGGCCAAAATTTTGGTTACGTCACAGGTCGTCAGAGGCATCGAGGCGGTATCGCAATTTATGAATACGTCATGCATCTGTCAATCATCTTCAAAGCGAACTGGTTGTAGGAACCGGCGAAGGGCTAGCCCGCTTTGGGTTCCATTGCTGTGGCTTGGCTGTTGGCTTGGGACCCTGGCCGCGCGCGCCGGTCGCGCTACCCCGGAGACACGTGGGCGTCAGGCGCGTGCGTTGGTTGCTTCGGAGGCTATTACTTGCCTTCGTCGTCTGCATGGCGTTGCTCTTTCGGTGTCGACCACGGCTGGAAGTGCGATACGCGTTCGAAGAAGTGACGGATAATGAGTTGCACCGCCCTTGCCGGCATTCTAAGTAGACCTATTGCAGGCTACGCTATGGAATGGAGGAGACTCGGGTGCAAGCGTACCAGTGGTCATTCCACGCAGAGGAAGCAATATTGCGCGCTGCGGTTCATCGCCACTGGCCTGCAGCTCTCAAAGGTCGGTCGGACGCGAAGAATTCATCGGAATGGCCTAGATCTCTGCTGCCGACACTGTCCACAATGTTGCTCTCGCAATTACCGTGTTGGCCGGTAGAAGGGCTGGGTCAACTTTCCCGTGACCTCCACTTCAAAGCCAATGCCAAGGAGATATTTGCATGGTGAGATCGAATTCCCAGTGCTATCGCCAGCGTGAATAACTCGCAGATCGCCGTTCAGCAATCATAAGGGTTCAACATAGGCTGGTCCAGCGCTACTTCGTTAGGCTGGCAAAACTATACAGTCAGGACGCGAAGATATTGTGGAGATTTCTTACTTGGCTGCCCTTATTTCTCTAGTTCCCCGGGTGTGCCGCACTTTGTTCCTCAATCGCACGGCACAGCGCGCACCGTCAGCACCACACTCTTCAATTTCACTTCGCGCAGGCAATGCAGGGCCCGAATATCGTAACGTTCGATTTCAAGTTCCATTGTTTCTATCACGCGACGCGCCGTGGGGCAGATCGCAGGGATAGCGGCAGCGCGGCAGCGAGCGAGTCATGTCCGAGCCGATGACGAAGGGCGAAAAAAGAAGGAAAATTGATATAGTCGGTTAGTAAAAGTGTCCCTAAGAACCAGTTCACGGTTTTGTCGCGCTCGCTACTTAAGAAGTGCTGGCAGTGCGTTCCTGTTGCGTGCATCGTGCGAGGTCCTGGTAGCAGACGACGTAGCGCTGCGCTGTGCCAACTGATTTACGCTTTGCGATACCGCCTGTCGGCTGAGAATGAAAAAGGATGACACTAATAAATTACTTCTGCATTGTGTAAACCCCCGGCACCACACTTTTATACTTCAGAACTTGGCGTATAATATTTAATTTATATTTAACATTTATTTAGCAAGCAGAAACATCCTGCAATTCCTCGATTAGCTCGTCATATAATGACGTACACTTGAGAGGTGGCACCCTGTCATCTATTGGTCGCGTCCTCCCCTTCTTCCACCACCGGCTTTGGAGTGGCACATCTAGTGACGTAAGCGGCGGAGCCAACGGGTCGTATTCCGAACCGTTCTAGGATTCGATTCGGCCTCTTGTGTCGCCCCCTGTTTATGAGTGTGTGGTGCATTGGCAGCGCGACCTTGCAGGCCTTTTTTCGGTTTCCGGCCACATTGGCGGGAGCTTAGAAAGTGATTTCTTATCGCCAGCCGTCTGCTACGGGCCCCGCCTGGGAACGTGTATAAATGGAGCTCCCCGGTCTCAAAGTGCCCCTTTTGCGAAGTTTGTTGTCTATGCTCGTCGCTCCTCTGTCACCGTTTGGTAAGATTTGCACACCGCTGCACCGCTGCAGCAGAGTTCTTGCTCCTGTCGTTTCCTTCGGCGTGTGGCCGGTGCTGTAGTGTTATCGGTTCTCTGATCTGACCCAGCACTCATGTGCGCAGGCTGTGACGTCATTGAGGAAAAGGGATAAAAAGCGGCTGTCTAATAAACACGGGGCTTTTTGGGTTCGTGGCTACATCGGAGTGGCGTCAGTCTTTTGCTTGCATCATCGCTCCGGCATCGGACACGACTTGGTGTTAGAAGTGGGATCGACCCCCCCATCCAGTTGCCTTTGCGGCGCTCACCCGGCGTTCGATCGGCGCGATGACTGCTCCGCCATCGGCAGCCCCGCCACCGGCAGCCATCCCGCCACCGACACCTTTCAACTTCGACCGGACTTCCGAATGGCCAGAACGGATTATGTCATTCGATGACTACCGCTACGCGTCGGAGCTCAACGACAGAACGGAGGAGGTCCAGGTGCGAACACTTTTGTACACCATGGGCAGGCAAGCAAGAAATTTTTCAGACGTTTGGCCTTACCGAAGAGGAGTCTCGAAGCTACGAGACAGTGAAGAAAAAATTTGACGCCCATTTTGGGGCCACGAAGAATATAGTCTATGAAAGCGCAAATTTCCATCGACAAAAGCAAGAACCCGGGGAAAGTGCGGACAACTTTGTGACAGCCCTGCACGAGCTTGCAGACCGCTGTGAATTTGCAGAGTTCCGGGATCGAATGATCCACGACAGATTTGTGGTCGACCTCGAGGACGCGCAGCTGTCGGAAGCGCTCCAGATGGATGCCACCCTTAGGCTAGCGACCGCTCTGGCGAGGGCCAGGCTCAAGGAAACAGTTCACCGACAGCAACTGGAACTCCGGGCCGTCAGCAACGAGGCGAATACAGGCGAACTTGACGTAGTCCGACGAACAACGAGGAAGCCGTCCAACAACTGGGGGCCTGGCGCCACAGCACAGCGGCGAACGCAGGCGTGGCAGTTCTGCGGACGGTCGAGCCACCCGAGAGCCCGGTGCCCTGCACGTTCAGCGCGGTGTGACCACTGTGGTATCAAGGGACATTTCTCCGTGGTGTGTCGCAAGAGAACAGAAAACAACCAGGTGGGCGTGTCTATGCTAGAAGGCGATGGACAAGACTTTTTTGTTGGGACACTCAACAGCTCAAATGCCAGATACGCGGAAGTGTCTATCAATGGTGTACGCGTAAGTGCAAAAATTGATTCAGGAGCCGAAGTCACTGTTGTTCCGCCCGATTTCCCTGGTGTGCCACCTCGTATAGACAGGTCACAAGCGGTGTTGAGAAGCGCTGTGAATAAGCGCCTCGAAGTGAATGGTTGTTTTTCAGCAGATATTGTTTGGAAAGGCAAAACAACGCGACAAACACTGTACGTTGTAGAGTCTCTGCAGTGTGTCCTATTAGGGCTCCCAGCCATTGAAGCACTTGGTGTAGTCAAATTTCTTGATGCGGTTGACGATAAACAGTACGACCACATGTATCCGCAGCTCTTCTCTGGACTGGACAAGATGTCAGGCGAATACACCATTCGCATAAAAGAGGGCGCCGTCCCCTTTGCAATTTTCGTGCCGCGGCAGGTACCCATCCCGTTAAAGAACCCCATCAAACTAGAGTTGGCCAAAATGCTCAAAAGCAAAGTCATTCGTAAGGTAGATGGCCCAACTACATGGTGTGCAGGAATGATTCCAGTAGTCAAACAAAGTGGGGAAGTTCGAATCTGTGTGGATCTAACCCAGCTGAACAAAAGCGTCCTACGTGAACGGTTTGTCTTGCCGACCGTAGACGACGCACTTGGGCAATTGGCGGGAGCCACATACTTTTCGCAATTAGATGCAAATTCAGGATTTCACCAGGTTAAATTGGCGAAAGAAAGTCAAGAACTAACAACATTTATCACCCCCTTTGGTAGGTACTGCTTCCAGCGACTGCCGTTCGGTTCACCTCGGCCCCGGAATACTTTCAAAAGCGAATGGCGGAAATCTTAGATGGCCTTCAAGGAGTAGTGTACCTGATGGACGACGTTCTGGTTTACGGAGCTACTAAGCATGAACATGATGAACGGCTGCAAGCAGTGCTCAAAAGGTTGGTTGCAGCGGGGGTAACACTCAATCGGGCAAAATGTTCTTTTTGTGTCAGCAGAGTAGCGTTTTTAGGCTACGTGGTCGATGGGGGCGGGAATCATGCCGAATCCCAAGAAAGTTCGAGCCATGAACGAAATGGCTACTCCATCAAATGTTGCTGATGTCCGCAGGTTTTAGGACATGATAAACTATCTGGCATGGTTTGTGAACAACCTTGCCGACATGTCGTGTCGCACAATACAACTTCGGTTGTATTGTAGGCAGGGCTGGCCGCGTCTCGCTAAAGTAAGCAGTTGGCTAAGCCCTTACTGGTCGGAGATAGCAAACCTTACAATATGTGACGGTGTGCTTCTGCATGGGTCTCGTCTTGTGGTGCCTCAGAACCTAAGAAGTGAAATACTTTGTTCATTGCATGTTGGTCACCAGGGCATTGTGAAATGTCGCGCAAGGGCCCGCGAATCTGTGTGGTGGCCCGGTCCCAGCGCTGAGCTAGGAACTCTGGTAAACAGTTGTCGACAGTGCGCGAGACTGCGTGTTCAGAAAACCGAGCCCATGATGCCATCAGAGTCCCCCAGCTTGCCTTGGTTGAAGGTAGGAGCTGACCTTTTCCATTTGCATGGTAGGTCGTATCTCGTGGTCGTAGACTATTTTTCGCGCTATCCAGAGCTTGCCCTTTTATCTTCCACGAGCTCGGCGGCGGTTATTGATCAAATCAAGAGTATATTTGCTAGGCACGGCATTCCAGAACTTGTAACAGACAACGGTCCTCAATTCGCTTCCGCAGAATTTGCATTGTTTGCGACTAGTTATGGCTTCCATCAAGTCACGTCCAGCCCCAGGTACCCGCAGTCAAATGGAGCTGCCGAACGTACAGTGCAGACAGTAAAACGAATGTTGGAAACAGCGGTTGACCTGTACCTGGCCCTCCTAGCTCATAGGGACTCCCCAGGTCCTTTGGGTACAAGCCCAGCCCAGCTATTGATGGGCCGACGGTTGCGCTTTACGATTTTCGTGCACCCGAAAAAGCTAGTACCGTCAATGACGAGTGGTCTCGGGAGCCTCCGTTACAAAGACAAGAAAGCGCGGATTAAGCAAAAATTCGATTACGACCGTCGCCATGCGGTAACGCAGATACCGCTGCTCGCCCTGGGAAACCAGGTTTGGATAAAAGACAGCAAAATTACAGCAAAAGTGTTGAGTCGAGCCATGCGGCCTCGGTCTTATCGGGTGAGGACAGACGACGGGGTTGAACTAGACAGAAACAGACGCCCGTTGGTCTGGTACAGCTAGCGAACCGGCGTGCATGACCCATCCTATGACTTTCCTGCGACTACGGACGCTGCAGGCCAATCCGAGGAAAACGAGGCCTCGGCAGAGCCTTCTGCGCTTAATTCAACGCCGGCTGCTGCCTCATATGAGGACGGGAGACCCGGTGATTATATGACACACTACGGTCGAGAAATAAGGCCGCCACAGAGATATGGCTACACTGGAGTGCTGCATACTCGTCCTATTTGTATGTTTCATACTGTATGGTTGTTTTGTGGTTCATTTGTTTTCCATGTGTTGTAAAAAAAAAGGAGATGTAGTGTTATCGGTTCTCTGATCTGACCCAGCACTCATGTGCACAGGCTGTCACGTCATTGAGGAAAAGGGATAAAAAGCGGCTGTCTAATAAACACGGGGCTTTTTGGGTTCGTGGCTACATCGTAGTGGCGTCAGTCTTTTGCTTGCATCACTGCTCCGGCAGCGGACACGACAGGTGCGAAGTCTTTTTCCATTGTTGTATCACGCTTTACGCTGTTCGTTTGAAGCGCTTAGCGCTTCATTTCAAGATGAGCTTGAGGCATGTGAAGAAACCATTGAAGAAACGATGCTCCGTGGCACATTGCGTCAACGTGGACTGTACCGTCGGTGTTTCACTACATCGCTTCCCCCTGGACTTTCACAAATGAGCTCTTGTCAGAGTCGTCTGCTTTAGGTATGCGGAATAACCTCCGATATGGCTTTTGTCGGGCTGCTCGTGCCTGTTTCATAGCTGTAGCCATTTCGTGCGTACTTGGCTTCATGTTTTCGGATATATTTATGTGAACAGCAGGGCACACACTTGCAGTCCTAAGGTGTGCGTAAGAGACCTACCATTTGTTTAATTTATAGTGAGTTTCGTGCAGCCGACTGTCCCCAACGTGAACTTGATACCGGGCTCTCAAGAGCAACCACGTGCCTTCTACTGACCGCAAAGGCCAATTTAGAACCAACCGTTCTGCCTGACAGCTCTGAGCACGACATTATTTGATTTTAGAATACCGTGAAGCCAATTTGTGAATCCTCTCGCAACTGGGAGTATCGAAATTCAGCCACGTGTATGTGCACGGCATTGAGGGTGCCTCGACTGAATACGCAGGAGTATTACCTACCTTCTACATGTACATGACCGTCAAAGTAATTTTAAAGGCACTTCGCTGCTTCGCTGTCGTGATTCTTTGAACATAGAAAAGCAGCTAGCCGCGTAACATGAGGACGAGCATAACCGCACTTTGAGGAGCAGAGGCTTGGCGCAAGAATTTACTGTCATAGTTCGGATATAATGTGCTGCAGTTAGCAGTGAAAGAAAGCATGGTGTTTGGAGAACTTGGTATTCATTTCAGTGAAGTTATATAACCTGCATGTTGCATCCTGTCCAGGTGCAAAACGTGGGTGCAGTGGTGCCGCAACGTCAACCTGGAGAAGAAGGCGCTATGGCAGCTGCGACACCTGAGGGTTTGTTCCACGCACATCTGCGGTCCGGATGGCTGCGCCACGATGCTTTGCCTACTCGAGGAGGCATTAACGGTATATTTTTTAAATCAAATCTTTAAGATATACGCCGCTCTTGAAATGCCGACTTATGTCGAAATTGATTTTTTACTTTGTTTTATGCCTGTAAAAGCTCCAGCGCCTTTTCTAAAAAGAATAATGTACAAAATATTTCGAAATATGTGCCTAACGAATCCCGGTGGTAAACAGAATTTTATTTCATTAGATAAGCATTTTCCAAGAGTAATGTCATAGCTTAACCGCTGCTGTGGAAGGTATAGTTGTTTGGAAATTATTAGCCATGAAGGTACCGAATTCTTTTTTTATTTTTTCACAATAATTTTTCCATTCCAGACACCTCAGGCGAACGCAGCAGCCACGTGGACTGTGTATCATCTTCGAGCGAAACTTCGGCATCAGTGCGCCATGCTGGAGAACGAGGTGAGCAAGGTTGTATGCATACTGGCATACATCTTTCACAAACGGTGTTGACTGAAATTCAATTGGACTGCTTCCTGTGATAGCTGCTGTCTCCAGTGAACCTGTTACCAAGGGGTACATCCACAGCCAGTCATCCCAGTCGCTGCAACTCTTCCAAGAAGGTGAGTGTTATATGGAATCTGGTAGAACAGCCCGATAGGTGTGGCTATGAAATATGCTACAATTACTTGACTCTGTGCTGTGCAGAATGAGATGGTGCCAGTTCTACGGCGAACGAAGCTCGTTCCCACGCCAGTGGCTTGATGATGGTTCAGTGTAAGTGTTAATTGAGCTTGTGGGGCTTAGTTATTTCTTGGGTTTCTGGCTTTACTTTCAGAACTGTGGTGTCACTAAATTTTGTTCTCTCTATCCTGTGACCACACGTATGCACAACCAAGCTCGGAAGCAAGCATTTCATCTCTGGAAGCTGACGCGGCAGGAGAGGTCACAGCCCTGTCAGCGAGTGCTGATCTGTCACCAGGAGCTCCGCTCAGCACTTCGTCTCTTTCTTATGAAGGTTATTGATTTTGAAACACTTTCACAATATTGCGCACTTTTTAGTGCTGCAAGGTTACATGAAGCTTATGACTAAACCAGACGCAGCCACTTATTGCTCTTCTGT
The DNA here is from genome assembly GCF_023375885.2 of Dermacentor andersoni. NCBI lineage: Eukaryota > Metazoa > Arthropoda > Arachnida > Ixodida > Ixodidae > Dermacentor > Dermacentor andersoni. The sequence continues at coordinate 26,519,416 of NC_092814.1, read as the reverse complement.
CGATGCTCTACCCTTCGGGATCTTTCGCCAGCCCCATCAACGAAAGGTGGCCTCTTCAGAAATTCGAGCCAAGCTCAGGTGGCTCCGTGACCGCAACAAGACTCTACAAGGACTGCTGCTTCAACGCCATCGCATGGAGACCACTGCCGAACTGGTGGAGGGTCTGCGTGAGAATTCAACTCCAGCTGTTGCTGCTTTTGTCGAAACTCAACTGAAAATGCGTAATAATAATAACAATAATAATAATCTCTTTTATTATTTCTCTAAAACCAAATACATTCATCAGGCCTGCCAAAGCCACATTGGGCTTGACTGGCAGAGCGTGACAGGCAGCGTACAAACTGTTACAATATCGAGAAATAATAAAAAAAAGAGAAATAGAAATACAGGGAAGCGATAAATGTATATACATACACTGATACTCACATTGTACGCATTTATAATAGGTGTACGTATATGCACATATACAGGTTTGAGAAGACATCTGGCGCGTATAAGTATCACCATACCTCATGATTACTTTGCGTGGCACAAAATGAGTAGATTATAAATAACAAAATGAGTCAAAACCACAAATGCTTCAATAAAAGCTGTGCAGGAACAAACTTTCTGATCACATTTTTAATCAAAGCCACTCTGTGGGCGCAATACAGGAGGAGGTAAGCGAGGTCTATTTCTTTACATGTTATAGCCGCTTAAATCCGCACGCTTTAGTGCTTTCTTGAGCTTGTATTTTGATGTTGACTGCAGCACGTTACAGGGTAAATAATTAAACAACGCAGGAACATAGTATTCGCGCATTCTCTTGCGGTATTTTGTTGCACAACAAGGTATTTGATAACGCCATTTTGGTCTAAGGCTACGGGGAGTTACATATGGTACTTTATAACGATTGTCCCAGAAATGTCTGAGGGCTATTGTGTGCAGTAGAACCGAAGAAAAATCTGGCATGGATAATGCCTTAAAAATGTCGGTGTTGCCTTCAAGACACAAGTCATAACCTATAACTTTTAAAAGGGAGCGCATTAGTGAGTTAATTCTGTTTTGATAACGAAGAGCACAATGTCCGTAGGCAGTAATTCCGTATCGGACAACACTGTAGCACAACGCATGCGCGGTGGTTTTCCTGACTGATATGGGCATGAGGTGACGGATTCTATAAAGTAAGCAAAGCACTGAGCGAATCCTCTGACAGACATAAAAAAACATGGGATTTCCATGACAGATCGCTGTCAAAACGCAAACAGACATATTTTACGGATGATGTGTAGTCGATAGGGGCGCAAGAACATGGATTGCAATGTGAATTATGTAATGGTACTTCCCTAGTCAAGTGTACTCTCTTTAATGGACTGCGAAAGCAGACAAGTTGTGTTTTTAATACGTTAATGTCGATTAAATTTGTGGCGAACCGGTCCATTGCCTTCGTTGCTGCTTCTTGTAGATGAGAAGCTGCATCAGAATGTTGATTTGCATGAGAAACTAACACTGTATCGTCTGCATACTGAAATATCTTAATGGACACTGCCTTAGACAGATCATTAACGTAGATGTTAAATAGGAGAGGGCTTAATACAGAACCTTGTGGAACACCGGCTTTGATTGGAGAAAGGCCGCTGTGAAAGTTTTGAACTGAAACGTGCTGAAACCGGTCCCGGAGAAAATTATCGAGAAGTAACAGAAACAAGCCACGGAATCCCATCATAGAAAGCTTTGTTAACAACAAGTCATGGCAGACACTGTCAAATGCCTTGCTTACGTCAAGAAACAATGCGCACGCTACCTGGTTAGTTTCGAAACAGAGGTTTAGGAAATCGGAAAAAATCATCCAAAAGTGCCTGAGTGCCTTTGCCTTTTATAAAGCCGTATTGCTGCGGTGATAACATGTTAGTATCAAGGAAGCTATTCATAGTGAGCAGCATGTGTTTCTCTAAAATTTGTGCTATGCAAGGTAAAACAGATATGGGGCGGTAGTTTTCAACTTTGCCTCGAGATCCTTTCTTATGGAGTGGTATAATGATTGCCGTTTTCAGTCTGATTGGAATAACGCCGCATGACAAGATATGATTAATTATTGCTATGAAAACGTCCTTGATGTAGCTGTAGTTTCTTCGAAGCTCGATGACAGAGATGCCATCGGCACCTACGGACTTGTTGAGTTTAAAACTACAGAGAATTGTTTTCAGATCACAATCAGCCAGCAACGGTAGATAAGCCGATTGTAGGTTACTTGCTTTTAATGTACATGTATCCGGGTGTGGTCTAGAAAAACCAGATATTCTAGAAAAGAAATCGTTAAAATCATTAGCTATACTCTGGCTATCAGATGAAAAGTGAGAAAGGAAGTAGTTATCATTGCGTAGCCTTTTACCAACACCTCTGAGGTCCATTATTAGGGACAAGGTTTTACGGCTGTCAAACCGGGCATTCCTAAACTTGTTGCGAAAGTGATTGCGTTTAGCAAGGCGAATAGCTGCATTAACCCTGTTTCTGCAAAGTTTAAATTTTAACCGAAGTGTGTTGCAGTTAGGGGCTCGGCGACACAGACTCCAAAGCATATCTGTTTCTTTTATAGCAGCAAGAATTTCTGCTGACATCCAACCATCATTAGCGCTGCGCTGTTTAACCGTTATAATTCGGGTGGATTCTCTCCTGAAGTCATCAAAAAGGGCAACGAATTTTTCATAAGTTTCCGATGGCGGCACGGGTGATAGAAATATGTGCCAATCATATTGTTTGACTAGTCTATCAAATAACCTTGGATCAGTTATTGAAATTTCTGTCTTGGACGCGCTAGAAGCAATAGTGGCAGATGGCTGTGTTAAAGGGATACGGACACAAAATCTGAACATTTTACGATAATACAGAAAATGAGTCCTCAGTGTGCGAGTACACCGAAAACAAGTAGTCACTTCGCTCATTTTTCAGCGGATGGCTTTATTTTTGGCGTTTTTGTGAGCGCGCGCAACGCCGCCCGGCCCAAGCGAGTTGGAAGGCGTGACGTCACGACACCCCCGTCGGATAGCCAGCCGGCCGGCCGCGGTCATTCGAGGCGCGCCGCCGCCGCCATCGCTAGCATGGATTCGGGTTCTGGTGCCTCTACCAGCGATGAGTACACGTCTGTAGACGACGACCGTTCCAACTTAGCAAGAAATAAAACCGCTTACGGTTACGAGCCTTCCGCGTCAAGCGGCGAAGAAGAGCAGGCGGCCTTGAACACAAGCAGGCAGGTCAGGCAGTCCGGGCCAGCAACATGGTAATTTCTTTTTCTAGCAAACTTGAAGTGCAGCGGCAGCAGTTCATAACGTTATGTTACGTAGGATGCAAAATGCCTAGTTTCGTGACCCGCGTTGAGGCGGAAAGGCAGCTATTACGGCTGAATCGTAGGAAGCGTAGCTCATCGCTTTGTGCTTACCTACGCTGTCGGCTTTCGATCGCTGCACACTTCGTTTTTACGCGACGAGGCACGGCATGTGTAGAATATTCCAGCCGTCTCATAGCCCTGTGTTTACGGCTGCTATCACATTCACGCCATTAGAAGCCATTTACTGGTTGAACTCGTTGAGATGGGCGACTGCGCTAGGGACCCGTCGACCAGATCACTTAGCTGCATCGATTCTGTGGCCATAGAGAAAGGAAAGTCTTTGGCTGTGACATTTACTAGGGAAATGCTGCGCGAACAACCAAGTCATGAAACCCGACGCATGATCATGCAGAGACCTATGAAAATCCGTAATTTCTTGCTTGAGGTTGAAAAGCAACGTGTGAAAAGGCAATGTAGATAAATGTGCTGCGCATTTTAGATTACTACACATGTATGCTGTTGTCTGGCGTTCATTCACTGGCTGTGTTTTGTATATTTGATCAAATAAAAGAGTGCTCGTATGCTGTCGTTCAATATTAGACGCAGCGAAAGTGTACGCAACATGACTATTTTGTTTTGTGACAAAAACATGCATCCGCATCGTAAACAATTTCTGTCCCAAGCCGATAATATCTGTTCTTGCACAGCCAATGAAAGGGTAATTTCCCTCCTTTCAACAGGCGCTCCTGCCGTCACCGCTGCGGCTACATGCATACAGAAAGAGAGAGGGTCTGTTGGCAGAACAACAAAAGGTGGCGAGCGCAGCTAACAGTTATGAATGCATCACTAAGCACCCGCTCTTTGAATTGTATTGCCTCAACAGGAGCCTTTTGAGTGGCATGCCAAGGCTTTTGAGCACAGCCGGGCTGGTCGCGTAATCATCGTCGACGAAGTGGTCCGCGCAAATGAAGTCATTTTTTAGAAGTCTCCATGCTGGGTGTGGTGGCTGACAGGCACGTATGCAAAGTTTACGCACCTTCTCGTCTATGGGAAACGTGCGCGACGGCGTGTCACGACCGATGATGCTGTTATAACAGCCGTGGGCACAGTAATGTCTGGGCATTTTCTTCCGCCGCGACGAATGCGTCAGTACGGATCGACGACCGTGCGAACACGCGTGTAAGACGCACCACCTGCATGGAGCGCTGACAGGGATAATGTTTCAGACGGACCACGGTGCGAACATAGCCGACGGCGATAAACAAACGCTGCAAGGGACCGACACTCCGGAAAGACTGCGCCGGCTGTGGCTGACCTTGGCCGCGCGCGCGGTCGCGCGGGGGTGTCATGACGTCAAATTTCAGCTTCTCCCGGCGGCCGCTTGGAGGAAAGGCGCAACAGAAAATCGCAAGAGAAAGGTGTTTCTCGTTCTTTTTTTCTAAGCAGCTTGTTGTATTCGTCATTTTTAACAGTTCAACTTTTGTTCTGACGCAAAAAACCACCCACCAATTTTTGTGTCCGTATCCCTTTAAAGAAGTACACACGAAATAGTGATCAGCTAGTTTTGTTTGAACTACTGTGGAATTATTAACTAGATTACATGACCGCACATTTATGTGGTCGATACATGAAACCGTAAGGCTATCCGCGAAAAATTCTTCGCGTGTGGCACAACGGATTGTTGTTTCTAGGCCCCATTTTGATATAGTGTCAAGGTAATCACTGACAAGTGCCTTCGTAGGACAGAGTGTGTCTATATTTATATCGCCTATCAGGCACACATGTTCATCTAGTGAAAGTGATGATAAAGCAGTATCTAGCTCAGACAGAAACAACCGTGTGTTGAAACGCGGAGGGCGATAAACTGAAAAAATGGCAACTGACAGCTCAGGAGTGCTCAGGCGAAGCGCTACTGCTTCAGCGTGAACGAAGGAAACAGTTAGTTCCGAAACTGACCACTTATTTTTAACAAAAACAGCGATGCCTCCCCCTTTTCCTACAGGACGTGTGTATGTAAACATTTGATAGTCTGGCAGAGTATACTGCACAGTACATTCCAATGGGATGTTTATTTCTGTCAAGCCGAAAGCATCAAACAAAGAGCGGACACTTGAGGTTGCAGCGACGAACTGGTCACAATGTTTCTTAATGCTACGTATATTGACATGGCTTATACGCAAAGCATTTCCTTGTGGCTCAGATAAAAATGTCTTAGCTTCGGAAAAGTTAGTAGTGACAAGAAAGCCGCAACTGTGCATATTCAAACAATTTTATCAAGATCGGACTTCCTATCTATTCTGAGCAGTACCTTCCGATTTCTTAGCAAAAATTCTGCCGTTTCTTGTCCAGCAAAATTTATAATTTGTTTCCTTGCTCTTTAATCGTGCCATCCGAAAGAGCTCTCTGTTCTCACGAGTTAAATTATCCTTAAAATACAGGCGTGGAAGCACTCCCAACTGCGCCAGACCAGACAGAGCTCCGCGTGCCTCGAACCATTTCTGTTTCGCAGCGAAGCTCTGCAACTGGACCAGAATAGTGGGCGGGGTGACGCCTTGACTGCGCAAACGGTGAACGGCGGCAACGTCGCTGCTTTGAAATCAGACATTTTCAATTTCACTGCAAGTTCCGAAATGAAGGAAGTCAAATCTTCATTAGCTTTAGTTGGAAGGCCGTGAATTTCAAAATTGCATCGGCGACTGTATTGCTCCAAGTCATTCAGCCCTGTGTTTGCTCTATCAAGTTGCTCCGCCTGAGTAGTCACCGTCGACGACAGAGAGACAACCTGGCTACGAAGCTCTGTTATTTGTGATTTGGTGGTTGTAACGAAGGATGTTACGGAGTCATATTTAGCGGAGAGAAAATCAACAGATCTCTGCATTTCCTCAACAGCATCTGAAATTCTAGCGCAGGCCTCCCCAAACGTCGACAGCTCACCCACTTTCAGAGCGAACGTACTGACAGTTGTGCACAACTTGTCAAGCTTCTCGTTCACAGACTTCAACTGCTGCGCGATAGTATTGTCCGCCTGAGCTACGCCTCCAGAGGACTGGCTTCCCGTGCCGCTTTTGTAAGCGGGACAGTGCCATGTTTCGCGTTTCGCGGAAGACATCTTTGCAAACGTGCCTTCAGCAATCGCACAGCAACTCTTTCCTACGTGAAAGCTCGTATTACAAGAACAGCATGTCAATCATTTCCCATCAACAGGTATAGCGTTAGAACATGAACCACATAGATGAGACATTGCTGTGCAGTCAGCGGCAAAACGACACAAAGAATAGGCAGGTAAGGTATCAAACTCATCTGCCAACAGCAAAGTACGGTATCAGTATCCTGAAGTGTTTGCTGCTGACTGCGTGTCCGTCGAAGGAGCAGGCTTTTTAAGCGACAGAGGAGACACCAGGTGGCAGAGCAAGGCCTGACGCTCGTGACGTGACGCTCTTGACGTGATGAAGGCAGCCCGCAGAGCACAGGAGGACGGTAAAGCGCATGCGCCAAACGGATCCTCAGATGCGCATGTCCGTAACCTTGCTAGTGGGTGCAGCCGGTCCCTCCACGTGTATCCGAGCGTCGGCGGTGAGCCTGTCAACAGCAAAGTACGGTATCAGTATCCTGAAGTGTTTGCCGCTGACTGCAAGCGTCCGTCGAAGGAGCAGGCTTTTCAAGCGACAAAGGAGACACCAGGTGGCAGAGCAACGCCTGACGCTCGTGACGTGACGCTCTTGACGTGATGAAGGCAGCCCGCAGAGCACAGGAGGACGGTAAAGCGCATGCGCCAAACGGATCCTCAGATGCGCATGTCCGTAACCTTGCTAGTGGGTGCAGCCGGTCCCTCCACGTGTATCCGAGCGTAGGCGGTGAGCCTGCTAACAGCAAAGTACGGTATCAGTATCCTGAAGTGTTTGCCGCTGACTGCAAGCGTCCGTCGAAGGAGCAGGCTTTTCAAGCGACAAAGGAGACACCAGGTGGCAGAGCAACGCCTGACGCTCGTGACGTGACGCTCTTGACGTGATGAAGGCAGCCCGCAGAGCACAGGAGGACGGTAAAGCGCATGCGCCAAACGGATCCTCAGATGCGCATGTCCGTAACCTTGCTAGTGGGTGCAGCCGGTCCCTCCACGTGTATCCGAGCGTCGGCGGTGAGCCTGTCAACAGCAAAGTACGGTATCAGTATCCTGAAGTGTTTGCCGCTGACTGCAAGCGTCCGTCGAAGGAGCAGGCTTTTCAAGCGACAAAGGAGACACCAGGTGGCAGAGCAACGCCTGACGCTCGTGACGTGACGCTCTTGACGTGATGAAGGCAGCCCGCAGAGCACAGGAGGACGGTAAAGCGCATGCGCCAAACGGATCCTCAGATGCGCATGTCCGTAACCTTGCTAGTGGGTGCAGCCGGTCCCTCCACGTGTATCCGAGCGTAGGCGGTGAGCCTGCTAACAGCAAAGTACGGTATCAGTATCCTGAAGTGTTTGCCGCTGACTGTAATGTCAGCTGGTTTGGCCGTTGATGGTTGTTGCGTACTCCAGGGTAGCGTATCGTACTCCTGTCGAGTAGTAGCGGCGCCTGCCTATCGAAGCTCGACCGACGTTTCTTATTGGGTAGCGTGGCGTTGTCGGAGGGCTGCAGGAATCCGGTAGACCATGGCGACCAAGCAAGGGCGAGACGATTTTCTAGTGCGAAACTTGCACGGTTTATTCAAACGAAGATGAAAGAAAATGACAAGAGCATGAAGTGATTAACAGTACATTTCGGAGCCCCTTAAATAGGCTCTCTACAATCGTGGGCGGGATCTTGGTTCCGTCGATGTCACGTGACCGGCACGGAAAGAGGGCCCCTCCTCCTCTGGTTATACCGAGCCTGCTGAAGGAAGAAGTCTTCCCGCCTCCCGGAATTGTAGACGCCTCTCCGCCTCTTCTGCGCTTTGCGCTGTCGTGGAAGTTCTCTTCTAGGTCCGATTCGAGGAAAGGGCCTCTCTTAACTGGCACACACAAAAGAGGCTGTACACTGCGGGGCTTCTGGCAGACAGGTAGACACTCGAAACGGTCATGGCGAATTAAGAAGTCACGCTTCATTTTGACGAGGCCTGGTGGAAGAAGGTCGGGTGAGAGAAAGTTCTTTGTGCACGTGGATCAGGACGCCCACAATAGCAGGCGAAATCACGCCTCATTTCGACGAATAAGGGTGAGATGGTCGGTTGAAATTCTTTTTCAACACGTGGTGTCAGACGCCAACCCTAACATGGTGCAGCCAAAACAAAGCCTTTGCTTGATGCTTATACTTCCACAGTCCAAAATATTATATATTGCTACGGAACAGTGTTTACAATTACGAAGCGGCGAGTAGTGAGAAGACGACGGCGACGATTAGAGGCTAGCGCGGGCTGTTCATTCTTGGCCAAGTGCGGCGTATTCCTTTGTAAATATACTTGGATATAGCTTTCCGTCTGCGTCTTCCTACGTAACATATCTGGTGGAGGTGGACGTTCCCTGTACCTCGTCACCGAGCTTCGCAGTGGACGGTACGCCGAGCCTTCCTTCATGGCTCCCGGCGACGACAACTCGACTACGCCGGCTCCGACACCTGCTGCCACTTCGACGGCCTACATCACTCTCCCTGCTCTCCGTGATCCTGGCGTATTCTCGGGCAAAGATGGCGAAGACGTCGATGACTGGATCAGCCTGTACGAACACGTCAGCCGCAATAACCGGTGGGACCCTACTATCATGCTCGCCAACGTAGTCTTTTATTTCGGTGGCACACCTCGAGTTTGGTTTCGGACGCACAAAAATGAGCTCACCAGTTGGGATTCGCTTAAGCAAAAGCTCCGAGACTTGTTCGGCAACCCATACGGTCACCAACTTGCCGCGCAGAAGGCGTTATCCGGCCGCGTGCAGACGCCAACGCAGCCCTACGTCACGTACATTCAGGACGTCTTGGCTCTGTGCCGCAAGGTTGACGCACACATGACTGAGTCCGACAAGGTCTCCCAGATCCTCAAAGGCATTGCCGATGACGCCTTCAACTTGCTCGTTTGCAACAACGTGGCGACGGTGGATGCAGTTATAAAAGAGTGCCGCCGCCTGGAACTCACTAAAAGCCGACGTATTGACCAGCAGTTTGCCCGTCTGCCCAACACTCCAGCGACATCTTCCTGTGCCGACGCTCCTCGTCCTAACAACACTGGCGATGTTACCAGGATCGTCCGGCGTTAGATCGAGGCCGCCTATCCGGCTGCCTTCGACTCCAGCCCCTCCAACGCACCTGCAGTCGCGGTTTCCCTGATCCAGGCAGTTGTCCGCCAGGAATTCGCAAACATGGTTCTTCACACCATCTGCTCGGTCCATCGCCCTGATAACCACACGGCTTCATCGATTCCGCCCTGTCCGGCATGTTATTACCCACCACGTTTCCGCAACCCAGCTGAATGGCGCACTGCTGACGACAAGCCCATTTGTTTTCACTGCCGTCGAATCAGGCACATTTCTCGGCACTGTCGCAGTCACTGGAGTTCCCCGACCCGGTCTACTTATACTGAACACTCTCGCCCCTCAGGTGGCCCGTCTCGGCCCTATGTCGCACGCTTCGATAATGCTGCCACTGATTCTCCTGCGCCGAACCGCCCCTATTCTCGTTCGCCTTCGCCCCAACGACGACAATCTAGCTCTCCCCCGCCCCGTCGCTCTTTTTCGCCGACTCAGGCGATGCAGCGTCTCGAGGTGACGCTGCATTCCTCCCTACGCCGCCAAATCCTCCACTGACGTTGCCCACTCATCTGAACCTTCTTGACGTGCAAGTCGACAGTGTTTCTGTATCTGCTCTTATAGACACTGGGGCGCATTTGTCGGTAATGAGCGCTGACCTTCGCAACCGCCTCAAGAAAATGATCACGCCCGCAACGACGCCTGTTGTCCGTGTCGCCGATGACGGAACAGCCCCTGTAATTGGTATGTGTGCCGCCCGCGTCTCCTTCGCCAATCGCTCCACTGTTGTGCTATTTACAGTCATCGCCCACTGTCCCCAAGACATCATCCTCAGCTTAGACTTCCTCTCCGCACATTCTGCTCTCATCGATTGCTCCGCCAGTACTCTCCGCCTTGACCTGCCCGTTCTGGATCCCGCTGAACCACACCCCAGTCGCCTCTGTTCCGTCGACTTCGTTCGCTTGCCACCTTCGGCACTGACTTACGTTGACTTAGTGTCATCCCCACCAGTGCCCGATGGTCACTACATCGCGGCTCCTATGCAAGACGCTCTACTTACACACGGGATCACAGTAGCTCATACAGTTTTATCTATCACAGTGAATTGCGTCTGCCTGCCAGTGGTCAATTTTGGCTTGACGACACAAGTGCTGCCACGCGGGATGTCTCTGGCCCAGCTTTGCTCATTCGAGGATCACTAAGTAGCATCTGTTGCAGTAGACAACAATTCAGCTTATCCTCTTCTACCATCGCAGTCGGCAACTTGTACCATCGCCGACTTACAGAAAGTGATTGCGCCCGACATGCCGTCCGTGCACGCTCGTGAGCTCTACCGCGTTCTGGTTTTCTACCACGATATTTTTGATTTTAACGATCGTCCTTTGGCCCAAACTACAGCTGTTAAACATCGCATTAATACCGGCGATGCCCCTCCTATTCATCGCCGCCCGTATGAAGTGTCACCGGCTGAGCGACAAGTTATTCATGCAGAAGTCCGCAAAATGCTTGCCAAGAAGATTATTGAACCGTCATGTAGTCCATGGGCGTCACCTAGTGTACTGGTAAGAAAGAAGGATGGCTCATAGCGCTTTTGCGTGGATTATCGGCTCCTTAACAGGGTTACCAAAAAGGACGTGTATCCCCTACTTCGGATTGATGACGCCCTTGACTGCCTCCACGGTGCTCGCTACTTCTCCTCTATTGACCTTTGCTCCGGCTACTGGCAGATTGTCGTGGACGATCTCGACCGCGAGAAGACTGCTTTTTTAACACCAGATGGTCTTTATCAATTCAAAGTGATGCCGTTCGGTCTATGTAACAGTCCTGCCAATTTTGAACGCATGATGGACTCCCTTCTTCACGGTTTCAAATGGTCCACGCGCCTGTGCTATCGGCGCCTCACGACGCCGATAGTAGTACCGCCAACGGTATTTTCTCTGTGCCTGCCTTCGCTAACATCGCCGATGAGCAGTATCGAGACCTAGGACTGCGAGCACTTATCGAGCGTCTGCGCTCTACACCTACCGACGCATCCGTTCGCCGATATGTCCTCCAGGGCGGCATTCTGCATCGAAGGAACTTCCTCCCTGACGGCTCTGATCTTCTTCTTGTCGTGCCAAAACATTTACGACAGACTGTGCTCTTTGAGATGCATGACGCACCCACTGCACGACATCTTGGGGTAAACCGCACGTACGACCGCGTCCGCCGCCGCTTCTATTGGCCTGGTCTCGCTCGCTCCGTCCGACGCTATGTTGCTGACTGTGATCCCTGCCAGCATCGGAAAACACCTCAGGTGCTACATGCCGGTCATCTCCAGCCGATCACCGTCCCTGTGGAACCGTTCTTTCGTGTTGGATTAGACCTCCTCGGTCCCTTTCCCACGTCATCCTCTGGGAACAAATGGGTAGCCGTCGCAACTGATTACGCCACCCGATATGCTATCACGCGGGCTCTCCCTACCAGTTGCGCCACTGACGTCGTGGACATTCTCTTGCATGACATTATCTTACTTAATGGTGCCCCGCGACAGCTGCTTACTGACCGTGGTCGTAACTTCCTCTCGAAAGTTATCGCCGACATTGTGCGTTCCTGCTCTACTCAACACAAGCTGACTACCTCATCATCATCATCATCAGCCTGGTTACGCCCACTGCAGGGCAAAGGCCTCTCCCATACTTCTCCAACAACCCCGCTCATGTACTGATTGCGGCCATGCCGTCCCTGCAAACTTCTTAATCTCATCCGTCCTAATCCAGTCCGTAACCCTTAATGACCATCGGTTATCTTCCCTCCTCATTACATGTCCTGCTCATGCCCATTTCTTTTTCTTGATTTCAACTAAGATGTCATTAACTCGCGTTTGTTCCCTCACCCAATCTGCTTTTTCTTATCCCTTAACGTTACACCTATCATTCTTCTTTCCATAGCGCGTTGCGTCGTCCTCAATTTGAGTAGAACCCTTTTCGTAAGCCTCCAGGTTTCTGCCCCGTAGGTGAGTACTGGTAAGACACAGCTATTATACACTTTTCTCTTGAGGGATAATGGCAACCTGCTGTTCATGATCTGAGAATGCCTGCCAAACACACTCCAGCCCATTCTTATTCTTCTGACTATTTCCGTCTCATGATCCGGATCCGCCGTCACTACCTGCCCTAAGTAGATGTATTCCCTCACGACTTCCAGTGCCTCGCTGCCTATTGTAAATTGCTGTTCTATTCCGAGACTGTTAAACATTACTTTAGTTTTCTGCAGATTAATTTTTAGACCCACTCTTCTGCTTTGCCTCTCCAGGTCAGTGAGCATGCATTGCAATTGGTCCCCTGAGTTACTAAGCAAGGCAATATCATCAGCGAATCGCAAGTTACTAAGGTATTCTCCATTAATTATTATCCCCAATTCTTCCCAATCCAGGTCTCTGAATACCTCCTGTAAACACGCTGTGAATAGCATTGGAGAGATCGTATCTCCCTGCCTAACGCCTTTCTTTATTTGGATTTTGTTGCTTTCTTTATGGAGGACTACGGTGGCTGTGGAGCCGCTATAGATATCTTTCAGTATTTTTACATACGGCTAGTCTACACCCTGATTCCGTAATGCCTCCATGACTGCTGAGGTTTCGACAGAATCAAACGCTTTCTCGTAATCAATGAAAGCTATATATAAGGGTTGGTTATATTCCACACATTTCTCTATCGCCTGATTGATAGTGTGAATATGATCTATTGCTGAGTAGCCTTTACGGAATCCTGCCTGGTCCTTTGCTTGACAGAAGCCTAAGGTGTTCCTGATTCTATTTGCGATTACCTTAGTAAATATTTTGTAGGCAACGGACAGTAAGCTGATCGGTCTATAATTTTTCAAGTCTTTGGCGTCCCCTTTCTTATGGATTAGGATTATGTTAGCGTTCTTCCAAGATTCCGGTACGCTCGACGTCATGAGGCATTGCGTATACAGGGTGGCCAGTTTCTCTAGAACAATCTGCCCACAATCCTTCAACAAATCTGCTGTTACCTGATCCTCCCCAGCTGCCTTCTCCCTTTGCATATCTCCCAAGGCTTTCTTTACTTCTTCCGGCGTTACCTTTGGGACTTCGAATTCCTCTACACTATTTTCTCTTCCATTATCGACGTGGGTGCCACTGGTACTGTATAAATCTCTATAGAACTCCTCAGCCACTTGAACTATCTCATCCATATTAGTAATGATATTGCCGGCTTTGTCTCTTAACGCATACATCTGATTCTTCCCAATGCCTAGTTTCTTCTTCACTGTTTTTAGGCTTCCGCCGTTCCTGAGAGCATGTTCAATTCTATCCATATTATACTTCCTTATGTCAGCTGTCTTACGCTTGTTGATTAACTTCGAAAGTTCTGCCAGTTCTATTCTAGCTGTAGGGTTAGAGGCTTTCATACATTGGCGTTTCTTGATCAGATCTTTCGTCTCCTGCGATAGTTTACTGGTATCCTGCCTAACCGAGTTACCACCGACTTCCATTGCACACTTCTTAATGATGCCCACAAGATTGTCGTTCATTGCTTCAACACTAAGGTCTTCTTCCCGAGTTAAAGCCGAATACCTGTTCTGTAGCTTGATCTGGAATTCCTCTATTTTCCCTCTTACCGCTAACTCATTGATCGGCTTCTTATGTACCAGTTTCTTCTACCTCATACTACCTCATACTACCTCATACCATCCTCAAACCAATGGCATTCAGGGCGGTTAAACCGTACTCTTACCGATATGCTCTCCAAGTACGTTTCCAAGGACCACCACGACTGGAACGTTGCCCTTCCTTACGTCACACTTGCGTACAATTCTTCCCGGCACGACACCACCGGATTTTCTCTATTTTACCTACTGTACGGTCGCGAACCGACCTTGCCCCTTGACACGGCACTTCCTCCTGCTGCGATCTCAGCTGCGAGTATGCGCGCGACGCCATCGCCCTCGCCGACCATGCACGCCAGCTTGCCCGTGCTCGACTGACGGCCTCGCAAACCACTCAGCAGCGTCAGTACAACGCCCGCCACCGTGACGTACAGTTTTCGTCTGGTGCGCTCGTGCTCTTGTGGTCGCCCTCTCGTCACGTCAAACTTTCAGAAAAGCTCCTTTTGCGATACACAGGGCCCTGCCGCGTGCTGCGCCAGGTGAAGCCTGTGACGTACGAAATTGCTCCTGTGTGTTCAACCTCGTCCTCTACTCTGGCATCTAGTGATGTCGTGCACGTCAGTAGGCTCAAGGCCTACTACACTGCTTCCGAGGCCGGCCTTTAGTCGCTTCGGGACGGCGCTTTTGCCGCCGGGGGTAGTGCTACAGAACTTTGTTTACAATGACGAAGAGGTGAGCAGTGAGAAGACGAGGACGACAATTAGAGACTAGCGCGGGCTGTTGCCTGTTGGCCAACTGCGGCGTATCTGCGTCTTGGCCAAGTGCGTAGCTTTTCGTCTGCGTCTTCCTACGTAACAATATTGTAGGACACTCCTAAGACTTCCATCTGTTAGATCTCTGCAGCAGTGGCTTGCACGCCTACCGCAGAGGGTTGCGTTTTACCCTGAAGTTTCTGATTTGATCAGTAAATGAGCAGCGTCTTTTCTATGGCAAGACAGAGCTTGCACTATACTTTTTGATGAGATGCATGTCGCAAAGGAGCTGTCATATAACCCAGTGTCCGACAGATTTGAAGGCCTTGAAGAGTACAGTGCAGTACAAGGTCCAAATCTCGCAAAGAAGGCCCTTGTGCTTATGTCTAAAGGAATATGCACGCCGTGGAAGCAGCCTCTTGGCTATTTCTTTGCAGATAAGGGAGCACCTGTGACTGTTCTGCATGACCTTCTTTTCAAATGCCAGAAAATGTTGGTTGGAGCTGGATTGCAGCGTGTGGTTGTGGTTTGTTATCAGGGAAACCAAAATCTTTCTTTCTGTAACCCCTGAAAAGCCGTATTCAAGTGTGAATGGTGAACCACTTCTCTTCATTTTTGATCCACAACATTTGTTCAATTTTTTACGTAATATGTTGTTCAAATGCGACTTCAGGGTAGGCAGTGACACAATTATAAGCTCGTACACACGACAGGTTTATCAAAGGGATCGAGAAATGCAAATTTGGTCCATTCCCAAGCTGAGTGCCCGGCACTCCAATTTGACTTTTGCTTCCAAGATCTCGGTGAAACTCGCAGCACAAGTATTCAGCAGTCATTGCGCTGTTGCATTGTGCACGCAAGTAACATTCCAGCAAATGCCAGCAGAGGCTGTGCACACGGCCAGATTTATTGAGAGGATCGACAGGTTCTTTGATAGTCTAAATATTTGACAGAACTTGGGAAAGTCTCCGCATGCATCTGCATGTGTGCAGGATCTGTGCATAAAGAGTTTTTGGAGGAGTGCATTGCAGTTTCCGAGAATATCAAAGTACTAGGCTGTGCACGGCAGCCTCTTCGCATCCGTGGCTTCTGCCAAACTATGAGGGCTCTGCTGCTGTTATGGAAACACCTGGCCTCTCGCTATAGTTTGTCATACCTCTTTACAAGACACCTGCACCAGGATGCGCTTGAAAACAACTTTGTAATATTTAGGTCAAAATCTGGAACGAACACGTGCACGTCAGTAGGCTCAAGGCCTACTACACTGCTTCCGAGTCCGGCCGGCAGTTTCAGGCGGCATTTAGACATCTTTTAGTTAGCAACCTTTTCAAACTGTCGGAAAGCAGCAACTGTGCGGAAGACATGTCTAGTCTTCTGATCACTCTCCCAGCTTGTTTTTCTAAATTTGCTCCTTCTCTCAGTACACCTACCACATTTTTGCCAGTTGCAGTAGAAGTTCTGCCTTATGATTATATATCTCCAGTGGTAGAGAACAACATTGTCTATTTTGCGGGCTCGCTTGCGTATAAGTTTATGAATGGCCACAGGTGTGCTACAGGGTCGCATAAGGGAGTTGAGGCAAGAAAACGCAGTCTTTACCGATGAAAGCCAAGTTCTCCTGTACTTGAGCGTGAAAAAAACCTGGAGAAGGTGACTTTGGGAGCCTGTCTGTTCCTGCACCCTCCTTTGTAGCATTCATCAATGCTTGCGAGAAGCTTTTTGTCGCATCTGCCTCTGATATTGTGGGAAAAGAACATGTAAGGCAGGATCTGTGCTTGTTGCTTCATGCCAAGGTAGAAAAATCGCTATCTGTGTTTGGTGACGATGCTTAGGATGGTTTGTTGAGGCAGGGTGAGGCTGCGTTAGCTTTCACAGAAAAATCTTGAACTCCACAGTGAAACCACCAAACGGAAAGCTACGAAGCTGCAACAGATCTGTTTAGTCTGGTTTAAGGGCTGCAAATGGTTTTTCTGGTTCACAGCCTGGCTATACTCTATTTTTTTTTTCTTGTGTATTTTGCTTTCATAGGACGTGACATGGTTGCTCACAGGGGCAATGGTTTAAAAATGCGGCATCTTTCTTGCTTTATTTCACTATGCCACTCTTTTACGGTACTTTTATGCAATGTACAGCCTTTTCAAGTGTCCCCTGTGAACTTATGCACTATTGTCGTATAAAACTCAATTCCGATAAATCGAATGCCTCTCAAAGGAGACCCTCCTGGCAATGCATTCAACTGGTTTCCGTGATGCTGGGGGTCGATCTTTCCGCCTTCCCGCCCCCTGTGGTTTTGTTCTGACAGGTATAACTGAATCAACCGCGTCTTCATAACTACCACTCAGCACCATTGGCTACAAAGCCACCTTTCAACAGGCTTGCTGCGTCTCCTTCGAGTTTTTAGCAAGATCTTTTGCAGCACAACGAGATGAGAGAAAAAAACGCAGAACAGCGCTTGAGCTTTATCTGGCTATATTGTAACGTACAGTACGGTGACATATCCTTTACTGCCATGTGAATGTCCTTGCATTTCACTGTAAGGTGAACTCGTGTATGCTTTTGGCAACAGCCACCGGGCAGTGAAACAACACCTGCTTACATTTAGTAAGAAAGATATAGAAACACTTTCGTTTATCACCACGCTTGTGCTTTAAAGAGTACTTAAAGAGTAATAAGAACGGCCGTACTACGTTTCTTTTATTAGTTTTGCGGCAATATACGTAGCGAAGGCATAGATTAAAACTCCCGTACTCGCCGCCAGCCATTTGATCTCACTTTTGAATGTCGCATAATTATTGGGATGTACAGTGATTGAACTCCAGGCAATAAATTTGGCGCGAATGTAAATTTAAATACGTGCTCTATTGGCTTTCAGGAATAGCATAATACACGGCCACTAGAAGCTTTTTTCATTAAACAGAAATTGGTGATCTGCAAGCTAACGATCATGTGCAATCATACTTTCATATGGAAGATGCCATATTTATTGTTCTATTCGGCTTCACTATAGTGGTGTCAGTTTTTCAGTCGACAATTTAGGCATCCATCTTTCGGAATATATGCAAGTTTCAACCCTACCTATTATTGTTTCAGTACAGTGCTGTACAACGTAGGCAACGTAGGTTTTCTTTGTCCCGTCAGAATGTAGTATGATCTGCTTGTTGGTTAATGTAAATTCGCAGGGAACCGACCCAGCGCTCCAAAAACGTATAAACGCTGTGAACTCGAGGTTATAGCCACTTAACGTGTGAAAATAGCATCCAAAAGAAGAATTCGCTGAGACGATAAACTTGCTGCGTTCTGTTCTTTTTCACATCCCCTCACGAATGTTGAGAAATTTTGCAGCATCTGGGTAGGTTTAAAGTATTTATCTAAGAACGATAAACACTTTAAAATCTCAATTGAATTAGTTCGATAATAGCGCGATGAACTACGGCAGAATACTCAACTCCCTTGAAACCTAATTAAGAAAAATAATGGAAATAAGTAGTGAGTTGCTCTATGCCCAAGACAAAAAGAAAATTTGCAAATGCACTTTCCAGAGTTGATTTGCTACCACTTTAAGTACTGTGAAAACTTGCTAAAAATTTATTTTAGTTTTCTTTTTCCATTAAATGATCACGCACATACAGTGCAGAGCGGCGCATCAGTGACCACTCTCGAAAATCTACATATTAAGGGAAAAGCCTTAAGTGGTTCATACCCCCGATGGGCTTGAAAAAAACATGTCGTCCGGTCCATTGATACAACAAAACTATTATCATTAGCAATGGTTCATAAACCCCTAAGCAAGCAAAATATGCAATGGCTCAGCCCTCTCATAATACAGAGGCTACAAGCGCTCATCAAAGTGAATCGTAAAGTGCGTGCATTTGTTGGAATCGCATATACAACGTACAGAAACGCGGCACGTTGTGGAGTAGTACAAAAAAACCATGGGACCTTCTCATTGGCTCAAATACCTGTAAGCAAAGAAAAATACAATGGTTCACACCCCGCAAGGCTGAGGCTACAAGCGCTCAGCAAAGTGAAGCTAACAGTGCGTACATTCATTGAAATCACCCATACAATACACAGAACAGCATACGTTTCAATCCCCTCATGAGAGGATTAAACGTAAAGTCGAAGAGAAACATCGGTGGCGCGAGTCCGACTCCGCTATACGAGCGCGCGAAGCCGCAGCTAAGCATCGAAAATGAACCGATGCAAGAGGGGGGAACTTTGGGCCAGTTGGTCGGACATGTTTGAAGAGGAAAAGAACTGCGACTTCAGACGGGACGTGATTAAAGTCCTGTCCACTCCTTCGTCCCGTCTGAAGTCGCGGTTCTTTTCCTCTTTAAAGATGAACTAAAGAAGCCGAACTGCGAAAGCAGCAACGCGACGATGCGAGACGCATTACCAAGGGCGCAGCAGGTTTGCGCCTTAACGTGTCACAGGAGTGTAACATGCCGCCGCTTTTTTTTTTTTTTGTAACAACAAAATATTGCAGACCACTCTGCCTCTTGGCACATCTTCCGCTTTTGGAAAGTCTAACCAGCTTTACCCATACTCCTCTCATTCATTCGTTTTGTGGTTGCTATTAAAAATATAGCTTCGATATATGAAGAGTGAATTTTTTTGCAGTGAGTCTAGCAGCAATCAAATACTTTCCACTCTCTTTAGCGCGACTTCAATGCAAACATCTTTCCAACTCCTTGTCATTTTGCTTCGGCTCGGTGTTGTCTAGCAACTCTTGAAGTTTGCCATCCGCCGCCACTCCCGACCACCCCATAGCGCTTCCCCTTGTTGACAAGCGGGGCCGCTGTCAAACTCGCAGCGCTGCGTCCATCGAACGTCGGGTCGTTCTTGTCACGCCTGAGCATGCTCACCCCTGGGAATTCGAGGTCTTAATAACGTGGAAACAATGTTGACCGGAGCTTTTTAGTGTCGCGAAGGCAAAAGAATTCTGGCAGAACCCATCTTAAGATGACTGTCGAAGTTCATGCGATTAGCATTCACGCAATGTGGCCACCCTGCCACGACTCACCGTATTGACTATGATTCCATTATTTAGAATCTGTATTGATCCTCCTAAGATTTCCAGTGGATTCAGCTATATGCGACGTACACTGTAACCGTGATTGACTCGCTTTGTAATGACCATCGGTCGCGAAGGTTATCTGACGACGGTAGCACAAGGACCACACGGCGAGAGCGCATGCAGTCACCACGATGGAATTATGAAGAAATAATGACGTCGATTAGGGATTAGGCACAAAGGCATTATGAGGATGACGGCATGATGGTGGCAAGACGATTCTCATGTGATGACGATAAATAACTGCGTCGGCAATTACAATGCCATGACGACGGCGGTATAATTACGATTGACTGATTGACGATTGGACAAGTATAACTGAAGGAAAGAGAAATTATGTTGATGGGAAGGACGAAGGCGGTATTACGACAACCGCATGACATTAATTGGATGACATTTCTATAATGACGGCGATGGTGCGGCAGACGAACTTGGCGTGGCGACAATGGAATGACGATAGGTGTACGATGATGACGAAAATGGCGGGGCGCCGACAGTATGACGAGAATCTGATGACGAAGCCGGAATGACGACGGCTTCGTCATCTTCGTCATGCATTACAACAAATGCATGACGATGACCGTGTGTCGACGTTGCAATGACGACGATGGCATGACAACCATGACATAGGGCCCTATAACGTAAAACTACTCAAATATGTTTATATTTCAACCTCCTGACCTAAAATTTGCGTAACCGCCGACGCAAGCATCGGGCGGTGACCCGCAGGGTTGTCTGAAGAGGCCGATCAAACGCTGCCTTCACTTATAGGAGGCCACTTTTGTTTGCTTTATAAACTAATAACATTGCCTACACTGAGCGGCTTAATTAATTGGCTGAGAAGAGGCGAGGAGCACGCTCAAATGGCGAGGTATTCGATGGGGCCGAGCCAGTGCACTGAAAATCGATAACCGGATGAAGAGGGTTGTACCGGCGTCTGCGATTGGTCCGTTTTCCCTTACTTAGCTTGCGGTGGCTGGTCGAAAATCGCGGCGCCATGCAACGGAAGGTTAAGAATGACGCTATAACGGATGCTCAGCAAAGAAGAGTTAGCAGAGCGAGGTCGTAAACGTGCCGACAGTGCTCGAAAACGTTACACGGTCACACAGAAAGTTTTATTGTATGCAAATAAACCTTTGCTCTCCGGTAGAAGCGAATAGCCAGTGCCTGAGCGATCGGCGGCAGCCATCTTTTATTCATTTTAGAACGGGGCCGCCTGCGGCTATTAAAAAAAACACTTTGGTTCGGCATAATTAAATATGCTACTTTAACGCGTACACGTCACCTTGTGGAGGTGCGTTTTCGCGGTTTAGTGACGTCGCGTGACAGGCAGGTGAAGTGGGTGCAGCCCTGAAACTTTTGACCAATAGCCGAGGTCTCATGGCGAAAAGCGTCGAATCAGAAATAAATATTTTTTTCTAGGCCCAATCATGCATAATCAGTGTGTACATGTCACATCAGACGGGGAGCTATCGTGGTTTTCGTGACGTCGCGTGACAGACAGGCGAAATGGGGGTGGTCCAAAAGGGTTTTGACCTGTCGCGGAGAGCTGATTGCAGAACTGGAATAGAAAATTCTGGAATAACTGCACGTTATAGCATCCATAGTCACAATTGAATGACGACAGCATGATTACGATGGAGTGACGTCGGTGAAACTGCGAAGGTGGCATGACGTTGAGGGTAGGACGACAATTTGATGATGTTTTGAAATGATGACGATGGTACGACAGCGTTACAAGAGCTACATCACTAAAACGGAATCATAATGACTGTATGACGATGATGGAAGTACTATGACACCGAGGACATGCGTAGTGTCTTAAGTTAGTAAAAAACAACTGGATCACATGACCTTAGATAGATAGATAGATAGATAGATAGATAGATAGATAGATAGATAGATAGATAGATAGATAGATAGATAGATAGATAGATAGATAGATAGATAGATAGATAGATAGATAGATAGATAGATAGATAGATAGATTGCCTGAAGTAGGAAAAGAATGGCGATCGCATTAAAGTGAGGGATGACAGTGGGCGTGGTTGATCACTTTGACCGTTTTCTCCGTGGCCGAAGAGCACCGCTGCACTAATCTGTGCAGCGTATAGTTTTTATGGTCTTCGCTCTTAAGCGTGCAGTTCTCAAAACATTTAGTTATGTAGAGTTGCAAATAACATGTCCATGCCTAATACGCCCTTGGCCGGCCCTTCCCCGAGATGGGCGACGGGCTTTCGGGCTAGCCCGGGCCCGTGCAGTGTTCTAAATTCCGAAGCCCCACATTTGTTTCCTCGCGTAATTAACATCAACTTAAACTTAGGACGTGCCTTTGCAGTACAGATCTTTTATTGCGATTAGCATTCTTTGCGTACTTCAGGCGCTTTGAGCCTATCTATCGTATCTACCTGTCTGGACTCTTTCCCCGACACAATGGCCAAAGTTGTCTAGAAGCTTGGGCCTTTAGGTGTATAATCATGGTCGTGATGCCGTCATGGTCGTTCAATCGTCATTTAGGCTTTGCTATCTGACTACCGTCGTGCCAGTCGACCAAGTTGTCTAAGAGCTTGGGCCACTAGTTATGATGCTGTCTTGGTTGTTGCAACATCGTCATTCCAGCTTCGTTAACCGCCTCTCGTCATGCCGCCGTCGTCAGGCCGCCGTCGTCAGGCCGCCGTCGTCAGGCCGCCGTCGTCAGGCCGCCGTCGTCAGGCAGTCGTCGTCAGGCAGTCGTCGTCAGGCAGTCGTCGTCAGGCAGTCGTCGTCTACAGGCTTCGTGATACAGTCGCCGTTGCGCCATTGTTGTCACACAATAGACAGTTTTAAAATGGCGTTTGCAACAGAACGTAAACACATTACGTACGTAAAGAAGTAGGGTCGTCCTAAATGTGCATGTTCGGAACGGTATTGGGTTTCTGCGGTTTCCGTGCGCTATGACAACGTACGTTATTTGGCGAGTTTAACGTTCGTAATCGACAGATTTAGAACAGCGTTTGTCGCTTTAGGTACGTTAAATGTAATCACTTGTGCGGAACGTTACGGTGCGCGTCCTTTCAAGAATATTAGTTTACCGTATGGGAATGCAAACGTGAGCAAGACGTTATAAAACAGGGCGCTATCTGGTGTCTCGTGCCAAACGTATCCAATCCAAGACAGTCCATTAGCAACCATCCTGTTGTTGCTATACCGACGCGTCTCGTTAAGCGTGAGGGCGCCGGAATCGCCGAACGATCTCGGAAACTAATGTTTCAGGTGTGTTTAGAAAAAGCGAAAGCTCATTTAACCCGCCGTGGTTGCTCAATGGCTATGGTGTTGGGCTGCTGAGCACGAGCTCGCGGGATCGAATCCTTGCCATGGCGGCCGCATTTCGATGGGGGCGAAATGCGAAAACACCCTTGTACTTAGATTCAGGTGCACGTTAAAGAACCGCAGGTGGCCGAAATTTCCGGAGTCCTCCACTACGGCGTGCCTCATAATCGGAAATTGGTTTTGGGACGTAAAACCCCATAATTTAAGTTTCTAAAGCTCATTTCACTGGTTACTGGTGATCAACGCGATTCAGAGGGCAGCCATCAAGAGAATTCACGCTTAAGCGGGAGTCATGGCTACCACCATGAACGACAACGCTATTTCTTAGCGTACGTAAACAATCCAACGTTAAACTTGCCAAATAACATACGTTATCATAGCGCACGTAAAGCGCAGAAACTCAACGTTCAGAGCATGCGTAGTGATGAAACGCTTTTTCTTTCCGTACGTAACGCGTTTACGTTACGTTTCAAACGCTAAACTGAAATTAGAGAGCTTTAGTATAGCGTAAAATGCTTGCGTTAGCGTTAGCGCGTTCCGCACGCTAAACCTTTGCGGGACGCAATTCGATAGAGCTTTAGTATAGCGTAAAGCAACGAAGCGCCGCAAAGCGCAAAACTTCACCGCGCCACCTTGGTGCGAGTAGTCAAAGCTCTTAAGCCGATTGGTTTGCCATCTAGTTAAGGATATAGTCAAGGCAGCATTTTTTTTATAGTAGACCGTTTTAGAAAAGCGCTTGTCGCATTACATACGTTAAAAACGCAAGCACCTATGCGGTACGTTACATTGAAAGACAAGGCGCCGTCAGGTGCCTCGTGACAAACAAATCCAAGCCAAGACAACCCATTAGGAACGATTTTGTTGTTGCTATGCGGACGTGTCTCCTCAGGCCTACGGACACCAGAATCGCCGAACGACCTCAGAAATTAAATGCGCTATGCGCTTATAAATAGCCTTTCAGGTGAGCTTAGAGGAAGTTAAAGCTCACTTCAATAGTTACTGGCAATCAAAGAGAGTGAGTGCATAGCCATCCCGAGAATTCACGGTGAAGCCGGAGCTATGGATGCCGCCATGTTTGACAACGCTATTTCTTAGCGGGCGTGATTTGCGAGCGTTAGCGTCTCCCGCCAAATTCCCAAAATAGCGGAGGCACGCTATGCGCAAAACTGCTATAGCGTTCTGCGCGTACGCAGTGCGGCCCTGCTATATTTTAGCGTTAAGCGTGGTGCCACTTGCGCTATACTAAAGCTGTCTATTGTCTCATGTTTATGGACGCTAAGAAATAGCGTTGTCGAATGTGGCGGCACCCATGGCTCCCGCTTTAGCGTAAATTCTCCTGATGGCTACGCTCTCACTCGCATTGGTCGCCAGTAACTATTCTAATATGCTTTCGCAGTCTCCTAACTCACTTAAAGGTTAGTTATGAGCGCATAGCGCGTCCATTTTGTGAGATTGTTCGGCGATTATGGCGCCCGTAGGCCTGACCAGACGCGTCAAAATAGCAACAGCAGTATGGTTGCTAATGGATCGTCTTGGCTTGGATACATTTAGTACGAGGCACTAGACGGTGCCCTATTTTATAACGCCTTAGAACACGCACCTATAAAGCGAGATATAAGAAGGAAGAAGAAGCATGTGCTTGCAGCGGTAAAGCTAGGGAAACGAGGGAGCATGTTTTATTAGAATGTGAAGACGTCTACCCAGCGGTTGATTTAGGCACCACTGGCCTCCTTGAAGCCCTTGGGTTCAGCGGGAGCAGTGGTAAAGCAAACATGTCCGTAATAGGCATTAGTAAAAGCGATTGGAGGATTGGTGGAAGAAACGTAGGGAAACGACAAAAAACGGAGACGTACGGAAGCACAGTTCGCAATGAGGGATCAGAAAATTTGGGCGTGGTAGTTCATAGTGTTTTTTTTTCATTGTTTAACCTAGGTAGGACATTAGGCAGTATAATAGCAAGAGCTTGGTGGCGCAACCCACCACCCCGTTCCAAAAGGGACGCTCATAACATCCATCCATCCATCCATCTTGTTTACATTTGCGGTTCCGTACGGTAAAATAAAAGACTTGACGCGCACCGTAACATCCCGCAAGGGTGCTTACGTTTAACGTACGTAAGGCGACGAACGCTATTCTAAAACTAATAGCTGTGTATCAGGGCCCTTTAATGGCGAACTGCACCTCAGCCGCGGGTTGGCCCGGCATTGCACTACCTTTGGGATCGGCTCACGTATGGCGAGTGCTTAACGCCTGCTCCACCTCCACCGCGGGTCGGCCCGGTATTGGACTATCTTCGGTATCGGCCCACGTATGGAAAGTTGTTGGTCTAGCGCGGACATGATCCACCAGATCCTAGCTGTCAACAACTTCGCTGTACAAAACCGCTCAGGAAAACATATTCAACGGAAGCTTCGCGGGAGCCGTTATCTCGGTCAGACATCTATCCAGAAGGACGACCAGCTTTCTGGCAGGTGTCTAGCAAATCGTCGATTCATTGCTAGTAGAGCAAGTAGTTGGCTCTCTTCGAAGTAACGCTGATGCATAAGCGCACTCGTTTCTCTGTAACACGGGGAAGCGACAGTCTCAGGGTGTGCTTCTTTTTGTTGTGTTTTCTTTAGTAGTGCGCCATTGCATACGTCATGGCGCGATGACCGAAATCTTTAACGTCGATACGACACGTGTTGGTGAAAAGAGGAGACTCGACGAAATGTCCCTCATTCCTTGGTATTTCCTGAAAAATGCGCAGCGGGGCAGTCACAGTATTGCTAAATTGCGATAATACCACAGAGACAAATTTTTCCGTGTTAATGCATTGATAACAATACGCGGAGCTGGCGCGTTTCGTTGCGCAGCCTTGCGTGCTTGAAACGCGGAAGCATGGTGCATTCATATTGTCATAGGCGGCTTTTTCTTTACATTTTCGTTGTCTGCTGCTTTTGCGCGTCCAACGCTATCTCGCTTCACTGACTGCCATCGAGCAGACTGGGGTAAAACTTGTGGAACAGGCACAAGCGTTCTAATAACCAACCTGTAGCATTTGACTTTGCATATCTTCACCGCAAGGCTAAGATTGCTGGGCATTGCATCAAGTTCCAGTGGATACCTTACCATGCCGGTATTTCGGGAAATTAAAAAGCGGATGAAGCTGCCCGAAATGGAATCCGATACCACAATTTCAAAAGAACATTTTTTTACAAAAGCCAACGCTTCAAACATGGCAAAAAATATGCCTATCAAGAAAAAGACTCCATCTGGAATTTGCCGCTTCACCAAGATAACTTCTTGTGTTATATTGACCCAGAAATGAGACCGAAAATTCCACGTCCACTTCCTCGACACTTAGAGACGTTGTACCATCGTGTTCGGTTGAACACGGCATACACGAACAATTACGCGTACCGCATAGGACTTACCACAAAGCCCTACTGTGATAACTGTGGCAACTTAGAGACAATGGAGCACATGTCACTAGAATGCCCCACGTACCGCGACGAGAGACAATTTTTTGAGCAACAAATAGACATGATTTGCCACGATCCGTTAACATTACCCAGCATCTTAGGTTCAATGCCCGGCCGTTCAAAACAGCGGCGGGTTTTGGATTTATTGTTCAAATACCTGTCAGAAATTGGTCTAATAGGAAAGCTTTAAAGATTGAACATTTCATATACAAAATCCTAAATTTACCCGCCATGTCACCTGTAAATATTATTATCAGGCCCACTTTCTTTATTGTTTGTTTCACGGATTCTCTCCGTGTAGGGGGCAGAGGTAAAGGCAAAATGCCTGACAGAGCCTCTGCGCCCCTACAGTTCAAGGCAGCATGACATATCATTCACATACATATTTGCCGAACATATCTTTAACACACAGCAAACAGCAACGAAAAATTCAATTTTTCAGAACACATGTCTCCAAAGCATTACTTTTGCTTCAACGGGATACATTTCGAAAAAGCAGAAGATACATATGCAATAAGTATTACATAACAATAAAATTGGCTTACATCAGAAGTCAACGAAGAAAAGAAAACCATAGAATCACTTGCTCGAAAATAAATAGCATATACAGTAAATAGATCAGTACATAGAAACATTTCACAAAAAAACGAAGGTTTAGACATACACGTTGTAAATGCCGAAACAATGGCAAATATGATTTACAAGCGCTGAGAAAAATCTAACATAACTGAGGTTACATGTGTTATCAGGGATGAGCACAAGTTACCCAAAATGAAAATGCAATGTCACTGCCCACTCATAGGTTTTTACAGTCATTTTTGAAGTTGTGGAAGGATTGTGTGTATTGCTCGTTAAAGTGATCACTGTTTAATATATTAATCGTTTGATAATTCAGTGTATGCTTTCCGTAATTAGTTCTTGTGGCGGGCTTTACATAGTGTGGTTTACGTATTGGGTATGAGGTGCAACTGTCGACAGGTATTGTGTGCAGCCTATTTTTATATATCCACTGGAGTAGTTTGAAATAATAAACTTGATCTGCTATAAGCATGCTATATTTAATGAAGAGCAGTTTCGTTCAGAGTCCTCGTTTGTCACCCACATAGTTTTCACACATTCTCAATATTTTCTTTTGTACAATGATTAGTTTGTTGTAGTTTGAAGCTGTCGTAGTTCCCCAGACTAAAATGCCGTAACCGAGTTTTGAATAGAAAAGTGAGTAATATAATGTTTGTTTCAACCAGGTGGGTAATATATTTGGTATTTTGTACATGCAGCCAGTAACTCGAGATAGCTCACTTTTTAATTTGTCAACGTGAGTATTCCAAGTAAGGTCCTCTGTAAACCATACGCCCAAGAACTTTTGCTCTGTAACTTGTTCCAGTAACGTGTCCTCAAAGTGCAGATGAACACAGTAGGGGTATCTTTTATTTTCTGGCTTAAAAATTATATATTTGGTTTTGCTTGTGTTTAAACTCAGCCGGTTGCTTTTAAGCCACCTGGAGAGGTGTAAGAGGTAACTGTTAGCTGATGATTCTATGACCTCTTTTGTAGTGCGAGTAAAGAAGATATTAGTGTCGTCAGCATACATTATTATTTCAGGGGAGCTTGGTATTGACGTTATATCATTTGTGTATACAAGAAATAAGAGGGGTCCTAAGATTGATCCTTGAGGGACGCCATATTCGGCTTTCAATTTTTGTGATACCAGATTGTCGACGCATACATACTGATACCGATTTGAGAGATATGATATAATTAAGTTCTGTGCTACTCCTCGAACACCATACGCAGCAAGCTTCTTCAGAAGGATATCGTGCTGCACAGTGTCAAATGCCTTTTTTAAATCCAAGAAAATCCACAGAGTGAGCAGTTTGTTCTCAATATTTTCAATTATTTTGTCCTTTAAGTTTATTAAAGCTAGTTCTGCAGACTTATCCTTTTGAAAGCCATACTGCGACTTCGTAATTATTTTGTGTTTATGAAAAAAAGACGTAAGCCTATCATTAATAACACGCTCATATATCTTGGAAAACACCGGCAAAACAGATATCGGCCTGTAGTTGGTAAGCTTTTTCTCATCGCCACCCTTGTAGACAGGGGTGACCTTAGCTATTTTTAATTCATCTGGGAACTCACCCCGTGTAAGCATCTCATTTTTATATGGGCTAATACAGGACTAATAAGATGAGCGACATACTTTACAGGTAAGGCCTTTATTTCGTCTTCCCCGCCTGCAGCTTTGTTTTCTACGGTCATGATAATTGCTTCAATTTCAGTAGGAGTCGCTGGTGTAAGCATAATGGAATCAACCTGCCCTGTAGTCATGAAACTATCCGCTTCCAAGTCTTGTCCACTATATATCCCTGTGCTAACAAAGTGTCGATTCATTTCATCAACAAGCTGTTTCCCAACTACACTGGCATTATCGATTACAATTTCATTCACGATATGCGTTTTTCGCCCTCTTCCAGTTAAATCGTTTCCTGTATTTCACAGTCTACGTTGATTGTTTTGAATTTTATAAAATTTTCTTTCGTAATAATCATCCCTTGCCTTTTTCAAATCGAAGTTTAATTTATTTCTGATTTTTTTAAACTCAGTCAATATGTCACAATTACGAGAGCTAATGAAACTGGTACAAATTATTTTTTTTTACATATTCGTTTGTATAAGTCCGCAGTTATCCATGTTTTCTAACTTCTTTATTTCTTGTTTTCTGCTTTCGCAGAGGGAAGGCTGTATTGTAGCACTGTTTGAATTTATCAAAGAATATCTTGTACGCAGTTCTGGGGTTATGCTCATCATAAACAGCCTGCCAGCTTTCTTTGTTGATAAGGCAGCTGAACATGTTTAGCGTAGTTTCGTTTACCGTGCGGAGTAAGAGGTTTCCTTCATCATTATGTTGTTCCTTGTAGGATGCGCTTGTTAGGCAAAACACGGGCAGGTGATCACTGATGTCATTCAAGATTACCCCAACGGAAAGACCATCGCTATCTATGTTTGTGACGCAGATGTCAAGGGATGTGGCCGTGTCAACGGTCACCCTAGTGGGCAGTGTTTTCACATTGTTGCACGCGTAATGGTGAACAACGTCTTGAAATGTGTTAGCATGTAAGTTACCGGATATTGTGTCAATATTTATATCTCCAAGGATCATGAACGGCGCATTCGCCGAGCTAAAAGAGCTAAGTGAATTTAAAAAAAAAATGACATGAATTCAGATACGCAGCCAGAAGGTGGCCTGTACACGGCGCAGACAGTGGTGTTAAGCACTTTCACCGATAAGCTCTCGACATTTTCATCCATTCTGCACATGCTGTCTAATACGTTATGTGGTAAATTATCTTTTAAGTAAATGGCTGTCCCACCACCTCGATTGTTTTTTCTACTTATGCTTTCCCATTTGTAACCTTGAAGGTAAGGGGGTTCGTTTTCATCTGACAGCCAAGTTTCCGTGAGTACTATAACGGTAAATTTTAAGCTAAATGACTGCAGAAACATTTCAAGATCTTGAACCTTATTTTTAAGGCTTCTCATATTTAGATGAATTGCTGAAAACTTTCTTTCGCCTTTTTTGTATTTTTCATTGAAATCATCACATTCATAATAGTGGCATTCCTGTGGTCTGTCTTCCATTTGAGCTGTTTTGCACTGTACAGCTTTTCTATACAATTATTTCCTCTATGTCAGCAACGCTGCTAATTCTGTGGCTTGTGGCTCGCTCGTCCTTACGGGCAAAAATATTCGCGCCAGTCACCCGCACAAACTTCCTTCCCGCTACTTTTTTCTGAGCTATCGCAGGTAACGCAGCGATCTCGTTTGAGCGGGTCAGGTGCTCGTTCACATGGATGGGTGTGCCGTCTCCACCATAATCAAGATCTTTTGTAGTCATCCTCTGCTTTCTTGCTTTTTGCAGAATTTTGTCCCGTTTTGTGCGTTGTACAAAACGGACAACAATGTTTTTTTCGGAGGAGTTTGATGTGGGCACACGATGGCAGATGTCAATGTCCGAATCAGCAATCGGTTCATTCAGAGTACTCCCGATCCTCCTCACAACATCGACAACGTCACCTTCCTCAGGCACTCCTTTTATTTCCAAGTTGTTCATCCTCTGATACTGTTCTAATTGATCTATCCTTTCACTCAATCTGCAGTTTTCAGCTTCCAGGTCTTTGTTTTTCTTTGAAAGACTTTGGACTTCCTTTCTAAGTTCTTTCATTTCACTTATGATTTCATTGATACCATCACAGGTATCGTTGCAGTTTTTCACACTTTCTTTCAATGACCTGAGATCTGTCCTTAGTTCTCGCCTCAGGTCCTCAAGCGCCTTGGCAATATCTTTCACGTCCTTACTCATTTACGTTTAAGTATAGCAAGTGCCTTACAGAAGTACCCAACAAAAGCAATGGCAGTGTCAAATACAATGTTTGCTGTGTTCGGCAGCAGTGCACAGTCAAGATTTCGGGCTTTATACAATAGAAAATAATATTGCTCACCTGCAGAAGATACAGAAATTAGTCGTTGCTCTGTGGTGCACCGCTGCCGAACTGAAGTTTCAGCGGAGGCGTTGCTCCTAATATAGGCAGATTCGTCCACCAGGGGCGTCCTTGTGAATGCGCTGTTCCGCCACTCGAAGCTCGTAATGCTTGCAATTATCCGCTGACGGCCGCTGATAGCACCGAACCAGCGACGAAGCAATGCCTTGCATGGTAGATGGGCACGTGCCGAAAGCTGCAGAAGATACAGAAATTAGTCGTTGCTCTGTGGTGCACCGCTGCCGAACTGAAGATTCAGCTGAGACGTTGCTCCTAATATAGGCAGATTCGTCCACCAGGGGCGTCCTTGTGAATGCGCTGTTCCGCCACTCGAAGCTCGTAATGCTTGCAATTATCCGCTGACGGCCGCTGATAGCACCGAACCAGCGACGAAGCAATGCCTCGCATGGTAGATGGGCACGTGCCGAAAGCTGCAGAAGATACAGAAATTAGTCGTTGCTCTGTGGTGCACCGCTGCCGAACTGAAGATTCAGCTGAGGCGTTGCTCCTAATATAGGCAGATTCGTCCACCAGGGGCGTCCTTGTGAATTCGCTGTTCCGCCACTCGAAGCTCGTAATGCTTGCAATTATCCGCTGACGGCCGCTGATAGCACCGAACCAGCGACGAAGCAATGCCTTGCATGGTAGATGGGCACGTGCCGAAAGCTGCAGAAGATACAGAAATTAGTCGTTGCTCTGTGGTGCACCGCTGCCGAACTGAAGATTCAGCTGAGGCGTTGCTCCTAATATAGGCAGATTCGTCCACCAGAGGCGTCCTTGTGAATGCGCTGTTCCGCCACTCGAAGCTCGTAATGCCTGCAATTATTCGCTGACGGCCGCTGATAGCACCGAACCAGCGACGAAGCAATGCCTTGCATGGTAGATGGGCACGTGCCGAAAGCTGCAGAAGATACAGAAATTATTCGTTGCTCTGCGGTGCACCGCTGCCGAACTGAAGATTCAGCTGAGGCGTTGCTCCTAATATAGGCAGATTCGTCCACCAGGGGCGTCCTTGTGAATGCGCTGTTCCGCCACTCGAAGCTCGTAATGCTTGCAATTATCCGCTGACGGCCGCTGATAGCACCGAACCAGCGACGAAGCAATGCCTTGCATGGTAGATGGGCACGTGCCGAAAGCTGCAGAAGATACAGAAATTAGTCGTTGCTCTGTGGTGCACCGCTGCCGAACTGAAGATTCAGCTGAGGCGTTGCTCCTAATATAGGCAGATTCGTCCACCAGAGGCGTCCTTGTGAATGCGCTGTTCCGCCACTCGAAGCTCGTAATGCCTGCAATTATTCGCTGACGGCCGCTGATAGCACCGAACCAGCGACGAAGCAATGCCTTGCATGGTAGATGGGCACGTGCCGAAAGCTGCAGAAGATACAGAAATTAGTCGTTGCTCTGCGGTGCACCGCTGCCGAACTGAAGATTCAGCTGAGGCGTTGCTCCTAATATAGGCAGATTCGTCCACCAGGGGCGTCCTTGTGAATGCGCTGTTCCGCCACTCGAAGCTCGTAATGCTTGCAATTATCCGCTGACGGCCGCTGATAGCACCGAACCAGCGACGAAGCAATGCCTTGCATGGTAGATGGGCACGTGCCGAAAGCTGCAGAAGATACAGAAATTAGTCGTTGCTCTGTGGTGCACCGCTGCCGAACTGAAGATGCAGCTGAGCCGTTGCTCCTAATATAGGCAGATTCGTCCACCAGGGGCGTCCTTGTGAATGCGCTGTTCCGCCACTCGAAGCTCGTAATGCTTGCAATTATCCGCTGACGGCCGCTGATAGCACCGGACCAGCGACGAAGCAATGCCTTGCATGGTAGATGGGCACGTGCCGAAAGCTGCAGAAGATACAGAAATTAGTCGTTGCTCTGTGGTGCACCGCTGCCGAACTGAAGATTCAGCTGAGGCGTTGCTCCTAATATAGGCAGATTCGTCCACCAGGGGCGTCCTTGTGAATGCGCTGTTCCGCCACTCGAAGCTCGTAATGCTTGCAATTATCCGCTGACGGCCGCTGATAGCACCGGACCAGCGACGAAGCAGTG
Organism: Dermacentor andersoni; assembly: GCF_023375885.2. Classification (NCBI taxonomy): domain Eukaryota; kingdom Metazoa; phylum Arthropoda; class Arachnida; order Ixodida; family Ixodidae; genus Dermacentor; species Dermacentor andersoni. Next base: position 26,486,130 of record NC_092814.1, on the reverse strand, counting down.
CCTTGCATGGTAGATGGGCACGTGCCGAAAGCTGCAGAAGATACAGAAATTAGTCGTTGCTCTGTGGTGCACCGCTGCCGAACTGAAGATTCAGCTGAGGCGTTGCTCCTAATATAGGCAGATTCGTCCACCAGGGGCGTCCTTGTGAATGCGCTGTTCCGCCACTCGAAGCTCGTAATGCTTGCAATTATCCGCTGACGGCCGCTGATAGCACCGAACCAGCGACGAAGCAATGCCTTGCATGGTAGATGGCCACGTGCCGAAAGCTGCAGAAGATACAGAAATTAGTCGTTGCTCTGTGGTGCACCGCTGCCGAACTGAAGATTCAGCTGAGGCGTTGCTCCTAATATAGGCAGATTCGTCCACCAGGGGCGTCCTTGTGAATGCGCTGTTCCGCCACTCGAAGCTCGTAATGCTTGCAATTATCCGCTGACGGCCGCTGATAGCACCGGACCAGCGACGAAGCAATGCCTTGCATGGTAGATGGGCACGTGCCGAAAGCTGCAGAAGATACAGAAATTAGTCGTTGCTCTGTGGTGCACCGCTGCCGAACTGAAGATGCAGCTGAGGCGTTGCTCCTAATATAGGCAGATTCGTCCACCAGGGGCGTCCTTGTGAATGCGCTGTTCCGCCACTCGAAGCTCGTAATGCTTGCAATTATCCGCTGACGGCCGCTGATAGCACCGGACCAGCGACGAAGCAATGCCTTGCATGGTAGATGGGCACGTGCCGAAAGCTGCAGAAGATACAGAAATTAGTCGTTGCTCTGTGGTGCACCGCTGCCGAACTGAAGATTCAGCTGAGGCGTTGCTCCTAATATAGGCAGATTCGTCCACCAGGGGCGTCCTTGTGAATGCGCTGTTCCGCCACTCGAAGCTCGTAATGCTTGCAATTATCCGCTGACGGCCGCTGATAGCACCGGACCAGCGACGAAGCAATGCCTTGCATGGTAGATGGGCACGTGCCGAAAGCTGCAGAAGATACAGAAATTAGTCGTTGCTGTGTGGTGCACCGCTGCCGAACTGAAGATTCAGCTGAGGCGTTGCTCCTAATATAGGCAGATTCGTCCACCAGGGGCGTCCTTGTGAATGCGCTGTTCCGCCACTCGAAGCTCGTAATGCTTGCAATTATCCGCTGACGGCCGCTGATAGCACCGGACCAGCGACGAAGCAATGCCTTGCATGGTAGATGGGCACGTGCCGAAAGCTGCAGAAGATACAGAAATTAGTCGTTGCTCTGTGGTGCACCGCTGCCGAACTGAAGATGCAGCTGAGGCGTTGCTCCTAATATAGGCAGATTCGTCCACCAGGGGCGTCCTTGTGAATGCGCTGTTCCGCCACTCGAAGCTCGTAATGCTTGCAATTATCCGCTGACGGTCGCTGATAGCACCGGACCAGCGACGAAGCAATGCCAAGGTAAATATACCTGGTAGCGAAGCTTCCATAGGAGCCCATACGTTCAAAACATGGCGGTCCATCGGCGGTTCATGGGCCTTAGCGCCATCTGTATGTGGTGGGAACACTTCCGGCGGAAGAAAAAATAATGTGACGTCTTGTCCGTTAAAAGCAGAAGTGACGTCATTTTGTTATCGAAGGCGCGAAATTTGTTTTGTTGTCCTTCCTTTGGAGCTATATATTCAAATGTCCCGCCATTCGACTTGATGGGCGTTTCGAGCTTTCAGCGTGGAAAGCGATGCAGGAAAAGTCCAGCCTTACGGTTGTCGAAATCGCATCCCTACACAGAACATACTTTCTTTGGAGGCCGACGAAAACTTTAGGTGTAGAGTGCTGATCCTATTGTCGGATGCCAAGCCCGGCGGCCAGCGCAGTCGCACGAAAGCAACTACACAATTATCTGGCGGTTGTAACTCACTACTTTTGACTGAACAGATTAAGAAACGATGAAGCTGCCCGCGTCACCAAATTCAGACAAACTTCGCCAAGCAAAAAGGCACAAACTGTGAGGGGGGCGTATTTCATCAGGTGAACTTTACTGAGTGCGCCTTTCTGCCCATTTCAAGACGTGCATTGCATTGCGAGTGATAGTGGCGTCAACGCCCCCTGTATGATGGGCGCTGAAAAGAAATGCATTTATTACTAGTAATAAAATTAAACTTTTATTTTCTTAACTCGTCACGAATATATGGAATTGACTAGGAATTGTATTTTCGTTGAATGAATCTAACTGTGTCTCGTTTGAATTAAAAAACGCTTGTTTCTTTTCCAATGTTTCTTCCCTCCAAACATAGTCGCGCTTCAATCGCTGCTCCCATAACCCCCCATGCTGATGTCGGTGACAATCTGTACTGAACCGCTTTTCGGCCGAAGCTTCGCGACCTATTTGAATCGACCTTGGCAATGCCTTGCACGGTAGATGGGCACGTGCCGAAAGCTGCAGAAGATACAGAAATTAGTCGTTGCTCTGTGGTGCACCGTTGCCGAACTGAAGATTCAGCTGAGGCGTTGCTCCTAATATAGGCAGATTCGTCCACCAGGGGCGTCCTTGTGAATGCGCTGTTCCGCCACTCGAAGCTCGTAATGCTTGCAATTATGCGCTGACGGCCGCTGATAGCACCGGACCAGCGACGAAGCAATGCCTTGCACGGTAGATGGGCACGTGCCGAAAGCTGCAGAAGATACAGAAATTAGTCGTTGCTCTGTGGTGCACCGCTGCCGAACTGCGCATTTCATATTTATTTTTCTTCTCTTTTTCTCCCACTCTAATCTGGAATCCTTTAATCCCATTCCCCGTCCCTATACAGAGTAACATGCCAGCGGTTGTGTACGCGCCAGCAAAATTCTCTGTATTTCTAATAAAGAGTCTCTCCCTCTCGCTCGCCCTCTCTCGTGCGAATGAGAAAGTCGGTGCATGAATAGCACACCTGGTCAAAATAAATTCGAAAGCTCTCCGCTGTGGCGTCTTTCATAAACCACTCTCCTATATTTTTTTTCCCTGGTGGCAGAAATGTTCGCTAGTGATTGCGTGAGAGAGAGAGAGAGAGAGAGAAAAACAGGATGCACAGGAAGGCAGGGAGGATAACCAGAGGCAGTTCCGGTTGGCTACCCTGCACGGGGGGAAGGAGTGATTGTGAGAATGCGTGTTAGTAATATGGTGGCTATTGGAGCAGAGAGTTTCAAGTCTAAGAAGCTGTTCCCTTATGTTACAGAGCTTCGAAATAGCGTTCTATGTCTGGCGGAAAAACCTGGCACTGCTCGCGTTCATGACACGGAAGGCGACAGTAAACTCGACAGTGTACTCTTCGGAAAAAAGCCGGCGACGCGCTTGCATTTTCACAGCCAAAAGTCCGAAGCCTCACTGAAATCCGCCGATGATAAAAATCGTAAATTCTTGATTTTCTGCAAGATGTTCATCTTGGTAGCCCCAAGTGAAAGCTTACTACGGCTAGAAAATTGCTGTGTCAGCAAAACTTTCATTAGCAATAAATTGTCCTGCGCTTTCAGGCTTTATAAAAATCGTCTTTAAATGATCGTAATAGGTGCTCCTGGTTCGGCACTTTCCGCCCGCACGAACCACACTCTGTCGAACACTGAGGCACCGCGTCACTGTAACTTTACATCGTACAGGAAGCACCTAGCTTTTGGACCGCTATAAGCGCATTTGTGAACCTCGCGCACCGAATCTTTTCACTTTGCTCGCGCTGCCCGCCAATCAGTTTTCGTTTTTTCGGGAATAGTTTTAGGTGTTTCGTAAACATTAGTGCCACGCATGCGAACAACAGCACGCAAACTGGCGGGAACTTCTGGAACGCGCAGCGCAGCGGCCCTCGTCGCGTGCGTGTGGGCCGAGCCTCGGTGTAGAGGGCAAGGAGGAGCGCGCAGGCGCGGATCGGTACCCGGGGTCCGTGCGCGCTCCGCGTCGGTGGCCGGCCACAGAGGCGCCTGTCGCAGCCCAGCCGATGGTCGCCGGGTCCGCGCTGCTCGCTCCGCTGCTTCCTCGCTGCCTCAGCTGCCGACACCACCGCCGGCAACAGGTGAGCTCTGCGCACGTGGCATGCCGACGGTGCGTTACACTGTCCGTATGATTCGCTCACACTTTGCGTCTTTTGCAATCAGCACTCAACTGGCTTGATAGTTCAGTTGGCGCCAGTTGAATGTTCATATCGAGCAGGAACGTTGATGACTCGCTCCTGGTCGAACCTCAGCTTGTTAGCTACCACGCTATCAATTGTGCTGGTCATTGACGTCAACACAAATTGTTATCAGTTCCAGCCTCAAATTTTCGCAAGTGTTTCCGCAGCGTGGTTGTCTTGCGAGAAATTTGAAGAAATGCTTACAAACCATGTTTACAAGTTTCCGCAGCAATTACTTTCGGAAGTGGGTGACAGAACGATGCGCAACCACGGTGGTTCTCCAGAGCGGCAGTCATAGTGCTAGTTAACCGGGTGTCTCCTATGAAACATGTACGGATCCAAGAAGGACTTGAGCCTACGCGAGAACGTGCTGAAGATAAACGAAAACAATTGACAAAGGAAATGCGTACATTGAACAACCAGTGGCTCTAGATGTGTAGGATGACCGCTGTGAGGGGCAGCACAGAACAGACCACACGTTTCCTATCAACACGGTGCACGGCACGTCACTGGCTTTCTAAAGCACAACATTGCAGTCAGTCATGCTTGTTTATATAATTGCGCGAATATTTCAAAGCTGCACTATAATTTGTTTATTTTGTCTGTTTGTGTGTTTTTGCATTCCATTTCGACCTCCAGTTTATGTATACAGTACAGCGCGTGCACAACTGCCCTCAAGAGCGTGTTTTTTTTTTTTTTTGTACTAACTTCAGCTGCCCTAGAAGCTATTTTCTGTGTTACGGTTTCCCTGTTGTTTGGTCTGGTTATACAGCGAATTGCTGCAGCAGAACGAGATGATTTCGAAGTGCTAAGGGAGAAGTGCATTTATTTGCGTATAGCGCTTGCCGTCGTGTGCCAACAGCAGCGGCGTAGCGCATAGTCTTGCCAATGGTGGAAACAATTTTCAGTAGCGAATGCTTTCGATTTCACGTCAGCAAGTTCATCGCTCATCTTCAGAGACATGCGTTCAGCTTGTCACCGGACTGGGCTCCGTCACCGGACTGGGCTAGAACTTGGGAGGGCATGGCCATGGACAGAGCTTGGCTTGACACACAGCGATAACGCAAACTTTGATACACACACACTTAAGTAATCGTTCAATGTGCCGCGCCAATTTCGTGATCTCCCTGCGAGACTGTGTCTGTATATTTCAGTTGCACACTCAATTTATGTATAGCGCCTGCGGACGAGCGCTGGTACCCCGTAGAATAGCCGTGGTATACTAGATTTGCGTGCACTCGAACATGAAAGAATAGCTAAGGCTTTTTCCTTGTTGCTCATCCTTGTCACTCTAACATTGACACACAGTGCGGACACGATGCACTTCTGTGCGGGAGAAAGAACACTCCTAGTATTTCTCACGGTGTTGCGTCAAACACCTGTAATTTTTCATTGGTTCTGAGACTCAGCACGTTCTCAGATTTTGCTAGATGTCCCGTTCTTGTTTTCATTTCTTATTTAGCAACATATCAATCTATAGCGGAAGAAGTTATTGCTCTTGGGATCTGTAACCATAACAATCTTCTTGGTTTCATTCCCCAGCAAACACAGTTAGGAACTCACCGTTGATACATATACATCAGATTGAATTACCTTTCCTTGATCTAAACTTTCCGCGTTTCTTGCATTTGTGCCGCATGCAATTAAGGGCCTTATTCCTACCATATCAACAAAACTGCAGGTGAAGCGGTTGCGGTGATTGAAATCGAACACCGTGCTGCAGTGTTGCTGTGCTTGCTGTCGGAGCGCATTACATAAGCCGACGCAGGGAATTACTTTAAAAAGGTGCCTCAAAGAAACGCTGGGAAAGCAGCCTAGTTCTACTCAACATGTCGGTGTAAACAGACAGATCCCATTACACAGATCCCATTGCCAGCACAGAATAAACATTGTAGAGGCACTAAAAATAGAACGTTCTCGTAACGAATCTGTTTACGTGGCGTCGATCCACACACATCATATAGATTTAGCCTTCCTTGGTCTCAATTTTTCGCGTTATATGCAGTTGTCCAGGGTGGCGCTCGCATTGACTGAGCTTCTTTCCTTGATCTCTTTTTAGTCCTGACGCGCCTATTCACGATGTTCCGTTTAGTGAGACCCAGTTGCAAGTTAGCACTTGTCTATCTCCGTCATGAACGTTCCAGTATTGCTGTCGCACTTAACCTCAATTTGTATTTCAGAAACTCTATTCAAATCATTATCGGCATACATGTGATGCAGCTCGACTCTGTACACTACCTTACCTTGGTACTACAAATCAACGGCTGACGTCTTAAGTGTAGAGACGCTCATGCTTAGCTCAGGCATGACCAGCGCACGTGCTCAACGGCTATGATTTTCCGCATTCACAAAGTGGTACACGAATAACTGCTATTAGATTGAGTCAGAGCATTATAGCATTTGCTTATGTTCACCTATCCAGTTTCCGGCTTGAAAAGTTAACTGTAAAACGACGTCATTTTTTATACCTAGGCTATTGGCCTTAAGCAAAGTGTAACGTCGTATATTCAAGAAATAAGGATTTAGCTTTGTAAAGGAAAGATGGCGACATGCTGTATTTTCGAGATTTATTTTATTGATTTTAAAAGTCGAGTAGAAAGCAAAGCCTGATGCCTTATGAAACTTCTGGAAACCGAATTCAGTGATAGTTCAGCATCACGTACTATCTGTGTCGCTCATGCAGGCTGGAATGTCCACGTTTGTAAGTACGTTGCTATATAAGTTTTTTTTTTATTCACATACCCTAAAGGCCCTTCCGGGCATTACATAGGGGGTGGCTGTTACAATAAACATAGGGGGGTTGCAGTAAAACAGGTGCAAATTCGTTAACAGCAACATCAATCAAGCAGATGATAAATGACACTCGCGTATACAAAAAAATAGTATAAGGTTGTAGACATAAGAATTCAGACACAAATATTATTCGATGCTAAGCGAACTATTCAGCATATGTACAAATGACTCGTAGTTTATTGTAGACACGACATTGTTTGGCAAAGTGACGGATGGCACGAAATAGTGGCGACTGTTTTAAGAGGTTTGTACGTGTACAGGTTTGTAGATTCCCGTCCATAAATCTGGTGATCGAACAAAAGCATGTAACTATCGTCCAATTTCTCTAACCAGTATCCCCTCTAAACTGCTGGAACATATCATAGCAACCAATCTAATACACTACCTTGAATCAATTAACTTCTTCTATTCATATCAGCATGGTTTTAGAAAACTATTATCCTGCGAAACTTAGCTCTCTGAATTCACCGATGAAATCTTACAACACATGGACGGTCACCTACAAATTGACGCCATCTTCTTAAACTTTTCGAAGGCCTTCGACCGTGTCCCCCACAATCACCTACTTGCCAAATTATCTACTCTTGGAATCCCCCATCACTGATTACTTGGATCGAACATTTCTTAAAAGGACTCGTACAATACACATCCGCTAACTCTCACGACTCACACCTTTCTGATGTTACATCCGGTGTCCCCCAGGGAGCAGGCTTATCCTCGCTGTTATCTTTAATCTATATCAATGACCTGCATGTAACACAAAAACTAGACTTCGACTTTTTGCTGATGACTGCGTCATCTACAACCGTGGTGATTCCATTGACCTACAAAAAGACAGACACTATCTTTTCATGGTGTGAAAAATGGTTCATGCCTCTTAGTCTTAATAAGTGCCAATGTATGTCCTTTTCACGTCAGCGCAGCATTACAATTTAAGCGTACCACATAAGCTCAAATACAATACCACGAACAGACTGCTATAAGTATCTAGGTGTTCACTTGACATCGTCATTATCGTGGGTTACTCACATTGAAACAATATGCGGAAACGCCTCGCGCACACTTGGTTTCTTGCGTCGCAATCTGAAATCTGCATCGCCCGCTATAAAAAAACTTGTACATCAGACATACCTTCGGCTGAAACTGGAGTAGGCATCATCTATCTGGCACCCCTCGCAAGCATATCTCACCAACGAATTAGAAGCCATTCAGAATCGTGCTGCACGCTTTATCATGTCAAACTAATCAAGTAAAACCAGCATAACTGAACTAAAACGCACACTCCATCTTCCCAGTCTCCAATCACGTCGTATAATCTCGCTTCTCTGCATGCTTCACTCATTCTACTATCGCCCAATAGCCAGACACCCTCGACTACAGCCCCCGCCTAGAATCTCTCCCCGCCTCAACCACAGCTGTCCAATCGCGCACATTCAGTGCCGTACGTCTTCGATGAAGGATTCTTTTTTTCCAAATGCAATAGCGCTGTGGAACACTCTGCCTCACTGTATTGTCTCTTCCGCCGACCACACGACTTTCTGTGAGAAACTAACAATCCACTGCACCTAGAATGGCTTGTTAAAAATGCATTTGCTACTTGACCCCTTTTAAGTAAATAATTGATAGTGATTCGTTCTCATGCATAGTATGTATTCAGTAGTATTTATGTAGTATGTATTTTGTTGTATTTTATGGTTTCTTTACAGTGATTTTGATTATAGTACCGCTTGCTCGCTTCCCTCCTGAGCATTGTTTCCTTTTCTATTCTTCGTCTATCTTTTCTTCCTCTTTTCCTTCCTTAGCGTGATGAAGAGCTTCTCACACTTTGTTTTCCCCCGCCTTATGTAATGCCTCCGGGCCTTTAAGGTTTCAATAAATGAAATGAAATGAAAATGCTGCATTACAACCTTGAAAAGGTGATCTAGGTCCGGGAAAATGCGATGGGCAAGCTATTTGCAAGAAGCCGCACAATACGATTGATTATGATAAAGCTTGTGAAAGTGAGATAATACTGCCAGTAGTCTAGGTGATGGAAGGTTTATTGATGCTTCGTTAGGGATGCTGGAATGATATAAGTAATTTCTTGTTATAAATCGGACAGCTTTTATCTGTATGAACTCTAGTTTATTGCTTAAGTACATCTGATGTGGCTGATGTGGGAATGACGCATATTCTAATTTAGAGCGAACCAGAGAGGTGTATGCCATAAGCTTTGTCTTCGTGTTAGCTTGGTGAAAGTGACGTTTGTTAAGTCCGAATGTTTTCGATGCTTTAAAAGTTATTACGCCAATGTAGGTATTCCATGTTAGGTCGGCATTTAGGTGCACGCCTAAGTGCTTAAATGAAGAAACGACTTCAATAGGCACTGCGTTAATCACGCAAGGATTCCGTGCGGTTTAGTAGCAGTCATAAACGTTATAACTGTTATTTTAGAAGCGTTAATTTTCATTTACGAGAGATCACACGAAGTGAAAATGCTGTCAAGGTCTTTTTGTAAAGCAGTGCTGTCGTCGCGGTTAGTGATCTGTCTATTAATCGCGCAGTCATCGGCAAATAAACGAGTAGTAGATGTCAGGTTCTTAATAATATCGTTAATGTAGATGAGGAACAGTATCGCTTTAAGTACCGAGCCTTATGGTACAACTTATTTAACGTGAATTAGTGAAGACGAGCAATCATTCACCGTAACGAATTGATTATGGTTACACAAAAAACTAAGTATCCAGTTAGTAATGTTTCTGTTTATATTAAGGCAGTGAAGTTTCATAATCAGATGACTATGTGGGACCTTGTGAAATGCTTTAGCAAAATCGATAAATATGGCATCAGTTAGTATGGACGCATGAATAGCATAATGGAGGTCGGTAACTAATTCGAATAATTGTGTTTAACATGAACGACCGCGCTGGAAACCATGTTGGTCAGAAATAAAATAATTTTGCTCGGGTAAATACTTCATTACTGCAGATGAGATGATGTGTTCTGGTAATGTGCAAGATATGCTGGTTAAGGAAATGGAGATGTAATTTGATGGCACGGGTGATCACCTGATTTCAATAACGAATTCACACGAGGAATTTTGCAGGCTTCAAGCACACATCTTGAGTCAATAGATTGTTGGAATATAGCTGCCAAAATACGTGATATTGCTTAGTAATTTTAAGTAATTTAGGGCATATACCGTCTGGACCAAGTGATGAGTTATTTTTGAGATATTCAATAGCTAATTATATTCCTTCATGCGTGATAACGATGTGATTCATAGTGGCGTTAATGGAGTCCAATTTTAGATTAGCAGAAATCGGCTCCTCCTCAATGAAAACGCAACGAAAGAACAAGTTACTCTTCTACAGCCTCCGATGGAGACAAAATCTCGCCGTCCTTAGTTAAATTATTGGAACTTACAGAAGTAATCCCAAGGTTAACTACTTTTCGAAATTTCTTAGTATTGTTTGTTAGCAAAGCATGTGAATCGTCAATAAGCAATTTGTCTTTAGCTGTTGCTAATCCTTTATTGTATAAAGTTGCTTGCTTTCTATAATTTTCCCAATCGCCATCATCCTCTGAGAACCTTGCTCTTGAATACAGGCGCTTGTTCTTGATGCACCGCTTTACGTCCGAGGTGAACCATGGGCTGTGACTGGAAGCCGTGATTGTGATTTTAGGAATGTATTGATGTTTTATTTCTAAGAGTTTCTCGTGAACCATTCGCCAATTTTCATTAGTATTTCGATTGTGAAAGCTCGAAAAAAATATAATCTGAGAAAGATGACATGTCGGATAGAAGGTATTCCACGTCCGCCCGTTTGTAGTGTAATATTTCTTTTCTGGCTTTTCGACTTTTATTGTGGCTTCGCAGTGCAAAACCTTGTGATTCCTAAAACATTTCAGTGCATGAACGCGCATACTCTCTGGATCGGCAGCAAGCACTAAACCAAGAACAGCACTTCTGCGTGTTGGGACAGAAAACATTTTCGTGAAGTTGAAGAACGAAATCGTATCAAGGAATTCCATACACTCATTTCTTCTTGTACCACCCACAGGTGTACATGTACGCCAGTCTATTCCTGGATAGTTGAAATCTCCGGCTAATATTATTGGTAATGTTGCAAGTTTGTATTCAACAAAACTCAGCGAAGCATTCAAATTACTCACAAATTAAATAGAAGCATCTGGTGGACGATAGCACACCCCGACGATGCAAGTTGCGCCTGGTGACACTTGCAATACAAGCCACAAAAGTTCTAAATGTGATTTGATGTCTAAAAGTTGTGCCTGAAAATTATGTTTTACGACAATCATGACGCCACCGCCACGTTGGTCTGATCTGTCCTTTCTAAAAGTATTGAAATCAGCGGACGTCGTCAGTTCAACTCTTAAGGATAATATTACACTTGCTAAGAGGTGAGCTTTTGTATTTGAGATACCAACGTAAACGTAAGTGACGATGCCACCCTGAAGTTACTTACTCAGTTATTTGTGTCCTCAGAAATAGTGGCAGCGGCTTCCCCTGGCTAGTTAATTGCCGACTATTAGAAAGCAATCTCGTCTCTGTGAAAGGTAATCGAAAATTCAATGTGGATGTCTTTGCCAGGTATTTTCTTCACTAAATATACCCAAGTCAGCGCAATCACAGGAAATATCTGCAACTTTACAGAGCGCTGTCATTGCAACCATTGCGCACAAAATTGGAAGCGAGCAAAAAAAAAGAGAAAAGACACCGGCAACCAGAAGAGTAACATAGCCATGTTTTTAGTTTCTGCTTGGTGTTCCAATTCAATAATTTTTCGAGTGTGATGTGGTGTTTGATGTGCTATTATGGCTAATATGTAATATTTTTCTGTTAGGCACTACACGCATTCTTTATGCTAAACATGAAAGCTCTTCAGATGTTCGCAGTACTTAGTTGAGATAATATTACGACAGGAATGTTCGTCTTCTGTACTTAAAGCATTGTTTTTATGAGGTCATGTTCACTATCATTTATTAACCCTTAAAGAGCCCTTTTGAAATATTAGGCAGGGGGTGGGGGAGGATCTAAAACATGAAAAGTACAATGACAACATAGCCATGGTGGCTAATAGGGTAAAGTTGCGGTAAGATTTTGTGCAGTATAACATCAGGTTAATGCAGAATGCAGGCATCAGCGTATGTTTTATTAGGCACGGACTGAAAATTACAACCTCATATGTTTTACAGTTGTGCTGCTCAAAGATCGCCTTGTTCTTGAAAGCCGCTTCCTCTTTGCAAGAGCAGGAAAAAAGCAGCAGTATTTGTGAGAGCAGTCAAAACATTGCAAACTTCGAAATGTCAGAGCAGACTTCTGCTGCTCTAATCCCTTATTTGTCACCTTCCTGCCAGTGCAATTTGTTAATACAGGATCGTCACTGGCTAGGGTGACTTTTATTTAGTCGCGAACTGTATGCACATGTAATCGGTCCTCTACTATTTTCTTGATGATCATTTCTCTTCTTCGATCTACCCCTGGGCTTTACTCGCACATCCCTTCTGTCTATACTGACCGCAATTTAGGTGTCAGTCGCTATAGCTAGACAGTGCGAGTGCGCCTGGCAAAAATTTCCATCCTTCCTACCTCCATTTCATTTATTAGCAGCCAAGAATGCTACTACTACTGCGAGCGTGACAGGCTTCGTCATTGGCCTATACGGGTACTCCACCAAGACAGAGGCTACTCTTAATTGCCAGCGAAATATTATGCGGTGGGAACAAAAGGTGTCTGCATGCTGCCCAGGATGCAAAATATAAAAAAAATACATAGTGTTTCTTCCATGGCAAAGGCATATGTGGGAGGGAAGCCACGCGTTCCGATCTTTAGCCAATAGCATATACTGAAGGACCAGCTGTATATGTGCCCTATTCTACTTATCGCCCATGAAGGCTATAAGTGCGCGCTTCGCATTGCTGCACACTATGCTCGTACAGAACTACTGCAGAATGTTAGTGAATAAATAATAATTCTGGATATTGATATCGGTAGCTCTAACTCATACTTGAAATGCTGTGTGTCTGTGTATGTACCAAAATCTGCAATCTGTATTTCAAGAAAAGTTCGGTTCAAACTGTGCCACCACTGAAATCTATTATGCGACGGAGAGGTATACATTCTTGGCTTAAGCAGAAGTTTCTGGTTCTTTCTGGTTCCAAACGCAGAGAAGTATTCCTGATGCCGCGTCTGCTGCCACCGTTTGCATATGTCAATATCCCCGTGCAGCTGCTCTAGAACTGCATTCTGCCGTTTAGGTCAGGAGGGGTTTCAATGAGCACGCAATAAGTAAATCTTATACCAATATATGGAGGACACTGGCTACGATGGATATTTGCAATGCCGCTTAGCAGATGACAGAAGAAGACGACGTTTTCGAACGCACATGTGCGAGCGCGTCGGCTCCCGTTTCTACAAACCTTTTGGACCAGATTTCTTGCCTCAACCCACAGGAACTGTGCATCAATCGACGCATTTTACTCCAAGGAACAGGCGGCTACCGAAATCTTACCGGTGGGTGGATTTTTCGGACTTTCCGAGACTTTTCCACCGCACGCCACGTTGGCGCGCAGCTACGCCTAACGAGCCAAACCATACGGGGCGGTCGGGCAGGCGTCGAGCCTAGGCCCAACGCGTCGTCGAGCTAGGAAATGGCCTCCAACCCCAATACCTCGGTTGCAGAAGGCATGGAAATCAATCCGGAGGAAGCGGAGTGCTCAGGCTGGATCGAAGTCGTGAGCAAGAAGAAGAAACTTGCCGAGCGGTGTGATCCTAACGCGCCCACGTCAGCGAAAGGAAGCGGTAATGGCGGCGCCCGCAATGCCGCACCACAGAAGGTATTGCGACGAGTTGTGGAAACTTCCAGAATCGCGAACCTTCCTAGGAATCACTTTAAGACCATTATAAGGCCTCGTGGAGGGCTGGACGTTAAGAAGACGGACCTTATTATTTTCAAGCGTGCGCTCGCCAAGGCGGCTTCCCTAACAGCGGAGCAGGTGTTCGACGACACGTTGTGCACGAACCCCTTCCAGAACATTCTCGTGGTTGCCACGCCGTTCGAGGCGAACGCGCGCGCCTACGCCAAGGTTCAGCAGATTTGTATGGCAAGTGTCGTCATAGAAGTGGCGGCCTACGTGGCTGCGTCGGACGACACATGTAAAGGAGTGATCCGCGGAATCAACGTGGACATCAGTGACGTAGAACTGACGGAGATGATCGTCAACCGGAGAAACCCCGGCGCTCTGGGGGTTCGAAGAATCAAGAAGACAACAACAGTGATCGTGTTGTTCGACGGACACAAGGTCCCCCTAAACGTCGTATGTGATGGTGTTCGCTACCCTTGTTCCTTGTATCGCAGGCAAGTAGACGTTTGTTATGCGTGTGGAGAATTGGGCCACAGGTCCGACGTTTGCCCGAAGGGCGAAGACCAGAAAAAATGCCGCGGATGTGGCATGCTCACACCACCAGGGGATCATCAATGTGATCCCAAGTGCGCCATCTGTGGTGGGGCACACCAAACGGCAGACCGCAAGTGCAAACAGCGCTTCCAGGTGCCATACATCGTGCGCCAAAGACGGCGGCGCCGCAGGCGCGCACAGCACGCGCAGCGTCCGGCAGGATCGCGTGGCTTCGACACAGCTAGCGGCGGAGAAGCAATGGCGGGAGAGAAACCCTTCTACTCCCCTCACCGCAACATATCGGCATCGAGAGGACGCTCCCGTTCCCGATCCAGAGGGCGATCCAGCAGATCGCTCTCTCGCTCCAGAGGGCGCGACAATAGCAGCGGACGCTCCCGTTCGAGAGGACGATCGGGTTCCAGGGTCCGAATCCAGGAACCAATGTCCTGGGCAGACAAGGCCAGGATGAACATCTCAAGCGGCAAAAAGGTAACACAGGGCATCTCGCCGGAGCATCAAAGAGAGCAATCTGAGATTTTAATGCTTAAGAAGGAAAATGCAGAGCTAAAAGAGGCACTACGAACGCTGAGGGCTGAGTTCGAGCTCTTCCGTAACTCGCGTGAACCCCGCGAAGTAGCCTTACCCATCCCAGTTCAAGCAGAAGGGTCGAATAAGCGCAAAGCTATTTCCCCCCCCCCCCCCCCCGCGACCACGGAAAGAGAGCCAATGCAAACTGACGAGTCCCCCGCTCAGGACCCTAAGTCAGAGCCAAACATACTCGCGTCTTTGAAGGTAATTGAGGAATCGCTCACGCAGATGAGAGAGACCTGAGCTATTCAATCTAGCACTGTCGAGCATATGGACAGTAACATCTCTCACCTAACACGTAGAGTTGGCATCCTCGAGTCTAAAATGAAAATGATAGACGCTAGCAAAATCAAAAGCATCTCCGCTGGCGCCACTGCAAAAGCTAAGAAATTACAGCAGGATCCCGATAACACGAGTCCCCTGCAGGGTCTGCTAGTTCAATAGAAATCAAAATGGCGGGACAAACCGGAAACCTAATTATCTGGCAGTGGAATTGCGCCAGCTTCTTAAGGCGCAAGGCTGCTCTATTGCAGCTCATCAAAGCACAAGCGATAATGCCGCACGTCCTGCTCTTGCAAGAAACACTTAGTGAGAAGGTAAATTTATCGGGCTACCGTTCGTTTAGCCAAAAAGGAGAAAATGGCAGAGGTATCGCCACATTCGTCAGGAAAGACACCTCTTTTCAGGAGCACGAAGTCAAAATTTGTAACTCGGATAAGAAATCCGGTCTCGGGGCACAGTTAATTGAAATCATCCCCCACGGAAAAATTCGACGAAACATTTTCATTCTCAACTTGTACAGCTCTCCTTCCGCTCATAAGCATAATCTCCGGTCACTACTAAATGGGGTCGCAACCGCTGCGAAATCACAGCCCTTAATAGTCGCAGGAGATTTCAACGCTCCCCACCCGGCCTGGGGTTATGTAACACGAACAAAGAAAGGAGCCAACCTAGTTGCAGCGAGTACAGACCTAAACCTGACGCTGGTCTCGGACCCACGTTTCCCCACGAGGCTGGGAAACTCGGTCGCCAGAGACACGACCCCTGATCTCAGCTTCACTAGAAATGCTGTGGCCACGTGGTCCAACTTACAGGAGAACTTGGGGAGCGACCACTACATAACAGAACTCAGGATGGAAATAATAGCAGCTCCTCCCAAAACCTATAAATACACAGACTGGGACCTCTTTAGGAAAATAAGAGGTGAAGATGAGGCAGTATACGACACGTTCAGTGAACTGCTTGTACAGATACAAATGGATGTCGAGAAGGCCACCAAGGAAACAGTTACGGATTTTGATGCCCCAGGGATGGACGCAAGGTTAGCGCATCTCCTGGAAGCCAAGCGCTCTCTCCTCGAGAGATGGAAGACACAAAGACTCAATCGCAGGCTACGGAAAAAGATCGCGGAGCTCAATAAACTCATTGAGGAGCATTGCTCCGAACTTAATAAACAGCAATGGAGAGACGCCTGCTCGGCAGCGGATGGAAAAATGCGCAAAGGAGGCAAATGGACCCTCTTTAAACATCTCTTAGACGATGGGCAATCCAAATGTAATCAGAGACTAGTCATAGACCGATTAATTAATAAGGAAAAAATGGAAGGCATCTCAGAGGCCTCCATATTTCGGAAACTAGCGAACAAATACCTTCCAATTGGCCAAAGCCCAGGTTCTCCCATCCCTCAGTATGAGGGCGCGCCTGCCCCAGAGCTGGACGTCCCCTTCTCGGAAGCTGAGATCAGGGAAGTGCTGCACAATTTAAACGGAAGGTCTGCCCCAGGCCCCGACAGAGTTACTAACCGGCTCTTAAGAAATTTGGACGACAAAGCAATTCAAGCTTTAGTGAAGGAGATAAATGAGGTATGGGAGGAGGGCGTTGTACCAGAGAGTTGGAAGAAGGCCACAGTGGTCTTAATCCCCAAGCCAGGTAAATCACCCAGCTTGGAGAACCTCCGTCCTATCTCCCTTACCTCTTGCATTAGCAAAGTAGCGGAACATGCAGTGCATAACAGGATATCGAGACATATTGAGCGCAACGAACTATTCCCGTACAATATGGTTGGTTTCAGGCCCTTGCTTTCAACGCAGGATGCCATGCTCCTGCTCAAAACACAGATAATCGACTCTCAAAGCAAAGATGTAAAAGGGGTGCTCGCACTGGATCTATCCAAGGCATTCGATACAATTGCACATGACTATATCCTTCAGGAGATATCGGCCTTGAACTTAGGAGTTAAATTCTTCTCCTTCGTTGCATCCTTCCTCGAGAGCAGGACGGCGGCGATAAAGTTGAGGCAATCAGTCTCGGAATATTTCACACTCGGAAACAGGGGTACTCCCCAAGGGGCAGTTATCTCACCCCTTCTGTTTAATATAGCAATGCGCAAGTTGTCGGAGAGCCTTGCAGCAATTCCTTACGTAGGACATGCATTATATGCTGACGATATTACAATCTGGTGTCCTGGAGGATCGGAGGCTACGGTCGAACAAGCTCTACAGGAGGCTCTGGATGTTACAGAGTCTTTCTTGAAAGGTACGGGACTGGCACTCTCGCCTGGAAAGTCGGAACTCCTGCTGTACAGACAGGCTAGACGAGGTGCTAGGGGACTCACCCCACTCGATCAGGTGCCCATTAGCGTTCGTACCAGAGATGGGCACACCATCCCGAGAGTCGACTCTATCAAAATACTAGGGCTTTCAATAAACTCAAAGGGATGCAACGCTAAGACTATAGCCCAACTCACCACGAAAACTGAAAACATTATTAGATTAATTATGAGAGTGTCCAACAAGAAAGGTGGCATAGGCGAGGATATACTCCTTAGGGCTCACCATGCTTTCCTCATCAGCCATGTCATTTACATAGTCGCGGCCCTCAATTGGACGAAAACAGAAATGGATAAATTAGACACGCTTATGCGCAAAAGTATCAAAAGGGTGATCGGCGTGCCAGTCACGGCTAGCAGAGAGAAACTCATGACATTGGGAGTACACAACACAACTTCGGAATTAATAGAAGCACAAAGATCAGCACAAATTATTAGATTATCAAACTCCAAAGCAGGCAGAAGACTTCTGGATGCGGCAGGCCTCCGTCCTAGCTTCAATCAGGGAAATATCACGCAACTTGATATTCAGACAAGGAACTCCTTTATTGCAGACCCTTTCCCAAGAAATGTCCACCCCCAACACAATAAAGGTCGAAGGTTAGCGAGGGCTAGAGCTTTCCTAAAGAACATATCCGGAACGGAGACCTTTGTTGACGCGGCGCGACACGCCAGTGCCAACAGGTTCTCCGTAGCCGTAGTCGATGACAGGGGAGAACTCCTCTCGGCAGCCTCGCTGAAAACCTCCTCGGTCGATGTTGCAGAACAGGCTGCTATAGCTCTCGGATTACTGGACTCAAAACGCACTACGGTGTACACGGACTCCCGAGCAGCTGTTAGAGCGTTCGCATCGGGATTGATAGCCAAAGAAGCAGCCAGGATTCTAAACGGCAGACACCCCTCTGACATTGTTCACCACATAGTCTGGTTCCCAGCTCACATGGGACCAGATGTATTACCGGGTCACCTGAACCCTTATGAGATAGCCCACGACCGTGCGCGAGGTTTTGTATGCCGCGACGGGATGGTGTCTCGGGAGAGTTCGGGAGAGCTCGTCCACAGTGATCCACTGGTTACCTTTCATGAAATCACCTCTCATTACAGAGGGAATAGGCAGAGTTTTCCTTTCCCCCATCATAAACTCAACAGGCCACAAGCTAGCACGCTTCGCATGCTCCAGACAGGGTCCTACCCCTCTAGGGGCTTTTTGAACATCCTCCACCCGGACATCGATCCACTCTGCCCAGATTGTGGCACTGAATTTAGCTCATTAAATCACATGCTCTGGCAGTGCCCTGTGTTACAGGATTTTAATACAGAAGAAGACTGGACGAAGGCCATTACAGACCCGAGGCAGGACGTCCAGCTCCTGGCTGTCCAGAGGGCCCGTGAACGAGCGGAGAGGCATGGCCTCTCTGTTCCGACATGGGGCTAGCCAACGGCTGGGTAGGGACCTACAGGCGCCCGCTTAGCTCCTCAGGACCCCAATAAAGTCGTTTGCTGCTGCTGCTGCTGCCGCTTAGCACGCCCGTCGGTAACTGCGCTCTTAATGATGCAACGAAACTTCGTCCAACATCAACAAAAAACAAAGTGAGCGAGCCCGTTGTTCTGAACATGATACGACATGCACATATTCGATAATATTTTTTCCAATGCAGCTGGCTTTCTTCACAACATACTTTTTGTGGTTCAGCTTTGTTATGAACTTGTACCGTACATCTACCGATAGAAGCTCTTCAGGTGCTGAGCTTTCTGCAGGTCGACATGGCAGCTACGGGCGCCCAATGAACGCGGCTCCATGAGCATAAAATGTGATGCCAAGGATGTGCATATCACCTGAAATTGCTACCTGAGTGCATGTGTTCTACTTTGGCAACAATCGTCAGCGCACCCTAAGTGCGGTAGAAATAGGAGGTAAATATAGAAATGTAGCTTTTGACGCAAAACGAATGTGGCACTAATAATAGCGACGAGCTTTTGGCGAGGACGTGACGATGCAGCAATATATAACGTGCGAAACAGTGAAACCGTTAAATTACCTTTTTGTTGTTTAACGGTTTGTTGACCCCTTGATTGGGGGATGCCTCATTTCTTGTCGACAACGCCGGCGCCTATCACCGTTATTGAAACTTCCTTTGTGATATAGAAAACTTCAGTGGCATACCACAAGCAGGCATTTCTTGAATGACGAAGTCATTTCAAGCGTCAGTGTAGGCATGATTCTTCAATGAAAGAGCTTTTCAGTAGGAACGGATGCGTAGAGAATCTGTTTTGAAAAAGTCTTAGCATCTATCACTTTACTCGTGTTCTCGCGAAGGCAAAACATTGTCGAGGAAGCTAGGATGAGTTTAAAGCTGCTTGTTGAGTATGTGGTGTAATCCTACAAAACGGCGGCTCTAATAATGGCGTTATAGCTAGGGAAATTAAGATTAAGTGGCCACTCTTCTGATGAGGAATGCATTTCTAATGTAAGCAATATATTGTGTACGTTACGAAAACCTTCCTCGTATACGTAAACACTTCTCTGAAGTATGGCAGCAAATGTGTTCCCCCCGCCTTGGACTTCTTCGTAGGTTTCTCCACTATAGGACCTAGCTTTTGGCCGGAGAATGGCTTGTATATTACAACTATATACTGTTGCCAGCAAAATAAGGCATCATTCATGTGTTACTGACATACTCAGCTGGTACTTCTGAATAGCTCTCGGTGTTCGCGCTTTGAAAGGGTTACCAGGCAGCCCTAATTCATGGCTGCTTATGCAAGAAATTGTAAAAGAAGGCGTGCTGCTTCCACACGCCGTCTGTTCAAATTTAACCGTAATTCTTAGTGCGCCTTTGGCATGAAGCAACAAAAATTTTCTCAATATTTATTCGCGATTCTTAAGGATTTGCCAGCGATTTACAAATTTTATTGAGAGCGAGGGTAAGAGTTCGGCAGAGACACTTAAGACGGCTTACGTGTGGGAATGCGAAAGCATTGTAGTCGATTTGGGGAAATGTTTTGCTTAGGTATACATCCGTATGTCGTCGTGCACGTTCTACACTTGCACCGCATTCCTTTTCGTGTTCCCTCGCTTCGTCTTCTGTGGCGTGCTTCCGGGGACGACCATGTTTCACAGATGCTGCTGAGGTAGAAGCTTCGGAATGCATCCCAGTAGGCACAGCACCGATAAAATCCGAAGGGCAAGTGGCGCGCGGGAGGCATCGTCGTGACGTGTGCAATGACGCACGCATGCCTAGGCACAACTTTGGTCGGCCATAACCGTGGAGCCACCGTGGCGTCGGGGGAGCCTGCTCGTCTAGCACCACAGAGATCCGAGTTCGACTCCCACCCAGACCAATATGCACCAACTCTTTTCAATTCCATTAATTGACTTTGTTTACAGAAACCTGCCTGACAGATTTGACGTCAATCGGAACGTATTTGGCGTGTTTTTACTCGTCGCGTGGTCGGCCATTTCTGGTACCATCTTTCGGTGACTCCGCGGCCGACACCGCCGGATTTTCCCGTAATGGGGCATATAATGATTTCGCATCAATAAGTAATCTATCATTGTCGTACGCGTACAATGCCTAATTGTGGATATGCGCCTGCTTTAGCTCTCGTTTAAAGCATTATTTATGCGTAAGTTTTGGCTCAGTTTCAAATGTTTTCCAACCAGCAGTGATTTAGTTTAGCTTAGTTTAAGGTGTAAGTGTAGTTTAAGCTTTTAGCCGGCAACTCAAACGCACGTATTATTTGGAAAGAAATAAATGAGCTAAAAATAAAATATAATTAAATAAAGGACGTAGAAACTAAATGGGACATGCACTACTAACAACTGAAAACGCATTTGCATATTTCTAAGGTAAAAAGTCACAGGCCTGCGCGGTACACGCAGCACAGTCACAGCGTAAGCTTGAGGAGCGGCTACATAGGAGCTCCATTTTCGGCACTGCACGCTACAGGTCTTCGCGTCGTTTCCACGAGAACGATCTGAACTGTCCGCCCAGTGGCATCGGTGAGCTGCGGCTTGTCCGGTTCTCTTCACAGCGGCCTGCTGAGCCCGACGTTGCCTGGTTGCAGCCGCGCGCGTAGCTCTACGAACCGCTTCTTCCGGCTCGGCCCTTGCGAGGAAGCGCCATAACGTCTACCGACGAGTATAAAATAAGGTATCCAGACTACATGGCGCACATGTCACATCCCTTGGCCTGTGGCACGGCATGTTTCTGTTGATTAAGGTGATGATAATGATGACATCCCCTTTGAAACGGGATGGTGACAAATAGTCACCTAGCCTTCTACACCGAGGGTCAGCTATGTGCAGCATGCAACTCCTACATGTCGGGACACCTTGTGGAATATAACCAAACTGCAATACAAACTCTGTACGTATCTACGCTACTCGGCGCGCATGTCAAATGGCACATTACGTTGGTACAGATTATGATGATGATTTAATGGCGCTGCCTTTGTAACGGGACGGTGAAAAATAGTCACCTAGCCTGCTTGAATTACTTAGGTATATCACACGTTTTTCATTTCATCAATATTTGTACATCGCCCTAATGTTCTTTTCTTTCCTCAAGACTTCTCTATTTACCTTGCCCTGCTACCTATGCTGCTGCTACATGGCGTGCCACCTGGTGTAGTAATATCCAACCGCTATGCATACGGCGTGCGTATAGACGCTACGCGGCGCGAATCTCGCATTGCGAGGCAAGTGGCACGATACGATACTAATGATGATCATGATTTATTGGCATGCCCTTTGAAACGCGGCGGTGACGTAGTCACTTAGCCAGCTTGATTTAATCAGGCCCACTATGTGTATTTTTTCGAGCACTCTTGTATACATCTCCTTAAACTTTTCCTTCCTCCAACCCTCTTTAACAGTCTTGTACCGCAGCATATGCATGTGCTACATGGCGTTCTACCTGGTGTAATAACATGCAAGTTCAAGGCAAAATGTGCAGGTATCGGCACTACGCGGCGTGCATGTTTTATCGCGTGTCTCCTGGCGCGCTAGGACGGGCTTAGAATTTTTCCGCTGTATGCTAGAAGCGCTGGCCTTGCGTAGTGGTATAGTAGCTGACTCCCAGGAAGCGTGCCCGGGTTCGATTTTGTCGGGAAGTGGGTCTCTTTTTTCTCATTCCCGGCAATAGCTGCTGCAAACACCATCGCCACCCTAAACGGCTGTTCGAATGAGCCCATAGCAGCTTACGCTTTCGTTAGTTGCTGTTGGCCATATGGAACTGAACGTGCGATTGTAGTCTAACGCTAAGAGCGTCGGGCTGCTATGCTAGGGCACCGAGGTTACATCCCAACCATCGGGTATTTAATTTTACAGCGAAGCTGTATACGGTGGCGTAGTTAGATCGTCTGGCACCCGGGGCCCATAGGTCTCCTGTATTTATGTTTTTTAGTAGAACCCTGGGAGTGTTAGCCAGCGCCACCACTCACAAACCTTGGCGGCGGACTAAACACAAGTAATTTACCCTATGTATTTCTTGAAGTCAGTGTTTGTTCGCTTCTTATGATATGACTAATAAAAATCGGGCCCCTCGGTTAACCCCCTTTCTTTTCGTTTATTACATAACGAGGGTCTCCAATCCGGAAACATTGATGCCTTCAGGTAGCATGCGTGGGTTTATTGATCGGTTGCCTTCAGCCAAAAAGACAGCGTTCTCGTGACGCCTGCGGCAGAAAGGATGTTCCACATCCGCCGCCAAGGTCTGTGAGTGGTGGCGCTGGCTAACACTCCCTGAGTTATACTAGGAAACATAAATACCCAAGAAAGTGGATGTGGAAACGGCGCCGCGGTAGCTCAAGTGGTAGAGCATCGCACGCGAAATGCGAAGGTTGCGGGATCGTTCCCCACCTGCGACAAGTTGTTTTTTCATTCACTTAAATTTCCATTATTTATCCTTCGTTTGTTTCATATATTAAACACAAGTAATTTCTCTTATGTTGTTCTTGGGGTCAGTGTTTGTTGGCTTCTGATGATTTTGGATTTCTGTGTCACAAAAAGGGCACGATGTATCGTAAGGACCATGGGACTGTTGTGTCCAGAGAGCGGTCACAGACGGGCTGAGCGCGACCCCGACGCGCAGCCTCTGTAACGTAACCTGCTCTCGGCGGGTTAACTCACCAGGGAGGTCTGACCCACATGGAGGTATAAGAGGTCGTGTGGTACGTCGGAGGTTTTATTTTTCCCGAATTAGTTGTCCGCAGGCGTCTCCAGGAAAATGTGGAAGTTGGTACGTTATAAACTCTGAGTGGGTTGCCAAATCTGCTTCAGGGGGACCCGGCAATGCTGCTCGAGACACCCACTGGACGCGTATCACGATATTCGTAGTGGCAGCTAGACAGTGAATGCTATCTGAGAGCAGAGTGGACCGAGCTACCCTACGTATGTCGTAGATGGCTTGAGACGAGTCCGTGCGAATAAGGAACTGAGAATATCGAGCAGGTTGAACAGAAGGGGGCAACGCGGCAAGCTCGGCATGGTAGGCCGGCGGTGCAGGATAGGCAACATACGAGTACGTCTAGCGTCAATGGCTGTGAACCTAGCATCAAAGAGCTGTGTGAATCATGGTGCCATTAACACTGGCATCAGTGTATGCTGCGAGGGCCGCATCGTCTGGATTAGCATCGGCACGACGAAGGCGGGAAACTTGAGCGTTCAATTGGTGAGGAACCGGGCTATACAGACGACCAAGAGGCTTATTGTCGCTTAATTGTACCATGCTTTATGGAGCTACATCGGCTGTCGTAGAAGCTGGATTGTCTATTTCTTGTCCCATGAACCGGGCCATTGCAGCAGTCGAGCCGAACTGTGATGGCTTGAAGGGCCCATCACCACGCCCCCATATCTCATTTTGGTTATGCGCAGGAAGTTGTTGCGTGTCCTCTAGGAAGCGTTCTACCGCAAAAATTTTTCAAATCGGCTCATTAATAGCCGAGCTAGAAATGTTTCAGTGCCGTGAACCAGAGATTTCATGAATCGAGCTCCACTGCCACCAGATACTCTCAGCCTCTCACCACCACCCTTACGCCCAGTAGCCCCTGACAGGGGGCCGGAATGAAATAAATGTTTCTCTCTCTCTCTCTCTCTCCACTTGCCCTGTCTTGCCTCCACAAGCGAAATGCCTTCCCTGAGTTCTCCCATACCGGACCTCGAGGATCTCGTGACGCATACGCGAGCTGTTGTGATTGTCTCGTTTCGCGCAGCGCACGATTTTGCGCACTGTGCACGAGGACATCTTACTAGCGGTATAATCCAGTGCTGCACAAACACTAAAGCAGACACAAGCGGATCACAGAGCATGATCCCGTGCTGGAACACAGTAGAAAGACATAGTTTTGGTGTTTGCGTGCGTGACTGCACGACTGCACGACGTGGGAACAACCAAACGAAACGGAAGTGCACCTCGCTTGCTGCAGTGCGAAGTAAAACAAAAACAAGCAGACATTCGGTTTGTATGTTTTATTATTGCTCTAAGCTTGTAAGTTGTCCTTGGAGCACGGCGGCCGCGAGGAGAAGGGAAAACGGCGTACGGTTTGAAATTTAAGATCTTTCCCCAGCGCGTAGCGCTGTAATATTTCGCAGACATGGTCGTTATCGCGCAATGTATGCTCTGCGCTTGTCAGCTGAAAATGGCCAGACCTGGTGAGGGGCCCTTTAAGGGCGCGCGCTCATCGACGCTGGTGCATGAGTCCGTCAATAGTCTTCAGTTAGGACTCTGCCTGTAGGGATGGTATCGGGGTGAAAGGTGGTAGTCCCGTTATGGACCGCATGGCTTCGTGATTAATGGCCTCAAGGCGAGTCCATTCTGTGTTCGCGAGATGCTGAAACTGGGCTCTGTAACCAGTCGGGGTTGCAGTACAGAACAGATAATAAGGCGAGCCATGTTGGTTCTCGCTCCTCCAGATTTCTTCGCAATCCGACGTATCAAGCGTATCATTTCTGCGGCATGTTGCTACGCATTCATGACCCATGGTCCCCTATGTACTGAGGAATTAATTTGGAGGCCCAGTATACGGAGAGTTCAAGCCTCGTGTAGTGGCTGCTCATCCAGAATTAACTGAAGAGGCCACAGTACCAGTAAACGGCGCCCAGAGTTGTTCGCTACTGAGATGTACGTCATCTTCTCCTTTGAAATGTCAAGCCCTATCTTAGCATACCAGCTGTGCGCCCGTTTAGGGCCTCTTGAATCGCTTGTTCTTGGCGGCACTTTCAGAATGAACTGACCAAACAGTGATGTCATCTGCATACATTATTTACTGTGCTTTGCGCATCGTCGCTAGCGTCCAAGCTAGTGGAAGGAGGATGATGTTGAAAAGGACTGGTGCAAAGCACAGACACTTGTGGGACACCCCTATGCGCCACCAACTGACCTGCTGATTGGCCAGCCAGGCGAATAGAGAAAGTTCGAGCGCGCAGGATGCCTTCGACAAATGTGCAGACACGGCTAGGGAACTGAAGCCAATGGAGAATTCCAGCAATTGCTTCATGACTCAGATGGTCATACGCTCTACGAATGTCCATTGCCAGAATGTGGGAATTCATCGGGAGCGCCCTCCGAAGAGAACCATAGAAGAAAGGTGCGCAAGGCCATCCTCTGCGCCCGCATGAGCACGGAACACGATTTCGCCAGGACGATACCAGGAATATCGCTTAATCCAACATGTAATACGTGTCGCGAGTATACGCTCCATCAGCTTGCCTAACGTTGAGGTTAGCGCTATTATTCGCATATGAGCGATATTGTCTTGGGGCTTTCCGGGTTTGGGAATAGGGACCATTTAAAAAATTATTGGGTTTTTACGTGCCAAAACCACTTTCTGATTATGAGGCACGCCGTAGTGGAGGACTCCGGAAATTTGGACCACCTGGGGTTCTTTAACGTGCACCTAAATCTAAGTACACGGGTGTTTTCGCATTTCGCCCCCATCGAAATGCGGCCGCCGTGGCCGGGATTCGATCCCGCGACCTCGTGCTCAGCAGCCTAACACCATAGCCACTGAGCAACCACGGCGGGTATAGGGACCATTTCTGCATGTCGCCAGGAATCAGCAATGACCAATGACCAACCAGCCCACGCTTCGTCTATGGCCCCCAACAGCACATCGAGAACCTTGCCTTCCCTGTTTTTTATAAAGCTCATACGGGATACCATCCGTTCCTGATGTCTTGCATGGCTTCGACAGGTCTATTGCAGCTAAAAATTCCGCCATAGTGAAGGCAGCTTGGATACCCTTGATATCGGCGAGCTTAGTCGGCGTGCCTGCGTCCGCGGGGAGGCCGTTTTGAACAATGAAATGAGGCGGTGCTTTGTCCAAAGCAGGCAAAAAGGTGTGTGCGACAGTTTTGGAGATTGCTGCTAGTGTTTGACCAGATGCCAATAGGGCGCAAGGTTCTGGAGGGCGCTGACCGCGTGCTATCTTGGCAACTGGTAGTGAAAAGTGAGTGTGCAGCGAAGGCGAGTCACTTGTGTGTGCCGCTGTGACTACACATGTCGCATGAATCCATGTGCGAACTCAGAAATGGACATAAAGCACAAGCTCTGCGTAAGACAATGCTTATCTCTTTTAGTGTTCGTACGTGAGTCTGAATGTGAGCTGCTTCTTTGAATATGTCAGACCAACTAGTTCTCCAATATCTCGTCAGCAAGGAATACACGAACGCCACCGTCAAGCTACCAATGTTGAAAGTTGTTCGATCATCGTCGTACGTAATATCGTGCGGGCCCAACAGAATACATCGCCGGGTCAAAACTGGTTGGGGCCCTCTTTCCTGTCAACAGGGACATGTTTCTTTCTACACAAATGTGTACAAAACGCAAATACATAAACTGCGCGCAGTAAACGTCTTGAAACTGTGCGACCATTTCTGCAATTCCATCGCCAGTTGTCCCGTCAAAATTTCCTAAAATTTCATTTGAACTTGGTGCGCTTTCTTTAGACCTTTAGTAGTTAGTGTCCGTGCGCGGGCAGGTGCGCACGCAGACTATTTTTAGACTATAAAATGTGCTCGTCAATTTTAGCATGCCATACTGAACTCTTAGTCGTGCATTGGCTTCGTTGTTTTTGCTTCAATGTCCTAAAATGAGAGTGATCTTTAAATGTTTGTCATCATCACTGGACCCACATTATGTTCGATGGTGAGCCATTGAGTATTGGTTGCAAGAATGAACCGAAGAGACAGACTTGAATAAATTTTGCAACATATTTACAGTGATAACAATAGATGTTACTGGAGATGTTATAACGCCCATCGCTGCTCACAACAAAGTCGGTTTGCGCATTATTTGGATTTCAGCATCAGACGATGTCTGCCCGGCTAAAAAACATAAATATGGCTACATAAATATCCAATCCCTTGGTATGTCTAGGCCCTTTGCCGCGCTTTTTCAACTGTCTACAAAAAATTTAGAAAAAGATGCACAATTTCGCGCGAACTTGAGGGAGAAAAGCTGGACTGGCACTTTAGAGTTCACTTTGTAATAAAGGCACAAAGTTTATAGGTAGCTTAATATCCATCCTTCAGCCGACTAATTTGGCGTATTGACATTTCAGTTTCCTTTTCATATTTTGCTTTGATATATTGGTTTCGGGACGAAAAGAAAATAAATGCCATTGATTGATTGTATAATTGATAGACGTGCACGAAAGAAAGGGAAAATATCTTTCTTATCATTGGTACCATAGAGAACAAGGCACTTAAGAAAAGAAAAAAAAAACGCTCTCTCCTTGTGCATGTACATTGCCTGCACATCATGACCCCTGTTTTGAACAATATGTCATTATGCTGCCGGTAACCAGAAAATTATAATTGTACGTGATCCGCTGGCGCGATAGAAAAGAGATAAGTTCATGACGACTGCGTAGCAAAACATACTTCCCTCATTTCATTTCGCTGATTTTGACTGACGAGCATTTGGAAATTCAGTATAACGCGTGAGTCGAACACTCCGAAAACTATGGGTTTGAAGGCTCTTTGCAACAAAGGACACGGAAACACTGAAGGGCAAAAAACAGAATTTATTCTTCCTGCTTCGCCTCCTTTAAAAGAATGTCAGCTAACCGAAACACGTAGTAGTTCCTCAATCAAACACGCTGATGAATCGAGGAAGTTCGACGCACCACGCTGGGTTACCGGGAGAAGGTTCAACCATGCCTTACGCTGATAGTCGTCATATGCGGTCCCGCGAAGGGATCTTGTTCACCGGCGCCGGTGTCATGCTTCGAAAGCGAAAGATCTCATTGCTATACAGCCCCGCGAAGAGCACCGACGAGTGATTGGTCAGTCCGCACACACCGAAATCCTGCAGCCGAAGAAAAAGAAGCAAGCTCTTCTCGTGTCCATGTCATACACTCCGTCAGGTGGCGGTCCCGTTGTAACACTTGCGCTCTCTCTCATCGCAGCTCCGTCAATGACTTCCATCGAAGCGTGTAAGTCATACAAATAAGACGAACGTCAAGGAACGCTCGAATGTCGAGCATCCTCACACGCTTCAGTGATATATCCCCACCGCTACGTAATTCACATGTCTCTTGTATTTTCGAAACAAACATGTTAAAGGAAAACTGCACTGGTTGATGGCTTTCTTGAGTGTTGAACAGGACCGTAAGCACTAAGGTCATCACCGCAAAAGCAAATACCCTCTATGAAACATTACATAGCATTGCCGACCCAGCCTTTGCTAACTTTGCAACTGCTGGCTAATCTGAGCAGCGCATGTTTTTGGCAGGTGCTGCGCAGATCATGTAGCCTACACAAAGTTAGAATGATGACAGTAATTCGGTTCCGCAAAGCTGAACACCTACAACCACAAAGTGCCAGCAGTTGCTGATGTTCTGGCGCTACCATCGCAGCACGCGCGGGGCGTGGAACATACACGGAATGTGCCCTGCTCGCCTGGCAGGTGGCACGCGTTCGGCTCCTGCCTAGGCGGGGCATCGGAGCAAGAGCTATAGGCTCCCTGCACGGTAAGCCTCAGTCAACACTGACGCGGAGGGACCAGTCTGCCCGCATTGTGCTAGCATCGAAACTGTGTGCGCGCTACCTTATAGCAACAGAAATGGCGCGAATTTCGCTTCGTGACTTCAAGCTAATCGCAAAACACCCGCCGTGGTTGCTTGGTGGCTATGGTGTTGGGCTGCTCGCTTCGTTCGCGTTGAAGCGACAGATGCACTAAGGTCAATTGGCTCGCGGCAGCTGCCGCGATTCATAACTCCAGCGTCTTCCCTGACGAGTTTCCGCTGTCATCGAGCGAGACGTGTGTCCATGTTTACCTGTGCGCGCGTGACACCAGGCTGGTTAAGTTAGTTAAAACACAGTGGCGGGCTATAATTGGTTTGAATCCTTGATGGAATGCGTAAACCCGACTGAACAAGGACGTAGAAAGAAGCAGACATACAAAAACAGCGCCCTTTCTGTGTGTCTGTTTTTTCCCACGTCCTCGTTTAGTCACGCTTGCACCTTCTATCATTGTTAATTTAGTTAGTAAGTGAATGTTTACAAATTTATACGGCCGCTAAAACTACTATCCTTACTTCGTACAGCTATCTACTAATTTGCTATCGCAATCGATGCTTCGCCTTTCCGGCGAAACTGCGAATATTTTTTTATTCTCTTACTCGTGAATATTTGATCAGGGGCTCCTGAAGTGGGGTTGGGGGGGGAAGGGGAGGGGGCCAGCGGCCGTGCCTCATTTCGCTATTCACAGCGTGTTTACATTAGGTATTCAGAGACCTTGATTGGGAAAAAGCGGGGATAAGAGTTAATCGAGAATATCTTAATAACTTGGGATTCGCTGATGATATTGCCTTGCTTAGTAACTCAGGGGACCAATTGCAATGCATGCTAACTGACCTGGACAGGCAAAGCAGAAGGGTGGGTCTACAAATTAATCTGCGGAAAACTAAAGTAATGTTTAACAGTCTCGGAAGAGAACAGCAGTTTACGATAGCTAGAGAAGCACTGGAAGTGGTAAGGGAATACATCTACTTGGGGCAGGTAGTGACCGCGGATCCGGATCATGAGACTGAAATAATTAGAAGAATAAGAATGGGCTGGGGTGCGTTTGGCAGGCATTCTCAAATCATGAACAGCAGGTTGCCACTATCCCTCAAGAGAAAAGTGTATAATAGCTGTGTCTTACCAGTAGTCACCTAGGGGGGATAAAGCTGGAGGCTTGCGGAAAGGTTTCTACTTAAATTGAGGACGACACAACGAGCTATGGAAAGAATGATGGGTGTTGCGTTAAGGCGGGGGGGGGGATAAGAAGAGAGCAGAGTGGGCGAGGGAACAAACGCGAGTTAATGACATCTTAGTTGAAATCAAGAAAAAAATATGGGCATGGGCAGGACATGTAATGAGGAGGGAAGATAACCCATGGTCATTAAGGGTTACGGACGGGATTCCAAGAGATGGAAAGGGGCGGCAGAAAGTTAAGTGGGCGGATGAGATTAAGAAGTTTGCAGGGACAACATGGCCACAATTAGCACATGACCGGGGTAGTTGGAGAAGTATGGGAGAGGCCTTTGCCCTCCAGTGGACGTAGACAGGCTGATGATGATGATGATGATGATGATGATGATGATGATGATGATGATGATGATGATGATGTACAGAATCGGTCTATTGATACGCCTCAGGTTTCGCCATCGCTGGTCAATGCAACCGCTATTTTCCCAGACAGAGGAATTGCGCATTTTGAGCGCGTTTGTATAGTTATCCAAAACATTGAATGTTTGAAGGCCACAGTATAAATATCTAGAATGGCTGGGCAAATTATTTGTCGATACTCAAAGCTCCCTTTGTTTGCAGAAGCAGCGGCTGGCGCTTGATAATTCTATATTTTCCCCCTTCCTCTTGTACTTCGTCTTGTTGAGTTACACGATACAAGCGCTATCAACACTGTCGCCGCAGTACAGAAAAAATAGAGGACAAACAGTGGGTTTTCTCGATTGCCAAGCGGTCGTGTCAAAATAGCGCATGGTAATTAGTGTGAAAGTGTTCCTCTACTGAACAGCAACGTTATATTGTATACGTACCCGCGCTACCAAGTGTCATTAAAAATAATGGCGCTATTATTCCCTGAGAAGTATGAGATCGCGTTTAGCCTTGTCGAAAAAACATCCAGAAATAGCGAGAAAAGTACGGCATACGTTAGTGAAAGCTAGGGATGTTAGCCGAGGTAGTTATTATGTCATTATGTAAGTGTCCACCTAGTCGACATGTCCATTTCGTCGGCTGCTGAAGTTCGGATTGGTTGGGCCGGAGTATGACTTGTGAGGAGACGATAGGTGTCCCTAGCCAATCAGCACTTCAGCACCAACAGAATGGACACGTTCACTAGGTCGGCACTTACCTAATGCCGCCCCAGAAATATCAGGCTAAACTCTCCAGGAGACCGTGAAATGAACCGTTGCAAACCAAAGGCAATGTACACGTGGCAAATCAAACTGATAGAGCAAGCATGCGTAAGCGACACTACGATTACTTTGTCTTCCTTTCCGAGTTTTCTTTTATTAATGCACTTGCCGGAGAAAGAAACTGTTTTGTTGTCAGTACCGTATGATTCCATGGTGCGTGTGCATACACTCTTAAAGAAGTTCGCACCCTTTGGGGCTTGCCTTGTCCCACAACGATAATCATCATCTTTCTTGCAACATATCGTTTCTTTAACTCTGCGTGCCCGGTACTTCCAGGTCACAAACGGCGTGCACGTTACCATGATGACATTGCATTCTATTCAGGAAAGTAGCGAGCGCAGTTGTCAAGAAAGGAAATGCAGGCAATGCAGATGGCGATTATTGTTGTGTGACAAGATAAGCCCCAAAGGGTACAAACGTTTTTAAGAGCGTATTTTGTGATGATGTTGAGATGAAGATTGATAGGCTTTAAAAGAAGGTTATGGGATTTTACATGCCAAAACCATGATCTAATTATGAGGCACACCGTAGTGGAGGACTCCGGAAATTAGGATCACCTGAGGTTCTTTAACGCGTGCATAAATTAAGTACACGGATGTTTCCGTAGCTCGCCCCATCAAAATGCGGCCGCCGTAGCCGAGATTCGATCCCGCGACCTGGCGCTCAGCCGCCCAACACCATAGCCACTAAGCTACCACGGCGGGTAGATTGGTGAATTTTAATGCCACAACCACAAGGGCAGTACAGGCCATATAGTGCCGTGAGAGGAATGCTAAGAGTGTCTACTGAGTTTGCTGAATAAATACGTTAAACACCATAATAGGGCAAGAATTGTTAAGCCGTGTAAAGTCGAGGAAACCGCATAAAATGTAAGACCACGAAAACAGGTTTCAAAAGTATCAGATGGGTGATGAATGAAGTAATGTGAATTCTTTCCATTCCTATATTAGGAAAGGTATGTAAGCACTGACAAAAACATAAAACCATATTTGTCACATTAACGATGTAGTGATGGTGCATCTATCCTTCGTGTATTCTTGTTTATGCATACTTACTACATCTGCAGGCTTGGAGTAACGCCTGAAACCGGCAAAAGATGCCGAGAGCGAGGGGGCTATACCAAACCAGGTACAACCAAATTAGGAAGGCCCACTCAGCTTCAACAAAGACACTCTCTCACTAGAACAGGAATTGGTCTCCCTGGTGCAGTATTCGGCAGCTGTCCCCAGCAGCTGCACAGCACCTGACCAGGGTGGCGGTGAGACCTGTAACACAGCAGAGCGTGCTAAGAATCTCTGGACCCAGACAGGCCGCCAATGGAAACTGACCCTGACAACCTTTAACAGCCGAACCCTCTCGAGTGAGGCTAGCTTAGCAGGACCTCTCTGAGGAGCTATCAGGCATTGTTTGGGATATCATTGGCCTTAGTGAGGTTAGAATAACTCGTGAGGCTTATACAGCGCTGACTAACGGCCATGTCCTCTGCTATAGAGGTCTTCCAGATAAGAAGCAATACGGGGTAGGATTCCTAATCCATAAGGTCACAGCGGGCAACATTGACGAATTCTACAGCATTAATGAGATGGTAGCAGTAGTCGTAATCAAACTTAATAAGAGGTATAGATTAAAAGTAGTACAAGCCTACGCCCCGACATCCAGTCACGATGATGATAAAGCAGATCAGTTTTCTGAAGGTGTTGAGTTAGCGATAAGAAAACTGCAAACTCAGTATGCTGTAGTTATGGGTGACTTCAATGCAAAAGTGGGGAGAAAGCAGGCTGGTGAACAAGCAATTGGCAACTACGGCGTCCATTGCTGGAACGCTAGAGGAGACGTATCCAGCTTTTCTGGACACAAGGGTTTAGTTCGCGTGAATGCCACCACGTGGCGTACTCACCTTGAACTTTTCAAACTTCCCGCGGTGACGCGTGATGACGTCAACCAAACAAAAATAAAAAGTAAAAGCTATCCCTGCGCATTGAACCTCGCCACAATGCTTGTCCCGCTGGCGTTATCAGTGTTCTTGATCAAGCGTATTCGCTCGTCGCCTGGAAATTACTCGTCATCCAGCGTTTACTCGTGACGAGCAATTGTTGATTCTGGGCCTTTGATCCGGTTCTTTCTTTTTTTTTCTGTTTTCCTTTTCTTTTTCTTTTTTTTTTCATTCTACGGAGTAAAGAAGCTAGCCTAACCGTCGGAAGCACTTCGGGGCAGCCTTTCTTCAATCGGCATACATTGTTAACGTCGGAACATCGCACAGCGCCTACTAGAGACGCCGTCGTGGATGGATTTTGATTTTCCCTTATCGAATTCGTTAAGGTGCACACAATTATTTCACTAGTGACTTTGCAATGCGCACTCATGGGCTATCGCCGAAGCTGCAAATCTAGATGTGCTTAGGTATTAAGACATATACATGGATATGTTGGTTTTTCACCATGACACAAAAGTCACGAAACAAGAGTTGAGCAAACTGTCCCTGTGACGTCGCAGGGTGTGAGAGGGGGCTAGTTGGTATTTCATGCTAAAGTGACTAGCGCAAGAGTGGACACGGGACACTAAAGAGGCGACAAGGATAAGCGCAAACTTCCAACTGGGCGCTTGTCCTTGTAGCGTGTTTAGTGTCCCCTGTCCACTCTTGCGCTAGTCACTTCATGTCGTCATCCGTTAGCATGCAATGGCCGAAGCTGCTCGCAATATTACGTCACATTTACTGGCCACCAGGCCAGGTACACCCTTGGGTACGACATATACAGTACTTGCAGTTAGCTTCCAAAGTAGTCTCCTATGGCGGTTATGCACGTGCGTGAAGCAAGAACGCTATTTAAAATTATTGTGCAGTAATATATACGGGATTTGTATGTTCTCCACATTCGCTACCATATTGCCGCTCCGCCTTTATTATATAGCCGCAATGTAGACTAACAGCTATCGAACGCCATAAAGGCTATCCACATATTCAACCCTTAATGACCATTGGTTATCTTCCCTCCTCATTACATGTCCTGCCCATGCCAATTTCTTTTTCTTGATTTCAACTAAGATGTCATTAACTCGCGTTTGTTCCCTCATCCAATCTGCTCTTTTCTTATCCCTTAACGTTACACCCATCATTCTTCTTTCAATAGCTCGTTGCCTCGTCCATAATTTAAGTAGAATCCTTTTCGTAAGCCTCCAAGTTTCTGCCCTGTAGGTGAGTACTGGTAACACACAGCTATTATACACGGACTGGATTCCAAGGGAAGGGAAGCGTAGCAGGGGGCGGCAGAAAGTTAGGTGGGCGGATGAGATTAAGAAGTTTGCAGGGACGACAGGGCCACAATTAGTAGATGACCGGGGTTGTTGGAGAAGTATGGGAGAGGTCTTTGCCCTGCAGTGGGCGTAACCAGGCTGATGATGCTGATGCTGCTGCTGCTGCTGCTGCTGCTGATGATGATGATGATGATGACATATCCAAAGACCTCGCGCGCAACTCCTGACACTTAATTGTATTCAAGAGTTGTGCGACTGCCCAGGACATCCTTAACGAATGTTACATAGCGCATTATGAGGATTTACTTGCCAAAACCACGATTTCATTATGAGGCACGCCGTAGTGGACGATTCGGGAATAATTTCGACCACTTGGGATTTTTAACGTGCGCCTAACCCTAAGTATGCGGGTTTTCGCATTTCACACCCATTGAAATACGGCTGCCGTGGTTGGGATTCGATCCTGAGACCTCGTGATTAGCAGCCGAACCCAATAAAAGCTAAGCAACTACGGAGGGAAAGGTATGTTGGCAGTAGGAGGAAGGTGACAGCCGGCACGTGAGACAATTTGTTCCCATCCTCATTGCGAGAGAATGGGTACCATCTGTCCAAGAATGCACTCTATTCAATGTGATGGAGTCCGCGTCCAATATTTCAGACCCGAATCATACTGTAATTACTGACGACCAGGCATCTCGCTAATACGTGCAGTCGTTTGACAGCTGCCGAGCGCTGGCGTCGGCCACAGGACCTACTTGACCTTTCTTCAACACTTGCCGACATTCTCGCCTTATTTCGCACCATTGCGTTTCAGCTGAACTGCTTCAACAGCCGATTTATTTGTGCCAGAATTTGGCCACCCTGTCAACGTTATGGTTTCTTATTTTTAAGTCATCTTTTATATTTAGGCTAAGGCTGCCGTGAAATTTCCAGCGGTTTCACCTTTCCCAAAATTCGCGCATTTTTGTCGGCCTCTGTTAATATTTTGGAGGATTTTTAATAGACGTGGAAACCATTGCATGGCCCCCTGACCAAGCTGCTCAAAAAGTCATTTTATATCCCTGAGGTCTTGTGCAAGCTTCCGCCTTCTTGCCGTTCATCAAGCTCCTGATTTCCCTGTCACCTGTATTCAATTTTGACGACTCCATTCCCACGGAAGTTGGCGATGATGTGTCCATGGGATTAAAGCCATTTAAATCAATTTTACTGTGGATACGACAGCCGCTTTTGCTCACTGTGGATGGAAATGTTGGGCTAATGAGCGCCATTCTGAAGCATCTAAATTGATAGTCACAAAATTATGCGTATCCCACGTATGTGCGAATCGATGTAAGCAAAGTTTTCTGTGTTTGTTGTCATTGTTAAACGTAATTTCCACAGTGTAGTCAGGCACCCTCTAATGAAATGCTGTCAATGTTTGCTTGATTACGCCCGCCATTGTGATGCAAATAAACGTAACTCCGACTCATTTTCTCAGAAATAAACGCTGAATGAAACGCCGACGTCATCCTGAACAAGATCAACAAGCGCCCAAGTGCTCGATCTTACGATGCCCCTATTTGTAAGCTTATATTCGTGATTTAGTTATTTGGGGAGGGGGGGGGGGGGTTCAAGGCGATGTGTTCTTATAGCGTAGAAACATCCCTCGGACGTCTCTGATGTGCTCGTTTTTATTCTCAAGTACCCAATGAAAACTGTCATCGCTGCAACTTCATGGTGTCCTGGTGGCAGGCCACCATGGCATGTCGCGCAAGTATGACCACGCTGAATCATTTGGATTGGCGTATACTGTTTGCTGCGTCATACTTCTCCACATTCATTTTTCAAGCTATACCAGAGCTTGAAAAGGGCGGCCAACTCACTACGTGCCTTTCCTCTGTTTACTTCCGCAAAGTGTGTGTCTATCGCTGTGGTTACCAAATACGCCCAGCGGTATGCTACCACTCAAGCCTTTCTGTCGGCTGAGCAACTGAAGTCGCAGGCTTTCTTCAACACGGCGTCGACGTTCAATATGGGTATCCTCAATTACTTTTCGCGGACTTCGCTCACCGCCTTCTCTCCAATGTCATCTCCTATACTACTCGCTCCTGCAAGACACAACACAAACACGCAACGACCTTAATGAAGTATCAATAACACGCTAGTTGAAATGCTGTCGACGTATATTTCCGCTGAGCACCGGGATTGGAGCATGGTCCTGTCTATGGTGACATTATCGGTCTACAGCGTCGCTCAACAACACCGCTCGTTACTCATCACTTTTTTTTTTGCCGACAAGAGTATAGCGTATCTCCTCTGAATGTACTTTCGGCTTTAAGTGGGACCTTGCACGCCCGCTTATTCTGTTACGTTGACGGCGACCGTTGTCGTCAGGCTGCCGCCTAATTCTGAGCGTCGCAGCCACCAGAGTGCACAGAAAGCTGTCTTCCCAAACAAACCACCGGGATTCGAGCCCATCTCCCAAATGCAGCATCTTGCATTTAGGAGATGGGCACTCTAACCATTACGCTACCACCTGCCTCCACCAATTTCCGTTTATCTGCCTTCCCACTTCTCGTTTTTGCCGCAGACGCAGGAAGAATGGATGCAGAAACGAAAAAAGAAGTAAAGATTGCTTGAGCCGCCAGTGACGCATGACTTTAACTTTGGTAGGTTACCCTCATTGGAGCGCATGTAGGCTTGCGGCTTCGTGCAGATGGTGGGTCGCCTTAGCTTTATTGTAAATTTGCTTTCACCAACTCTTTTCAGCTAGAACTGAAACGCCGGACAAAAATGAGACCTACCGTTGAATATTTTTCTTGTTTTCTAGGTTTAAATCAAAAACGCTCATTAACACAAATAGTGATTTTTTAAAGAAATGGCATAAGGATACTATATTTCAAGGTCATGTTTTGCCAATACGGCCCGGCACCACGTATCGACGAAAGGGCATCACAATGCCGATGCACGCGGCAGGTTACTGAATGAAGAAAACAGGAAACGACTGTTTTTCAGTTCTCGCAACATATTGTACACAGAACACAAGGCACCCACCACCATGACATTCTTTTTTTTTGACAACAGCGACACACAATGCCGGACTGATATACTTCCTAAAGGGGTCTCATTTCATTTTTCATCGCAGAACCGCAAGCACAGTTGCGTCGCGCGTGCTTGCAGCCACGTACTATAACCGTGCTCCTTTTCCTCTAACAATATGGCCGCCGGCGGCTTCAAGCGCTCCCGTAGGTGGCGGATTGGACTGTCACTCCAGAAGTTTAAATACATAACCTCTTTGCATAGAAACGACGGCATGATTGTTAACATCATTGCTCTCCAGACTGATCTTGATGAGCTAACTCATTGGTGCGGTAGGGCAGATGGTAATTAACGCAGACACAACTATACATCTCAAGTTTACCTCCGCTGCTAAGGCGATTCCTAATGCCCACACATTTAATCATGCTATCATTGAAACTTCAGCGTCGGTAAAATACCGCGGTGTAAATTTTAGCTCGTATTTATCCTGGAGCACTCATATTGAACTGATTACTACCAAACACTTAAAAAAACTTGGTCTTCTTAGACGCCGACTACACCAAGCCAACCAGGACACAAAACTACACGCATTCAACATGCTAATCAGGCCTGTGATAGAATACGCATCCGTGATCTGAAACCGTCATTATACCTATCTTGTTAACATGTTGAAATCTCTACAAAACAAGGCTGCTCGATTCATCCGTTTCCGTTACTCTCGGTATCAAAGTGTAACAATACTGAAAATATCGCTCCGTCTCCCGCCTCTGGTCATGCGCAGAAAACACAGCCGTTTATCTTTTTTCCATACTCTCTACCACAGCAACACACCATCCGCAAGTTCACATCTTCTCCCGGTGCCGCACACACCGGCTTGTGTAGATCACATGAAGAAGACTAACCCATTTTCGCTCGGACAGAACGATACAAATACTCACTTTTGGTCCTGGCTATTGAAGAGTGGAATTCGCTTCCCTCTAGCATTGCGGCTATCGCTGGAACATCATCATTTCAAACAGCTCTTTGGTCATGCTTAGAAAATTCCACTGTAGAATGATATGCGTTTTTTTTTTTCGTTTTTTTTTATTGTGTGCGTGTGGGCCGTAACGTTCCGTGGAATGTTAGATGACATGTTTTGTAACTTCTGAAGGCGCGATTTTTGTTTTGTTTTGTGAGATTTGCTACATGTGCATTATTTGAGTACCTGTTCCTAGCCATTCTTTCCCCTGTCAACTTGTACCTGGCTTATTAACTTGTTTATTCCTGTCTTCAGCCGTTCATATTCTGTGTTGTATATTGTTAAGTTTTCTTTGATGAATCCCCCCCTACGTAACGCCCGCATTGGGGCTTTAGGTTATTGAAATAAAATAAATATTGTTGGCTTGGATATGTTTGGCACGAGACCCAAGTCGGTACCCTGTCTTCTAACGCGTTCTTTTGTTTCCGTCTCTGTCTTGAAGGGACGCGCACCGTAACATACTGCAATGGTGCTTGCGTTGAGCGTATGTAAGGTGAGAAACGCGGTTCTAAAATGTCTGTTCACTAACTTGTGCAGTAAACCCATGTTTATAGTATTCGCGCAATAGTAAGAGTCACGAGTATGGCAACCGTAACCGCAAGCGTCACGTTATAGTCGTAACTTGTCGCGACAGCGTAGTTGAAATCCACTGACCCTGCCACTAAGAAATACGTGGCGAGGTATGGCTGATGAATAAGTAATTGCGAAGATTGGTTTTCAGTAAACGTTTGTTACCAAGAACGGCGGGTGCTTATACTACCGTAAATGACGGATGCTTGGCGGTGACTCCAATCATTTACTCGCCACATCACAGATCTACACTAGAATTCAACTGGTTTCACCAACTCTTGCTTATATTCTCTCGCCCCTAAACTGCGACTTTGCCTGCCACCCGACCTCCAGCTTTTCCTCTTTGTCCCCCGCTTCTTTCCCAATCTGCTGAGACGTGCTTCCACTGATGCTTGCTCTTCTTTTTTCTCAATAAATGAAGGCATTCATTCATGCATTCCTGTGTGACTGCAGAAAATAGCGTGTCTTTATCTACATAACCACCCTCTCTCTCACCTGGACTCTCCAATCGCAAAACAAAGTTGCGGTGTTGCAAATGGCTGGGCGTCACATATACAATTTTCTAGGAATGGCCGGTAGCACAGCGGGCAATTTTCGGTGGGTGACGAGACAGTATATAGAACACCTTCTCTGCAATATCCACACTCAGTGCTCTGCTTCGTGAGCTGCTATTAGCCGCTACTACGAAGTACGAAATGAAAGAAACCTAGCTGGGCTGGTCACGGACAGCTCTTTTTCGATTCGTGATGCGTCCATATAAGATATATATATTTCTTATATAAGCCTAAATGACAGCGATATAAGTGAGGTGAGTTACGCTAGTTCATTGGTTTTGACTAACGACGCTCTTCACGCAGCACTTTCGTCTTATGCGTGTTTGCGTACGGGAATAAAAGACAGGAGGGTAACACGCCTTCCTGAAATGAAACATTCGGAATAACTCTTTGTTTGACGGTTAGACATATGTTGAGGGCCCCCGATACGAACCACCTGCAAGTCTGTATCAGCTTGCAAAGAGGAACTCAGATTAAACGTTGTCAAGAGGATAAGCTTTTAATTATCATAAAGATATCTTTATTGAAATTCCTTACCATGAGGTGAAAGCCGACTAATAACCATTTATATTTTCTGTGTTATTAAAACGTCCTGTTAATAAAAGGTTGCTGTGTTTTACACCTTCCTAATTTAGGTTAGAAAAAATAAATTGATGCGGTAAGTGTGTAAACGCAGACGCAAGAAAAGGCCTAGTCCGTTTCCAAGTATTCACTCAATGAAGATGGAGCGCCTCTGTACTCTCACATTGTAGGGATGTCAAGAACAAAACACTTCCAAAGAGTGAGTCACGAATATATCTCATTATAAGGTGAGCTTGCGCTGGAAAAGAAAACGCTCAAAGCGCAACGATGGCTGCGCGCAAAGTGCTTCCTCTGATTCCGATCTAGGGATCAAGGCGTCAGTTCGTCAGACTGAAATACTCGTACATTGCAGCGCAATCTCGGGTCCTCAAATGTGACGGCGAATGTAGGCCAGTATTCGCTTCACGCGCGCAATCTGATAAGATAACGCTCTTTCGCTATTGAATCCGTGACAACATACTGGATATTAGAAACACATGCAGGCGCATCTTGAGCTAACTGATAACTTTGGAACTGTGGTTAGACGCTAAAAAAAAAGCTCCCCCCCCCCCCCCTAAAAAAGGAATACAGTTGCTTTCAATATTAGCTGAAAAATAGTGCTTGTCGTTTAAAAAGGGCCTCCAACACTGCACAGCGGCGCCGACATACAGGAAATTCAAGCGCGAACTATCGAACCAGCGTATCGTGGTTCAATGTATCCCAATAGTCCAGGGGCCAGTTCCACCACGGCTACTGTGTCGGAGCTCATATTTCATGTCAGCATTATTTGTCACAAAATCACAGTATTTTTTCTTTAGATCTTATCATTAGACAGCTAAAATACATCCAGCGAAAGCCTCATCTTAATATTTCACTACTTTTCGTTGTAACGTGCACATCCGTGCGATCCATATGTTACAAAGTACTGAAAATGTACCCAATGCTTTCCTCCAGGCAGCAGTTTTTATTCCTTATGATGCCAGGAAAGCGAGCCTGATGCCACCAACGCTCAGGCACTTAATCGGGAGCGCACACAATGTTCTCGCACGCCTTGTGGGATGTACCGTAGCGCTGAGGTGCTTCTTGTATAATATATAAGAATCGGTTGTAAAGGCAGTCGTGCAAGGTTGGGCACATGTGCTTAAGCTCATGAAGTTGATTAGTGCCAAGATAACCTGTCCAAGCTTTCACACTTACTTTATAAGAAGTCTACAACACCATCAATATGCCGGCTGCTTTTAACTGCACGAAACAAAACTATTGAAATGATACAAACAATGTTAACATCATTTTATCATTCGAGTGTTCAGATTGGTAATCTCTAGATGCGGAGTAAGTTGAGAAGTTGTTTGCGTAATTAACAAAGCTGCGTTAATTAAATTTTCAGTAATGGTTCTTACGTGGCTAAAGAAAATGAGAAGTTTGGAGCCCGTCCTCGAGATTATGCAGCCAATCGAAAAACTTTCGACCAAACATGCTTCTGTAAGAGCCATGCAAACAAAAATTTTCCAAGTAAACATTCTTGGAAGGCGTAACTGACGCAGAAAAGGAACATCTGTAAAGCCACAGAAAGAACAGCAGTTCACGACGGGACACAAAGGAGGAACCACACACAAACTGCGCTAACAACTTCAAGCGCTGTTTATGTGATAATGAAGCAGCTAGACCGTCAGTCATTCCTTCCAAACCTGTAAAGCCAACCTGACCACATCTAGCCTTTCGGGATGCTGTCATCAATAGTATGGCCCCGCGAACATATTCCACGTGGCCTTATAGTCGCCTTCCATTTTTATTCATGCTGTTTTCTCGAAAGCAAGCAGTTTAAAGTTTTGGTGTCAATGCGGCAGTGTACGTGTGCCGCCGAAAGCTTGCTTGGTCGCAGAAGCGATTCATGACGGAATGATGGTGCAGATTTAGCGCGCCGCTGGCATCAAGACAATGCGCGGCCGCCGAGGGAAGGAAGATAACGAAAGTGAACAGCTTGGTAGCTGCTCACGGAGCCGTGCCGATGGGGACGGTGCCATCATGACGAAATCTGAGCCAGCGATATTGATGGATGCAGCGTTTTTGTTTTCTTTTATTCTTTTATTCTTTTTTTTTTACAGCGCAGTCGTTAAGAGGAAGCTTTAACACGGGCCCTACTCCGACTCGGCCTATTCAAATAGATGTGAAACGCCGAAACGCTTTTCTTAGATAACCCCTGGACCGATTTTAATGAAATTTGTTGGATTCTGGAGAGAAAGGTAAATTCTAGTGACTATCGGAAGCGGAATTTCTATTTAGGGCCTGAATTTTGGTAAAAGATATTCAACAATTCGAAAGTGCGAAAAGTACACGAGCCCGAAGTTTACAAATTATTAACTCCAGATCAAGAACTGATATCGCGGTTCTGTAAACAGCATCCATTAGACAATTCCAATATGCCGATTTATATCTTACGTGAAGTCGTTACGTTGTGAACAAGGGTTGTGGAAAAGCTGTATTTCCATATTACTAAATTTTTTAAGATTCATGCGTAATATATCA
This sequence comes from Dermacentor andersoni, assembly GCF_023375885.2. Classification (NCBI taxonomy): domain Eukaryota; kingdom Metazoa; phylum Arthropoda; class Arachnida; order Ixodida; family Ixodidae; genus Dermacentor; species Dermacentor andersoni. The sequence goes on along the minus strand of NC_092814.1, from coordinate 26,442,727 downwards.
ATTTTGTCTGCTTTAGATGTGCTGTTAGATGCAATGTACATAATTTTGATATCAGTTTTCTTTGCCGGAAGAGAGTTGTAAACTTGATGGTTTCGTTTTCTTAAAATTTGCAATTTTGGACAATTTTGAATAAACAAATGATGACCTAATTCAAGAATTCGAAACCAACAGACACTAGATTTTAAGTTCTTGTTTTAAATGCAACAAACCTTGTCAAATTAGATGCAGTGGGTGTCGAGAAAAACGAATTCTCCTTTTACATTTACTTAGATAGGACCACCAGAGCTAAAGCTTCCTCTTAAGGGCTACTTTCTCCACTATCGCGTACGCGTGTAGAGCCACATCCTGAAGGTAGCGTAATACCGGCCCGGCCCGCAGTGGTGGTGAAGCATGCGTTCAGCGCTCCCCATATGTGGGCGGATCCCGAATGTAACGCCATGCCGGGGAGACCCGCGGCGGAGGTGAAGCAGGCGTTAAGCACTCCCCATACGTGGGCCGATCCCGAAAACAGTGCAATGCGGGGCCGACATACGGTGGAGGTGCAGTTCACCATTAAGGGACCCACATACACAGCTTTGCAGGTCATGTTTCTTCACAGAGTGGAAGGGCACTGAGATTTTTTAGTTATCCGCGTTTGTCCTGCATGCGTCTGCGATGAAAACAAGAAGCAGGTATGCCTGGAAAATCTAAGGTGGTGGAAGCAGGTGGTAGCGGAGAGGTTAGCATACTCAGCCCCTGCACGTACTTATATCTGCATTGACATGGGTTCGTGGTAGTGATAGCGACCAAAGCTCTACTTTTTCTGCGTACTCTAGTCATTGTGGAAATAAGGATGTGCTTAGCATGCCCAGTCACTGAATGCAAATTGCAGCAGTTACGAGTGGTGAAATCCCGCTGGGGCTGATTGTGAAGAAAGCTTCCTTTCTCTGTCCGCTCTCGCGATGGTGAAGCTAAAAATGAGGAGGAGGCCTGACGGACACAATGTTGATCGTCACCATAACAGAATGGATGGACGACCTGCGGAAACGACAAGGCACACCAAGTTTTTAGCACTTAATTTGTCCTACAGTAAAGCGCTACAATGGCTAGTATGCCCTCATGGGAATGGTAGACCGAACTGCTTCTCACTGCTAACACTGGACTGATACTAAGAAAATACTCCGTCCGCAGGCACCACGCTACACTGAAATTAGCAAAACAATGTCAGTTTATAAACTGATATTGCCAATTATCTGGTGTCCTTCTTGTGTGTGTGGAGGGCATAAAGGTCCTGGCAATGAAATGGTAGTATTTTCGTTTTTGCTGCAGTTGCACACAAACAAAATTCTTTTAAGTAATGCGACAGCGATCTACCGGCGGAGAAGACCAATCCACAAATTAAAAATAATTGCTGGTTTCAGATCTTCCAATTTACTTTGCGCTTAGCTACCATCTGTTATATTTTTCTTTTTGTGCTCTTATAAAGAAGAAAACTCCACATTACTACAATATCAACAACCGTACACAAAATAGACTGGCTTTGAAGCTGTGACCACGCACCGCACTTTTCTACATTTAGCACATGTAGTATTGGGCAACACGTTTGAACAAAATGATTAGGTTTTCGGTCAAAGCTCTGTGACAGGCGGGAAAAACTCGTTGTCATGCCCGGTCGAAACAATACCATCTGAAATCTTATTTACTTATATTCATTTTTGAAAAATTACTATAACCGTTTATACATTTGCTTCGTATGAGTTATACACTAGCTTGCCTCGTCAGTCTCAAAAATCTATTCTCTTTTCGGGAGACGGCCTACGTGAAAAACGACGCAACATGACAGTAAAACATCCAGCAAGGCTCTATCCAATGATTGGCGAAATAGTGCGCTGAGAGCGTGTCGACTAGCGTGCGAGTGAAAGTTGAATTATGATAGTTGTCAGCTTGTGTTGCCTCTAGCACGAGCGAGTAGTGTTAGCAATGACATTGGTGTGAAAATGGTCAGCTCAGTCTGCGATTTGCTCATGGGATCTCCGCATTGAACGTCGCAGTTGTCACGATGAGAGTACTTCTGTGACATTATCAGCCCAGTGGGCTGGGAAGGCTCGAGTGGTAGCTCACCTTGAGGAGTATCAGGTAACAATTATTAATATACATACTTTGCGATGATGAAAAAGATGCAGAAACACCACTGGTGTTGTCTAACTATTCGTAAACAGGCCCCCCAAATTTCGATTGGCCCACCCCCAAACATTAGATAGGCCCACCCCCAAATTTCAAGTTGGCACACCCTCAAATTAAAATTGGCCCAGCCCCCAATTTTAAGTCGGCCACGCCCGATTTTTTTTCGCCCAGCCTTAAACTTGGAGTTGGCCCATCCCCAATTTCAATTGGGCCACCCCTAATTTTCAAGTTGGTCCACCCACGAATTTCCATAAATCGTCCCCCAAAATTCCAGTCGAAGCACCCCAAAATTTAGGTTGGCCCACCCCCATATCGCCCCCAAGTTCAGATTGACCGACCCCGAGATTGCCCCCACATTTAGGTAGGACCAACCCCATATCACCCCCAAATACAGATTGGCCCGCCTCCACAACACCGCCGAATTTACATTGGCCCACTCCAACACCACCTGCAAATCGAGGTTGACCCACCCCCATATCAGCCCCAAACTAATGCTGGCCCATCCCTCGATCACCTCAAATTTAGGATGGCCCACCGCAAATCATACCCCAATATAGGTTAGTCCACCCATCACCTCCCCCCCCCCAATTCAGCTTGGCCCAGCCAAACATCACCCCCTTCAAATTTAGGTTGGCCCACCCCCATATCATCCTCAAATCCAGGTTGGCCCACCCCCATATCAGCCCCAAACTTAGCCTGGCCCACCCGTCTATCACCTCAAATTTAGGATGGCCCACCGCAAATCACTCCCAAATTTGGGTTAGCCCCCCTACCCCCCCCCCCCTCGATTCAGCTTGGCCCAGCCCCATATCACGCCCATGGTTAGGGTGGCCCACCCCCCATATCACCCCCAAATTTAGATTCTCCCACCCCCATATCATCCCCAAATCCAGGCTGGCCCACCCCCATATTCCCCCAAACTTAGTGTAAGGTCGCTCTGATTGTTCGTGTCCTTAAGTGTCACGAATCAGCCGCGTGCTTGGTGTATGGAGAGGGGGTTCACTTCCCCCCATGTCAGCGGGGCGACAGTTGCTGTGTTATGTGGGGTCACAGGCACCGCGCGGCGTTGGGTGACGCGTCGCGGCAGGCGCCCGGAGGGCGAGTGCCGATTCCGCGAAGTCGGTATTGTGCGCACGGTGTTGGCAGTCCGCCGACGGTCACACAGACCAGCCTTGAAAGGGACCGCTGTACAAGGTATTGTGGGTCTGGCGCCCGAGTGCCTGACTAATTGGAGGCGCCGCCGAGGTTAAGAAGGACTTAGCAACTCTGACCCCGTGCCGCATGCAGTGAGCATGGACCTAATCTTCTACGCGTCCGGAACGCAATCGCCAGCCTTGTTGTTGGGTGCGACTGCCTGTGTGGTGTCGAAGGCCAGCTTACAGTGCACGCTGTAGGAATGCGGTGCACGCGTAAAGAGTGCATTCGGACGACGGCGTCTTGGAAACACGCACTCGGAGAACTTTGTCTTGTAGACAATAACATGCCCCTGCGTCCGAGACATTTGCGGCCCAGACGCCGTTGGGATTTGAAACGGTCTAGCGATAATTTGTTCGGGCCTGGCGTGTTTTGCTGAGCCCGTCACTAACTACGGAGAAATGAGAGGGCAACGGACTTTTGGCGAAGAAGGTAAAGAGCTTTGTTTTCCAATATGTTTATTTTTAAGAGTAAGCCCTTCCCTGTGGGTTGTGGCTTAACAAACGGTTGACTCTGATTGGCAACTGAACCTGTGGGACGGGCCAACGGCCCTACCGCCTTTTTTTTCTTTGTATATTTGGGCTATAAAAATCGGGACGACATGCTGTCCATCAGACTTGGCTGAAATCAGGATTGCTGATAGATCAGTGAGCCTCCGTACTACATACGTTAAAACGAGTCTGGGCTCTAACAGTCATTAAGACAGTCGAAGAGTGAGGCTTTGTTTTTCAATTGTTCAAATTTGTAATGCATTTGTTTTACCTGCCATGTATATAGAGAAGTTTACGTATAAATATTTCTTGTACATCTGATCTCATCGTTTCCTGCCTGCGTTTGATCAACAACTGCCGATCATCGTCCGAGAAGCTTCAAGTTCCAACGGTGAAGCGAGGACAGAGAACGAACGAAACTTTACGGGCGCAGCACGACAGGATCGGCAAGCCCCACAACGAGCAACGAGCAGCGAGCCAGGCGCAAGGCATCAGAGGACCACCAGCCAATTTCCGCAAGGTTTGCAATTCATCTGGACGAGGACGTCAGGTGGCGCCCCCAGCAGCAACGGGTGAGCGGGATTCCTTGCGTTTTGTCTGGGTTGGCATGGCTGTTGTTCAGTGAGGTTAATGGTGTTCACGCGCAGAACAGCAAATGCGATTGAGGCTAACGTAAACATTGATACTGCATCTGAACAAACAGAGGGTCAGAGACGGCAGGAGCTGCAACGCGTCGGAGAGACCGAGTCTGAGACGTCGGATACTGAAATGGATAGTGAGGCGCAAGGCGCTGCGCAGGCTCCGAGCACGACGGATCCAGAAGCCATGGCTGTGAGACGCCTGGAGCTCGAGCTGGAAAAGGCGCGCCTACAGCTAGAGTGCGAGCGCATTGCTCTACGGAGAGTGGAGCTCGAGCAGTCGAGCAGGCCGCCTTCGGTGTCGGAAGGAAGCGATCGGCGCGGTGCCATCACGGATGGAATAGCACAATGTGCTAAAGTGCTTAAGGCATACCGGTTGCCCTGTGACGCTGACGTTCCGATATGGTTTGATGAGGTCGAAAAGTTGTTTGCATCTTTTCAAGTACCAGCACATAGCCGTGTACATTTGATCATGCCTGCGCTGGCTGAGCGGGTTCGTTATCTGTTGCGTGGCCTCAATGACGAGGAATGTACAGATTATGAGACTGTAAAGAAGGCGGTATTAGATGAACTTAAGCTCACGCCAGCTAAATACTTGGAGATGTTTGAAAAGGCATCGAAACGAAAGGAGGAAACTTGAGCTCAGTTCGCGTCCCGTGCTAGAACTTATTTGGCATATTACCTTCAATCTCGCGATGCAAACACAAAAGAAGCTATGACGGAGCTTATGGTCGCTGACCGTATGAAAGCCAGTCTAAGCTCAGAAGCCCTTGAATATGTTCTTTTGCGGGAGGGCGAAGAGTGGTTTAAGCCAGTGGAGGTGGCGAAAGTGCTGGAGACTTTCGAACAAGCTAAAGGGAAAGGACGAGCAACTAAGCCAGCCGCAACAGCCTCATTGACGCAGCAAGCAAAACTAGCTAGCCCGCAGAGGACAAATTTAAGATGCCACGTGTGTCATATACAGGGACACCTAGCCAGAGACTGCCCGAAAGCTTCAAATAAAGAACAACAGGGGAAGGCACCGACTGTGCAAAAACAAAGGGTACAGAAGGTTGCTGTTGTAACTGAAGAACCTCTACCACAGCAAGAAAGGGTGCTTAGCGCTAGAGTAGAAATCTTAGCTCAACATGCTAGCTCAGGGAGGTCAAAGCTGGACCTAATCCCTATCATGTGCGGGGATATAGCAACGGAAGCTGTATTGGACACAGGTAGTGAGATAACGGTCGTCCGTAAAAGCATGTTGCCCGTCGTTTTACAGGAGCCATCGGGAACAGTAAGGCTCGAGTCGGCATTCGGAAAGACCATTCGAGCTAACCTAGCTACGCTGCCCGTAGGCATGCATCGCCCGGGGGCTGTGATACAACCGCAGAGGATCGATCTGGTGTGCGCGGTTACAGACGAACTTGCAAAGGGGGTTGATTGCCTGTTGTCAAAGGAAGATTGGGAGCTACTACAGGCGCAGGAAAAAGAGTTTGGACGAGAAAGTATTCCGCGGGTAGCCAATTCCGTTGGAGTTCGATCAGTCGAAATAGTCGATAACACTGAGCCAGACTGCGGCCTAAGTTGTGAAGAAACGACAGACAACATCCCTGTATTGCAAGAGAATAGTTTCATACAAGATGTCACTAGGGTGCCCAGTCAGCGGGAGAAATTTCGAGCTGCTCAGCTTGCCGATGAAAGCCTCAAAAAGGCCTGGAATGATGCGAGAAACGGTAAAGCTGGCCTGTTCGTGTCAGATAGACTTTTGTACCATTGGGATTCCTTAGCGGGAGTCAAGGTCAGACAACTGGTCCTACCAGAAGAAAAGCGCAATGAGGTATTGCAGCTCGCGCATGAGTCATTGTGGGGTGGACACTTAGGGCCGAAAAAGACAAAGCTCCGGATAAAGTACAGTTTCTTCTGGCCAGGAATGGAGAAGGAAATCGCTGGGCATTGTCAGACGTGCCACCAGTGTCAAACACGCTCAGATAGCCGTCACAGCGATAAAGTCCCCATCACGCCGCTTACACGACCGGAGCATCCATTTCAGGTGGTCAATGTGGACATCATTGGGCCTATTGAGGTGCCATCTGCGAGGGGCCACAAATATGCTTTGTGTCTTGTCGATCTTTGCACGAGATGGCCTGAGGTAGTGCCGCTCCGATCCCTGACAGCGAGGGCCACATGCGAGGCTTTACTGGAGATTTTCAGCCGTACTGGAGTGCCGGAAACGATCTGTTCAGACCAAGGCACGAACTTTAAAGCTCAACTGACACAGCTAATGTTGGAAAAACTGGGTTGCTCACCCAGGTTCTCCACTGCTGAACACCCTGAGAGCAATGGAGTGGTCGAGAGATGGAACAGAGTCCTCAAAAATATGTTGTATCATGTAATGGAGCGGGACCGAAGAAACTGGGACAAGCTCATCCCATTTGTTCTGTGGGCTTATCGCGAAGTGCCGCATGATACCACCGGGGTGGCGCCGTTCAGGCTATTGTACGGTAGAAACCCAAATGGGCCCCTATCAATATTGCAGCAAACTTGGACGGGTGAGATCGCGGTGCCCTCAACTCTGAGAGAGAAACCTGCCAAGTATTTGCAGCAGCTGCGGGAGCAACTAGAACTAGCCGCGAGCGTAGCTGAGTTGACAAGCACCGAGCGCCAGAGCAAATATGCTGAAGTTTACAATAGGAGGGCACGGACTAAAGAATTTAAGGTCGGGGACCAAGTACTCCTCTTTGACACAGATCGGGCAACCAAGATGGCTGCCAGGTGGTTGGGTCCTTTCACAGTTATTGGGAGAGAGAGAGAACACTCGTATCGCTTGCAAATAAATGACAGAAAGACTTCGGTAGTGCACGCTAACCGACTCAGGCCGTACTACGCTAGAGTGAGTCATGTGGGGGTAGTGTTCGAGGAAGACGGAGAATTTGGTGAGGTGGAATACGCGCCGCAAGCTCTATGCACTTCAGTGAGCGAGCACCCAATAACTGAAGACAAGCTAGCTCATTTGGGTTCAGATGCGCGCACGGAAATCGAGGCGGTATTTGAGAAACATCGCTGCGTCTTTGACGGAAAGCCTGGGAGGGCACAAGTAAGGCGGCACCGCATCGAACTGGAGGAAGGATGTAAACCAAAGAGGACGTTTCCTTACAGAGTCCCTGAACTATTAAAGAAAGAGGTTAGTAGGCAAGTGAAAGAGCTTCTTGAGTTGGGCCTGATATATCCGGTGGAGAGCGAATTTGCACACCCGGTTGTGTGTGTTGGTAAGAAAGACGGGTCAGTGCGCATGTGCATCGATTATAGAACACTTAATGCCGTGACCAGGGTAGATGCCTTTCCCATGACCAATCCACGGGAGCTGATCTTCAGAGTTGGTCACTCGAATTTTATAACAGTCGTTGATCTGAGGAGAGGATACTGGCAGGTACCGATGGAACCCCAAAGCGAACATCTCACGGCATTCGTGACACATGATGGGCACTACGCATGGAAGGTAATGCCATTTGGGCTGAAAACCTCTGCGGCTACCTTTCAACGGATGGTTAATTCATTGCTGGCTGCGCACCAAGCTTATGCGTCAGCATACCTAGATGACATTGCAATCTTTTCAAATACCTGGAAAGAACACCTGCAGCATGTAGACATAGTGCTTAAACTGCTAAATGATGCTGGGCTGAAAGCCAGCTCTGAAAAATGCCAGGAAGCGCAAACTCATATCCGCTATTTGGGACACATAGTTGGCTCTGGAACTCATGCACCAGACCCTGAGAATATAGCTGCCATAGAAGGCCTTGTGCCACCACAAAGAAGGAGTTGCGAAGTCTGTTGGGGCTTTGCGGATATTATCGGGACTATGTCTCAAACTACGCCGACGTGGCTAGCCCGCTTACAGCTTTGACAAGGCGAGGGGTTCCTAATTCAATTCCATGGTCGGAAGAAGCGCAGTCCGCGTTCGAAAGTCTGAAATTAGCTCTCTGTCAGGCTGTCGCCATGCACACCCCTGAGCCTCATCAGCCGTACTGGCTATTCACTGATGCGTCGGCGACGGCGGCCGGTGCCTGTTTAGCTCAAATGTCAGCGGACGGAAAAGAAAAGCCGATCGCTTTTGCTAGCCATCGCTTTAACCCGACACAGGCGCGCTGGTCGACTATGAAGAGAGAAGCCTTTGCTATTATTTGGGCACTCAAGAAATTTGACTACTGGCTTTTCGGAGCAGTGGTGAATGTTGTCTCTGATCATAACCCATTGTCATATTTGACAACCAGCACCCCGCAGGGGGCCAAGTTAGCAAGATGGGCGCTTTCACTACAGCGCTACAATGTAACGGTGCGTCACCGGAAAGGAACATGTAACGCCAATGCTGATGCATTGTCAAGGCTCTCGAATCGTTCATGGGAGCCAATCGAGTAAAGAGCAGAAAAGAAAGGATAGACAGAAACAGCCATGCCAGCTGGGACAGGCGTGAATGTTCCCGTTCACCCGAAGGATGTGTGCGTGGGACAGTTCAGCCTTGGTGGAACTTTCTGTGGCTGTTGTCGTCCATGTGTGTGAGGGTTATAAGACTGTGGACATACTATGTATATAACCTGCGCATGTTACTTTGCTGCTGTTGTGCCGTGCAGTGCGTTGAAGTGTTCCTGTACATACATGAGTGTTTCTTTTGCATGCTCACTGTCATGAATGTGTTGAGCTTTCGCCCTTTTCTTTTATCGCTGTGAGAAAATTGTTTTTTTTTCATGGTCCTTTCAGTTCATTTTCCTGTTCCTTACGGACTCCGCAGCACCGGTGTTGGGCAGCGTATGTCAATTTTCTTTGACGGAACCCTCAGAGCTTAAATTCTACGATACAGCGCCCTTTGGCTCTTGTAGTATAGCTGGGCACATTGTGAGCCCAGTATACTCTTTAGGAGGGACGTGTAAGGTCGCTCTGATTGTTCGTGTCCTTAAGTGTCACGAATCAGCCGCGTGCTTGGTGTATGGAGAGGGGGTTCACTTCCCCCCATGTCAGCGGGGCGACAGTTGCTGTGTTATGTGGGGTCACAGGCACCGCGCGGCGTTGGGTGACGCGTCGCGGCAGGCGCCCGGAGGGCGAGTGCCGATTCCGCGAAGTCGGTATTGTGCGCACGGTGTTGGCAGTCCGCCGACGGTCACACAGACCAGCCTTGAAAGGCACCGCTGTACAAGGTATTGTGGGTCTGGCGCCCGAGTGCCTGACTAATTGGAGGCGCCGCCGAGGTTAAGAAGGACTTAGCAACTCTGACCCCGTGCCGCATGCAGTGAGCATGGACCTAATCTTCTACGCGTCCGGAACGCAATCGCCAGCCTTGTTGTTGGGTGCGACTGCCTGTGTGGTGTCGAAGGCCAGCTTACAGTGCACGCTGTAGGAATGCGGTGCACGCGTAAAGAGTGCATTCGGACGACGGCGTCTTGGAAACACGCACTCGGAGAACTTTGCCTTGTAGACAATAACATGCCCCTGCGTCCGAGACATTTGCGGCCTAGACGCCGTTGGGATTTGAAACGGTCTAGCGATAACTTGTTCGGGCCTGGCGTGTTTTGCTGAGCCCGTCACTAACTACGGAGAAATGAGAGGGCAACGGAGTTTTGGCGAAGAAGGTAAAGAGCTTTGTTTTCCAATATGTTTATTTTTAAGAGTAAGCCCATCCCTGTGGGTTGTGGCTTAACAAACGGTTGACTCTGATTGGCAACTGAACCTGTGGGACGGGCCAACGGCCCTACCGCCTTTTTTTTCTTTGTATATTTGGACTATAAAAATCGGGACGACATGCTGTCCCTCAGACTTGGCTGAAATCAGGATTGCTGATAGATCAGTGAGCCTCCGTACTACGTACGTTAAAACGAGTCTGGGCTCTAACAGTCATTAAGACAGTCGAAGAGTGAGACTTTGTTTTTCAATTGTTCAAATTTGTAATGCATTTGTTTTACCTGCCATGTATATAGAAAAGTTTACGTATAAATATTTCTTGTACATCTGATCTCATCGTTTCCTGCCTGCGTTTGATCAACAACTGCCGATCATCGTCCGAGAAGCTTCAAGTTCCAACGGTGAAGCGAGGACAGAGAACGAACGAAACTTTACTCTTAGGCTTACCCACCCCTATATCACCTCAAATTTAGGTTGGGCCACCCCCATATCAGCCTCAAATTCAGCTTGGCTCACTACCATTTCACCCCAAATTTAGGTAGGGCCACTCCCATATCACTGCTAAATTCACCTTGGCCCAAATTTATGCTGATGCCACTTCCAATTTCAAGTTGGTCACCCCAACCCTTTTTATGAAGACCTATATATTTATATGGGAAATGCGTCAAGCTTTTGGCGTTACAGGTACGATATTGCACGATCTTGCTACCAAATTGCTGGGGTACTCGACAAAGAATGCTGCGCATTAAAAGAAAATGCACCGAACGAAGGACATTTATTCAAATGGTTTTTTACGGCCACACCTACGGATTGATACCACTTGGCTGTAGGGAACACATTAACAGTAGCTACTAATCCAGACGGTGCACATCTCCTAGTTGGTACATTTCTTATTTGGATGAATATTTAGAAATAATTAACGTTCGGGCAGCGACTCAGCCTAGCAGACCCTTTGTTTCACACGAATGTTGCATAGGAATGGCACTGGCCACCGGATAACATTGTGGCACAGTTGGACGTCATTCGCTCGGAGTGTGTGCCATTAAGGACAGCCGAAAGTCGAAGAAAACGGACCTTCCAGAAGAATGCAATAAGAATAGCCATCTTGTTCTTGCAGGTCCCACGCTACAAGCACGAAAGTTTTTTTTTTTTTTTTTTCATAACACAAAGCCATGCGCAAGCTTCTAGTTATGTTGTCCAATGAATAAAACATTCATAAAAGCGATGACTTAACAAATGAACACGATACTGCTACGTTTTCTGAAGGAAAAACAGAAAGCATAATATTTCAAGAGCACCACTGGAAAACCAGAACCGAAAGCAATTCTTGAGTTTTGTGTTTATGCCATTTGATAGGAGACTATAAGCCCTATGCGGCTTTCAAAAAATGCGCTGCTGAAAAACCAAAACCGAAAGCAAATCTTGGGTTTTGTGATTCTGCCATCTAGTGAGAGACTACAAAACTAGGTCCTATGCTGCTTAAAAAAAAAAAACGCTGCGAAGGGGGAATCGAACCACGGCCGCCCGTGATGCGGGACGAAAGGTGCTCGCTATTCTGCCACTCGGCCACGGCTACCGAGGCTTCGCCAAGGGGTACGCTTATGTTTTTATAGATACCACGGCAATTTTCACGACAGTGTTACAAAAATCGCTTTCGGGAACAGTCTTACGCCATATGTGGAGAGTCGAGAGAGGCATCAATCGAAAGCTGAGTCTCCGGACTACATACGCTGCACTGCGTATTACGATAGACGGGATAGTTTTATTACAGTCATCGTTCTTGCCTCAAAAATCGAGCACAAATTTTCGTCGTTTCCATAGGCTTCCATTGCTAAAGCTTTAAGTGCTGTGGGAACAAAATTTTTACGTGCCATAGAGTGATCACTGCATTTGGCTCGTGTGGATTGTCTTCCAGAACACGTCTGTCACCTGCGTTTTTTGATAATCGACCTGCAGCTTTTGTTATTCGCGAAAAACCCGCTCGTTCCATTGAAAACGCGCTAGCTTCGTGCCGGGGCCGCTTGGGGCGCTAGTTGGTACGTGTCCAGAAAAGCTGGATATGGATGCTGGTAGAGTTCGCAGAAAGGAATAATCTTCGGATAATGAATACCTTTTTCAGGAAGGTTAGCAAGAGAAAGTGGACCTGGAAAAGCCCCAATGGTGAAACAAGAAATGAAATTGATTTCATACTTTCTGCCGATCCCAGCATAGTGCAGGGTGTAGAAATGATAGGAAGGGTAAAGTGCAGTGATCTTAGATTACTGAGGACTAGGATTCACCTCAATTTGAAGAGAGAAAGAGTAAAATTGGTCAAGAAGAAACAGGTCAGCTTAGAGGCAGTAAGGGTAAAAGCAGACAAATTCAGGCTGGTACATGCAAACAAATATGCAGCCTTAGAGCAGAAAGATGAATATAATATAGAAGTAATAAATGAAACCGTAACTAGGCTGGCTTCAGAGGCAGCAATTGAAGTGGGAGGCAAGCTCTCCAAAGGAGGCAAGTTCTCCAAGCCAAAGGAGGCAGGAGGCAAGCTCTTCAAGGTAACAAAGGAGCTAATAAAGAAACGACAAAGAGTGAAAGCTGCCAACTCAAGAGATCACACAAGGCGAAAATAAGTGATATTCGAAATTATAATCTGACAAAGACTGAAGAAGCTGCAAAAAATGGACGCAGCCTGAAATCAGTTGTGTCAGTAAACCAAGATGCATGCACTGAAAGATAAGCAGGGTAATATCATCAGCAATCTCGAAGGTATAGTAAAAGCAGCGGAAGAATTCTATACTAACCTGCACAGCACCGAGAGGACTCAGGATAACTTAATTCAAAACAGCAATGGACAGGATACAAAAACTCCTCCTATAACTAGCGACGAGGTCAGAAGGGCCTTGCAAGACAAGAAACGGAGAAGAGGGGCAGGAGAAGATGGAATAACAGCGGATTTAATAAAATATTTATGGAGGAGACATAATTCTTCAAAAACTGGCGGCGCTCTATACGAAATATCTATGGACTGCAGAGGTCCAAGAAAACTGAAAGAATGCAAACATTACACTAATCCACAAAAAGGGAGACGTTAAATAATTGAAAAATTATAGGCCCATTACCTTACTCCCACTATTATATAAAATATTCCCCCAGATAATCTCCAATAGAATAACGGCAACAGTGGACTTTAGTCAATCAAGTGAAGAGGCAGGTTTCAGGAAGGGATACTCTACAATGGTTCACATCCATGTCATTAATCAGGTTATCGAACAATGCGCAGAGTATAATAAGCCTCTCTATATGGCTTTCAGAGATTACGAAAAGGCGTGTGATTCCGTAGAGATACCAACAGTCATAGCGGCTGTACGTAATCAAGGAGTACCAACCGCTTACGGAAATTTCTTGGAAAATATCTAGAGATATTCCACATCTACCTTAATTCTACACAAGTAGGAACATCCCTATAAAGAAAGGGGTCAGACAAGGAGACATCTCTCCAATACTATTCACTGCGTGCTTGGAAGAAGTATTCAAGCTATTAAACCGGGAAGGCTTAGGAGTAAGGATCGACGGCAAATACCTCAGCAGCCTTCGGTTTGCCGACGACATTGTTCTATTGACCAACACTGCAGACGAGTTACAAGAAATTATTGAGAACCTTAACAGAGAGAGTGTAAAAGTGGGGTTGAAGATTAATGTGCAGAAAACAAAGATAATGATGAATAACCGGGCAACGGAACAAGAGTTCTAGATCGCCAGTCAGCCTCTAGAATCTGTGAAGGAGTACGTTTACCTAGGTCAAATAATCGCAGGGAACCCTGATCATGCAAAGGAAATTCATAGAAGAATAAAAATGGGTTGGATCGCATACGGCAGACATTCTCAGCTCCTGACTGGAAGCTTACCATTATCATTGAAAAAGGAAGGTGTAGAATCAGTGCATTTTACCAGTGCTGACATATGGGGCATAGACTTGGAGACTGACAAAGAAGCTAGCGAACAAGTTAACGACCGCGAAAAGAGCGATGGAACGAAGATTCATAGGTATAACGTTAAGAGACAGAAAGAGAGCGGTTTGGATCAGAGAGCAAACGGGTATAGATGATATTCTAATTACCATCAAGAGAAAAAAATGAAGCTGGGCAAGTCATGTAATGCGCCGGTTAGACAACCGTTGGATCATTAGGGTTGCAGAGAGTACCAAAAGAAGGGAAACGCAGTCGAGGACGGCAGAAGACTAGGTGGAGTGATGAAATTGGGAAATTCGTGGGCGCTCGTTGCAATTGGTTGGCGCAGGACAGGGGTAATTGGAGATCGCAGAGAGAGGCCTTCGTCCCGCAGTGGACATAAAACAGGCTGCTTCTGCTGATGACGATGATGATGACATGTGAAAATCTGTCAAGAATGAGGTTCAGCATTGCAACGATTCTCCGAATTCGGCGGCTATCAACACTGCATTTGCGTGGAACTTCCAAGGCCCGTTAAACCCGGCGAGTTTAATCTTTGTGGCAGTTCACGCTTGCGTTATAAGGACAGAGTCATGCTTGCCAGACCACTTAGACTCACGTCTGCAAAACTTATGGGAACTGCACGCTATAGGCATAAAAGAGGAGAGCAACTCAGCTGAATGACCAAACAGTGCGTTATAAATTTGAGCGTACTAATGCCTCATCTGAAAGCCGATATCAAGTAACTCTGCCTTGGAAAGACTCTTGGTGAACTTCACAATACCAGATTTAGCATAGAGGCGGCTTCAGAGCTTGACTGCACGTTTTAGGCACGACGGAGAATTGCTCAGAAAATACGACTCCGTTATGCGAGAGTACCTGGAGCAAGGACATGCTCAGCGTGTATATCCTCAGTAGTCGGATGACAATGGTCATGTTTACTACATGCCTCATGAAGGTGTATTACGCGAAGAATCCACAAGCACAAAACTGGGAATTGTTTTTGACTGCTCAGCGTGCATGCCAGGAAAGCTTTTATTTAACGACCAGCTGGAAAAAGGGCCCCAACTGATTGCAGATTTAGCTCGAATTTCGCTTTGCTTTCGATTGCATGTTGTGACACTCACCGCTGACATAGGGAAGACATTTATGCAAGTTTTTGTGCAGCCAAAAGACAGAAACACACTCAGGCTCCTTTGGTACGAAAAAAAACACGATATTACCCTCACGCCCTTCGGAAGAGAAAATAATGACGAATGACAAGAGTACCCTTTGGTCCATCTGCCAGCCCATATCTACTCCACACTCTAAGAAAAGTTTACACCCTTTGGAGTGCCCCTTCTGCCACACAACAATAATCGTCATCTGCCTTGATGCGTTTCCTTTCTTTAACGCTGCGAGCCCGGTACTTTCCAGTAACGAACGGTATGCGCGTTATCAGCATAATAGAATTCCCGACAGGAAAGTAGCGGGCGCGGCGTTTTCAAGAAAGGCAACGCATCAAGGCAGATGACGATTATTGTTGTGTGGCAGAAGGGGCACTCCAAAGGGTACATTTTTCCTAGAGTGAATGCGACAATACTTTATCACCTGGAGAAGCAAGAGAATGAGTACAAACATGTTGCTGACATTTTGAAAGAGTCTTTCTATATTGGTGATTTAACGTCCGGAGCATCGTCAGTAAATCAGGCTGCAGAAATATATACACTTTCAAAGGCAATTATGGCAGATGCAGGCATAAAGTTGCATAAATGGGCCACGAATTCTGCAGAACTATGAGGCTTATCGGAGGACGATGACATTATAGAATGTTCTGACAGGATACATAAAGTTCTCGGTCTGCGCTAGAGACCAGAAAATTATCTCCTTTCCTATCCTACAGAAACCATCTGGAACGTCGTAACATGCAGTATCAGCACCAAGCGTACAGTAGTGCAAGCATCCGCCAGGATATTTGACCCTCTTAGAATCGTCAGTGAGTTCGTCATCCGAAAAACAAATATTGTTTTAGCGTTTGTGGGAAAGAGCGGCTGACTGGGATTCACCACTGCTGGATCACTTGGAGAAAACGTGGAAGATGTGGTGCGATGAACTGCTTGACCTTCAGCGGCTCACTTTCAAGTGATGCATCACAGAGCAGAATGAGATCGGTCGCTTCAAAATGCACTTGTCCTGTGACGCGAGCCCAGAAGGGTATGGGGCATGCGCCTACCTGCGAACGGAGGACCGCAATAACACTGCAGCTTTCATCATCATCATCATCATCATCAGCCTAGTTACGCCCACTGCAGGGCAAAGGCCTCTCCCATACTTCTCCAACTACCCCGGTCATGTACTAATTGTGGCCATGTTGTCCCTGCAAACGTCTTAATGTCATCTGCCCACCTAACTCTCTGCCGCCCCCTGCTACGCTTCCCTTCTCTTGGAATCCAGTCCGTAGCTCTTAGTGACCATCGGTTATCTTCCCTCCTCATTACATGTCCGGCCCATGCCCATTTCTTTTTCTTGATTTCAACTAAGATGTCGTTTACCCGCGTTTGTTGCCTCACCCAATCTGCTCTTTTCTTATCCCTTAACGTTACACCCATCATTCTTCTTTCCATAGCTCGTTGCGTCGTTCTCAATTTCAGCAGAACCCTTTTCGTAAGCCTCCAGGTTTCTGCCCCATATGTGAGTACTGGTAACACACAGCTGTTGTACACTTTCCTTTTGAGGGATAGTGGCAACCTACTGTTCATGATTTGAGAATGCCTGCCAAACGCACCCCAACCCATTCTTATTCTTCTGGTTATTTCAGTCTCATGATCCGGATCCGTGGTCACTACCTGCCCTAAATAGATGTATTCCCTTACCACTTCCAGTGTTTCTCTACCTATCGTAAACTGCTGTTCTCTTCCGAGACTGTTAAACAGTACTTTAGTTTTCTGCAGATTAATTTTCAGACCCACCCTTCTGCTTTGCCTCTCCAGGTCAGTGAGCATGCATTGCAATTGGTCTCCTGAGTTACTAAGCAAGGCAATATCATCAGCGAATCGCAAGTTGCTAAGGTATTCTCCATCGACTTTTATCCCCAATTCTTCCCACTCCAGGTCTCTGAATACCTCCTGTAAACATGCTGTGAATAGCATTGGAGATATCGTATCTCCCTGTCTGACGCCTTTCTTTATAGGGATTTTGTTGCTTTCTTTGTGGAGGACTACGGTGGCTGTGGAGCCGCTATAGATATCTTCCAGTATTT
Organism: Dermacentor andersoni; assembly: GCF_023375885.2. NCBI lineage: Eukaryota > Metazoa > Arthropoda > Arachnida > Ixodida > Ixodidae > Dermacentor > Dermacentor andersoni. Next base: position 26,425,425 of record NC_092814.1, on the reverse strand, counting down.
TTACATATGGCTCATCTACACCCTGATTCCGTAATGCCTCCATGACTGCTGAGGTTTCGACTGAATCAAACGCTTTCTCGTAATCAATGAAAGCTATATATAAGGGTTGGTTATATTCTGCACATTTCTCTATCACTTGATTGATAGTGTGAATATGGTCTATTGTTGAGTAGCCTTTACGGAATCCTGCCTGGTCCTTTGGCTGACAGAAGTCTAAGGTGTTCCTGATTCTATTTGCGATTACCTTAGTAAATACTTTGTAGGCAACGGACAGTAAGCTGATCGGTCTATAATTTTTCAAGTCTTTGGCGTCCCCTTTCTTATGGATTAGGATTATGTTAGCGTTCTTCCAAGATTCCGGTACGCTCGAGGTTATGAGGCATTGCGTATACAGGGTGGCCAGTTTCTCTAGAACAATCTGACCACCATCCTTCAACAAATCTGCTGTTACCTGATCCTCCCCAGCTGCCTTCCCCTTTTGCATAGCTCCTAAGGCTTTAACGTCGAACAAATTTGCGCCAACTCAAAAGTAGTACCATTGAAGCGTCTTTCGTTGCCTAGGCTGGAGCTAATGGCAGCTGTAATAGGAGCACGTCTGACAAACTACGTTTGTAAGCAAGTGGCTTGTCTGCGATAGTGTTTTTCTGGACAGATTCCACTATTTCACTGCACTGAATTCAGAGCCACGCTACCAAATGGAAGCCATTCGTGGAAAATAAAGTTAGCGAAATTCAGAGCTTCAGTGTGCCTCAACAGTAGAATCATTGCCTTGGAAATGCACACCTGCAGATTGCATGCACGGTCCTCGTTGGCTGTTCAAAGGCCGCCAAGAATGGCCATTTGCGATAAAGAAAGAGACAGCGCCAACGAATGAAGTAGAAGAAGAGAAAAGGAAAGAGAGAACGGTGCTGCAGGTGTCTTCGGTTTCGGAGAGAGAACCTATCATAGACATAATGAACTATAGCCAGTTGTTGAGGCTTCTTCCTGTCACTGCTTGCGCCTTTTGGATTTTTTAGAAAGATGAAAGGTTAAATCCTTGATGGTGGTCTCAGCGACGAAGAACTCAATAAGGCAAAGACTAATTGGATTAAGACTGTCCAAGAGGACACTTACGGAGCTGAAAGGCAAAACCTGATTGAAAACAGAGCCGTATCTCAACAGTCAGAGATCAACACTTTGAGTCCCTTCATTGACAATGACGGACTTTTGCATGTTGGTGGAAGAATAGAGCATACAAAAGAGTAAGAAAGGGTCAAGCATCCTGTGCTATCGCCCCCTGCGCACGCATTCATTAAATTCGTTGAAAGAGAATGTCATCTGACTCTAATGCACGGTGGTATTCAGGACACTATCACCGAAATAAGAGAGAACTTTTGGATTCCAAGATCACGTCAAGTCGTAAAACAAGTCATTCGAAAATTGAATGGCTGTATAGGAGAGAGACTACGAGCAGCTAATGCGCCCACAGCGCGGCTTCCCAATGACAGAACCTCGCCGGGTAGTTGCTTTGAAGTCGTTGGTATTTACTTGCTGGTCCTTTTTTCACAAAGAGAAAATGCAATAAAGAAAAGGTATACATAGCGTTATTCACCTGCGCCACCACTCGTGCTGTTCATTTGGAGCTCGTATCGGAGCTCTCCGCAGAGAAATTCCTGCTGGCCTTCTGGCGTTTTACTGCGCGTCGTGAAATATCAGCAGTTATCTACACTGACAACGCTTTAATATTGAAGAAAATGTATAAAAACCTTTTGCAGTTATTCAACTGGACGAAGAAAGGAGAATGTAATAGTTACTGTGCGGAGCATCAGATACATTGGCAGTACATTTTTGAGAAATCAGCATGGTGGGAAGGCTTTTTGGGGTTTTGGCGTTTAGTAAAAAGCGTCAAAGTATATCTTCGGCGTGTACTAGGAAACGCACATCTGAACTTTGAAGAGTTGGCGACAATGCTTAGCTAAGTTGAGGCCATCATTAATTCACGCCCCCCGACCTTTCTGCATTCATCACCAGTGGAAGGAACTGCGTCGGCACCTTCGCACTTTCTCACCGGCAAAAGATTGCTAGCACTTCCTGGCGGTCATCCAACCATTCCCTCTGCAACTTCAGCAAAGGAAATGATGCAAAGATGGAATCATTGCCAAAGAATGTGAGACAATTTCTGGCGTCGGCGGAGAAACGAATATTTACTGCAGCTACGATCGGTGCTTAACTCCACCAGTAAAGAGAACCCGCTCATGAAAAGCGATCTTTTCTTAATTCATGACGAAAAACAAGCTGGGCTCCTCTGCGAAAGAACCATTATTTACGAGGTGCCCCCCCCTCCCCTCCACCCGTCGAAACAGACAAGTTTGAGCCTGCACAGTGCAGCTGCCAGACGTAAAACTTTTTCGTCGGCCGGTCCAACTATTATATACAGTTGAACTCGGCAACTGAAGGGGAAAAGGAACACCCTCCTTTTTGGGGGGCAGTGTAATATGTTTTGAATTGTTCTATTTGTTTTAACCGTACGTGCGCCCTCCAGACGCCTCTCCTAGAGAAAGCGAAATGGACCCTTCGTCTGGTTGGAATGGAGAGTGGAGGCGGCACCACCTCGGCACCACCTCGACGGAGGCAACCTTTGCCCTCGGCGAATGACGCAGAGCAGGACGTCGCTCCTGCTTTGTTTACATCTTGGAGGTCGGCTGGAGCTTCGACGACGAGAGGAGACGCGTACCGTGTGGGCTTGTGCGTGCGTGTATGTGTGAGAGAGAAGTGAGATACTCTTTAGACACTATAGAGAGCGGACGTTGCGTCCAACGCTGCGATCTTTTCCTTTCTTCAACTGTACTGCATAACCAGGATATAGGTTTTCTTAACTGTTTCCTTTAAACTGAGTTCTATGTTATCACAATCTTTCACAGCAACTCCTGCTGGTTAGAAGGAAGCTGGCAGCTTCCAAACGTTTCTTGTGTGGGGGAAATACTTTAGCGTGATCTATTCCCTTTATTGAGGTAAGCGTGCTTGGTCTAACGGTTAGAGTATCGGGCTTCCGTGCTTAGAGGTCCGTTGCTTGAATCCGGCCATCGGACATTTTTATGTTTCCACATATGTATGAGGCAGTTCCATTTCATAAACTGTTCGCAAATAAAAAGTAACTATTTGACAACGCTCCGTTGTGCCATCGTTTCTGTTAGTTGACCCATCCCAGTTGAAAAACACAACAGGAAATTTCAGTCGGTCGTATTTTGGGACGTTCTGTTGTCTGTAGTGTGACGTCCTGTAGTCCGACGTTCTGTAGTTCATTAATCTTTAATTAAATATTGACCAAGACCTCTTTGGGGCCATGTAAATTTGTTAGTGCAAAAAAAGAAAAAAGTTGCGTCCGGTGATTCGAACTTCGACCTCACGATCCTGAACCCAGTATCTTACCACTGCACCACGCCAATTTTTTTTTCCTTTCATGGTATATATTACAGTAACAATCAACCTGATATTCACCAGTTGTGCATAGTCAGGAGAACGGAGAGCACAATGAAAGTCACACAGGGAAAAGGCATCGTTCATACTATGGGTAGAAATGTTGGTTTCCCTTTAGAAGGATAAGGATAGGCACCTCAACAAAATGGGGTACCAGTCCGGTTGTGTATCAAGTCCATCATAAACCTGTTCTAGATGTAGTGTCAATTGGATGAAATGTACCCTTGTAGGTACAACCGTTTCGGCGTTTCGCTCCATCATTCGCGTTTTCCACAAACTGCATTCCGATGAGGAAAAACATATCGAAATGTGCACTATTATCAGAGGTCGGCAGAAGGTATCGCACAGTATGAGTCTTAGTCTCAAAGTCCTTTTTTTTAAAGTCCGTTGGAGGCCATCCCAAAATAGTGTGGCTTCGGTGCAGCTAATAAAACGGTGTTCAATCGTCTCAGGCACGTCACAAAGGTGACAGTTAACAGAAGAGACAAAGATACCCTTTTCTGTAGCCATGTTTTTACTGGTATGGTTTCACTATGAAGGTTATAAAAGAATGTTTTGCAGCAAGGGGATATATACATTTTACGAACTTGCTTTAGTACATCGTGACCTGGCCATTAAATGTATAGTGATCGGTAAAATGGAGGGGGAAATAGCATGGACAATAAATCTTTGTATAATGTTTTACGCGGCACAGAGTACAAGTATTCAGTGGAAAACCGAACTGTCAGGAAACGAACCGCCGAGTAAACTTCTTGCTTGAACCCCCACAACCATAAACGCGAAGAAAAATAGGAAGAAACAATTAAATCAGGTAATGCATTAACAAGTGCGACTTGCATGAATGACCGAAATATAGGATGCGATTTATCGCGAAAAATGGAGAAACGAGACACCATTTGCCGCAAATAAAGATGTACTAAACCCAGCCCACCTTCACTAACAGGCCTGAAAATATTGTCTCTCCTCATGGGCTCAAAAGTTGAAGACCATACGAAGGTTGCAAAGATTCGGTGAAACCGTTGGATGTAGAGCCTAGCACAATGAATAACTTGCAATACATAGTAAATTTTTGTTGCCAAGAACTTATTGCAGGCTTCGGCTTTCCCAAAAATAGAAAGTCGGTGTGGAACGAATGTCTGGGCGCAATTTTGCAGGGCCGAAAGCCGTTCTTTCCAATAGTGTGCGCTTAATTTAAATGCGTCTAGTGGCACGCCGAGATACTTTAGCGGCACACCGGTCCGCTTAACACCTGCGAACTGTTCTGGTGTATAGCACCATGAGCCAAACCATAAGCCTAAACTTTTTAAGGAGTTCATTCGTGCTCCTGACACACTGCCAAATTCCTCTATTGTCGATACTACCTTTTCAACACTGGACTTACCCGTGCAGAAGAACTCTAAATCATTTGCATCAGCTAAGACGTTTATTTCATTACCCAGTATATTGAAGCCATGGATGTAACTCGACTGAATTACACTTAAGCATAGCGGTTCCAGATAAAGGGCGAATAAAGCCATCCTGGACCCCACCAAAACCAAAAGAGGACACAGGGTTACTACACACCTACCCAGGCAGCCAACAAGACCTCATCGATGCCATCAAGACCAAGTGCTATGGAGATCCCACTCCCACACAACCATGTAGAACACCCTACACAGGACAACCTAACCCACTAATGGACGAACCTATCACCGAAAACGAATTGAGAGCAGTCATCGCAGCCACCACCCGTAACACAGCGGCGGGCACGGACCAAATCACGAATTCGATGATCAGAAACCTGAGCGACAAGTCTATCTCCGCGCTCACGGCCTTTCTCAACCAACACTGGGAACAAGGTAGGGTACCGGCGATGTGGAAACACGCACGAATAATCATGATCCCTAAACCGGGCAAGAAATTGGCAATTGAAAACCTCAGACCCATCTCGCTCACGTCCTGCCTTGGCAAGGTGTACGAAAAAATTATAAACACGAGACTACAGAGACACTTGGAAGATAACAAACACCTGCCGGACACCATGTTCGGTTTCCGCGCAGGCCTGTCCACACAAGATGTGCTACTTCAAATCAAGGAAGAAGTCCTCAGTAGCGTTTCCCGCAGCGGCGAACACGTCATCCTAGCAATCGACATCAAAGGGGCTTTCGACAACGTCAGCCACCAAGGAATCCTAGAAGGGCTGGCCAACACCAACTGCGGCGAGCGAACGTACAAGTATGTTCAGAGTTTCCTGAGCCACCGCACGGCAGAGCTGAAGATGGGAGAGATCCCGACTCCAGTGTACCACTCTCCCAACAAGGGCACACCACAAGGTGCTGTCATCTCTCCCACGCTGTTCAACGTCGCCATGATCGGTCTCGCAAGCAAACTGCAGGACGTAGCAGGTCTTCGGCACGCAATCTACGCAAACGATATAACGCTCTGGACCACAACAGGGTCCCTCGTTGAAAAAGAAGAACGGCTGCAAACTGCAGCAAATCTAATCCAAGATTACGTCAGCCAACGGGGTCTACAATGCTCCCCCGAGAAATCTGAGCTCCTACGAGTCTGGCGAGGCCGGGGTAACCACAAAGTCCCCACAGACCCAACAAGAAGACTCGAGGTACGCCTCAACGGGGGCCTCATACCAGAGAAGCCACTGCTGAGGGTGCTGGGCATGTGGCTGCAGTCCAACCAGCGGGCCACACACACCCTTACACTCCTTAAAACCAGTGTCAAGGCGATATCACGCATGATCTCTCGCGTAACATCCAAGAACAGAGGCATGAAGGAAAGGGACACCCTCCGACTGGTCAGTAGCCTGGTGGTGAGCAGAATCACATACAGCCTGCCTTACTACCACCTCACACAGTCCGAGACAAAGCAGGCCGACACACTTTTGAGGATGGCTTTGAAGACCGCTCTCCGCCTGCCGGTGAGTACATCAACTGAAAAATTATTGGCGCTAGGGTTGCACAACACCCTCAGCGAACTGACAGAAGCCCATTACGTCTGGCAACAACAGAGACTTGCGCGGACTCGCACGGGCCGGCAGGTCCTACAAACCTTGGGGTTCCCAGCAATAACAACACGAACCCAAGAAACCTACTTGATACCTCGTCACGTCCAGGACAGGTTTCACGTTGCCCCGATACCACGCAACATGGACCCTAACCTACACTCCGGCAGGAGGATAGCAAGGGCCCAGTACATGGAGAAAGCGTTCAGGTTCAGTACAACGGCCCGTCTTACGGACGCCGCCATGTATGGGACGAACAACAAGGGCGCAGTTGCAGTGGCATGCGACCACCCACCGAGGCCACGTTACCTCCGCGGCATCGACCCGCCCCTGCACGATTACGGAAGCCGAAGAGCTGGCCATCGCGTTAGCCATCCGCGAGAGCCTACACGCAAACCAACCACTGACGATCCTCACGGATTGCCAGCAGGCCTGCCGCAACTTCCTACAGGGTAGAATGGGAAGACCTGCTGCACAAGTCCTAGCCGGAATACTCAAGGAGGACTCTGAGGACGTCACCACCCAAACCATCATCTGGATACCGGGCCACACTGGCATCACGGGCAACCTGCAAGCCGACAGAGCAGCTCGAGGATTCGTACATAACCGAACACTCATCACGCCGGCTGCACAAGACCTGGACCCTGTCGACCTCGAGTATTCAGCCATCGTGAACTACCACAGAGGGCGTCACTTGCGATATCCACCACCCCATCGAAACCTAAAGACAGAAGATGCCGCTGCCTGGCGTAGGCTCCAGACAGGCACTTACACGAACCTACACATATTACATCGGATACACCCCACAGCCTACAGGGACGAATGCCCATGGTGTGGGGCCACACCAACCCTATACCACATTATGTGGGAGTGCACACTACACAACATAGAACACCCAGACACGAACACAACGAGGGAGCAATGGGAGGCACTGCTGTCCAGCTCGGCCCTCGACGACCAGCTCAAGCTGATAAAGAGAGCTGAGAAGATGGCAAGAGCCAGCGGAGCCCTGGACTAAGGCCCCCGACCATTAGCGGTTTTTCTGATTATTCTTTTAATAAAGTTTATCTATCTATCTATCTATAGTGATGGGGACATCGGGCATCGTTGTTTTACTGAAGAGCAAATGTTGCCAACTAGTATGGGGTACAACGACGGTCAGTAATCTAAATCAAATATACTTGGTTCAGAAAAAAATGTATTAGGCGTATTTTCAATGCACCTTTTGCGGCATCTACTAATGTTTTATTCTGCAGTTCAGGAATAGTTAAAGTACACCAGACATACAATTATACGTTAAGCAGAAAATTCGAATGAGAAACCCGCAAGAACAGAATAAATTTGCGCGTTCTGACCAATTCAAGAATTAGGCATTTAAATTGTCCCACGCGTCATGAAGAAAATTGGGAAGTAGACACAGTACGATTAAATTCTGGAAAATAGCGCTTGTCTTACACTCTTCCGTCCCTTCTAAATCACTGACCTTAACAATTTTGACTTGTTTCATTGTTCATATCGGGATATCCGCAAGTTATATACAGCGATATATAGCTCCGACATTTCTACTACTTAACACTTGTTTTATTACAAACCTTGTCTCGTTTATCAAATCCATAACCGTATGGAATTGTTTCATCTGGTTGTATGTAACTGTTTGTAGCAAGTTGATTTCTATATTGTTTTTTTTCTGTACATTCAGTGTAGTTATTCTAGATATTTGTAATTTGATAGCATTTCAGATATTCATTTTTTCTTAGAAACTGTTTTGTATTTATTTTTATTACGACTATGAAAAACTGCTTTAACTTTTCTGTATGAACTTTACATTTCCATTACTGTGTACCCTATAGTATTACGCTATCTGTTAGGCTTTAATATTTTATTTTACGGCAGTGCCGTTACCACTCCGAAATTTTTCTATGGGGCTGTGACCTAGCCAAGCTGTTCTGACAAACAGCTTTTTATCACAGTCCTTCTTTCTGTATCGTTGACAGAATGAAAATAAAGATTGATTGATTGATTGATTGATTGATAAGCAGGTTCAGAGAGTTAGTCATTAATAACTAAACGAGTAGTACAACAGGCATAGCAAAGCTTAACGCTTTAAGCACAACGGAGCCAACATTGGCACGCTCCAGAAGAGAAAATACATAGGAGTGACTAACACGATCAAAAGCTTTAGCAAGGTCTACCTGGAGCATTGCAATCTGCTGAGACGAACCGTAGCAGTATTGAAGTAGTGTACTGGCGATATGTATGTTGGTTTGAATGGCGGCCCCTAATTCTACACGACTGATGGGAACCAATTAGAATTTACATCGCAAATTGCAATCTATTCGATAAAACTTTTGCAAAAAATTTATAATCCACGTTTTACAATGTGATTGGCCGGTAGCTTTCAATAGAACGCAGTTCCTCCTTATCTGAACTTTTGGGAATTAAAACTGTGTGGGTTTTGCAAAAAGACTGCGGAAGGGCGTCAACCTCTAAACTTGTAATAAAAATATCCAATAATATGGGGCTGATAACTGATTTGAAAGCTTTGTAAAATTCACTTGAAAGTTCATCGGGGGCGGGTGTTTTCGACAAAGGCAGCTGATCAATAGCTAGCTCAATTTCTTGTATCGTAAGGGTATCACTGATGAATGCACAGTCATCATCCTGTAAAGGTTTTACAAGAAACACAATACTCTCTAAGACTTTTGCATCGTGATCATCAGGCCGGGCACTAAACAACACACTGTAGTAAGTTTCGAACTTAGAAATGATGTCATTCGTATTTGTTAGAAGACTACCTTCGGAGTATATTTCTGGAATACTTTGGAAATAGCGTGACGTCGCTCGTCAAGAAAGGCTTGTCGTGTTGGCTGCTCAGACTGCAGAGCACGCCTATTTCGAGATCGAACTCGCGCAACTTTGTAACGCAGTGCATCATACTTTTGTAACTCACATTTATGATTTTCTATGTCAACAATGTAAACTGGCATTTCGCATTCCATGTGATAAAGGTTGTATAGGCTCTTAAGAAGTATGTTTTTTTTTTCATTTTTTCTATAGAATGCTTTCAACGATCCAATTCCTATAGCCACTGTACGAACCTCTTGTTTAAAAAGTTCCCAAGCTGCAAATAGCGGCAAGTAGGTAGAGAGAGAAGTTGGTAGGGCCATGCGGACGTGATAAATGAATTCCTGATCATTTAGGAGCTCAGAGTTAAGCTTCCAGAGTGCCCACTGTGGTCAGAAATTAGTTACATATTTCTCACCTATCTTTGCGATAACCATACAATGATCAGAGAATGAAACTGGGAATGTAATACAGGACAGTCCTTGGGAGAGCAGTGATGAAACATAAATCCGATCAAGGCGGGGGTAGGAGTCACCTTGAATTCGTGTATAACAGCGAGATCCCTGTGCCGATACTCCTATATCAATGAGCCCTGCATTTTCTATTACGTTAGACAAAACTTCACCACTCCTGCCCCGGAGTGTTAATGCCGCTTCGATCACTCGATTGATCACTCAATTGAAATCTCCTATTAACACAATGCAACGATCACAGTCCATTAGACTACGCACAGTATCGAATAAGAGAATTCGTTTTGCAGCGTCAAATGCATAGACGTCGACTATTCGCCATGGCACACACTGCAACACAAAATTACAACCTATATATCGAGCTTCAGTGTCTACATGGTAACTAAATGCTGAACAAAGTAGGCTCTTTTTCAGAAACAGGAAACAGCCCTCGGATAAACTAAGAGCATGTGAAACGCAGACATTATATTCAGACAGAAAACGTCGCAAAGCCCTTTCTGTCTCGTCATCACTCTCAATCTTCGTCTCCTGCTCGGGGACGAAGTTGAGGCGCTTCCTAGACAAAAGCTGACGAAGCTGCGCCTGTTTCTGGAAAGATCTAAGGCCTCGTACGTTCAAAGTTGCGAAGAGAAGTTGCTGGGACAGGGCCATGGTGACTACCCACTATTTAGACTTAATTCTCTATGTGGTTGGTGTTAGAGGGTAACGGTGAGGCGCCCTCGGAACCCTCACCAGGCCTCCTGCACCGTGATCGTCGGCAGTTTCCTGAGTGTTTCGATGTTTTGCGGCGACGTGCTTTTCTTGTGGTACTGGTCATCTCGCTGGCCGTGCTTGATTCCGATCTGTTAGTCGCACGGCGCTTCGGAGTTGACGTATCCGCGCTACTTGGTCTGTCCTCTGCCAGCATAGCGCACGTGTTGAGATGCTTCCGTGTAGAGGATGAGCCATCAGCCGCTGCCTCATTAGCTGGCTTGGCAGCAACTGGCTGCGTGGTAACGGGTGCTTCTTTCTCTTCGCTACTTTCCTTTTCCACGGGCAGTTCTGCGATGCCATTGTCTTTAACATGTAGAGGGCCTTACTGACACAGCTGGTCTCTGCGGAAGAGGGAACTCGCCTCGAGAACCTCAGTAATATGCATTATGTGATCTTGCAAGCTTTCATCCGGAGGCCTTGTTCTCTGTCGTAACTTATCGGCGTGTGTTACAACACATTATTCAGCTGTGTGGCCAAAACGCCGGCAGGCTTCACGACGTGGGGTTCTGCAGCTTCGACGAATGTGTCCAACCTTGTTACAGCGGAGACAAAGCGGGGCCGGCCTGGAATCAATACAAGGCTCTGCACTCAACAAACAGGTAGCAGATGTGGAATGTCCCCCACGCCGACTCCATCGGCAAGAGTCAACCCCACGTTTCGATTTAGGGTACGAATTTGTTCCATTTCAGATACTCTCCAGACTTGACTTTCCCGAAAACCTGGAGTGCATCCCTAATGTAGTCGTCTCCCAAACGCTCATAAAGCCATAAAAGACTCATTTTACTTCTGTGGGCTCGGGATCAATAACGACGCAGCGTCTACCTTTTACGGATAATTCTCCACACGTGACTAGCTTTGATTTTGTCATTGCTGATTTGCACGTCACCATCCACACCTGCGACATCTGAAATTGACGGATGGAACTATAACGCTCCGAAGGGCGTCTCTGAAGTGCTGGGCTCTGTACGGTCGACCACTTAAGTCAGCATGCAGGAAAACGGAGTCCACAGCCAGCTTACCAGTAGGAAGACGAGGTAGCACAACACGGTAGTCATTGCTGGTGGCTGAAGCCTGAGCAGCACCTCGGCCAGGGGCCGATAAATCCTTTGGAGCAGAGAAAATGAAAAAAAAGCGGCTGAACCACGCCAAAAAGGCAGCACGTGTACATTTTGTCCGTCTCAACAGTAAGAATCTCTGTCTGCGTTGATGTTTACATTTGTATGTTGAGAGCCAAAAGGCGCTTTGACTCCGCCGCATCAACTGGCGCCTCTCTAGAATAGCAAAAGGGTTGTTACGTTCAACAAGTGCATCGTGGAGTGCTAGAACATCGATTTTGCTTTACGATATCCATATTAAATAAGACATTCAGAAATATACAACGGTGACCAGGGACATTGTTAAGGTTGTTACTGCTAATTTCGACAGCTGTCTCGCGCCCTTTACACTTTTGAGCGCGTATATAATTCGCGTGTTCAGCGCAAAATAGCTACATAAACAATCGTGGATAAGTGTTCATTTACACAGCATACTTGTTTCTCATGGCAGCGCTGTGCCAGAATACTGACACCCGAGCGAGACACAGCTTTTCACGCAACTTTGCGGAACAACCCAAAACTTCCTTCTCGCTTCGAAAAAGCTTATGCAATATTTCTGGGAAATTAACTAATGTGTAATTAACTAATGTGTAATTAACTAATGTGTAAATCCACAGGCCTGTATACTACATTTTACCAAATCAAACAAAACGGATACGCAGCCATTCCCGCAGATGGTACGATATTGATCAGTGGCCGATTTTGAGGAGGCCAGTAGGGCGTTGCTGGTGCCTCGTCGTCACGGCACAATTATGACAATTGGCCGCGTCGACTTTAATACCGGTGTTCGTATCATGCATCCTCATTCAAGGAATGAGGATGCATGAGATGTGGTAAGAGCAAGTTTTTAATCAACGGGATAAAGTGACGTCTAAAAGGGCTAAGACGTATGGAAGCATACTTGTTCCCTGTTCTCACAAACATCTTCAGTAGTTCACAAAAATGTAGTACGTTTTGTAGCACTCAGAAGCTACCATGGACATTGTCCGTGCCCAAATCGGGTGCTAGACGTGCAGTTACTAACTGCCGGCCTATATGTATTATCTGCAGTGCGTCAAAAGTGTTTGAATCGGTACTGCATTTCTTCCTTTCTTTTAGTGCTAAGAACATTTTATTAAATGAGCAGCGTGGCATTGTGTGCCGACGACTTAAAACTATTTGAGTCAGACGGTCTGCTTAGTCCGCCATTTTAATGAACTTTCTTTCTTCTCCTCTCGCACCCCAAGTCCCGGTTGTCGTCTTTCTTATCTTCACGGATGTTCCGCTACAGGCACTTCACACTCTCCGCGGCTTTGATTGTCTCCCCTCCTGGGGTAATATGGAATCACGTTGCCGATGGCACTGGATTCAATCTTCTCCGCTGGTGCTTCGTAATAAATGGCCTTCACAATGCCTAGTTGCTTCGCTATTTTGATCACCGTGTAGGGGCCGGTGAATGAAGACTTCGAGCCGTCCACTCTTTGCGTACAAGGACTAAAATGCCTTGGTTGCCTTGGTTCGATGTCTGGAATTTTATACCGATGTTTGGAGTCATAAAATTTCTTCATTGATAGCTTGTACTGATGCTACTGTTTTTATGTCTTGGCACGTTCTCGTAGAATTACCTTGCCCGCTACTCCCAGGAGATCATCCGCCGGTAGCCATGGGCTGGTTCCACAGGCAGCAAAATGAGGTGTGCACCCAAGGCCAGCCGTTACCGTTGTGTTGTGTGCAGTGATGAACACTCAATAGTATTCACGACTGCATCGACCTCCAAAGATACATTTTTTTACTATCAAACTGGTGCAGAAACAATAAGGTACTCTTAAACGCTTCCAATACTATGGCATTAGGTTATGTGTGGAAAACACACCATGTGCAATTTTCATACACCCTTCGAGAAGTTCCCCTGCCCAGGGTCAATGAAATGAAAGTTTTTGGTGTGTAATTCAGCAAAACGCCAAGCTTCTCTTCACACAGAGTTTCACACAACGTGCACTTCACACTTTTGGAATTGTCTATCGTATATTGCATGATTTCCACTCACCTGTTGTGTTTCTAAAATTGTATTCTCCTGTTTGCCTTCCACTACTAGATTGTGACTTCATTGTGACCTCTTTCTAACCTCATTGAACGCGCCCAGAATAAATTGACATCTATCCTCAAACACCCCTTTTGCTATTCTGGCGACGATAGTTCAGCCTTCTCAAATATACCTGATGCCTCAACTCGCACCTCTAGATTCAAGATTTAATTATTCAGGCCTTTTGTTCCTTTATAAGGTGGTCCATGGCATTATACATTCCCCAAAGCTTCTTCATCATATGCAATTGTTTGTGCCGCAACAATGTACCACGCAGCATTCCGCAATCTTTGCCTGGCCTTGTTGCATTAAAGACTAAGGTACATATGACTAGACCCCAAAAAAGCATGTAATGAGAATTGTGCCTCTATCGACATCAGAATTCATTTCCTGTGTTTTGTGTATCTGTAGATGATCAGGTATGATTAACTCCCTTTTACCCTTCCTTGTTTTCTTTTTCCCTATTTGTTTCTCTGTCATTGTTTTGTCTACCCCATTCATGTTTTCTTTACATTTTGTCTCACATATTGCTTTTTTGAGTGCACCAGTACGAAGGCTCTAGCTATTCTGGGGCATTGTAATAAACATTTGATAGATTCATTATTGTTGTAGTGTAAGATCGGTGCTTTTTAAGTATGTACTAGTATATTATTTCAGCGCAGTAGCTTTTCTGCAAATAAAGAAAGCCATCAATTAAGAAAGTGCAGTAAAATGCTATGTGCCTGATCATATGCATTGTGCTATTAATTTCTTCTGAGTTTAAATAGCGGTTGGTTACTGTATACACTGGTGTGCAATAAAATAATATGCCACAGCAATTATTGCGTGCCTCACAGAACAAGTTGAATGTCTTTCTCAGTCAAAACGTCATAGTAGGCTCAAAACAATGAACTAGTATTTTTGTGTGTGGGGGGGGACTTGAAGTGTATAAATTGTGAAAATCACCTGTTGATATATATATATGTATATATATATATATATACACAGTTGTTTCCCAAGGCCACGCGTAAGCATGGCCTCTACGCCCTATGTGTTTACAGCTCTCAAAGATTTTATAAGAATGCATTACCTACTAGCCCACCTATCCATCTTTACCTTCTCGTTGTGCCAGCAGCACTCCGGCCAGAAGCCTCGCATGCCCTGCGCGACGATGAGACAGCCGGGCACCTTAGGTTTTCCCGAATGCTCGCAAGAATACAAGATAAGTACTATTGGCCGCGCCTGACCGCCGACGTCACCCGCTACGTCAAAACATGCCGTGACTGCCCATGAGGTGACACACCCCTGACAAGGCCAGCGGGATAACTACAGCTGATCGAGCCTCCTTGTCGACCGTTTTGGCGGATCGGGATGAATTTTCTGGGGCCCTTTCCGACGTCAACGTCTGGAAACAAGTCGATCGTCGTGGCCACCGACTACCTTACCCGCTACGCCGAAACGAAAGCCCTGCCCAAAGGTAGTGCAGTGTAAATGCCAAATTTTTGTCGACAACATCCTGCTGCAACCCGGTAAGCCAAAAGGCCTCATTACTGAGAGAATAACGGCTTTCACAGTGAAGCTTACTCAGGTCATACTGCAGTATGGCCATACAAGTCACCGGATGACCACTGCCTACCACCCGCAGACGAATAGTCTAACGGAATGTGTGAAGAAGACACTCGCCGGCATGTTATCGATGTACGTCGACGTCAAATACAAGACGTGGGAGGCCGTGCTGCCGCACATTACCTTCGCTTACAACACGGCGGTGCAAGAAACAACGCAGATCGGGCCGAGAGTCGTCGTCGGGCAGTAGCCCGACGACGACTCTCGACGCCATGCTGCCGTCCGTCATTGACAAAGAAAATGTTGGCGTCGCGGCCTGTCTCTAGCCTGCCTAAGCCCGAAAGCTCGCGCATCTGCGGATCAAGAGCAGCGGAGGACCGACAGCCGACACTACAATCTTCGACGACGCTACTTCGAGTACCAGCCCAGCGACCATGTTTGGGTTTGGACTCCAGTACGCCGACGAGCACTTAGAGGGGAGCTTTTGCGACGCTGTTTCGCACCCTACAAGATCATCCGACGGAATGGCGCACTGGGCTATGAGGTCGGGCCAGACGTCATTTCGCACTCACAGCGGCGCCGCTCACGGCCTGAAATAGTCCTATGCTGTACGCCTTAAGCCCTTCCACCAATGCTTCCACCAATGCTCTGGGACATTGTTTCATCGTTTGCTTATTTCTCTTCACTGCATGGTTTTTAGTTTCTTGCACTTGTGTTTGTACATCGCGACGATGCTTTTTACGACGGGGGCATTGGCAAGTGTACTAGTTTATCCTTTTCTCGGGGACATTTCACGCACTAACAACTTAAAGTTATCGCTCAGAGCAAGACGCTGCTGCATGATTGGAACTTACTGGAATGTTATTGATGGTTGTATGCGTTGTCTGTTGTCACCGGAGCTTCTGTAATCTGATTGTATGCGCCACGCGAATAATGTAGTACTTTCTGGAAGACACGCGGGTACCGTTGCTGTCACCCAAATAGACCGTGTACTCGTGACGCCTGCGACAGAAAGGACGTTCCCCATCCGCCGCCTCGGTGTGTGACTTGTGGCACTGGCTAACACTCCCAGGGTTACTTTTACTAGCAAAACATGAATACCTCAGAAAGTGAATGGGAAAACGGCGCCGCGGTAGCTCTGTTGGTAAGAGCATAGCATGCATACTACGAAGACGGGGGTTCGTATTCCACCTGTGGCCATTTGTTTTTTCATCCACTTTCATTTATTTTTTAATCTCTTTAATTCATTTAGTAAGTACAAGTAATTTCGCCTATGTTGTCCTTGGTGTGTTTGTTTGTTGGCTTCTTCTGATATAATTAATTAAAATCGGGCCCCTCGGTTTTCTTTCTTCTCCTTCATTACATTACGAGGGTCTCTAATCAGGCAACACTGATGCCTTCATGTAGCATGTGTGAGTTTATTTACCCGTTGCCGTCACCCAGATAGCTCACACTATTGCGAAACCTGCGGCAGAAAGGAGGTTCCACATCCGCCGCGTAGGTTTGTGAGTGCTGGCACTGTCTAACATTCCCAGGGTTAGTTCTAGTAGTAAAACATAAATATCTCACAAAATGAATGGGTAAACGGCGCCGCGGTAGCTCTGTTAGTAATATAAACGCATGTGTAATGCGAAGACTTGGGTTCGTATCCTACCGATGGCCAGTTGTTTTTTCATCCACATTTATTTCCATGAATTTATTATTTCTTTAATTGAATTAGTAAGTGCAAGAAAATTCCCTATGTTGTCCTTGGTGTCCTTGTTTGTTGGCTTCTTATGATATGATTAAATAAAATTAGACTCCTCGGTTCCCTTTTATTCTTGTTCAGTCTTCAAATAGCACACTTTTGATTAATCTCTGGTATTAAGTGGGCTTGGTATTTTAAAAGACATCAGGTTCCAATATGAAAATATTGAAGTCATTGCTCTTTTCCACACACCACGCACTACTTCCTAAGTTTTGTGCTCCTACAGCTCTCTGCTTCACAGTGGTCACTTTATTCTATTGTTTCGCTTAGAGCCACTCGTTGATCTATTTTAGGGTCATTCCTTTTTAATCTATACTCCCCTCAATTTTAGGATTTTTCTTTTCTTCTATACTTCGTATTTTGTTTTCCTGTATTGTGTTCAGGCTGCTGGTTCAGAGGAATCATCAAGCACCAAGAAGTCTGATCTCTTTCCACCGAGCATAAAATATTGAGCGTTCCTCCCAGTTATCTCTGAGAAACTGAATATCCCTCTGTCAGTTAAGCGCGAAGAATGATGATTGTAATGATGGTGATGATGATCTATTTGGAAACGGCGTGGTGCAACGAGTCACGAAGCTGGCTCTTTTAACCTACATGTTGTACTTAAATCTTGAAATAGATTTACACAATCACTCAAATAAGAGGCGGGTTCACAGGAAAATGGAGACTTGCAGTAATAAACAGTCGTAGAATAAGGAATGTCACCAGTGGCACCGACATTCATTATTTTACTACATATAATTGCTTTACGCACTGTTACACAATACAAAAAACACTTTGTCAGGTTTATGCCATGTTTTTCGTACCTTTGCACAAGCAATTTCGCAGTCAACTCTTCCTAGGCTTCACCACCACATTCATTGACGTACCCAAAAGCGAGGGCCTCGGGCAGGCTCACAACGCCCGCAAGCTTTATCCCTGGTTTTGTATATTCTAAAACAATGCATCGCGCTTGCACTCGCTATGCACGAGTCATCTACATCATTCGGTGACTCCTCAAACAACCGCTGATCTGGTTTAGAACTGCCCTTTAAATTGTGGTAAAACTTGTCCCTCATGGATAGATGGATGTATGGATCGATGGATGGGTGATATAAGTGTACCCTTTGAAACAGGGCGGTGGGTTGCACTACCGAGCTCTTGTTCGTATTTTGCATAGTGTCCGACCTATCTTAAAACACACGCACAGGCACGCACGCACACGAAAAATTCCCAGCATCAAACTTTCTGAACCACTGTAGGGAACTTTGTTTTTGTGCGCATCCGTTGTGTGTGGTCTGCACACTTTTTTTGCCAACGAACACCCAATAGCATTTTACTAGTCTCTATAGCGCTCATGTTTACTTTTCCTCTGCTATCCTGAACCCAAAGGCTTGAAATTCAAGGAGGCCAACGAAGCTTAAACCAGAAGGTGGTAGACATCTTCACATTCTAAGAAAACATGTTCTATCGTATATCTAGCTTTATTGCAGCAACTCTTGTTTCTTCTTCCTTGGTGCACCTCGCGTTATAGTTACTTATTCTAAGGCAACTACGCCCTGCAAGTGCGTGATAATCATGATGATTTATTGGCATTTCCTTTGAAACGGGGCGATTACAAATAGTCTCCTAGCCTCCTTGAGTTACTCAGGTAGGCTATACGTGCTTTTCATTCTAGCATTTTTTTATGTGTCCCAATCTTTCTCTTCCTCAAAACATCTCTGACTACCTTGAACGGCTACCTGTGCCTGTAACGGATAAGGTAGTATTAATCTCTTCCCTGCTTTTTTTCTTCACCAGTACTCTGAACGTCTCTTGTTTATCTCCACTGCTGACCACCATGACATGAATTATCTCGACATACATGGATGGATGGATGGATGGATGGATGGATGGATGGATGGATGGATGGATGGATGGACGGACGGACGGACGGACGGACGGACGGACGGACGGACGGACGGACGGACGGACGGACGGATGGATGGATGGATGCCATGAGCACCCCCTTTTGGAACGGGGTGGTGGGTTGCCCCTGTTGAGATCCCAGTTAGTCAATCGCATAGCTGCAATCCACTATTTCGACTCGGCTTAAAGACGAGAGACGGACTCTTGGAGCAGACGAAGAGGAGATGAAAAGCTTTATACAGTATGTACAGTATAGCAGGCAATAGCAGGTAATATCATAAAGTAGTGGAGCCAAAGAGCGCACCAGACCGACGGTGCGGCTGGTGGCGACTCTCTCTCCTAACAATGGGCCGGCTCTGCCTTAAATCCCTTTGGGCGTCCCATGGTTGGCAGCAACGAGGCAGGACCGGTGCTGACGTCAACCGCATCGCTTTCCTCTTACGTCAAAGGAGAAGTTCAAGCTGCATAAAACCGGTCTCCACAGCAGGGGTCAGCAGTTCTGTGGAATTCTGAAGGCTGCCAGCGGATTCATCATGGTGCTCTGTGTCCCCGGACTCCTCAGCTCAAGCCACGAAAAGGGTTCGGCAGTTTCCTGGAACTTTGCCGGTTGTCACCAATAGCAAGTACTTCAGAAGAACGAGGTGGGGAGGGAGAAGCACCCGGTTGCTCTCCATGTAGGCACGCAGTGTCTTACAACACCCCACTAAGCTCTTACCATATTGCCTAATGTCCTACGTATGTTAAAAAAAGAGAAAGAAGGAAAGGAAAAAAAGACATGCAGAATTCCCATAACGAAACTTTCTGAACCCTTGTTGGGAAATTAGTTTGTGCACGCCTCCGCTGTTTGTCCTTTCCCTACTTTTCTTCCACCAATCTTCCAATCGCCTCTTACTAATCTCCTACTGAAGACATGTTTACTTTCCCCCTGTTGTCGCTGAAACCAAGGGCTTCAAGGAGGCCAGAGGTCCCTAAATCGACCGCTGGGCAGATATCTCCCCATTCTAATAAAACGTGCTCCATCGTTTTCCTACCTTTACCGCCGCTAGCACATGCTTCTTCTTACTTGTTGTATCTCGCTTTATAAGTGCGTGTTCTAAGGCATCCTCATCTCGCTTCGAAAAGTAATGAGCTTCCCTTTGAATTATCATAAATTCTTTCATTCTTGATTTCTTTTCTCTTAAGTAGTTACTCATAGCAGGTTTCGTTTCTATTGCCGCCACCCATGAGATTGTCTCAGCCTCTCTGACTTCCCGTTTGACGTTCTTTTTGCCATGTTGCTCACCATACCGGTTGAATGGAGAGTGCGAATTCCTCAGCGAATACCTGTGTGTTTAGGAATTTTCTATTCGGCTTTCTTCCAGATTAAATTTGCAATTACCAGCTCATTTTCCATCAGGTTCTCTTTCATGCTCTTTTTTTCTCAAATACAACCTCGTCATCGCCTTGGAAATATCAGTTGTTATTTTTCGGACGCAATTTACTGCCGCGTCCCCTTCCATTTTCTTTCCATCATCGCCTAGGATAGGTTGTCGTATTGTTCCAGACTTCCTGCCTTATAAGTTTATGTCGTTCCAAAATATTCTAGGTGCGGCCTTCTTTTTCTCACGTATTTCTGTTAACCAACGTTCGATTTCACCTTTTACGTTTGCTTGAGCCAGTATTTGAACCGTAGATTTTTCCCCCGGTATATTTTACATATCGTGGGTACTTCATCCTACAGCGCCTGCGCTTTTTTTTTTTTTGCCTGCCTGTGCTGTCGTGATGCTTTCTGGCGTTCGGCGATCACTTCTCGTGTCTCCCTATTCCGTCAGCTTTGCCGTTTCTTTTTCCCTTTCCAACGAGCATGTTGCTTATTTTTCTGTATTTCCGTGGTAATTACACTTAGAAGCTCACTATATTCCTACTCTTTGCTTGACCATTCCCAAGTTCTTCCTCGACTGTTGTGTCTATATTTGTTTTTTCTTCAGCACTCACATTTGGACTGGCCATTCTTGGCTCCTTGCTCTCTTTCCTAACTACATATCTCATTTTGAAAATGATGCGTTTATTGTCACTTCCTATGCTGCTATACCATTCCTCGTCAATGACCATTTTTCTCAAATTATCATAAATTTATTTTGTCATCAGACAGCAATCAATGGTCGATTGCCAGTTTTCCACTTCCCACGTGATCTGACCATCACACTTAGGCCCTGTGTTCACGATAACGAGGCTGTGTTGCTCACACAGATCTAGCATTGACTTCCCGTTGTTGTCGGTATAGCCATCTAGATCCTGTATGTGGGCATTCAGGTCACCTAATAGGATAATTTCGGCACCATTCCCGAAACCCTTAAAATCAGCACATATGAATTCCGCTAACTCTTGATTCTTCTCTGCGCAATCATTTCCGGTCCACAAATACGTTACGCCCAGCCATGTTTCCTTCCCGCTCATTGTGCATGATAACCAAAGATGCTCTTGACATTTTGAATTTACTCTTTCTTTTCTTGCTCCCTGATGGATAAGCATTCCGACTCTCCCTCCCTTTTTTTTCTGATTTAGTTCTGTTTCACCCTTCCTAAACATGATGCTTAATCACTGGTGGCTCTTCCGAGTCTCTAAAGTGCGTTTCTACAACCGTATACATCCCTATTTGTTCTCTATTTAACTGTTCCTCAATCTCTTCCCACTTTTCCCTTCTATTGCCGCCATGCATTTTTATGTAGCTTATTGCATGGCGAGCTCTCTTTCTTGTTTTCCACCTTTTTCTTTTATTGACGGCAATGCTATTCCGAGGTTCTCCTAGGGGACCTTCTTCATTACAACCTACTCTGGCCTCCTGAGCGCCCGTGGGCCCCCAAAAAAGCAACTGCGCGACCAGTAAGTCGCCAACCCAGTTCTCGCCCAAGCTTGTGAGATCCCGTCTCGTTCAAAACCACCTCACCTTCTCGCTTCCCTGTTTACTTCTACAACCTCGAAATCTTTCTGTCGGCTCATGACTGATCGCATGACTTCGCATCAGATCGACACCTATCGGCGGGATAGAGAAGCTACTTGAAAGCTATGAACACGATCTGGCCGCTCCTTCGGAATCACTTCTGCTCGTGCACCGTGGTCGGCACGAACCACTCTGGAACCACTCTGCAATAGTGCCGTCAGGGCGAATTTAGAAACAAAAATAAAGAAATAAATAGATAAATATGAAGTCTCGGCACGCGCAAAAGTTTTTTGTAGGCTAATTCGCAGTTTCTTTCAATAGTAGCAAGCATCGTTGCTAAATAAGTGATCACGATGATGATGAATAGAAATTTATATTAATAACTCAACGTCTTGATTTTAGTGCATTCATACGGAATCGTACCCGCACCGAGATTTATGAACTTTGTGCACATGTGGTTCACACCAACCACATTGTGCACCACATAAAGTTGTAGCAATCCCAGCCTTGGCAGCCGCATTCTGAAGGGGGCGGAATGCGAAAATGGTCGTTTGTCGTGTATTTGGTGCACGGTAATGAACCTCAGGTGGTCAAAATTATTTCGGAGCCCCCACTGTGGCATGCTTCATACTCAGAGCATGGTTTTGAGTCGTAATACCCGAGAATTTTCTTTAGAAACCTGTAGCAGCCGACTTATATGCCGTTTGTTTCCTCAGCCTAGCAACGCATTGACGGAACAACGATTGGAACTTTAAAGCAGACTCATCACGGCTGTGCCCCTTCTTCAGGATTCGCTAGCATGCTACGCTTTGTGACATCACAATTCATCGCATTATAAAACATATCGCTATACTGAATGTTGCGTGCGAAAGAATACCCGCTGCAGCTTTAAACATAATGTGTGCCGGGTCTCACTGTGGTAAGACCACGTGTCCTGCACCGTATTCCGGGCTGCGCGTTCGCCGTCTGTCCACAGCTGCCAAGTCTTGGCGGGAGCTGTTGGCGTCCAAGGATGGCCGGCTGTGCACACCAAGCGCTCTTTGTTCAGCTGTCCCTTATCACGCAGCTTTCAAGTGCACCCGAGCGCACAATGAGGGCATCTAGTTATCGGGCCCGGTCGTCATAGTTCCTCAATCGGTCCCACAATGAGCGTATCGAGGCCCGCCAGCGCTCGGCTGACGCCGCAATTAGCGGCCGCCCTCACCTCCGCCCTTCTGATATTTGCTTGCGTTGTTCCGCATGTTGCATACATGTGGAACACGGCGCCAATGGTAATCAGGCTCTCTTGTTTCATTGTCCTAGCTGGTCTTTAATCGATACAGCATTCTTCAAAACTGGTGCGGCCTAGGGACCGTCGGGTGAGAAACAACGTAGGAGCAGAAGACGGCCTCACGCCGTCCGATTTCCTTTACTTTGTCAGCGCTTCTAAATTTGCGTCCTTCTTGCTGTTTTTGTTGCCATGCCTCCGCCCAGCTCGACAGGCCCAACAACGATTCTTGGATTGTTTGCGTCGCCGGGAAAGCTCGAAACGCTAAAGGGATAAGGAAACATTGCTATTAATTCATTTTAAATCCCTTACAATCCCTCTACACTACCGGACAAAGGCCTCACAGGGATTATGGTTTGAATTAATGAACAATGGGCGAACAAGCGAAGGTTATGCCTGGTACCAAGGTTCTGGCAGCATTTCGATGGAAACAACTCCGCTTGTCGAAACGTTGGCTGAGCTTCCATTTTCGCTTAACATAGCCTTGCTACACAATGCGTTGTGTGTCGCACCAGTGAACAAAAAGCTACCACAAGACACATTCGTCGTAAAGTAGAAAAGAACACATACATGAGTCCATCTTCAAAAATAATATAAAAAGAAGTATGCAGCTCCCACGCACTGTGGTAATCGATCCAAGCGAAGCTTGCTGTGCCGCATGCTTTGATTGACGATAATTAGCGGTGACGTTGACGGCTAAAGCTTAATTTCTTCAACGTTTATTCTAACACGAGAGTGATGAGTTCATTTTAAACGTTACCTTGCGCGCACCACTGCTGTTTGTCTGCTTAGTACACAGAACACACGGGGAGACGTGTTTGCTTGAGATGTTGTTGTGTGCCATATTTTATAGTCTCTGAGAGGGTTGAGCGTTGTCACTGCCTCACATAGCACATCGCATTGTGGCAGAAGTATTAAACTTGAATTGGATTATGGTGCTGTACGTGCCAAAACCACACTCGGATTATGAGGCACGCTGTAGTGGCGGACTCCGGATGAATTTTGACACCGTGATGTCCTTTAACGTGATGTCCCCAAATCAAAGTGCACGTGCGTTTTCTATTTCGGCCCCGTCGAAATGCGGCTGCCGGGACTGGGATCAAATCCACGACCTCTAGCAATGCCATAGCCGCAAAGATAACGCAGCGGGCACAGAAGTGTTGATTTGATTGTCGACCGATTGTGTAGTGTCTCCTGGACCCTGCGGTGCGCTTTAATTAATTCGGATCTGCTTCTGCATGCCCTGCGTAATTTGCCCACTTGACATATTTGCATGGAGATTATTTTTTAGAAATAGCAGCATTGTACTATACCGTACCTTGAACTTAAGCTTATCCTGCTGCCCGGCAACCGCTGTCGTATAGTAGTGGGGTTTCCTTACCTTCTCACGTCACCTCCCCCACCTCTCTTATATGTGAACTACCACTTCTCCTCCCTCTTCTTCTTCTCCTCTACAGTTTTATCTGCGTCCCCTCTGGCATCGCACGTTAGTAGAAAGGGAAGCGCTGCAGTTTCTGCAATGCTGCTTATGGGAGTAAGAGAAAATTACAGCTGTCAAGCGGCTAATGTGCCGACGGCCAGGAAGCTCCAGAGGGCATTGTGCACATTCGACGCCGTGGGGTGAAAACGAGCTTCTCTCGTCGCCTTTCCTCTCTTACTCGCACCTGTAATCTATATACACGCTCTGAAACATCCCCCGACGTGGTGTGCGCGACAGCAGCAGCAGTAGCAGTGGGAAAGTCGAAGGAAGAGGAAAAAAAAAACTTCGCTTTAAAAAGCGCTGCGTGGACATTTTACGTTCTGCACCGGGAGCGCTCATGTGCCATTGCTGTTTTCTGCAAGCACACGAGCAGAAAGAAGCTTCGGCGGAGTCTACAGAAAGCTGCCTGCTTCATAGATCCGTAGCCTGGCGATAACTAATGCTCTTGAATTCATCATCGTCATTTATTATACCCTTAAAGGCCCCAGAGGGCCATTACGTAAGGGGAAGGGGGCACATCAGTCAGAACAGCAGAAAGCGGGATCAGCGAGAAGCGAAATGACAATTTGCGCAGAAGTGATGCCACAGAGAACGTATGTGCACAGAACGATTGAAAAGTAACATACTTATAACCTAAACGCTTAACAAGTAATAATAATTATAAACATACAATAAATGTCACATGTACATATATTACAAGGTATCGATGCGTAGGTGAAGTATTAACGTGTTTCTGAGCAAAACAGGTTTGCTATTAGTTGTTTGAATTTTATCGGGTCACGCTCTGCAATGATATATAGAAGGAAAACATCATACAGAAGCAAAACAGCATGCAGAGAATGACTGCTAGACCCTTTTACAGTTTTCGATCCCACCGCAGACCTAGAGCGAAAAAGTTTTATTCATAAACATGCACGTGAAAAGCGTCTCGTACACTTATGCATCAATCTATGATCACAAGGATGATCACTTGCGTAAAAATACAGCTTGTTAGCTGGTACGACGTAACAAACAAGCAGTCGTGCCTCGAACTTGTGACATCCAAATTGTTCCAGCTTCTGTGTAGAAGACTTCACACCGAAACAACATACTAAAGACACTCCGACAATGGCCGAGCGCAAGGCACGCCTGTTGCATGTTCATTATGTTCAAAGTCATCTTTCATAGCGCTTTCAAGCCCTCTTAAGCGCAATGAGTGCGCCTGTATACCTTGCTCCCAATGATGGAGAAGGACGGCAGACAGAATGAACAAAAAAAAATGGGTCCCTGACTGTTAATTGGAAACAACATGAGCAAAGACCGGATATCACCTATTAGTTAGCATTTACGTTTCCATAAAAACTACTCGACTGACTATCTTCGACACATAGAAGAGTCGCAGCCAATTACGTTAACGTCGAACTCATCCTACTTAAAAAATCCGACCGTGAGCTCCGGATGGATGGATGAATGGAAAAACTTTATTTTCGTCAGAACGCATGTGCGGACGATTCCGTGCTAGATGGCCATCAGCTCGTGGCTGACGGCAACCTGGGTGGCCCACTCCACGGCCCTGGTCTGGACGACCGGGTCTGAGCTGGCCAACACGGCTGAAAGCTCTTGATGTATTCTTTCCTCTTTCTTGTGTCAATGTATTTCAGTGCTAGAAAAATTTCACTGTGAATAACCAACTAGCCCAAATCACGACCATGACAGGAGGAAACAATTCCACGGATTTATCGGAAGCGCTAGAATGTGAGAATGCTTTCACGGCTGGCCTCCAGAATGTCTCCTTCTCTTTGAACGGTGGGGCATTGAGGCCAGCCCCAGCGCTTTGCGCTTGTATGTATGGATGGTGACTGGGGGAACTAGGCTGGCGTGTGCCGAGAGATATGCGAAGGGCAAGATTCATTTTGAAATGCGGGCTCCCCTTCAATGCCTCAGCCTTCTCACCTGTGCACTATGTCGTAAACCTGCGACAGAACTAGAAACAAACACTTTTCGTTGGAATGTTATCTTTCGGTGTCAAGCCAGGAACGAAGTGATTGTATGGAGACTTCGGAGAAGGCCGCTTTTTAGCCTGGCATGAAAGTACGCAATACTCAGAGCCAGTTAGTCCTTCTCAGGGGATAGAAACTAAACGCTTGAAATTGTTTAAATACAACGCCATACTTACTGCTCGAGTAAGTAATAGTAATTACACTTTTTGATTGTTGCTCCGGGATTAAGTTAATAATTAATAATCAGACGCTGCGCAGCAATATATTCAGCATTGGGGCTCTTAGAATTTCTCGAGAACTTTTATAATGTTTTTCAGCTGTGTAGACATATGTTAGTCGCCTCACTGTCCTCTATACCAAACAGCTCTAATTTTGGAGGTCTTAAGTGAGAAGCTTTAAATGCAGCGCCGCACATTTGAACTGAATAGTCATACTGTGGCCATTTCGAATGTTGCCATTTCGCTTTCCTGAAACCATCATCGACAAGAAGCGCCTCACTTTGGCTTCACGTGTAAGAAAAAAACGAGAAAAACACCGCCTATGCCGATCTCGGTGGAACGTGAAAGAATGGAACTGTGCCAATAATTTTAACTCCTGATATGCGATTGCCCGTCCTGTTGTAGAGTATGGCTATGGTGTACGCAACATGTCCTTCTAGGGCTTTAATGGAAGATTCGTAGCCGGGCTTGCACGTTTCGACTTGGTTTGGTTGTAGACCTTGAAAATTTTAAATTTCAGAACCGGTACTCTGAAAAGATAATAAAGCAGAACAATTCGTAAAAAAATGCAACCAATCTGAAGCTGGGCATATATGATTAGCGAAGGCAACCGGCGAATGGCGAAGCGTACTATGAAAGAAAAGCTTTGTGAATTTACCCGTTTTGTTGCTGAATTTTAGGGCACCAGTGCACCACTGCTCTGTCTATTCCCGCTGCTCATTTTCTTGCTTTCTGCTTTGCTGGACTGAGTTGGCGGCGGCTGAATGCTATTTATTTTGCTCCTATATAGATATGCCACTACATTACCTGCAACATCAGAGCGAATTTAAAGTCGTCCTAGTGAAAATAAACATTTTAGTCGTTTTCTTTTTCTTCCGAAGAAGACAGAAAGTGAAGGAAGACGGAGTGCTCGAATAAAGGTTGCCCAGCGGGCTAGTGCCAACGTTCCTTTTCCTTGACGAAGGAAATTTTCCCGTTATTAAAATGTTATTTTCAACATTGTTCGAGCACTGTTTATTGCTAGTATTTATATACTGGTATTCAATACCACGAATGAACGAGCGGCCAACAATGCTAGCCAGACAAACAAACTGAACGAATGAGTCCTGCATGAAAAGCGTCGCTGGGTGAATTTCAACACGGCGTACATTTGATGCGGCGCTTATCCACGAGAGGTCCACCACCGCCTGCTGGTAAAGGACTGGAAAAGTGCGTATCACCCTCTATATATAAGAGCTATGCCATAGAGGCATAGCGCTTGCTTCCTCTTAGTTGCAATACATATCTATGAACACGTCCCTCCAGCCCGTTTTGCGCGAGAAATCTCTAAGGTGGCAAACGATGCCGCACTAATTTCTTGCTTTATGCCCAAACACTTGTCACGGTTACTTCACGCCGCATCGGGAGCGAACAGGCCACTTATTATTTTGCCTCTTCAAAACAAGACACGCGCTCGTGCTAATTTCTTTCCCTTGTTGCACAAGGAGCGACCCGGGGCATCTGAAAAATGGACATACATCTTTGTTTACGATGTTCTTAACCCTAACCTCGAAAAGAAAGCGGACGGCCGGGGTCGGAACAGTGTACACACAGCGCATCTTTGGGTTACCAGGAGCAAATGGGACGAGACAAAGTGCAGTGTAAAGAGAGCGAAAGCCTTTAACAAGATACTTGCGTGTTTGTATACGCATGTGTTCGTGTTGAAGCTGGACCGCTGTGCGCGCTGTGGGCGTGTTGGCTTAAACACTGCCCTTACTTCATTGCACGTGTCTGGTTCTCTTTCGCTTTTCTCCCCAGCCATCGCTTGCTGCAGCTTCCGTGCCTTCGAGTGGGTAGCGCGCTTCCCACGAGGCCATGAGTGTCTATCCTGTTTTGTCTGTTTATTTATGTTTGTGCGCGTGTGTTTACAGACAAGCTTGTTCCACTTTAATGCTGCCACTTGAAAGATTTAGAGGCGTCTAGCAGTTTGTTTGGCTGCAGAGTGCGAAGTTCCAGGGAAAATATCTGTGGCCGCAGCGTGATTGATGGCAGCACGATAGATACGGAGTTTGAGCTCTGATAATGTGTGTGTCGTGCTGTATACAGCTACCCCCTTCACTATCACAACGCTGACAAAGTAACGGCAACACAGGGACGGCCACCCCTTTATATCGCCCACGACTATGTATTCCTTCTCTTGAACAATACACGCTATGCGCGGTTTTCCCACTACTCACCTTTCTTTCATACGCCGGGGTGCATTTTATATTAGAAATGTCTTCCGTGATGTGTAATAATTCCAAACACGCACTGCGTCGTCTGAATGTGCAAGACCAACTAAGTGGCTGTTACAATGATGCTTGGTCACTGAGAGACGTCACTGAAAATGACTAGACGTGGTCACATTAAGAGGGACTCTAAATAGAAAATTAAATTTAGCTGTATTAGCAAAAAAAAAGGCTTTTACAGAATAAAAGATAAATGCATGCCACGAGAAGAGGCTTTATAAGCCAGGAAAGACGAATAAACGAAAGATGGGCCATGACGCCGCCTTGAGGTTTGATAGCTCTAACGTCATGGATTTTGGCGGTGCCTGCTCGAGCATAGATGACATTTTATCCCTTGTTTCTAGAGGAGCCAAAGGTGGAACTCTTCAAGATTTGCTGCACCGCAGCGGCCGAAACCCGAAAACAATATGCAGGGATCTAATACTTCACAGTGACGTTTCAGCCGTAACGTTTCTGCAGGAAAATTAAAAAAAAAATGAAACTTTAACATTTTTTTACTTTTACGAATAAACATATTGCCCCGAAATTAACAAAAATATAGTTTTGCAACAATAGTTAATAACTCTGAAATCGTTTAATATTTCACTTTAGTGTTCTTTTCATCAGCTTAAGTGTATGTGATCATTGCAGGGACCTTGCAATTGACATAATTTGCTCACAAGTAGGAAACGTGGGGCCTGAGAGTGAATTACTCGCAGTAGGTTTCTGGTTCAGAAAGGCGCATTTGTCTTAACTGGTCAGACTGTAACAATGAATTGACCCCAAATTGCTGGCACCACACTATTCGGAAGGGTCCCATAGTAAGCGATGGGTATCTAAAACTGCGCACGTTTATGTACTGTGTCCCAACATTGTCGTTGCTCAACACGCTGGATCGCCTAGGGTAGTTCAGGTGTCCTGTACAGTGTACGTCGGTTACGGTGTCCGCGCCAGGCGATGTCAAGCTCCCGAATTTGCATTTAACAAAAGTTTTTAACAAGGGCTACCCACCGTGGTGGCTTAGCGGCTATGGCATAGCGCTGCTACGCTCGAGGTCGCGGTCCCCGCAGCCGCATTTTCATGCAGGCGAAAAGCACGAACGTACGCTCGTGCACCGTGCATTGGGTGCACCGCAAAGAACCACAGGCGGTCGAAGTAATCCGGAGTCGTCCACTACGGTGCGTCTCATATTCGCATCGTGGTTCTGGCACGTAATACCCCAGAATTTCGTTAAATATTTGCCTAAGGGCTGACATGGAGCCTTCTGCTTTGCGTGTCTAAGAGTTGAAGACTTGCTGCACGAAATATCTTGCGTATTATCGGCAAAAGAGTGTGCAGCTATACGTCAGATGTTGAGAACAGGCGAATTTATTCCTTCAGGAGGAAAGGTAATACCCGCGCGGCCAAGCGGCTCTCCCAATATACCCGTCGGCGAGTGATCGACTTGCATGGAAGGAAACTTCATGGCGCCGAACATGCATTCTCGCTCCGGGATCCGGCGCCGGTACAATACCTGGATGTACGCAAGAATGAATTTGAAATGGAACTTCACTCGGGGGTCTTCTCAGGAAAAGAAATAAAAAGATTGAATATTCAAGACTATGCAGGGCTTTAGATTGAGTTTTCGACATTCTTGCTCTGTTGGCGGGCATGCCAGATGTCGAAGCCAGAGGAAGTGGCACGCTCGTGGAGGCAAAAGTCGCCGCGCCGCTTTGATTTTGCCTGAGCCAGTCTATGTGGAAAATGCACACTGTCCTCTAAGGGCGTGCCTCTGGGCTCACGCGCATGGCCCTTCGCGTGTGGAGTGAGTCGGGCCAACTCCTCTTTCTCGCCAAACGTGGCGAAATTACTCGTTACTTTTATGCAGCTTGGTTCAAGCCGAATGAACTCGTGCTCTGGCTAACGAGATCAGGCTCACTGGGCTTCGGTGAGCTGATACGGCGTGATGTGCGCAGCTGCTGTCATTTTCTGCAGCTTGCTGGAAAACGCTGCTTCATTTGGCTGTGTCACTTCATGTGCTGCAGACACTTAAGTGCTGGCGATTCATGTATTCCGTCATCATGCCGCATACTACCTAGCTAGTCATTTGACCAAGATTACCCTTACGCCTGTTAGTATAGTGAAAGCTCCTACTTAGGGTATATTGAGTGTACATCGTTAAACAGTACTCACCGCCGAGAAATGACAGCCCAGTAGCAGTGGTAATACAGTAGGAAATGTAGCGTGTGTTTGTTATGTTGCTTGAATAGTCAACTTTCTTTTCATTTCCCTCGGCCCCAAGCCGAATCTGGCAGGTGTACAGGGAGGCATCGGCAACTCCAGTATTGATTTATTCTTGCGGGCGGACATGGCTGCGCGCGCGGAGTTCACGGTGAGAATAATGCAACGTTCCTGTTTTCGCTTTCCCTTCGCCATTGGCAGCGAATTCCGCGTACGCTATTCGCTATAGTGTTGAGCGGTGGATGACGAGGACGGCATATAACTGTGCGATAAACGTTTTTACTTTGTGGAGGTTTATATCACTTTTGAGCTGCATTGTAAAACGCAGCAGGTAGCCGTGAAAGCACTTGGAGTGGCAGCGACATTTCCGAAGTTATTTCTTCTACATTGCGGCTTTATTTGTGTTTCAAGCTACTTGGACTCCTCTAAAACGTAAAAATTTTGCATTATTTGGCTATTATTATTGGTACAGCCTAACTCTCATTTCATATATTAATATCATTCACTTTATACTGACGAACTAGCACTAAAGTTTCACTGTTGGTATAATGTATACTATAGCGCCACCAGAATGATTGATAAGCAGCGGTTCAAGAACAAGGAATGTCGTTGGCTCCATAGACGTTCCTTGTTCTTCCTGTTCGACCACTGCTCATTCAATAAAGCTTCCAGCTTCCTCTAAACATCCGTCTTGTTCAGAGTCAGACATAGTTGTGCAAACTTATTTATGTCCTAAAGTATCAAGAGAAATGCAATTACTGAAAATTGTGCAAATATTTGTTTTTAGTTCTCAGCGACTTTGTTATATTTCATATTGCGAACATTTTCTTCGGTTTTCAAATTCACCTTGACTTTGCAACACTTCGGCTACACTTCGGTACTTATCAGACGCAATATTTTGGATCTGCTAACTAACACTATTGCTGAGTATATAAGTATGCAGCTATTTCTATCGTCTTTTATTATATATGCCAGAATTGCAGATGATATTTTTGTATCATTACGAAATAAAAAAAAGAATCAAGTAGAAACCAAACCAATGAAATCAAATCTGGTAGAAAACTGCGCTTTCTCTCGCTTTTTTTCCTTGGCGATGTGTGAACGCCAGTTTGCTCAAACTTCACGCTCGACTTGAGCTCAGCCGGCTTCTTCATAACCAGAGAGAAGTGTACGCACGTCCTGACTAAATGGTCGTCACCTTTCGCCGATATATAGGGGTACTGATACGTTCTCGACCGGGTGAGGTGTGTCTTCACCGCAAGAATCAGGAAACGACGACGAACTTGGGCATCGTGATGATGAAAAAAATTAGAAAAGATTGTATTCACTTCATTGGTACATGGCGGTGACTCTCATCCGAGTCTCAAGCGGTTCTCATTAACACGGGGGCCAATACGGCCTTAAATAACCCCCTGCGGCCTTGTGGTCGTCGACGTCTGACCTTCGGATTTCCTTCTCTTCGTCCTTCCCTTTGTGTTGTTAGCTCAGGATAAAAGGAGTGACGCTGTTTCGGAGAAGAGGGCAATTATGTCGACATGGGGACGCCCGCTTCAACGCTTCTCACACTTGGCAGGTCGATGTCCAGGCTTGCCGTAACAGCCATTTCTAGGACGAGGCAAATCATCTTGTCATGGGGACGTACGCCTGAATGTCTCTCACACTTGACAAGTCGATCATAACAGTACTTTGGAGCACCCGCCAGTTCTTGCAGATTACAAGCGCACCACGCAAACACCGAGAGACATTCTTTTGTGGATGTTTTTTGCCAGCCTCCCTTTTCCCTCACTCTCGCGGTACATTCGACAGCAGTGACAGTCTGACTGGCGCTGTTTGTACACCCATATCTCAGACCGGTTAAACCTTTCAGCCGCACCCCTACTCGCAGAGACGCACCCTGATTTGTTGTTAGGTGACGCTTCCGTTTTCTCACCCGCCACTACGCGCGCTTTTAAGTTCTGCGTGATGGTCTGTTCTCTTGTCTTACGGGCTGCGGTGTGACGACTTCCTCTATTCTAGGCTGAGCCGAATACTTAGCTCGCTTTATCTTGCACTGTTCAATCAATTTCTGCGATGCCACGCGGTCGCCTAATGCGCCTCTGAAGTTCCCGAGCGTCGGGTTCCTGCCCTGCTGGACCGCCCTGGGATTCTCCTCTCCTTTTGACGATTACGGAAATTCGCCCAAGTGCGAAGGTACAAGGGAGTTTTTCAGCGCCTCCTTGAACGTTTTTGAGCTGTTTAAGCAGGTCTCATTTCCGCAAGCAACGTCCTCCGGAATAGTCCTTGTTTCTACTTTCACGGCGTAATCGCTCCCTTCATCCGTCGCGATTCCTTCTTTAACAACCTTCAGTAGGTGTAAAGAGTTCTCCCAATGTGTCGGTGCAAAATTGGTAGCTAATTATTTTGCTAGCCCTTGCTGCGGTATTCTCACTCACCCGGATGCTTCCTCGCTAGTGCCCTTTTCACTGATTTCACTAACTATGTACTGTGCTCCCTGACTGTCTCTGTCACGAGGCATAACTTTGGTTTCGTTGCCGCGATATCTCGAGCCTTGGAATCCGTGAGAGCTTGGACCATATGGTCGCCAGAACTCAGGTCCTTTTTCTTCAAGATAATTTCTGAGTGATTTGAAAATAAGTAGGGACAGTGTTTCGACAGATTTGGCGATACTGCTGCTTCAGTCAGCAATTGTCCAAACGGCACTTCAGTCTTCACGCTGGCTACAGGCAATGAAACACTATTCTTCTCGACTACCACCCCATCCACGTAAATTCCCCGGTGAAATCCTCAGGTTTCACAAACGCAGGGTCGGCAATGTTCATTGTCGCAGCTGAGTCCCTAAGTATTTTACACTGGAAAGTACCGGGCTCGCAGCGTTAGAGAAAGGAAACGCATAAAGGCAGATGACGATTATTGTTGTGTGGCATAAGGGGCACTCTAAAGGGTGTAAACTCTTCTTAGAGTGTAGACCCTTTGTGCACTATCAGCAGGATCGGCTCATATGATGATTTGTTTTTGCCAACGTCTCGGGGGACACATTTTTTCCATATCCTAGCCATAGCCAGCTTTGTTGTAAAAAGGAGACACACGGGCGCTCGTGTGCCTCCCTTTCTGTCCTCGTCTTTATTAAGTGCTCAAATATTGCCGTTCGATATGCACCAACAAGCCAATTTCACCATCCTTGTCGTTTTCTCAAAGACAAAAACTAAGAGAAAGATATAGCTCATCCAGACATTGCCACCGACAAGCTTTAATGCTTCAAGAGCGGACTTTGCCATACTCACGCCATACACATGATGAGATTGTGAACATCAGCGTTTTTCCTAGGTGGTTTTATGTCAAGTAATAACAGACCAATAAATTTCTATATATTTGTTTGTCTTCCCATGCGTATTTCTTTTCTGAATTATTTTATAATTTTTATACCTCCTTCATTTAAATTTAATCTCAGTTTCATTCATGTAAGTGCTATATTATATTTCGTGAATTTCTGTTACTATCTCGACCTTTTTTATACTCGTTGCTTTTGTTCCTCTTAAATCTTGACACGACTTGATACCCCTACAAGGCTACCTCCTGAGTGTTCTTTTTTTTTTTTTCGTCTTTCTTAAACCTACTTTTGAGCTGTCTGAAACATATTCTGCTTAAATAATAAGAAATAACTTACGTTTACGAGGATGCTATGGCGTTATGTTATGTTACTCCATGGATGATATTTACTCGCGGTAAAGGACTTTAAAGGCGCATGCCCCCACAGTTTGATTGCGTAAGATTAACCCGTCTTTGTCTCTCGTTTCTTCATCACTCGTCTTTACAGCGATGTAACTTTCTTTCTAGGATCAAATACCAAGTAGCCCACCTTTCCAACCTTGCACTGAATACAAATAATATCGGCGGAACCCAGCTGCCCACGAATGTTGACGTCAATGCGATTCGCGTCGAGGCAAAGTGGCGCGCCACGCCATGCTGCCGGCCCCGGAACGCGCCATGCAGCCGGCCTGCTCCGTCGCACGGCCCTCTTCGCACTCGGCGCCATCCAGCGGTGCCGCCGCGAAGCCTGCGCGCGGCGTGCGTCGATACATTGAGACGAAATGCTCTGAGTATACAAGGCGCGGGTTCGGTTCCGCCCAACACTGGAGAATTGTTCAAGAAATGTTTGACGCCTTAGCATTCTTAGGGTACTTCACGTACTTTCGGGGATTATCTAAATATTTATTTATTTATTTATTTATTGTACCTTCAAGGCCCGATGGGGTTACACAAGTGAGTGGAACGAAATACAGAACTTGTACAAACGAGAGGTTATTATAATAAAAAAAATTAAACATGCATATTAACAAAAGTATTCTTCAATGGTACTTTTAAAAGCAGATGTATTGGTTATGTTAACAATTGAGGCCGTCAGATGAATCAATTCATTTGTAGTTTAGGAATAAATAACAAAATTAGGTTCGTGCGACAATGTGGAACGCTCAATTTACGGTGATGGTCAGTACGAGATGATATGTATGCAGGTTTGGAGAAAAGTTCACTTTTTAATTTCGGATTGTAGTAATAAATTCTGTGCAGCAGTGATAAGCGTGCTAACTTCCTACGGGAGGAGAGCAGAGGGAGTTTTAAAGTAGCCTTCATAGATATTCCCTTGATGTCCGAGAATAGCTAGTAAGAATGGAACGTGCGTTACGATTTCGCATAGATTCTATTGCATTTGTTAAGTAATCTAGGCCAGGGTCCCAGACAAAAGAGACATATTCAAGCTTAGGACGTATTAGTGTTTTGTACAGAAGTAGCTTTAAGTTAGCGCGGGCCATAGAAAAATTGCGACGGAGTTAACCAACCGTGTGGTTAGCATTGTTAGTGATGTGGTTTATGCGTGTTTTCCAGGAAAAATTAGATGTTACGTCGACGCTTAAGTATTTATAGGAAGTGACTTCTTCGAGTCAGAGTTCATTAAGTGATAGTTGGATAGGTTATACAAAGCAGTATTGCGAGAAATCCTCATTAGTTTGCACTTTTGGCTGTGAAGTCGCATTTTCCAAGTGTCGCACCAGTTAGATACCTTGTCTACAACAGATTGTAATTTTAGAGCGTCAGAATTTGATGATATTGCTCTGTAAATGACACAATCGTCTGCAAATAACCTTATGGAGGACGGTACACAGTTAGGCAAATCATTAACATAAATGATAAAAAGCAAGGGCCCGAGAACAGAACCTTGTGGAACCCTGGAACTGACAGGACAAAGGGAAAAGTCAAAATTCTTAGCAGAGACAAATTGTGTTCTATTGAATAAGTTTTCAATCCATGAGATAATATTACGGTAAATGTTGAGTGCATTTAATTTCAGAGAAAGTAATCGGTGAAAGACGAGATCAAGTTCTTCAGAAAAATCTAAGATGGTGTCAATCTGAAATTCATTATCCAACGCGGCACAGATGTCATGTGTAAATGAAATGAGTTGAGTATCACAGGAAAACGATTTACGGAGCCTATGCTGACAAGTTGAAAAGAATGTATTTGTTTCTTGAAGGTAATGAGATTAGAGTGTATTATATGCTCTAGAATTTTGCATGGCAGACTTATTAGAAAAATCGGCCTGTAATTTAAAGGTGAATGCACGTCGCCAGACTTAAAAATTGGAACCGCCTTGCCGACTTTGAAATCCTTTGGTAATGAGCACGACAGAATATACTGCGAAAAGATGTTGCAAAATATTATAGAAGAAAACTCTTCGATATTTTTCAAAAACTTGGAATTAATGTCATCTATTCCTGACGACGACGAATTTTTTAATTTACGAATCAAGTTCACAACACCATGGTAATCGATGAACAAGGGCTCCACCTGAGGAAAAGTCATCTTAACAACTTCAGGTGGAGAAGTACAGGGCAACACGTTATTCAAAAATGATTAAGAAAACACTTCATTGAGTACAGAACAACATTCTTCGTGTGGAACAACAACACCATCTACATCAGTTAACGATATTCTTACATTCGGAGCCCTTGACAATTTTCCAAACTTTTTCAGTATTTTCAGTCAGCATAGATGGAAGCGTATTGTAAAAGAAAACGCGTTTAGCTTCTTTGACTGCGTCTTTATAAACAGTGAAGCAACCTGCTGACACGCACGCCAGCTATCAGTTGTATTCCGTTTTTTAGCTTGGCGAAACAGCCGCTTCTTCCTCTTCAAGATAGGTATTAGAGGTGCATCAAACCACGCTGATCGATGGTTACAGTGAACAACTCGGCGGGGTACGTATTTTTCTACCCCTTTGTACAAACCCTTTGTACCCTTTGTACCCTTTTGTACCCCAGATACACGCACAATCCGCCACGTGTGTGATTGTCCCCTAAATTGCGCTGACGGATAAAGAAATTAGTCATCTCCTTGGGCGTTAGCATTTTTTACAACTTTTTTATGTAGTTATGCATGAGCTTTGTATGAGCCTCCGACTGCGCATGCGCAGCCCTCCGCTCCCTGGAAAACCTTTCATTAAACTCCAGTCGTAAGCGAGCGTCTCTGTCCTGTCCAGTCCGCTTCTTCCCGCCCATATTTCCGCTCAACGACACTACCTGATGGACCAACTGGCCCAACAGTCCACGCTTCCAAACTTACATGCATTTCGCAGCTAGTTCCCGGTTTTTGTCAATACATCGCAGGTGTATAATTTATATAGGTGCATCGCATAATTTTTAAGTAAATGTTACCATTAGCCTAAGCTAGGGCTCACTCTATCCAAGGAAAACACTATGAATTGAAGCACTCCTTTATGGAGGTATTATTTCTTAATTTCGTCTATATTGAGATAAATTGAATTTGAATGAAAGCGAAATAAAAAGAACTGCGTGGCCGGTATAGATCCGTACTTAAAGCCAAAGTAGTAGTCTGCGAAAACTGATCTATCGTATCAAGAGAGTATCAGTATTAATTTGATTTGGGTAAAGAAGTAATGGGTCACTTGACTGCTCAAGAACGGTTCCTAGCGTGATTTTAGTATGTACCATGTTGGCGTATGGTTAATTCCCGAATTCATTTACAAAGAGTTTTCCAGTGTACAACAAATGGCAAGAAACCTCATTGTCAAAAATTCAGAATGCTAGCTTTGTGAAATGGCCCCGGAAGGCTGGGTTCACTTGTGCGGGATTCAAGATAGCCCCACAACCTGAGCATGAAAGTTCCCTTCATCCGACATGGCTTTAAATGGTCGGAGGTTGCAAAACGAATCCCACTGCATGACCCAGAGGCAACGCGACGCACGCGCTCTTTGACTGGTTGCGGCATCCCGTAAACTGTCCTTCAATAGAATTGAGAAATCATCAAGCCCCATACCCATGCAATCTCATTAGATTCGTATAAAACCACCAATCAAGACAAATTATGGCGGTGTTCATTTTTATTTGCCTCAGTAAATCTGTGGAATAAGCTACCAAAGAGCGGCTACTCAACTATATAGTCATTTTCTTCGTTTACATCGACAGTTTGCACACATGCATTTGAATTCGAATGACGGATGTTGTGACCAAAATCGTATGTGTGCTCAATACGTCAGCTGCTATGTGCACATTACCGTGGTACTATATATAAACAACTTTTTTTGTCTTACCTTTGTGTAGTTGGCGCGATAACTCATAATTCACTTAGTTGTTTAAGCTTACGGATCCTTCTCACAGCTGTAAATAAAAGTTCTGGGGTCCTGCATTCACTAGACATACTGCTATAAATCAAGCGATTGACTTGCGACGCACCACTTTCCGACGCACCAGGATTGCGACACGCCATTTTCATGAAAGTATCCATGCTTTAATTCAATTAATAAGTACAAGTAATTTCCACTATGTTTTCCTTGGTGTCTTTGTTTGTTGGCTTCTCATGATATGATTAATAAAAACCGGGACCCTCGGTTAACTCCCTTTCTTCTCGTTCTTACGAGGGTCTCAAATTCGGCAACATTGATGCTTGAGATAGCATGTGCGTGTTTATTGACCAGTTTCCTTCACCCAGAAAGATCACGTGCTCGTGACGCCTGCGGCAGAAAGGATGTTCCACATCTACCACCAAGGCTTGTGAGTGGTGACGCTGGCTAACACTCCCCAGGTTAGTTCTAGCAGTAACAGAAATACCCAAGAATTTGGATGGGGTAACCTCACCATGGTAGCTCAATTGGTTAGAGCATCGTAAGCGTAATGCGAAGACGTGGAATCGTTCCCCACCTGCGGCAAGTTGTTTCTTTATCCACTTTCATTGTCATTAATTTATCATTTCTTTAATTCAATTAGTAAGTACAAGCAATTTCCCCTATCTTTTCTTTGGTGTCTTTGTTGCCTTCTCATGATATTGCTCTAGGACTGTCACATTAAAATGAAACTCACTTGGAAAAAGTAACAATTACCGGCTTAGTGTACAAATATGAATGTTTTCGGAATAACATGCAGCTACTGCGGAATTACTTAATTCTACGCCATAATGTTTCGCATCACAGAAGATGACGAAAAATATTCAGCAACTCGATCACTTCATCTAAAGGGTACCAAAATAAGAATACGCGATGACGCTCTGTTTGACTTTCACTATAAAGGGTCCCTCACCAGGCCAGATGGAAAATTTTGGGTATATGCTGGAAGTTGTTACGTGCCTTCTAAGGAACGTTCTACAGCTAGAATTTTTCAATTATTTCATTAATAGCAGAGATGAAAATATTTGAAGTGGCGCGAACTTATGATTTCAGGAGGCGAGCGTCACCTAAACATATACACTTTCCCCGCTTGCCCCGTCTAGCATTCGCAGGCAAATTCCTTCCCTGCGTTCCCCCATACCGGAGCCGGAGGTTCGCGTTACGTATACGTCATGGCCCACGCCTTTTCCTTTTCTTTTTTTGTTTTTTCTTGTGCTTTTGCTCAGTGGCGCACTTCCGGTGACGGTCACGCGCCCAAGGGCTGTTGCGCTTGTCTTGTTTCGCGCAGCGAACGATTTTGCGTGCTTAGGACGAGAATACCTCATCAGAGCCACAATCACGAGCAATGAGGCAGGCGTGAGAGGATGGAAGAGCATGATCGCAGCGCTGATACGCGTTAACCTAGAAGCGCATGGCGCGAGTTTTGGCGCGTTTGACGCGCGGCGGAGGGTCCCGAGCGTGGTTTCGACGAACGCGCCCTTGAAAATCGCGTAGCCGCGTGATGCTGTTGGGAGTTGAAAAGAACGCGAGGCGTCGCGTGGCCGGGTGCCGACGCGTCAGCGGTGGCGCTGGCGTTCGCCGAGCGTCGTGTTGTAGCGACTGAAAAACGTGCCATGGGGTGCCAGCTTTAGCAAAATAACATAGTTTCATTCTCTGCGCGCGCGACTGTACGACGTGAGAACAAGCAGACGAAACGGAACATCTCTCTTACTACAGTAAAACAAACACACGCAGACATTCGGATTGCATGCTTTATTATTTCTCCAAACTTTAATTCGTGTATTGAAGCAACACATTAAAGGAGTAACTGATGTTACCTTGAATAGTTCTCCAAGTCACGTGTTACTATGAGCGACGTCACAGCACTACAATCTACGTAGGCGCACTTGCGCGATATAGGTCGAGTGTCCGGCTGGGAGTTCGGCTCCCCGCAAGGAGCAGCGCAAACGGCGTTTGGTTTGAAATTTAAAGGGATACGGACACAAAAATTGGTGGGTGGTTTTTTGCGTCAGAACAAAAGTTGAACTGTTAAAAATGACGAATACAACAAGCTGCTTAGAAAAAAAGAACGAGAAACACCTTTCTCTTGCGATTTTCTGTTGCGCCTTTCCTCCAAGCGGCCGCCGGGAGAAGCTGAAATTTGACGTCATGACACCCCCGCGCGACCGCGCGCGCGGCCAAGGTCAGCCACAGCCGGCGCAGTCTTTCCGGAGTGTCGGTCCCTTGCAGCGTTTGTTTATCGCCGTCGGCTATGTTCGCACCGTGGTCCGTCTGAAACATTATCCCTGTCAGCGCTCCATGCAGGTGGTGCGTCTTACACGCGTGTTCGCACGGTCGTCGATCCGTACTGACGCATTCGTCGCGGCGGAAGAAAATGCCCAGACATTACTGTGCCCACGGCTGTTATAACAGCATCATCGGTCGTGACACGCCGTCGCGCACGTTTCCCATAGACGAGAAGGTGCGTAAACTTTGCATACGTGCCTGTCAGCCACCACACCCAGCATGGAGACTTCTAAAAAATGACTTCATTTGCGCGGACCACTTCGTCGACGATGATTACGCGACCAGCCCGGCTGTGCTCAAAAGCCTTGGCATGCCACTCAAAAGGCTCCTGTTGAGGCAATACAATTCAAAGAGCGGGTGCTTAGTGATGCATTCATAACTGTTAGCTGCGCTCGCCACCTTTTGTTGTTCTGGCAACAGACCCTCTCTCTTTCTGTATGCATGTAGCCGCAGCGGTGACGGCAGGAGCGCCTGTTGAAAGGAGGGAAATTACCCTTTCATTGGCTGTGCAAGAACAGATATTATCGGCTTGGGACAGAAATTGTTTACGATGCGGATGCATGTTTTTGTCACAAAACAAAATAGTCATGTTGCGTACACTTTCGCTGCGTCTAATATTGAACGACAGCATACGAGCACTCTTTTATTTGATCAAATATACAAAACACAGCCAGTGAATGAACGCCAGACAACAGCATACATGTGTAGTAATCTAAAATGCGCAGCACATTTATCTACATTGCCTTTTCACACGTTGCTTTTCAACCTCAAGCAAGAAATTACGGATTTTCATAGGTCTCTGCATGATCATGCGTCGGGTTTCATGACTTGGTTGTTCGCGCAGCATTTCCCTAGTAAATGTCACAGCCAAAGACTTTCCTTTCTCTATGGCCACAGAATCGATGCAGCTAAGTGATCTGGTCGACGGGTCCCTAGCGCAGTCGCCCATCTCAACGAGTTCAACCAGTAAATGGCTTCTAATGGCGTGAATGTGATAGCAGCCGTAAACACAGGGCTATGAGACGGCTGGAATATTCTACACATGCCGTGCCTCGTCGCGTAAAAACGAAGTGTGCAGCGATCGAAAGCCGACAGCGTAGGTAAGCACAAAGCGATGAGCTACGCTTCCTACGATTCAGCCGTAATAGCTGCCTTTCCGCCTCAACGCGGGTCACGAAACTAGGCATTTTGCATCCTACGTAACATAACGTTATGAACTGCTGCCGCTGCACTTCAAGTTTGCTAGAAAAAGAAATTACCATGTTGCTGGCCCGGACTGCCTGACCTGCCTGCTTGTGTTCAAGGCCGCCTGCTCTTCTTCGCCGCTTGACGCGGAAGGCTCGTAACCGTAAGCGGTTTTATTTCTTGCTAAGTTGGAACGGTCGTCGTCTACAGACGTGTACTCATCGCTGGTAGAGGCACCAGAACCCGAATCCATGCTAGCGATGGCGGCGGCGGCGCGCCTCGAATGACCGCGGCCGGCCGGCTGGCTATCCGACGGGGGTGTCGTGACGTCACGCCTTCCAACTCGCTTGGGCCGGGCGGCGTTGCGCGCGCTCACAAAAACGCCAAAAATAAAGCCATCCGCTGAAAAATGAGCGAAGTGACTACTTGTTTTCGGTGTACTCGCACACTGAGGACTCATTTTCTGTATTATCGTAAAATGTTCAGATTTTGTGTCCGTATCCCTTTAAGCTCTTTCCGCGGCGCGTAGGCATGCAATACTTAGCAGACACGATCGTTAGAGTGCACTGTATTCACTGCGCTTCTATAGTTCAAAATGGCCATACCTGGGGAGGGACCCTCTGAGGTCGCGTTTAAATGCTTTTAAGCAATTAACCTAAGTGATTGCAATCACGGCCTTCTCAAGCAGAAACCTCTTTTTGCTCTCAAGAAGGGGCGTATTTTTTTACATTTAGGTTATTAAAGGTCTCATTTGGTTAGACAACATTTCCAGGCACTAAGTACGTACTATGCTTTTAACACGACGGTGCTACTCAATCATTAAACCCGGACGTTCCACTTCAGTAAAGCAGTTTTCAGGATAGACTTTTTTTATCCTACTCATAAAAGAATTATGCAGCGCTTAGTGGAAGCATGATGCGCTTTCTAGTACATCTTATTGAATTAAGTTTACTTGAAAAAGTTGCCTTTATTCAGCCGCCATAAATTATACTTTCCTCGTTTCCTCGCTCATGCCCGACCACCTGCGCACAAAAATAACTCCTTCTAACCAGGAAGTGGGGATCAGACTGTCTGTTGATTACAACTATCATTGTGTAGGTAGTGACAATGTTTTAGAAATAGCACCTCCCCCATCCTTTGTTTTCTTGCAGTGAATAATCACTTGTATTTCAATTTCGCAAAGCTTTCGTATCTGGCGTTAAACTTAATCAAATAAAATATTTTAGTGGTAGACTTGTTTTGGATGCATAAAATAAGCAGAAATGTGCTGTTGTCTATCGGTGTGTTCTACCCACAAGGGTAAACCACTCCATGCGGTCCATTGTACTGTCACCTGCATCAGAAGAGGAACGAAACTTAGGCCTAAAGAAGACTGCGAGAGAAATTTCACAAGGCTTGGCGGAGATTCTCACTGCTGTTGCTAAATATACGCGCGAACTTTCTATTAGTCAGTAGTGCGTACGACGGCATTCCTTGGTTTATTTCGAGGCAGCTATATAATGAAATGAAGTGCCTGATTCACGTAGCGCACACGCGTTCCATCCTGTCACCTTTGCGGAACCGTCAGAGGAGAGCGTTTGTTATCCTTTTTCGACTCCAAAACGGAACTCCGGCAACGTTGGTGTCGCCGGCGTCCTGTTTTTGAAGGTTTTACAGGTCTACGCCCCTACATCCAGTCATGATGACCAGGAAGTCGAAAGCTTCTATGAAGATGTGGAATCGGCGATCGCTAAAGTCAAAACAAAATACACTATACTGATGGGCGACTTCAATGCCAGGGTAGGCAAGAAGCAGGCTGGATACAAGTAAGTGGGGGAATATGGCATAGGTTATAGGAATAGAAGGGGAGAATTATTAGTAGAGTTTACAAAACGGAAGAATTTGAGGATAATGAATACCTTCTTCCGCAAGCGGGATAGCCGAAAGTGGACGGTGGAGGAGCCCCAATGACAAGACTAGCAATGGCAAGACTAGAATGGCAAGACTAGACCCACGACGATAATGGAAGAGAGAATACGCTAGAGGAATTTGAAATCCCACAAGTAACGCCGGAAGAAGTAAAGAAAGCCTTGGGAGCTATGCAAAGGGGGAAGGCAGCTGGGGAGGATCAGATAACCGCAGATTTGTTGAAGGATGGTGGGCAGATTGTTCTAGAAGAACAGGCCACCTTGTATACGCAATGCCTCATGACCTTGAGCGTACCGGAATCTTGGAAGAACGCTAACATAATCCTAATCCATAAGAAAGGCGACGCCAAAGACTTGAAAAATTATATTCCGATCAGCTTACTGTCTGTTCCCTACAAAGTATTTACTAAGGTAATCGCAAATAGAATCAGGAACACCTTAGACTTCTGTCAACCAAAGGACCAGGCAGGATTCCGTAAAGGCCACTCAACAATAGACCATATACACACTATCAATCAGATGATAGAGAAATGTGCAGAATATAACCAAGCCTTATATATAGCTTGCGTTGATTA
Source organism: Dermacentor andersoni (assembly GCF_023375885.2). Taxonomy (NCBI): domain Eukaryota; kingdom Metazoa; phylum Arthropoda; class Arachnida; order Ixodida; family Ixodidae; genus Dermacentor; species Dermacentor andersoni. The sequence continues at coordinate 26,380,614 of NC_092814.1, read as the reverse complement.
CGAGAAAGCGTTTGATTCAGTCGGAACCTCAGAAGTCATGTAGACATTACGGAATCAGGGTGTAGACGAGCCGTATGTAAAAATACTGAAAGATATCTATAGCGGCTCCACAGCCACTGTAGTCCTCCATAAAGAAAGCAACAAAATTCCAATAAAGAAAGGCGCCAGGCAGGGAGATACGATCTCTCCAATGCTATTCACAGCGTGTTTAGAGGAGGTATTCAGAGACCTAGATTGGGAAGAATTGGTGATAAGAGGTAATGGAGAATACTTAGTAGCTTGCGATTCGCTGATGATATTGCCTTGCTTAGTAACTCAGGGGACCAACTGCAATGCCTGCTCACTGACCTGGAGAGGCAAAGTGAGAAGGTGAGTCTAAATATTAATCTGCAGAAAACTAAAGTAATGTTTAACAGTATCGGAAGAGAACAGCAGTTTACCATAGGTAGCGAGGCACTGGAATTGGTAAGTGAATACATCTACTTAGGGCAGCTAGTGACCGCGGATCCGGATCATGAGACTGAAATAACCAGGAGAATAAGGATGGGCTGGAGTGCGTTTGGCAGGTATTCTCAGATCATGAACAGCAGGTTGCCACTATCCCTCAAGAGGAAAGTGTATAACAGCTGTGTTTTACCAGTACTCGCGTACAGGGCAGAAACCTGGAGGCTTACGAAAAGGGCTCTCCTTTTCGAAGAATGATGGGTGTACCCTTAAGGGATAAGAAAACAGCCGATTGGGTGAGGGAACAAATGCGAGTTAATGACATCTTAGTTGAAATCAAGAAAAAGAAATGGGCATGGGCAGGACATGTAATGAGGAGGGAAGATAACCGATGGTCATTAAGGGTTAAGGACTGGATTCCAAGGGAAGGGAAGCGCAGCAGTGGGTGGCAGAAAATTAGGTGGGCGGATGAGATTAAGAAGTTTGCAGAGAAAACATGGCCACAATTAGTACATGACCGGGGTAGTTGGAGAAGTATGGGAGAGGCCTTTGCCCTGCAGTGTGCGTAACTAGGATGATGATGATGATGGTGATGATGATGAAGAAGGTGGTCCATGTCATTATACATTCCCCAAAGCTTCTTGATCATATGCAATTGTTCATGCTGCAACAGTATATCAGGCCGCATTCTGTTTCATTTGACTGGCCTTGTTGCATTAAAGACTGTGCTACAAATGACCCGACTCCAAACAACATCTGAGAACAATTGTGCCTGTATTTACATATTCAGGGTTCATTTCCTGTGTTTTGTGTATCTGTAGATAATCATGTATGATTAACTCCTTTTTACCCTTCCTCGTTTTCTATTTCCCTATTTGATTCTCTGTCTCGCATTGTTTTGTCTACCACATTCATGTTTTCTGTGCATTTTGTCTCACAGATTGCTTTCTTCCTGGGCACTATAATAAATATAAGATTTACGATTATTCTAGTAAAAAATTGTGCTTTTTAGGTAGGTACTAGTATATTATTTCAGCGCAGTAGCTCTAGTGCAATTAAAGAAAGGCATGAATTTAGAAAGTGCTATAAAATGTCACGTGCCTGATCATATGCATTGTGCTATTAATAACTTCTGAGTTTTAATAACGGTTGGCTACTGTATCCAGTGTTGTGCAATAAAATAATACGCCACAGCAGTTATTGTGTGCCTCACAGAACAAGTTGAATGCATTTTTCAGTCAAAACATCATAGTAGGCTGAACACAATGAACTGTTTTTTTTTTCGGTGACTTCAAGTGTATAACTTGTGGAAACAACCTTTATATATATCTATCTATATATATATATATATATATATATATATATATATATATATATATATATATATATATATATATATATATATATATATATATATATATATATATATATATATTATGCAAATGAGCTGCCCCAGACATTCGAATAAGTGTTTCAATAGTACGACTTAGCAAAGGGCAACGACATACACCTAATAAAAACCCTCCGATTATCAAGCTGGTATTATCTGACGGTATGTCGAGAAAGACAGACATGACATGTTGGAGCCAGTTACAATAGAACATGGCATTTATGCAGTGAAAACTTTTCTAGCGATGCACTCAATGTGAAGGCCTCCCGATTCAGTGTTGATGTTTCAAAACAACCTAGAATAATAAATGAAGTGTTCCCTGGGCAAGTTGTGAAAAAAATCAAGATTCGGGAGGAGACAAGCTACGAATTACGTAAATTTAGCTATTCTAGATGTGTTTTGTGTGCGTGTGTGAGTGCTACAGGTGTTTCAGTTCTTTTCGCTGATTTTCACGGAGTCCACTTTTTCAAGTTTCATTCATGCGCCAACAAGCATAATTATATTGACGCGGATACTTCTTTATCTGTATCCGCGGACCGTATTTCACCAGCTAACAAATGTTAAACGTTATCGCTCAGCGCAGGACGCGCCTGCACGTATCGGAAGTTTCGCGAATGTTATCGATGGTTCTGCTGGTTGTCTATTGTCGACGAACCTTGTATGGTCTGATTGCATACGCGAAATGAATTGTGCAGTGGTTTCTGGAAGGCGCGCGGGTACCAGCGAATACGCTGGAACTTTAGACGATTGATATGTGAGAGCCGACGCGCTTGACCCGTAGATGATATTTTCGACGATCGCCGACTTTGCTCGCCGCTATCGCGATTGAGTGATTGAATGATTGAGAGTTTCATTGATTGTTCGAATAATTTAGAAAAGCGGAGGAGGAGAGTCCAGCGGAATCATGACGCGGAAAGTGGAGGAGGAGGGTATGTCGAAAGCGTGAGAAGGAAAGCGTAATAACGCGCAAGACGGGCTTTGTGGTGACGATGGCTATAAGACGGCGCCAGAGTAGCGCGCATCGTCTATATGGAAACAAAGCGCTGCATGAGCGGACGCCTGTCTGCGGTGGTTGGTGAGAATCGCGCCCATGCGTCATCCACGCGCAACCTTTCGCGATCCCTCGATTAGCGAGGCAGTCATGCCACACTTCACTCCGTTTTCAACGTGCCGCGCGAGACAGATTGTTCGCGTCAACCAATATATCGCAAAATGAAAACACGCATAGAGCTGCGCTCAAATTTCGAATTAGGGAGTATCGTAATCGTCGGTGAATTAGAAACAGGTGAGAAAGGGCTGCCATTGACCATGGTTTTCAGAATACGACTTGACACTGGCCGCCAACCACGGCGGGGAGCGCGACCAGATTTCTCAGCTTCGTGGGCCCCCTCGCTGCAGTGCTCCCTTCCAGACGGCCCCTATCTTTCTTGCCATGCTTGTAAATCTCCATAGACTTTTCATTTCGAGCCTTTGCATCCAACTTACTGTCTCTGTTACTCTCATTCTCGGTTTTATGATTCCGGGTTATTTATTTGCACCCTGTACTTGGTTTCCAACTTTCTTGACCTCTTTCTACATTACGTGTGCACACTCTTCAGGTACAGACATTTGTGCACTTTAGCCGCTCATTTCTTTTCATCCATGTTTCTGAGTCTTTCCTCAAAACTAATTTTTATCTGTGCTTTACTGACTTCAAACGTGGTCCAATGCATCTCACCCTATACTGCCTCATTTGTTGTTTTTCCGTGAGCCCCCAATGCCAATCAGCAAACCGACCTTTCGTTAAGTTCCAAACCCAACCAGAAAGCTAATTTTAAGCAGAAAATAGCATTTGCATGAATTTTGCGCTTGCAGCGTTACTCCTTTCCCGATTCCACGCCCCTCGTCATATTTATTGCGGCTCCAAATTGTACCACGTTTCACCATTGCTGCATTGCTCTTCCCCTTGTCGTGTTGCCACCTGTGCTTGTTAGAAGAAATATATGTACGAGCAGCGATGAACATCAAGTAGCCTCTTCTGACGTAGTGCCAACACCTGAATTATTTTTCTTACACCATGTCCTTGACAAAATCTGGTGGGGTGACGATGATCGGACGGAACGCATAATGACAGTGCGAATCAAGCTTTGCAACATATGAATACACAAAACCACGTGAACTTGAGCTCAGCTTTTCTTTCACTCTGCGAAGGCTCACACTAACAACACTGATCGGTGATAATTTCACACCCTTACCATGCAGGGCACTAAATACATGTTGATACCGGGGGAAAAGTAAACCAAAAAAGAAGCGTAGGGGCTGTAGCATTACTGCGAACGGGAGGTTGCATTGTTCGTCTTCGCTATTACCAGGGTCCTTCAATACTTTCCACCTGGTCACGACACTTCCCCGAAAGTTTCATACAAGGACGAGGTGGCACCTGAGGTGCTGGCGTAGGCAGAAGGGGAGCAATCTGCCCCGCTAAATAGACGGGTGTGCGATTATACAAACTTTCACGAGGGAAAGCGCCTCTGCCACATTCATTTCAGCATGTTTGCAGAGTAAACATGCAACGCGAACTTTGCCAAAATAATTTTACGTCCAGTGCGTTTGTGTCAAAATTGTACACGGCATCATCTTATTGACGTGGCACCCTTCCCCCCTAGTACCCTTCCTTGCGCAAAGTGTTTCGTTCGGCTGTCTTTATTTGCACTTTGTCTGGTTAGTTAGCTCGATAAGTGATATTTGGTTAGCTAGCTCAGTAAGTTAGTTATTAGTTGATTAGTTAGTTTAATTAGTAAGGTAATCATATTTGCTTAGTTCGTATAATTAGGTAGGTCATTAGTTTACTTAGTGAATAATTTTATTTCAGTGAGATAACTTAGTTGATGAGTTGGTTATATTTGTTAGTATGATTACATAATTCAAATGGCTTAAATTATTGTCGTTTTAGTTTGCTAGTTAGGTAAATACTTCGGTAATTCTGTTACCTCTTTTATTTAGTTAGTTTAGTTAGTTAAAATGGTTATTAGGTTAGTTCAGTTAGTTATTAGTCTGATAATTAGTTTAGTTCGCTATTGCTTAGCTTGATTAGTTTTTTAATTGAATAAATACATAACTAGTTCAGTTGTTCTGTTCGGTATTGAAATGATCAGTTAATTACATCGCTAGTTTAGTTAGCTTAGTTCGCTATTAATTATGGAATCATTTTAGTTAATTACTAAGCTTAACATTTTGATTAGTGCACTTAAGGTTAGTTACGTGACCTTGTAGCTTGACTGACACGCAGGCTCACAACAAATGTTAGGCATTTTTGCTATCACGAAGCATGCTGTCACTACACGGAGATAGATCTAATGTGCATAAAATGAAACGCGAGTGGCTAAAAGGAACAGCGCAGGCTTTTTGCGCGTAATTGCATAAATTTGCGGCGTGAACTTACGCTGTAGTCGGTTTCTAACGATGGCGTAGTCCTAAGTGTACCATTTGAATTATGAGTTCAGACGCTGCACGCGAAATGTAGGTGAATCTGGAAATGGAACAAGGCGTTATTGTTGTTTTGGAATTGTTCGGGTTTAAGCTTTCGAACACTGTACAGAAACAGCGCGGCGTATTGCACGTTGTGTGGATAATATTCACACGCCGACACTGGCAGTCGACCTTTGCGCGAAAGCTGGCGCAGGCACAGGACGCCTGTGGCGTCCATTCGGCATCTGCTTCCAGTATACTTGCGCCAGCGCTGCGGTGCGTCCATTGCGGGTGCTATGTGAGATGTATGCTTATCATTAGAGAAAAGACTGAGAGGTGTGGCCTGAATCAATATTCTCAACTGCTATTCGGCGTTGGTGGAAGGGAAAAGGGTGTACAAAGATAGAATAGAGAAGACGTTGATTATGGGGCGGGGGGGAGGGGAGGGATGAAATTTTGACAAGATGCGTGGCAGCGATTTTGTCTGTACACCAAATCGCAGGCAGATGCACAAGAAGTGCGCTGTCGTCTCATGAATACCGCATTTATTACCATTCGGACTGTCCGTCCGGCCGATGACATGCAGGTAGCGCCTGCTGAAGGGCACACCTAATCGTAATCTGTGAAGCAAGCTTGCATTGCACCTATTCGTGATGGGTGGTATCCGTATTTTCATGTCTGGGTCGAGTTCGTGAAGGCGGCGATCACAATGACCTGGCGAAGCCCACCTTATGATGCGGTATTATTGCCAGAAGTCTATTATTGTCTGGTCGGGGAAATGGGATGGACACTGGTGTGGCATTATTGTGGGCCATCTTTGTCTCCACGTCAGCGAGCTCATTTCCATGTAAGCCACAGTGTACCGGAAACCACTGAAACCTTATGCAATAGCAAGCTCTTAGGGCGACATCGTGTGATTCGATCACCTCTCGAGCAAGGACATAGTAAGGTCCTCGTCTAAGTGCAGAGTCGATCACTTGGAGTGCCTGCTTGGAATTACAAAATATAGTCCAAGTCTGATGTGGCTTCATCGAGATTTAACGAATTGCCTCCCGAATGGCGATAATCTCTGCGGCCGTTGATGTAGTTTGGTGCTCGAGAAGGAAGCGCTTACTGATGTTCATATTCGCCATTATGAATGCCGCGGTTGAAGTGGTTTTTGACACCTACCCGTTAGTAAATATAGTTTTATCACAGAAACCCTGGTCCGCATACTTTTGCTCACGGGTGTACGTTGCCACAAAAAATTGGACCGGTCATTTTGAAATGCCCTTTATAACGTAACCAAACGCACTTCGTCGTAAAGGGAATACAAAAAATTTGGAATGATTCATCTTAGTTAATTAACTAATTAATGTCAATGTAAAAATATTTTAATGAGCGCCACATGAGGGCAAACCATATGTCGTTGGTTTTATTCAGTTGCGGTTAACTACTTGTTTTAAATCTCTGATTGAAGCTACGTGAAGCAGCCCTGTATGAGAAACGCACTGCTGTTAATATTTGCATAATTAATGTACAGTTTGAAAACAAGTGGCCCCAAAATACTTCCTTGAAGAACCCCATTCGTAGTTTACATTGCTCGCGACATGTAGCCATCGACATTGACGTACTCATATAAGAACGCACGAGCGGTAGCGTGGAGTATGCAGGGTGTTTCAGCTAACTTTATCCAGAGTTAAAAATATGCCGATGCACTCTAAGACGACGTGACTAAATGCATGTTCCTCACTTTTGTATGTAGCGTGTCACGTAATTTTCTGTATTTTGCTTAATCAGACAATTAGTCAATCTTTTGAAGCAACGAAGCTAGGCAAAAAATTCCAATTAGAAAGTTGCAGAGCGGTTTGCAAAACGTCCGAATAAACCATTTCCCTCTTGCTCTCTATTAAGCATTAGTGTTTTCAGCTTACTGCAGATGCTCGCGAAGCACCAAAAAAAAAGAAAAGCACCACGTGACATGCCCGCTTGCGCGTCGTAATTGCACTGCACCACTCCCAGGCGTTTCGCGCACAACGAGCATAGCTTTTAGGCGGGCGTGCCGCCGCTGCGTCTGCTTATCGCTGTCATGAATCGTCGCGAGTGAATCACATCGGTGGCGTAAATCTCACAGCCAACGCCCTCGTCACTGCCCTGTCGCCTTTTAAGCGGCCGCACGTCCCGCTAGATGCCATGCTTGTTTGTACGCGGACAGTTTGGGAGCGTTGCAATCGCGGCGTGCACGCTGGTATGTCACGTGGTATTTTTTTGTATGTCGCGGGCATCCGCAGTAAGCTGAAAACACTCATACTTAATAGATAGAATGTTAGAAACGGTCTAATCGGACGTTTTGCAAAGCGCTCTACTATACTTCCATATCTGAAAAAATAAAATTCATAGGGAAAGGAAAAGGTAAGAGGGAAAGGGAAATAATAGAGACTTATTTCATTAGAAAGGAAGGAGATAAATGTGTAAGGCGCTCCCTCCCTTGCCTTGTCGGCAAAAAGAAATAGCTTTTTTTGCATGAGAGATTATGATGTAGCTGATTTTGCAGATGTGTTGCGACTGGTCTACACAAGCCTGTGCTGGAAAAAGTATAAATTGGATGGAGAATTTCAAATAAGCTTCCAGTTGGCAGCCGGCGCTTGTCTGTGGTATTTGTTTCCTCGTGTCCTTGTTTTATTCGCGCTGTTCAACCTCAGTTTAAAGCAACTTCCTAATTGGACTTCGTTGCTTCAGAAGTTGGTTAATTACTGTTGACTAATTATATAGTTAAGCAAAATACAAAAATACGTGACAAACTACATACAAAAGTGAGCAACATGCATTTGGCCGCGTCGTGTTAGAACGCATCGGCATATTTTTAAACTTTGGCTAAAGTTAACTGAAACACCCTGTATATGCTGTCATTGTTTACGCCATAGAGAGTCTTACTGAAGGCTATTATATAAAGTCCTACAGCTCGTCCTCTGTATTCCCTTTCTTGTTGAATATTTTTAAAGTAGAAGTGCTATGTTTGTGGAATAGTTTTTTTTGAAACCGTGCTGTGAAGGTGAAAAGGCATCCTTCAATGATATGAGCAAGGTGATCTGTAATAATTTTTTGAAGGCCTTTTTAGAAAACAAATAGCGGATATATTGGCCTATAATTGGATATACCTTCACAATTACCATTCATTAGCACAAGTATTATTCTAGATAAGTGCATTTGCAATGGAGAAGTGTGCGAGTGAAGACAAAAGTTAGAAATAGGAGACGAAACCTGCGCAATAATATGTATGACTTATTTTATCGCGGACACTTGGAAACCATTCGCATAGCAAAACTTGCCATGTTTAATGTTGCAGAAAATAGCTACGGTCTCGTCACTATCTACAGGTGAAAGAAAGACACTGCTGCCTGTGTGGCATTGGGCAAACTGTGATGGCTCGGCATTGTACTTCGAAGGAGTATTGCCTAGGAAAACTTCTATAACTGCATAGACATTTCGGAGCCATTTTCCACAATGCCCCAAGACACATTTCATCTGATATTGCTGTGACAATCGCGGAATTAAAAACTCTGGAGAACTACTTCCACAGTGCATCAGTTGGACTATTGCAGGGCCCAAAAATTTGTTACATCAGATCCTAACTGCCCTGATATCACCCTTTAGTTTATTATGCTATACTTTGTATTAATAAATTGCCATCTTTCGTTTGTGAAATGATATGTACGATTTCTTCTTTACTTGAATACGACGAAAGAGCGCTGTAAAAATTCGCGGCTTCCCAATTCTTTCCAGCTTTGGCCATTTCCGTACAGAATGTGTTGTTTATATAGCACAACATACATTCTGACCAAAATTATCATATGGAGTGTTTGCATCAAGCACAGACGGCATCAAGCACAGACGGCAAAGTGCGGCATTATTCGTCTGTTATTACCTGATCGTAAAATCTTCGAGTTGCTGATCGTGCTAAGGGATACTTCGATACAAAAATAAGTTCCCAAGGGACCGTCAATGTCAGTGTTTCATTAACTGCACCAGCTCTGGTTATGATCTGTTAACATTTATTACAAAGAGATCTATCGATGTTTCGGAGTGTGCAGCGTCTCCAGTAGGCCCTCTAAATTCGAGCAGCCGTCACAAATAATAAGCATTTCCATGTTTACGGGCGACTGTTATCACATAGTAAAGCTGTGTTGAAGCCACCCCCTAAAACAATGTCGTATTTACTCTATGTGACAAACTGAAATAAGCGTTCTAAGCACTCCGGGAAGCACATCGTATCCGCAGCTTGAAGGCCGGTAAAATACAAATGCCGTACAGTTGTGGATTTGTGTCAATGTTTCATAGGAGTTTTTTGCAAATGTAAACTGGGCTAGTATTTCACATTTTATAGATTTTTTTTATCAGGAGAGACACCTTCTCTCTTCCCACTCTGGACAATTGAAGAAGAAGGTTTGATAAGATGAAAGCGTAAAAAGGTGGTCGTCAGCATATCATGGCGCGGTGACCATGATGACACCAAATCACATTTAAAACTTTTAGCAACGTAGCAAAATTGTCAAATTTCTTTTCAGCAATCGAGAACTAAGGTGGAGACATAAAACGCTAGTTTCGTTAATCGCAGTTTTGCTTCCTTCTTGGCCGTCACTGCCACGTGACAATATGACTACTGCTTTACACTTGGACGGTCGACATTTTAATCCTTTAATCGAAGTTAGAACTAACGCCGGGCGGCTGGATATCATTTCAGAAAGCCATGCAGCCGTGTAATTACCGTATAGTACGCTTAGACACATGCTTCTCACTTAACGTACCGCAACATTGTGACACGTCGCGAGGTGTCTGCTGCGGCTGTTCGAATGCTTGCATCATCTGTTATTGGAGCTTGCTTGAGCTGCTAACCCTACAAAGTGCGCTCAAACGGCCAACCTGCGCGCAACGGTTATGGTAAATGCTGATGGAGGTCACAAACCACACGATGAAGAGCCGAGTCGGAACGGGCAGACCGGTTTTATCGATAAAACTTCTATAAACACTATGTAAAACATAAAGCCGGAAATACGTCCAGATCAACTGAGATTGCCAGCAGAAGCGACTTGACGTGACAGTACGCCGCTCCAACTGAAAGTCTCTCAGAGCTTCGAGTAACGGGAGAACGACGCAAAACGGCGTTAAGCCACATCGTGCTGAACCTCCCACGAAGCCCTAGGGCACTGTGATTGATCTGAACTGACAGCTGTTGTGCGTTCAGTACGTGTTACACGCACAGCCGTAGCAACAGCCACATGTTACGGAAGCGCCATCGCCTCGGTCGACGTCAGAATAATCGTGTGGCCACGAGGCGAACTTCTTTGCCATGGCACATTTTCGCGTTGTCGGGTCGGCGCCCAGCGCGAGCGTCAATCCCTACCGCGCGGTGTTTTTGCTGTCGTTCCTCGTCTGTGGCGCGAAACCACTGCGGAATCGATCCAAGAATTGAGTGCTGGAAGTAAGCAGATTACAAAAAGACATCGGCAAATGCTTGAAAACGAGTGGAATTTAGTCAAAGTCTATGCCTGACAAATCGCGTACTGTCTTCTTTCCTGCTCTGGCACGCGACAAAATCCAAGTGCATACCGACCTTCTCTTCACAGTCGGTTATGTTTTGTCCTAACTTATAAGGAGATGCTTATCGAACCGGCCGACAGTAAAGAGCAGTGCTGGTAGCAGTGCGGCTAGTTCCTTTGGATCCATTGTAACTTTACTTTTTTTTGCTTCCGCCGTCTTTCGTACCAATGAACCTTTGTCGTAATTCAGCTATAAAAAAAATATCCCAGATCTCTCAAAGAGAAGGGCACCGTTTGTAAGTGGGAACCGCCTCTAGCCTGTCCACACTCGCCTCAGGATTAAAACCTTTGGCCGTGAGCCAAGTTCCAATTCCAAAGCACCGCGATACATTTTCTATGATATTTCGACAGACATATTTTTTTATGGTTAATAGGTTGAAGTTTGCCTTGCCCTCAACGACTACGTTCCTTATGTTAAGCGAGAGTGATCTGAAAACAAAACGAAGAAAAAGCAACAAATTTTCGGTCCTTCCGTTTCCTGTCATTCCAGAGCTATGCTCTCGTTTTCAGACTTTTCCCGGAGGGGAACACGACGGGGGTAATTCAAATGAGTCCAGTCATGCGCGATCCTTCGTCAAAATAATGTTGATTTCTTTTTCTCTCGCTCATTGTGCGTTGGAATACATAAGTTTCAGTGGCTCTGTTATCGTAAGCGGTTGCATCTATAAACGTATAAAACCGCACGTTTCGTAAACCCACTGCTTAACCGCTTCGCTGACGACTTCGTGGAATGTGCCTACGAAATGAAGTACAAGCCACTAAGTGCGTAGCCACCAATATCATATTACTTTTGCACAAATAAAGGGCCACTAACAGTGGAGGGCTACTAAGACTACCATATGCGTACAGTTATCTTGTTTATGGCGAGGAGCTTATATGCACTCGAACGGTGCTCGCGCTAATGTAGTGTTCAAATGGATCAGCTGCCGTTAGCAAGTGGGAAAGAAAAAAGAAAATAAATGTCACTGCTTCTATATTGCAGCTCACATGCAAGTTTCCCTTTCTGATTCTGCTTTTAATGTATAATCTGCACCGTGGACTTCCGCAAATTCAGCGTGGACATGTTACGCAAAATTGACTCGCGTTTGTCCTAAAGAACGACAAAGGTTGAGCGTTCATGGGTGCTTTTACAGGCTTCTGAACTAAACCGTGTTGAAATAACGCTATGCTTATGAACGGAGGTCGACTTATATTGCACACGTGCAGTACGTCTCTCAAGAGCGCTGGCAGGGTACTAGTTCCCATATGTATATACATCCCTCCTAGACGGCGAACGGGAAAACTAACACGTTATGTGAGCGACAACAGCTGTATAGTCGAACCTCGCCTGATAAGAAAAGTAGTAATTATGTTATCAAAGAGTTTCTAGCGTGCTACGCATAACCCAGAAACAAGGATAGCCATCGATGTGGACTGCAAATAATTACGCCTACAGTGCGTCACGGGTACGCATTACCGACATTGATTTTTGCCGCGCATTACTGTGGATTTTAGTTAAATCGGTATTTGGTATAGATTACTGTAAAATATGCTATCATCATCGGCCTAACTTTATAGTCACTTCAGGATGAAGGCCTCTGCAGCGATCTCAAGTTACCCCTGTCTTGGGCTAGATAATTTTAAGTTGTGTCTGTAAAGCTCCTATTTTCATCCCCCCGCCTAATTTTCTACCGGCTTCGACTGCGCTTTCCTTGACTTGGCAACCATTTTGTAACTCTAATGGACCACCGGTTATCTGCCCCACGCATAACATAGCCTGCCCAGCTCGATTTCTTCCTCTTGATGTCAGCTACCCTAGTTTGCTTTATCATGCACACTGCTCTCTTACTGCCTCTTAACGTTAACCCTAACATTTTATTGCGGTAGCAATGATATGGACACTCCAGGCACATTTCTGCCGTCGTCGTGGTGTTCCGTGAAAAATCCACGGGCGATAACATCGTAGCAGTGCGCCCTACGCTTTAGTGTGGGGAAGAGCGCTGTATTCCTCATTATTCAAAAGACTAGCGCAAAATGGCAGGGACAAAGACAGAGAAGACGACAGGACGAGCGCTAAACTGAGGTTTTTCCTGCGAACGAAGGTACATATATACATTTCGTTGGTGCATGCGCACACAGGGTTAAAACAGTACAAGCACATTCTAATCAAAATGTGGCAGACTGTTCTGTAAGTACATTTTTTTCTTTTTTGGACAAGGCAAGTGAAGCCGTGCTGACACAGTTATCACCTTCCCGGTCAATGTGATATGCCTCACAAATCTTTGTCCCTGCTATTTTGCGCTAGTCTTTTGAATAATGATGACACACCAACTAGCCCAGCTTTCTGCCTTGAGCGCTGTATTCCGTCGCGCACGAAACAACCGACGTTGCGAGGCACCGGTGAGAGGGGAAGGGCGCGACGTTCTACTCCGGCTGCAACTGAGCATGTGGCGGCTGCGCGCGGTCGCGCGGCCGTATTGTGACAACAATCTGTGTAAGAGGCACAGTCTGGGGGCGCCGGCGGCTCGTAACTTTGTGCGTGCTGTGTGTTATTGGCGCTCAGTTTGCGTTGAAGCGATAGACAGCACGAAGGTCACTTCTCTCGCTTCTGCTGCCGCATTTCCTCACGCCTGCGTTTTTATAGCGAGTTTCCGCGGTCATCGAGTGAGATTTGTTCATGTTGCTGTGCGCACTGACACCACGCTTGCCAAATTAACTAGTATGCCTATGTTTACAAGTTTATACGGCCTATAATACTACTATCCTTCCTTCGTGCAGCCGTCTGATAATTTGGTATCACAATCGATGCTTCGCCTTTCGGCCGAAACTGCGACTTCATGTGATGCCCACTGCTTACCTAACTGCACAATAATACGATGCGACAGGTACCTTGCGACACTCGCTTCACTACATGTATTATCAATGTAACTGCATCACACAGTAAGATATGACAATGCGCAGGGGAATGCTTTTAATGTGTTTTCATGTGCGGGTTCAGCTCCACTGCGCACGGACTCGAATCTACCTTCTTGCGCATGAACCACTGCATTGACGCTACAAGGCAAACACAAGCGTGCTTTCAGCGACACTTTGTATTTCCACCTGGCTACAAAAACACGGCAAACACTATTTCGTGCCTTGCACACGGCTGTATATGCAATCATCACGGTGGCCAACATGTGTGCCGTTAGTCTGTCGTTAAGTTATTCTCATGCGCATGGGAATACATCAAAGCGTGTGGCTCAACGTAAGACCGCTGCTCCAGCCCTACCTTATGTACGCTATCTTCCCCCGCGACATAGTCCAGGCTATCTAGTTCAGACGCGCGGCACACATGCAATGCTGCCCGGATCAGCAACACACAACGCACCTTCGCACCTGCACGGGCTGCCCACGGGAGCCACTTCTCAACACCGCCATTTCACACGCGCCTTGTCCTGGTCATCCAGTCTCTCTCTTCATATCGGTCTGGCTACGCCGCGGCACACTTGCTTACTTAGCAAGTTCATGTTTACTACAATTTGCTCCGAAAGCTGCTAGCCTGGCTTAGTAAAGCATTCCAATGTGTTGCTGTAGCATTTATTGCTTCAGCCTTGTGGCGAAACTGATGACGATTAAGTAAATTTCAAAATCATATTTTGAGAGAGATGCAAAAAGGAGGTATCAATCTACACTTTTCCGCGTCCCGGCATGAGGATGTAGATAAAATTAAGAATAGACAGAGCAAAAAGAAAAGCCAGGTTTCCTTTCGCTATTACGTGACTGAATTTCAGGTGACAACGTGGCCTATTTCGCAATTGTGCTGCGTTTATTCCGCTTCGCTGTAACTTCACAAACTTCGTCCACCTTGCAGCACCGTCCACGCCAGCCGCGTGCCGAGACATAATTGTGTCGTGTTAAGTTGATAAGCGTCCGCAACGTCAACTTGCGCTGACACAGTTCACGACGCTTATCTGAGTGCATGCTTCGAAGGTGATTCGGAAACTGCGCTCGGCCCCTCCTCAACGCATTTTGGCCGAGAGCGAGATCTCGCGTTTTCCAGCATCGTTTGTGTACACCGGCGCACTTTCCTCTACACTTTCTCCCTCTGCTGCATCTGCGTTGTCGTTGCGTGAACTGTACAACGTCGGCTTTAACCGCGGCTGATGCTTGTAAAGAAAAGCGTCTCATATGGGTACTAAAGAGCCACCGTAAATCAATGTAGTTTGGTCAAGGATTCGTTCGAAACTACATTAGGTTCATTGCTCGAGAAAAGATTGATTACTAATCAAGAAATTGAAGGCCTCACTTGCCTCTCTTGAACGCCGAAATTTCAAGGCCGGTACGCCAAGGATTTCAAGTTATACTACCTTCACCTATTTGGGCATATTTTGGGCACAAAAAAACTTCTCTAATTGTTGTAGGTTAAACACGTACCTCACTTTGAGTGAAAAATGCTACATTTTGGGGTGTAAAACCGCCCCAAAGCTACACAGCGTGTTATAGAGAGACGTCGTATAATAGAGGGCCCCGGTTGAAACGCGATCAGCTGGAGTTCTTTAACATGTACCGAAGCCCAAGCACACGAGCGTTTTCGCATTCCGGTGTCATTTGGATGCAGCCGCCGCCGCCTGAAATTGAAACCCGGCTCAGTAGTAGTACAACAGTCATTGAGCCACTGCTGGTGTTATCTAAAATGCAACGTACTCTTTATTTACCGTTAAAGCATTACACGAACGCGAGTACGCGCTGTCAAAAGTAAAAACGTTATGGCGAGCTGCCGTAGGAACTCCATCGTATTACAGTAGCTTCACACGACAAAGAGTTCGCGCTTTTGAGCCTATGCAAAACCCAATATTGTATGCTTTCTAATCTTTCAAAAATTCTTGGCATGTAACAAATTTCTACAAACTTTCACTGCTTCTTTTGACGTAGCAATGTGACTAGTATCTCTGATATCGTGTGTGTTAACCATGTCACATTGTGTATTTATCAGTCTGTTCTTGACCAATAAATACAGTTGGTAGTCAGCGCTCCTGTTTGTCCTTCTTTCACTATTACTTCATTCTTTTTCTTTGAAATCTGCACTTCAGTGCTTCCCAGTGCAAAAATCACGCCATGGACTTAATGGCATGCATGCATGTCATGGCCTGGCATGATGCCGTTGTGGTCGTTTCTGCGTGGTAGTTTACTTAGCTGAATATATATCCGAATATGAGTGGAATGATATGCATGTATGGCATGGCATGATTGACATAGCATGATATGAATGACATTGCATGCATGTTCAGTGCAATAATGTCATGACACTGGTGGCTTACACGATGTCGTTCTGGTCGTTTCTTTAACTCGATAGTTAACAGGATATCCATGACATGCATACATGACATGAATGACATGCTTACCATGTCATGTACCCTCGGTGGTTGCTTAGTGGCTTTGACGTTGCGCTGCTGATCGCGAAGTCCTGAAATCAAAGCCCAGCCGCGGCAGCTGCATTGAGATGGCGGCGAAATACAAAAACGTCCGCGCGCACCGCATTGGGTGACGTTTGAAGAACTCCAGGTGGTCAAAATTAATCCGTAGTGCTCCACTACGGCGAGCCTCATAATCAGATTGTGGTTTTCGCTTGGTAAACCCCAGTATAGATATTTTTATCCATGCCATGCATGACACTAATGAGATGCATGTCATAATGTCGTGTTATAAATGGCATGAATGACATTTCTTTCTGGGGTTTTTACGCGCCAAAACCACAATTTTGTTATGAGGCATGCTGTAGGGGGGATTCCAGAATAATTTTGACCACCGGGGGACCTTTAACGTGCCCCTAATGCACGGGACACGGGCGTTCTTGCATTTCGACACGAACGAAATGCGGCCACCACGGCCTGGATTTGATCCCGCGACGTCGTGCTTAGCACCGCAACACCATAGCCGCTCTACCATCTGAGCTAACCAGGCGGCTAGCAGATGGTAGAGCGGTTGCCCCGGAAAGGTGGTGGTCCGGGGTTCGAGTCCCGGATCAGGACGAATTTTTCTTCAACTACGAGGCTTTTTCTTTCGAGGAACCCGTGTTTGTTTCCTTTGTAGCAATTGCTACGAACAGGTGGATGTCTCATTTTCCCTTTAATAATGACACATGATGCCATGACATATGTCATCATATGAATGTCAAAAACTACATTACACGCATTTCCTTAGCTACATATCTATCGGGATATGCATGTCGTGACATATATGTCAGATATGATTGGCATAAATGCCATGACATGCATATCATGTCATGTATGTCGAGCCATGACATGTTTCCATGAATGACTTGGCAGACAGTCCGACATGACAAGAATGACAGCCCAGGTGGCACATCAGAGCCAGTACAATCAACGCCTCGTGTGGCATGTTGATTTAACACTGGCACGAGGAGGGGACCAGTCTGCCCGCATTGTGCTAGCATACAAACTGCATGTGCGCTCTTGCTTAGAACAACAGAAATGGCGTGAGTTTGGCTTCGTGATTTCAAGGTAATAGCAAAATTATTCGCTTCCACTTACGACAAATGTTGAACGCCGCAGCACACGTTGTCGTCGTGAAAGGACGCGTGGCTTTTCTTCCATATTTTTTTTTTTTTTGGTGTTCGAGTAGCGAGATTTGAAGAGATGGGAAAACACAAAGTGTTTGTTCAGACGTCATCACGCCGCCC
Source organism: Dermacentor andersoni (assembly GCF_023375885.2). Lineage (NCBI taxonomy): Eukaryota > Metazoa > Arthropoda > Arachnida > Ixodida > Ixodidae > Dermacentor > Dermacentor andersoni. The sequence goes on along the minus strand of NC_092814.1, from coordinate 26,363,096 downwards.
ATGAAGTTATAGGCTTTGACATAGCAATTCATTAAAGTCTGTGAGCACAACTCTGCTCGGCAATTGTGTAGCTGGCTCTTTCGTGGCATTGCTTCGAACCGCTTGCGGGCCCTAAGTTTTCGCTTACTTTAGCGTGCTCAAAGTGATTAGCCGCGTCTCGAGCTAATGCACAGAGGTAATGATGAAGTGCGCCCATTATGTTTATGCCACTGAAATGTCAATGCATTTCGCTAGATCGCTGCTACTGCGGCCACACTTTGAAGAAAGCGAAATGGAAAACTAAGATTTAGGGACGCGTTAAGCTAGACATAAATGCTTATTTTTATAACACGAGCTACCCCACCGATGGACTTCTGGCAGATTTTAACGCGACAGCGTTAAGGAGCTCGTGTCGCAGGAAATCCTGTGTCGTCGGCGTCGGCGGCGTTGGCCGTGAGTGGAAAATCCCGGAAGGCAATTGATACATAAAAACAACTTGAAAGATGGGCTGGGTGGGAATCGAACCAGGGTCTCCGGAGTGTGAGATGGAGACGCTACCACTCAGCCATGAGTTCGGTGCTTCAAATTGCGACAAAAGCACCTCTAGTGAATGCGGCGTTGCCTTAGAAACGCGCCGTAGAAAGCTATACTGCGGTGTATATCGGTAATTATGAGCATGTAAGTTCAAAAAGTCGCAGTTAAACGAGTAGCGAAGTATGTTTCCGCTACATTTCTTCTGCGCTTGGCGCACACGCAGAGCCATCTTGCGGCAAACAGAGAAGACCCCCTTCTCGCAATGTACGGCGCTTCCCCGACAGGTGGCGCGCGACTCGCCCGCTTCTCCCCTTCGTCTCGTCAAGAGCATGCCTAGCGAATGAGTGGGCGGTGCGAACGGGGTGCGATAACGCTATCGCGTTCCACTCTTGAAGGTGAAGCTTAAGCGTCCTCTAATTTTTTAATATGCATTGCAGCGCTATTGTAAGTCGGTGACAGGCATCACACTAAGGTAATTGTAATGTATGAATGTAATTAGCTCGTCTCGAGTTACAAATCAGAGTGAATCGGTCCGGTTAGCCAGCTACTGTCGCTCTATGTGAATAGCATCTCCCAGGCGCACGCCTTCACTGATTGCTGAAGTAACAGGAGCCTGCCCTGGTGGCCAGCGCGAGAGGAAAAACGCGGTCCAGCTTATAAAGCATCGGTGGGGGAATCGAGCGAGGCATCAGATCGCCCGGAGCAACGATATAGTGAAGACATGTATTTTATAGGGGTGTGCGAATAGTTAATTTTGAGACCGAATCGAGTAGGAATCCAATAGTGCCAGACGCAAATCGAATCGAATATTCTTCGAATAATTAATAGCTGTAATCACAATTAATATAAAACCATGTTAACATCCTGGTATTCTTAAAGTTAGCAAGTTTCTGTCATTACATAGCACGTTATGCAGCGTTCTTTACTAAAAGCACAAATGGAGCATTAGGAACACACAAGTAACCGAGCGAACGAGCACAACAGCGAAAGATGAAAGAGCAAACGTAGAGCGGAAGATAAAAACCGCGAACGCCGTACACCAATGTGAGCGGCTTTTTTTCGTGACGTGCGCGTGGGAAACGGGTTTCATGCGGGCCCGCCCGACCGCTTGATGAGTACTGGTATCTGGTCTCAGCCGGACCGCTAGTTTTGTACTATCGCCTGCTCGCATCAGCTCTCGCTAGCGCTTGCTTGGTTTGCTTGATTTGGTCTTGTTCGCGCTTGTTTGGAATGCCATGGTATGTGATTGTCTTGCAATCTGGTTGTATGCGCAACGCTCATTGATTAAATTAAATTATGGGGTTTTGTGTGCCAAAACCACTTTCCGATTATGAGGCACGCTGTAGTGGGGGTCTTCAGAAATTTCGACCAGCTGGGGTTCTTTAACGTGCACCTAAATCTAAGTACACGGGTGTTTTCGCATTTCGCCCTCATTGGAATGTGGCCGCTGTGGCCAGGATTCCATTCCGCGACCTCGTGCTTGGCAGCCCAACGCAGTAGACGCGAATTGTGTAGTAATTTCTGGAAGCCAAGCGGCACCTGCGTTTACGCTGGAACCTTCGATGAGTCATGTATAAAAGCCGACGCGCTTGACCCGCAGATCAGATTTGCGACGATTGTCGACTGCTACCTGTCTCAAATTATTTGCCTCTATATATCGCGAAATGAAAGCACGTATAAAGCTGCGCGTAAATTTCGCATTAGGGAGTATCGTTAGCGTCGGCAGATCGCAGGGAGAGGCCTTCGTCCTGAAGTGGACATAAATTAGGCTGCTGATGATGACGACGACGACGACGACGACAACGATGATGATGATGATGATGATGTAAGCGTCGGTGAATTTTTTTCTGCTTCACATGGCCGCCTGAGCTTGCGGAACAGCAAACAATGCTGCATAGCCAGCTACTTGCAAAATGGTTCGCATAACATAGATTGCCACAGTGTGCAAGATATGCACAATTTCTTAACGAACAAGCAGAACAGACGCCCTTACACACCAAGAGGCATCGTCTAAGGAATCTCCACGCGTAGTAATTGTTATCATCGGCTGAGTTAACGGCAAGAGTTCCCCTCAAAACTATTTCCTTCTCCCGTTTTTATCCAGGCCTTGAAAGCTACGACTAATCACCGTAGGCGGCGCAGTCTGCGAGCTGTCACTTGTCCATGCTACTGTTTTTTGTTTTGTTTTTTATCTGTCAATGGCGCCCACGCTAGAACTTATAGGTGATTGCTCTGCTTTGCGTATTTGAGCGCGCTCGTGATCAGGCATACTCTGACCCGATCATCTGTTTTCTTTATTGGTTGCTGCTCCGTTTATCTCGTTCACATGACTTCTACTGTTCGTGAGTTTGCACTGACGAGTCGGGGTACTAATTGATCTAAGACGAAAACCATCTAATAAGGCGCATGCACAAGAGACAACACACAAGACGATTGCTAGACTAAACATTGAACCAACTCGCTCAACACACAGCCTTGGGATGCTAAATGAATTGGGCCAATAGCCTTCTTACGCTCTCCTGGTTCAATAAAGCCGCAGGAAAGTAGGGGCGATGTTGAGAGTAATACTGAAGGTTTCCTTATACATATAGACAAGTAATATTTCGCGTATGTGTTCACGAGAGGATAAACTGGTGAATACAGGAGTTTATTTATCCCTTTAACGAATTCCTGTATTGCGCTTTTAATACTTCGTTGTTCAGTGCCGCTCCTTTAGTTTCTTCAAAGACCTCTGTCTGAGATTTTTAGCGAAAATAATGAACCTTGCCGGGAATAATAGGCTGGGTTAAAATGTTGAATATATATCCATGTTTATGGTAATGCAAGTTCTACTATCATTTCTAAACCATTGATGTAAAGTCGGTAGTCATAACCTAGTATGAAGGCCACTTCAGTCGACTACTGCTCTGGAAAAAATAAAAGAAACCCAGGCTGAGAAGCATTAGTGGGAGAGCATGAGCGTGAAACTTCAGTGATGCTACCCATCGCCATTGTGTTCTTAAATGTACGCCGTGAATATACCTTTAACACTTATGTTGTATCTACTAAGCGTTCATCTTCTATATTTCGATTCTAGACCACAGCCAGTACTGCCCCAAAGGTGAATCTCCGCATGGCTGCCATTGGCTGTTTTTAAGCAGACGCTCTTTCGACGCTAGCGCCAAGGTCCGCTTCAGTTACGGCCCTAGCGGGAGGGCGATACTTTGGTAAAATGGCGGTGCACACGATTCTTTACGTTGTCATGGCAACAGGAACAGCAGCCAGCGGCGCCTCCTCACCTTAGCGCCCTTTGTTTTTTTTTCTTTTTCTTTTTATTATGACGACCCGCACCGCTTCCTTTCCACCCTTCCCCATACCCCGCGCACCCTTAATTTCGCTTTTTTTGCCTGTCCGCTGCGCGTATTTTTTCTTTATCGCGCGCGCGCACTACGCCAGACATTGGCATTGCGAACTGGCGCGTGGCGCGCCGTGGGTTCTTTATGTGTTTGCACGCACGCGGTCTTGTCCATACTTTGAGTATGCCAGCATATGCCAGAACATATATAAATTCCACTTCCAACGCAACAGTTCTTTGGCCTCGTTTTATTGACTTCCGCTTCGGAAAACAATGATCTTCGCATAACTTGGTATGATACACGCTCAGAAAAGGAACAAAAGTGAGAAATGCATGACATGTACATGACTAATAAACAACACGAAAGTTCACAGACAGTGAAATAAAAAAAAACCAAGAAAACGCGGAGGCCGTTTCATATACACACATATAAAAGAAGATTTTTATATAATGCCCATAAGATCAAAGTGTAGGAGAGCTTTTGATATGCGCACTGAGAGCTTCTGATATACTCACTGAGATATTGCCCAAAACTGGACGACGTGTATGACATACTCATGACAACTAAAGAATAGGAACATTCACTGGTAATGGCAAAAACAATGGGACGCGAGATACGTAAAACTTAGAATAAAATGCTAAGATTGTTTTATTGACAGCCATAACCCCCCAAAAATAACAAGAACTTACTTATATAACTGCACAAAAGTGTATGGAATGCGTAACATGTTTATTACTACTGAACAAAAGGAAAAACACATGGCAGAACAAACATCACATTGCACTAGAAACGGAAATACGCATTATCACATTATTTTGCACTTGGCAACAACTTGAGTAACGGTGTCAAGGGGGAGCAGAAGGTAGTCTTTTGCACCAGCCCATACAAAATATTCGCAGAAAGGCCTATTCCTCACTCAAACACCAGGTGGAATAAGCCAACAACACGACTTTTCTTTCTCCACGGATGCAATGCTTAGGAGTAAAATTACGTCACTTAAGGAGAGTGAACTGCTGGGCTAGTTGGTTCTCCGACACAATGAACATCTTTTGCGCCAAGTTCACGCACACAAGAAAACGCCCGTGTTTTCTCCTTTCTTGTGTGTGAGGTTCTGGCGCAAAACTCGTTTATTATGTCACTTAAGGCATTGAGTAATACCTACTGGTTCTCATTTGTGTAATAAACACGAACTACAAAAATCTGCATATAGGACACTTGTAATGCTCATGCTTTCAAGAAAAAAAAGTATATCATGCCTACACATGAAGGTTCTTCACGCGGTTTTTCCATCGGCAATTACTGAGCTGATACATAAACACGAACAGTAATTTTTCAGCTGTTAGTACGTTTGTAGAATGGTGACACGCAGAAAAAGCATTGAGAGTGGAATGGAAAGCTGGTCGAATTACTGAAGTTGCAGAATGAGAGTTGGCACAGAAAAATACAAGTCATAGACCAGGTGACAATGAGGAGGAACATCTATTTGTCAGCTTTGTCGACTGGTAAGAGCTAAGTGTAGCACAATCAAGGCGCAACGACGTCCGGTGACTCATGGAACACACACATGCACAGGGCCGTGTTCGTGTACATGCGCCTTCTGATGTCCTTGGGTCTGCGCGCTCACCTGCTGTCTTTGGGCGCCCGGAAGAACCTTGCAGGGCTTGCTTTTAAGGTGTTCGTGCACCAATGCACGAGCGGTGCGAGTTGTGAAACGGGTGAAACATCGTGGAGCACAAGCACCCAGCTATCGAGGACCACTAAATTACCCACGTCGGTTGAGGCACAGCAGCTCACGCTTCCCGATAACAGCAGATAACGAAACATGAAACGTCATGTAGTGAGCTAAGCTGGCACCGGGCCGGCGGCGCGCGCGAAGACAGTTTAAGGTCAGGGAGTTGTGAGGGAGGGCAAGGGGAGAGGAGTTGAGAGGAGGCGCAAAAGGGCCCGGCCTCCAAGCGAAGCGGATTTACTTTTTCGCCCTCCTGATGGATGGCGCCAATTACCTCTGCCACAGAAGCGGTGGGGTTTCCGAGGCCTGGTACTGATTCCAGAGAGCCGCGTACTGAACAAGCAAGACCACGTCTTTTAACATTTTATCTGCCTGAAACAATGCTTGCTTCGTGAACTAGAGCTTCGTGGAAATCCGGCGAACGTGGTGTGTATAGTAAGGAGGCCACGTGCCGATAGAATACGAGAATCGTCTATTTTACACGACTGTGATTCTTCTACCCAATTACAGCTGCCACTCACTGTCACACAACTCACAACTCCTTTGTTGGCTACGGCTACAGGCAGCCTTAACTCATTGGAATGCTCATAGGCGCCGACTACGGTGGGGCTCCAGGCGGACTTTTCCGGAGGGGCGGGCTGAGTCCCCCCTCCCCCCCCCCCCCCCCAGCGATGCCGAAGCCTACCTCCGCCCCCGCCCACCTAATGTGTAATTACCAGAGTTTTGGCACCCACATTTTTTGAGGTTTCTTTTGACCTGTCTCGACTGTTTCACTTAAAATATTATTGTGGATAATAGCTTACTGCATCACTGTAGGCGCGGACGTGCATGCATTTTAATTCATACTTTGCTTTATTTATGCAAATCCTGACAAAAGGAGAACAAGAGGATAGCAGTGCCAGTGGTGGCTGCCTCATCCGTATTTTCTCACTTTAAAATTGTTTAAAATTTCCACTGTAAACACCATGCACGTACACAATATAATTAGATATATGCACAGGACAATGTTTATTATATTTTTAAGAAGATGGAGGTAGCCAATTGACATTTCTAAAGGTATGGATAGCTTATGCCTAGAGAATGAATATGCTGCTGTATGTTCACCTAGCTTCAAAATGCTTTGCGGGCTTTTTTGACCCTGAAAAAAAAAAGAAAACCTGCAGACTTTAGTCGCCCTTTCGGCAAAGTCTTTTATCAACGGCGCGTGAAATGCACGTGAATGATGTGTGTCTCAGTATCACTTCTCTTTCCACTAAGCAAAGCTAACGACTCATTAAAGATTCTTCTAATAATTTACAACAGTTATTAGGGATGGAAACATCGTCACTTACACAAATATATACAATATATACAGGGTGTTCCAATTAACTGTCATGCAGCAAGATTAACAAAAAGCCATGCGTTACTCGAAGAAGACCTAGTGCATATTGTTTCCAGTACAGTGGAGTAGCAGGCAGTAATTTTTTTTGTTACTGAGATTCAATTAGATAATTGTAATTAATTATATTACGCGAGACATACTGTGATCAAAATGTCAACGAGGCATTTGTAGGCACAGACAAGGTACATCTAACTGCGGTATTTTCAGCGACGTACTGATTGCGTACTAATTTTTTGCTACTGGTAAATAAATCCTGCGAAACAGGGAGAATACCACGTGACTGCGCTCCTATCCGCATCATAAACCAGCGCCCTCGAACAGGCTCCTTCTCATTTACCAAGAACGTAATGAAGGAAATAAAGAAAAAAATCACCTCCCAAGCACTCCGTACAGAAGGTTAACCAGCGAAGCTGAAACGTGTGGCCTCGGTGTTTATCACTGGGTTAATCCCGACGGTTGATTAAACGACGGCTTGGTAGGCTGACGGATCCTCGGTACGCAGTTGCTGCTTGCGCTCGGCTGCATGAGCCTGTTCTTGTGCCCGGGCTGCAGCATCAGGACGGCGTAGACGAGCTCGTTCCCGGTTATGCTAGCGGCGTTGCTGATCGAAAGCTGCCGGCTCCTCAGGAGTACGTATGACGCGTAGCCCACCCATTTCGAACCGGAGAGAAACTGCTGCGCGCGCGCTCGGCTGCAATGGCGAGCAACAACGTCACTACTGGCGCAGCCAATCGGGCGTCTCTTTCGTTTTTCTTTTCCCGCATTCGCAAGGTGTGTTGCGCCAGAGGAGTTTTCGACGTACAGGTGACAGACGGACGGACCGACGAATCGGCTAGCCATATACAGCTTCGCTATAAAACATCGTGATCGAGCTAGTACCTTATCTGCCGCGCCTCAGCCGAATTAACAAGTCTCGTTTGGTGTTAGATTGAAACAAGCTGTTATAGCTGTTGTCTTAGCGTAGATAAAATGCACGGATAGTTTCTTCTTTTTTCCCACAAAACTTGTCGCCAAAAAAGCGAATTGAGAACGCCATTGCAAATGTTTAAAAGTGCGTTTTGTTTCGTCCCAGTCGCCATGTCTGTCTCCAATGAGCAGAAGGTAAAAATGATCCTTGCCTTGGCAGCTGCAAATGACAGGAGGATGGCCGCAAATACATATATCAATCATGGAAGTGTGGCGGTAGACCAAACACGTCGACTATCATCAGAAATGATGAAAACCTGGGACTAATTGCAGCTTCAAAAAACAGCGGCGCCGAACTTCATCTTTGTGTCCTATCCTACGCACGGATGTTCTAGCATTTATGGCCTCAAACACTCATGCTAGCGTGCGTGACTTGGCCGCCCAGGTACCAATTTCCAGGTTATCAGTTTGGAGGATTCTAAACGATGCCTTTCACCCGTACCACCTTAACCAGCACCAATGCTTGGAAGATAGGGACCTGTAAAACCGTCTAGATTTCTCGAATTTTGTCCTCACAAAAGCCGATGATTCACAAGACTTTTTGAGCAACATCATGTGCACCGATGAAGCCATTTTTTATTGAAACACCCAGGTAAATTTGTATAATGCACACTATTGGGTGACTACAGTGCAGTCTGGGTAAAGCGCAATCGGCAACAGTACCAGTGGTCGTTCAATATGGGGTGCGGAATTTACGCCGGTGCTGTAATCAGTCCCATAATCTTTGGTCACACATCGACTGGACAGCATTACGTGGGCGAAATCCTAGAAGGAGTAGTGTACGAGTTTCTCAGCGATGTCCCGCTGTCACGTCTTCTACTTCTGTGGTATCGGCAAGATATTTATTTTACCTGTGAACATGGCTCCCGTGTGGGAGCCGAAACGACTTCCTTTCTTTTAAATTTTGCTTTGGTTGGCGTAGTGCCTCGGGTTTCGTCTACCTTTTTACTATAGACAGGATTTATGATTTCTTTCACGCTGAGGTACAGTCTGCAACCAAAAGGCGCGATAAACGTGTCTTCCAAGGAAAAATAATTCATTATTTGTTCCTCCTCTCGTGTGTGCCGTTTTAAATGACGTGCCACAAAAACTCACGTTTTAAGTCGATGTGCGAAACGCAGCCTCTCATTGATTCGGACGTTATTTTTGCTTCCGTTCAGACAATTAGAGTTCAGTTTACAATTTCTTTGTGGTGCCCATGCTTTACTTTAAAGAAACTAAATAGATTATTTTCTTTTCTCAGAGAAAGGTTGACACCTTCCACGAAGGAACATTTAAAGGCGAAAATCAGATTTGTAAAAATATATTGTCCTACGATTTACGACAGCTGTCCTGAACATTCGGCGCGTTTTTAGAGCGGAATGTATAGCTGGGTCTTGGCTGTGTTTACGTCTACTTGGGTTTTTTGCCATTGAAACCCAGCTGCGAGGCACTGGGAAAAAAAAAGGACGCTGTTGCCTGTATTCAAGCTCTTAGAATTTAAGGTTGTGTTGATGAAGCCCGATGGCACGGAGTGAGCGGGCCTTTTATGAATCAAAATTATTTGTGCCCTTCGCCGCCGTATTGTATCGTTCGAAGCAGCAGCCTTTCTTTTGCCGCCGTTGAAAAGACGTTTATAGCGCATGAACTTCAAAATATAAACAAATTTGGAACGAGCAGCATTGTTCTTATTGTGGATGTTTGCAGAATGCCGGAACTGTGGCATCAGAAAGTAGGAACGATCTATACAACTTAGCTAAGCTGTCCTGATGCATTGTGCGCAATGTTTCTGTTGTTATCGCGAATTAGTCCAATATAAACTTAATTGAAGAACTACAAATAACGATTATGTAAAATTTGAATTAAATTAGGAAAGGTCTCGAACCTATAATTTTTACATACTATATCGTACCGTTTATTACTGGCCATCTTTATTAATATTCATTGTCTTTTTCAACCAATAATTATTAGTGGCACGAGCATCGAGTGAAAATCTTTTTTCTTGCGCAGTACTTCCGGTTCACCTCCTGAATCGGCCGTGAACGAAATTCAAAATAAACCCGAAAAAAAAAATTACACAGTAAAACATTCATAGGTTTCATTACACATATTTCAGAGCGTAAGTTTAGCTAGAAGTTGAGTTACTGAAGTGTCTGGAATAATTAGAATTAATTAGAAACCACTGATTACCGAACACCAAAGCACAGAATAATAGACTGTAGAGACTCGCCACGTGTGCACGACCTTGGCGAAATTCGTAGAAACCCGGAAGTAAAAAGCGACAGTAATGACGTCGCCAGTGACGTCAAACACAAGATGGTGGCATGATATTTAACCGCTTAATTAATGAAAAACAGTTGCCTGGCATAGACTGAACATCTGCCTAGCAGAGCGGTTGTGACGTCACTCGCTCAATTCTCGCTTCTCCTCTTCCGGCGCTCACGTGCTCGCTCGCTCAACCGCTTGCTCGCGAACAGCTGCGTGCGCGTGCTCGTTACCTGCTCTGACGTCAGCACTGGAGAGGGCGCGTAAGGTGCGCTTCGTGGGCCGCTCGCTAGGAGGCTACGCCCCGCCAGGTGGCGCGCGCTGCGCTTCCTTCTCGCGCTCCCTCGCTCCTCGCCCGCATATCGAGCGAGGGGAAAGACGTTCGCTCGCTTAACCTAAAGAAAACCAATGTCTAGGTGCGAGTGCCACTAAGAGAGACCTAAGTCAGATTAGGATCGCCTACCTTTATTTTCTTACGCTTGGAGGAACTTCACCTCAACTAGATTCGTTGAATCAGGTATTGAGAAAAACATAATTGTAAGGGGTTGACTACTCTGAATCGTTGATAACTTTATTGGTTCCTACTGATAGACACATCTTTTCACTTAGTGCCAGCTGTACATGGCAGTTCAAAGTGCCATTGCATGCTTTAAAATTCACGCTAACACTCGCCTACAATGGGAACTTCAGCACATGAGTGAAAAGGTGCCTCCTCTGCGAGAAAAATTATGCACTTTCCCTTTAATGCGATAGCATTTATGGAACACTCGACGGTCTTCGCGGTTGGTATCGACGCAAAGGGAGGTAGGCGGCGCCAACAGCGGAGGAGGAGTGCTGCATGAATTGCGCGCATAAGGAGCGCCACGTTTTGCGGTGGAACACCTGAACTGCAAAGTGGAGAGGAGGGCTGTAGTGCGGGTAGCTCAACATTGAGCAATACATGTTCCCAGTTGAAGAAAGCGATCACGCAAGCATTCATTGTGCGCCGGGCGGGTCCGATATGTTGCCTCATCAGGAGTCAGGCTGGCATGGCATCGGGCGCGCGTGGGAGGCGTTAGCAAATAGAACAAGCTTCAGAGTAGCGAGTTCGTTTCCCCCACTCCGCATGCTCTCCCATTGCTTCCCGCCAATCACATGGTTTATCAACGACATAGGGCTACCAAAGGCCGGCCGGCAGACGGTGCAGACATGCTGCATGGACACCAATGCCGCGTTCGTTGTAGAGCTTATTCTACCACTCACTGCAACCTCCAGTGTTTAGACCTTCATGTCCGGTTGCTGTGCGTGCGGCTACAGTAAGCATGTGGAGGCCGGAAAATCTTTTTATTTTCATTTTGTTTCTCATCGCGAGAGGGAAAGGTGATCGGACACGGCATTCCTGGTATCTCCATAGAAGTGGGCGAAAGCCGTTTCAAAACATCCACTCAAGAAAGATACACATTTTCCTGCTTTAAGGCGGCGGTTGCACGACGAAGTCTTAATGGGCTGTGGGCAAAGTTGCCGTGGTCTGCATGCTAGCAAAGGCGAGCTTTATTTGGCAGCTATGACAAATATGCAAGAATTAAGTGCGTATGCACTTAAGCCTCGTTTTCATGCGAACTAAAGAACCTCAAGAAAATGGTCACACTGCAGTGATCGAAGCTGCGATAAGCCTGAGGCGCAGCAACGCTCTAATACCAAAAGCCCCCCCCCCCCCTCCAAACTGCGTGAACGCTCTAAAAGAATTCATGTTAACGGCGTGCCCCTCGCCAAAACGTCAAAACACATGGAAAAGTTATCTATCGTTTTAGTCGACATTAGCCATAAATGAAGGAACGATCATTTGAACTAGCTTAGAGTAGCAGAAGCATTAGTTTGTTTTCTAAGACGTATACCTACTAACGTGTGGGATTCTCACCCGTGCCCTTTTGACAAAGGAACGACAACACAGTAGTGCAAACAATCACAAGGGCATTTATTGCACATTTCATAGATCAATGCCTGCTAGCCAAGTTGCTATCCACAAAACATGCCGATGGGCGCGCGACAAATCGCGGAAGTCCGACTCACCGCGACCGGATAACGAGCGAATATGTTTGCCCCATGCTGGAAGCCAACGCCTGGTCGTTCGCGCGTACGGCCACGCGAACGGTGGCGCATTCGTCCATTCCGGGATAGGCTTCGCGAGACGCTCTCGCAGAAGCATGGATCGGCGCACGCGCAGAACGTCGGCGCCACTTGCCGATCTAGAGCCAAAGAGGAAGAGCCTTCTCCTTTTTGCGCCCAAGTAACCCCGCCGTTAGATGGCCTTAGCAGAACAACACTCGCGCCATCTCTCGTACTAGCCTGCAAGCATGCCTTCCGCCCACGGTGAAGCCGGATTACAGGAGACGGGACCTATGCGAGAAAACAACATGTCAGGGGACGCGTGAGAGTCGCGCATCCTCACAAACTATTGCGTATTTTTTATAAAGTTGACAAACTTCGTGCTGATTTCACGATTCGAGAAACGTTGCATCGAAACTTACGAAAAATAATTTCTGTTTGCGAATACGTTTTAGAGCTATTGTAGGATTGGGCGACGCAAGACTGCAAAAGTGCATGCGAAGAAGAAATAGCGTGTCCTAGTAACACATAGCCGGATGTTTGAAATACCAGTATCCTGCAATGTCAGCACATGTCCCCCCCCCCCCCCCCCCAATGCGTGTGCTTCATACCCTATAAAAACTCAGTCGCCTAAAATTTCTTCATAATATACCGGCTGGTAATGCCAAATTATTTCAACTCCCTTACCTTCGTAACTTCACTTAAAGACGCACAAGAGACAGTGAAATTCAATTTTTGTAAACAATTTTTGCGAGTTCTAACGCATTTAAAAACAGCATTTTTCCCACGCCCAATAGCGGACTGGAATAGCATTCCAGAATAAATCGTAACGTCACAAAATTTCGTTCAGTCTCTCGAAGGGCATATTTTTTTTATAACTCCAGAAGGGTTCTCTTGTTCTTGCTGATGTTGGTTTTCATTAACGGTACGTCGTATCTATACGATATAGTTTTTTGTCTAAAAGTCATGCATATTTTTGTTGTTTTGCTAAAATCCGTCATTGTTTACCATCGCTTTGTACACCATTTACGGCCCCTCCTGCTTGGGCCAAGTTGGCCTGCAGTATTTCTGAATAAATAACTAAACACACCAGCAGGGTACTTGGTTCCAGCAAATTGATTCAGATATGTTCCTAAAGCAGGCAAAATCGGCAGAAAAGGCTGAAAAACCCTCACTGACTTAAACACAACGCTTTCAGTCTCTGCTGTTCCAGCTTTGCTGGTGCTTGCGTGCAGCGTCTAAAGGAAAAGAATCGTTAATAAAGGGCAGATGTATCCGAAAATGCGGTTTCTGTCTGCAATGCACGCGGCGACGTTATCAGCGCGCAGGCGTCGTCATATACGGCTGGTCCACGGTGAAATGCGACGGCTGCGGTGACTGAGAATTATTGGCGACATCACTCTGATTCAGTAGTGAAACTGCCGCAAGACGTTTATTACTGGTGCTCGATCATGATTGGTTTCAGATGTACACACGGCAGTCATGGTGTCGCGTGGTTATCGTTGTTGCTACACGCCCATTTAGACGTAGTGGAAACACGTTTGTAATCACTCGTTTTTCTTAAGGGGCTTTTTGCCAGGATCCTAGTGTTTGAACAGTCAGGCCCTGGACTCTGGAATATCAAGGCGACGTCCTCAGTTGAATTTGTGATGGCGCGGGCAACGAAGGCACTTCATTTACGCCTGCTGTAAGTATAAAGTGCTCTGCGAAAAGATGCATGCCTTATTCGCGTAGAGACCGAATAGCTTGTAAGCACAAGTTATTATTGCAAGGTGCGCTCACACACATCTAGAAATCAGATGATCGTAGCGTTACTGCGTGTGCGCTAGTGCGCTGTGCGCTAGTGAGCCCTAGTGCGTGTGCTAAGCTAAGACAGAATTAATCGTAAGCTTGCGCTCTGTTTTACTCTGCATACCTGCTTTCTTTTTGTGTCACGCATATTCTTCACACATGTATGTAGTGCATTGAAGGCGCAGAGTGGCCGAGCTAGTCCATTTCAACTCTTCCTCTGCATTCAGCTGAGAGTGGGCATATTCCTTTCCGTGTTCTGAGTCATAGACACTGCTTTGCTTTGGGACTGCAAATTCCAATCTCGAACCTCGATATCCTTCCTTTTTATTTTGCTCTCAAGCGCTGAGAACTGCGAACCGAAATTCTGTAACACGAAAGGCCCCAGGCATCCGCCAGAAGTTAAGGGCCATGCGGCGGAGTTACTTGATGGAAACCAAGGCCTGGGGAAATGAAAGAGAAAATTGATGTTGGAGAGCGGTGGGTGAGCAAAAAAGCTGGAACAGCTTTTGTGTACGCCAAAGAAAGTGGGAACTTTGTTTGTCACGATGAGTGGCCCCCAAGTGATCTGCGGAGAAAATCGAAGGGAACTCGCGGGAAAGACGAAAGGGCGGAAAATGATCTGAGATAAGGACAACAAAGAAAAATACTCTGATCGAAGAAACGGTGGAGGCAACTCTGGGAGCACACTGCCAAAGTTTGCTAGCCGGATTTGATTTTCCACAAAACTGCAAGGACAACAAAAAAGATGGGAAAAGAGTGTATGGCTGTATATGGCTGTAGGTGACGTCATCAAGGCCGCTGTGTGGCAGGCACATCTTTATTACCGAGGTGTGCTGCTTGCGTTTACGTGCGACAAGAAAGAATACGGATCCCGCGCACTGTGGGAATCGTTGTAAACGAAGCTTTATTTCCTGTTCACGCTGATAGAAGATAATTAGTGGTGACGTTGACGGCGTATGTTTATGTTTTTCAGCTGATGTTAAACGTTAGCTGGCGTGCGCCACTGCAGTTTGTCTGCGTAGTACACAGGAGGCACAGCATGACCTGTTTCCTTGTGACGTGGTTGTGCACAATTGCTCAAAACTTCTGATATGGTTAGCATTGCCTCACACGGCATATCGCATTGCGGCCGAGGTGGTAAGCTTTGAAATATGTGGCTTACCATCTACAATCTACAAAACTACAATCCGATAATGAGGCACGCCGTAGTGAGGGGGTGCGGATCAATTTTTACCACCTGGGGTTCTTTCAGTGCAACTAAATCTAAATTCACGAGCATTTCTACGTTCTGCCCCGTCAAAATGCGACTGCCGCTTGTTGGGATCGAGCCCACGACTTCAAACAACGCCATAGCCATTAAACTACCTTGACCGGCATAGAAGTGTTAATTTTTCGGGCGGCTGCCCGTGCAGTGTCGTCGTGAAGCGGCGGTGCTTTAATGCGCCTTCGCAACAGTACGCCCCACGTCAGTTGTCCTCTAAACAAATTTGCACGGTGTTTACATTTGAGAGGTAGCACAAACGTACAACACCTTACCGTACCGTACCTCGAATTTATATTTCTCCAGTTTGTCCGCAATTTTTGCCATATCTAGTGTTAGCGTTTTCTATAGTGAAGAGACCCCAAATGAGGCATGCCTTCTGGCTTCACCTTTCCCCTCTTTCGCGCTCGACGTATGCGAGCTGTTATGAGCGAAGAATGACAAGTCGGAGCGGCGTAACGCTCGCTCGTCGTCCCCGCCCCACCGGGTCTACCACGGGGCCATGACGTTTACGCTACCAGCGCTGTCATTCGCTGCGGTCGTCCGACCGGTGCGGCAGTCGCACGACAATATTCAGCAAGTTGGTCGAATGCGCGGCGTACGATTCGGCGCCGCATGCGGCGGATTCGGTTGAGAACCTGTTGAGTGCGGCTGCCGATGCGAATGGTCGTACGACGGATCGCACCCAAAATGGCACCATGTGTCTCGGGCTTTATGCATAATTACAGTAGTCTGGAGGGTACTATGGGGACCCCCGCGAGCTCCAGAGGACATTGGGGCGACATACTAGAACGGTCTAGTAGACCCCAAACGAGTTTCTGATGTCGCCTTTACGCTTGTGCCGCGCTCCTGACATGCTATACAGACTCTCAACCACACCCCGATGCGATGGGCCAGACTGCAGCAGCAGCAGCAGTGGAAAATTCGAAGGAAAAAGAAAAGAAAGGCTCGACTTAAAAGCTTCGATTTTAAAAAGAATTTAAAAAGAAAAAAAAAGGCGGAAGGACAGTTGTACAGGTTACCAAAAAGGTAGAGTACTTGAACAAAAAAAAAAAAAAAAACATTGGTCGGGTAAGTTGAACAGCGCCAGGATGTGTTATAAACGGACAGGTGTCAAAGCTTCCATAGAAGGCGTCCAGATGCATTTGGCAAACACCTTTAAGAATATGAGGCTTCGGACGTCACTCGGGTGTCGCGGTCATAGGGGCCCGAAGTGCGTTTCATCCTATTCCTTCTGTTTCTCTGTTTCTATGGTGTGCGCGCCGTGCAAACACCCACGCGCACATGACACCCACATTCATGCACAGACAGACACACACAGTTCATTTGATGCTAGAAGGTCAGGCACTTGTGGAGCATGCTTAACGTTTGCGCTGCTAATGTATGCACAGAGAAGCTGCATACATTTATGTTAATTTTGTCATTACTTAATAACGGCTTGACTAATGTTGTCAAGCGAACAAATGATGATGTCATTGTTGATGTTACTCCTTCTGGTAGTTCACGCTGCGTAGAGATTGTATTCAAGGCTAAATATTTTCTCTCATATGTTAAGGTGGGACATTTCCGACATGATGTGCGTCCCTTCATCCCGAAGCCTTTTCAGTGCCGTAACTGCATGAAACTAGGACACGTGAGCAGCGTATGTGAGGACTAGGCAGCATGCCCCTACCTTCGCCGAGCCCCACGCTGAAAATCAATGTGGCTCCACGTTCGTGAAATGCTCGAACTGCAGCGGGTCGCATAAGGCATTATCGGAGAATTGCCCTCATGTTAAGAAGGAAATGACCGGTCTTAAAGGGCCCCTCACCAGGTTTGGCCATTTTGAGCTCACAAGCGCAAATCATACAATGCGCGCTAACGATCGTGTTTCCAAAGAATTGCATCGCTACGTACCGCGGAAAGGTCTGAAATTTCAGTCAGAACGCCGTTTTCCCTTCCCCTCGCGGCCACCGCGCTCCAAGCCGGACGATGACGTAGTCGTGTCGCTGCGCCTACGTACTCGTGCCCGCAGTGTGACGTCGCTCGTGGTGACACGTGACTTCTATAATTCTTCATGACACCATCTGTTATTTGTGTGATCTGTTGCTTGAATTGACGAATTGAACCTTAGAGAAATAATAAAACACACAAACGGAATGTCTGCGTGTTTTTTGTTTTACTTCGCACCGAAGCAAGAGCGTCGGTGCGCTTCGTCTGCTTGTTCCGACGGTCGTGCAGTCACGTGCGCACTACCGAAAATATGCCATTTTCTACCGTGTTTCAGCGCCGTGACCATGCTCTGCGATCCGCTGGTTCCGCCTCAGTATTTGTGTAGCACTGAATTATACCACTAGTCCTGTGTCCTTGTGCACAGCGCGGAAAATCGTGTGCTGCGCGAAGCGAGACAGTCACAACAGCTCGCGCGCAACGATGTCCAAGGTCGATTCAAATAGGTCGCGAAGCTTCGGGCGAAAAGCGGTTCAGTACAGATTGTCGCCGACATCAGCATGGGGGGTTATGGGAGCAGCGATTGAAGCGCGACTATATTTGGAGGGAACAAACATTGAGAAAGAAAAACTGCGTTTTTTAATTCAAGCGAGACACAGTTAGATTCATTCAACGAAAATAAAATTCCTACTCAATATTATATATTCGTGAAGAGTTAAGAAAATACAAGTTTATTTAATTTTATTACTATTAATAAATGCATTTCTTTTCAGCGCCCTTCGCTACAGGGGGCGTTGACGCCACTATCACTCGCAATGCAATGCACGTCTTGAAATGGGCAGAAAGGCGCACTCGTAAAGTTCACCTGTTGAAATACGCCCCCCTCACAGTTTGTGCTTTCTTGCTTGTCGAAGTTTGTCTGAATTTGGTGACGCGGGTAACTTCATCGCTTCTTAATCTGTTCAGCCAAAAGTAGTGAGTTACGACCACCAGATAATTGTGTAGTTGTTTTCGCGCGACTGCGCTGGCCGACGGCTTGGCATCCTACAATAGGATCAGCACTCTACACCTAAAGCTTTCGTCGGCCTCCAAAGAAAGTATGTTCTGGGCAGGGATGCGATTTCGACAACCGTACGGCTGGCCTTTTCCTGCATCGCTTTCCACGCTGAAAGCTCGAAACGCCCATCAAGTCGAATGGCGGGACATTTGAATATATAGCTCCAAAGGCAGGACAACAAAACAAATTTCGCGCCTTCGAAAACAACATGACGGCACTTCTGCTTTTAACGGATATGGCGTCACATTATTTTTTCTTCCGACAGAAGTGTTCCCACCACATACAGATGGCGCTAAGCCCCATGAACCGCCGATGGACCGCCATGTTTTGAACGTATGGGCTTTATAGAAGCTGCGCTACGAGGTATATTTACCTTGCGATGTCAGCAAAAGTGCGCACGCCGAAAAAAAAAAAAAGGACGCGAGCAGGAAAACGAAAATGAAGGCGGGGCCCGACACGTTATGCGTCACGCGATCCTCGAGGTCCAGTATGGGAGAACGCAAGGAAGGAATTTCGCTTGCGGAGGCTAGACGGGTTAAGTGGAGAGAGCGTCTATGTTTGCGGTGAAGCTCACCTGCTGAAATCATGGGTTCGCGGCACTGAAATGTTCCTATCTCAGCTATTAATGGAAATTTGAAAAAAATTGCGGCAGAACGCTCCTTAGACGGCACGTAACAACTTCCAGCGTATAACTGAAATTTCCTATGGGGCCTGGTGAGGGGCCCTTTAAAAGAGATGACTAGGGATCATTCATCTCATCCAGAAGCCGCCGCTCAGGAAGTCAGGAAGCGACGTTCCCATCGTCGGTGTTCAAGGAAGGCCGTTTCCTCTGCGACGTGTTTGCGACTTTTTACATCATCGCCTCTTTTTCTGCGGTCTAGGCCATGCACTGTGGAACGAACTGCTACGCACATGGTCACTGAGAATACTACATCTGCCGAAGCTTGGCCAGCCCGACGAGAACTACAATAATCGCCAACACAATCGCAGCAAACGTTTCAGAGACAACCCCCAGCGTCCACTGTGGGTGATTTGTCCGAGCAGTACAGGCAAGTGGCTCTAATGCTACAATCGCTAATTAATACGATCCACATGATGTTGAACAAGCTAAAAACACCAGAAGCTCAAAGAGCCCTGCAAATAATGCATGCGCTAAATCCAGTGCTTTCTTGCATCGTGTAAGTACCATAGCTTGTCCAATAGCCTCATTTCGCATTGAAGTTAAAAGTGCGCCCATCTTTCAATTGAATGCCAGATGTCTCAGGACCCGTATCTCAGACTTCCGCCAATTCGTTTTTACAAATCATTTCCGAATACTGGTCATTTGCGAACTAAATGCATCTACTTCACTCAGAATGTCTGGATAGGAATCTTTCGTCTCGTCCACATGCGGTGCGCGCAGCAAAGTATAGTCATCTACATTCGCGCGGATTTTACCGATGTAGCCCACGTGGTAGATTCTCATGACGGCAATCAATATGTTTGATTGCATGTTACACTTATGGGCGTCTACATATGCCCACCGGGCCACTTTGACTGCAAAAGGCTCAAATAAATACTGCTTATGACCAATGGCCCCCGAGTTACTATAGTACTTCAACTCGCATCACAAGCTATGGGGAAGCACCAAGATTAATTCCAGAGGCAGTCTTGCCTCCTCTGCTTTCGACGATGATATGTGCTGTGTGATCGAATGATTGCAGCACTACATATCTGCGCGGCACGACCAATAGTAGCTGCTTGGATTATACTTTGGTGTTATGTGTGTGTTTTCTTTTGCACTGTGTCGTGTCCCTGTTCCCTGTCTGCACTACATCTCGCTCGTTTCAAGATGAACAACGAACAAACCCCCATCACCACTCTCATTGACTTCGGTGTCATGGCGCTTCGCTTCGAGCGTCCGATGGTTTACGGAAATAGGGACACACGGAAGCGACCACATTCCAACATACATACTAATGATCTACCACTTAATGTCTGTAGTCACATCTGCATGTTTGCTGACGATTGCGTGGTCTACCACACCATAACTAATATCAGTGACCAAGTATTGCTTCAGAACGACTTAAACAATATTCAAAATTGGTGTGATGACTGGCTCATGCTACTAAGTCCTTCTAAATGCGAAGCAATGTCAGTAACCCGCCATTGAAATCCTCTCGTATTCTCTTATGTAATAGAAAACAAGCCTATTGAACCAGTTAAATCTTTCCACTACCTAGGCATCACTATTTCTCACTACCTTGACGTGTTCGCATGTGAATAACGTTATAACATCTGCTAACAAAAAGCTCCCCTTTTTAAACGCCATTTACGAAAAGCTCCTCCCCACGTAAAACTACTAGCATACAGATTGTTCAACAGACCTAAACTTGAATACGCTTCTGCTATCTGGTGCCCGCATGAAATTCACTTTATTAGAGAGTTTTAGTTTACAGGACGCAAGCGTCTTGCGTCCCCCATACTAAAACTCTCGATTAACACCCTTGAAGTCGTACAGAATCAAGCTGCTAGGTTCATTCACTCAGCATATTCTTACGACATCAGCGCATCATCCTTAAGAGGAAGCTTTAGCTCGGGTGCTCCTATCTAAATACATGTCAAAGGAGAATTCGTTTTTTTCGGCAACCACTGCGCCAAATTTGACGAGGTTTCTTGCATTTAAAAGAAAAACTTAAAATCTAGTGACTGTTGGGTTGTAAATTTCGAGGTAGATCGTCAATTTTTTTATTAAAAATTGGCGAAAATCGAAAATTTTCAGAAAACGATACTATCAAGTTTACAACTCTGTAACTCAACAAAGAAAAATGATAATACAATTATGTGAATTGCATCTAATAGTACATGTAAAGCGGACAAAATCGATATGTTACACATGTTTATCAAAAATTTAGTATTATGGAAATATAGCTTTTGCAGAACCCTTGTAGACAACGTAACAAATTCAGGTAAGATGTAAAATGACATTGAATTTGTCCGCTTTGAATGATCTAATGGATGCCTTTTACAGAACCGCGATATCAGTTCTTGATGCAGAGCTATGAATTTGTAAACTTGGTGCTTCTATTTCTTTCAAACTATCGTATATTTGAAAATCTTTTTGACAACATGCAAGCCCTAAATCGAAATTCCGCTTCCAACCGTCACTAGCATTTAACTTTCTCTCTCAAATGCAACAAATTTCATTAAAATCAGTCCAGGGGTTATCTCAGATAAACGTTTTTGCGTTTTACATGTATTTGAATAGGCCGCGTCGGAGTTGGGCCCGAGCTAAAGCTTTCTCTTAAAAGCAGACTCCAGTTTACCAACTCTTTCGTATCGCCATCGCATCGCCAGCTTATCATTACTTCACAAATTTTGTTACAGTCCGCTCGCCATTGCACCATACATTTCACCGCCGGCACGAACATCACGTCGTACTAGTCATTCATTAAGTTTCTCTCGCCCCAAAATGCGCACTGGCACATTTTCGTCATCGTTTTTCCCTCGTGTAGTTATAGACTAGAACGGCCTTCGTTACGACATCGCTGCAATCACCAGTTCATCTGAATTCACGGAAGAAGTGTCAGCGATTCTCTTACCTAACTAATATTGTTTTAACTATTGTTGTAATTCCACCCCTTATGTAACACCCCGGTATGGGGTCTTTAAGGAATGAAAGAAAGAAAGAAAGAAAGAAAGAAAGAAAGAAAGAAAGAAAGAAAGAAAGAAAGAAAGGAAGAAAGGTTAGTGGAGTTGAGTAATCCTCCTCCGCTATCGTGCGTTCAGTTGATTGGTCAAGGTTTAAAGAAGATATGGATGACGCATGTCGGGAAAGCCTTGGCCATAATGTAGAAGATACAATCGCGGAAGCAATGAACGCATTCATCTGCTCGCCTTACAAGGTGAGCAGAGCGAACAGACTTCGGTGTAGAACTGGACAGGTTGCATGCGGCATGCCGACAGCTGGAAAGAAAGAAAGAAGAAAGCCGGCGGAGAAGAGAGCTCGCGTGCAGGAAGCGCGAGAATAGATCACGCTGTAGCGTTATCAGCCTGAGCATCCGCGGTGTCAGCCCCTCCCGAGATCCCGCTGCACCATGGCTGGCCGGCCTAAATAAACTGTGGCTACGGTGCCTACCTGTTCGCACCGCCTCCCACAAATCGGTGACCCGGACGACTGAGCTCAGCCATGCCAGCGTCAACCCACAAATTGGTCAGCCAAACGATCGAGCCCAGCAATGCCAGCATCAGCGCACCGACTCTACCAAGGCGAGTAACGTGGCCTCACGCAGTCCGGCAGACGTACCGCTTTTGCGGGGTGCATGGGAATTCTACATCGACATGCGGGACATCTTGTTCATCCAGCTCGACAGCCACTTCCTTCTCAACAAGGTTCCTCTCTTCGGCTACGTTCCAGGCTCCGGTTGCCACCCCCCGGACCCGACTTACGAAGACTTGTGACCCGCCGTCCTAGCTCCTAATGTGAACTCGAACGCTCAACCACTTGAACCTTCGCGTAATTCCACGTCTTGTCGTCCCACATCGCCTGCATCCACCCGTACCGATCACCAGCGCGCGCCGGCCCCAGCATCAGACTTTTACTCGGTTCGTGAGCCACCTCCCTAGCTTAAAAGCAGATACCCAACGACTCTTTCTAAGGAATTCACGGGGCCAAACGCAAGTGCTTTCGGCTATTCTACGGCCCGCCGCTCTCCTTCCTTCGACGTTCCCGCAGGCTGCCCGCTTTCTGTTCGGGGCCACCTCACTCGTCACCGACACAGGGGCTCTCCCACCGGCTCCTCCAGGAGCAAATTTCACTTTCGCAGGTACGGTGACGCCATGACCACAACCTTCGCGATGCATTCAACGACCACCGCAACCCTGATGATATCAGCATTCGAGACTTCACCACAAGCAGCAGCACGCGAGCCTTTCGATATTCTTTGCTCACACCTTCCGTGGATGCATGGCCTACCGAAGTATTGCAGCAGCCCCCCCCCCCCCCCCCCCAGCTCTGCCATCTGGTTTCTTCGGCTCGAGAATCACTCCTACGTCAACAACATGAGTGACCAACATTTGCGCTATCTCCACGCAAGTTCCAAGCTGCCAGACGGTCTACTTTTGAAGCTACGACTTCTACAGGCATGGACACCTGCGAGAACCTGCGGCAGGTCGCGATTTCGCACCGCGGTATGATCAAACGCAGTAATCAAATAAGAGGTTTTTGCATGCTCCCTGACCTGGCAACCATTGCTTCGCGAGCCTCGATGTTTTTACTGGAGGCTTCTGTTTCTCAAAATTTGCCTTTGTCTAGGTGCTACAGAGGACGACGCGCCTCCGTCCAAACGGGAACCTTAGCGCCTGTTTCATAGTCCTTAATGTCGAAGAGGCAGTTTTTTGTCGTCAGTGGTTGGCCCATGTCAGTGGCGCGCGCGTAACATAACATTTACCGCTTCGCAACGCGTCTTCGGCGCTCTGCGAGCGCCTGGGTCATCGGTGACCGGAGGCGATCTTTTCGTACGTGCCACATGGGCACGAACATGGTCTAAGGCTGCCCAAGCGGCATCTACCTAAGCCCCCCTTCCCTCCGTTATCCCTATCTGCTGCTTACCGGGTTGCTCCGCTCCCTCTGGCAGGAACCCTCCGTGTCAGGCCTTGTGGTAAACCATAGGGGGGGGAAAAGCACCGCCCAAGCACTCCGTACATATGGTTAACCAGCGAAGCTAAAACGTGCGGCCCCGGTGCTTATCACTGACCTAATCCCGACGGTTCATTAAACGACGGCTCGGTAGGCTGCCGAATCTTCCTTAGGCAGATGCTGCATGCACTTGGCTGCACGAGCCTGTTCTTGTGCCCGGGCTACAGCACCGGCATGGCGTAGACGAGCTCGTTCCCGGTTCTGCTCGCGGCGTTGCTGATCGAAAGCTGCCTGCTCCTCAGCAGTACGTATGATGCGTGGTTTACCTATTTTGGAGCCGGAGAGAAACCGCTGCGCGTGTGCTCTGCTGCGACGGAGAGCAACGACGTCACTACTGGCGCAGCCAATCACGCGTCTCTTTCTTTCTTTTTTGGCGCATGCGCATGAGGTTGCGCCGGAGGAGCTCTTGGCGTATTGGCTAGCCCTACACGGCTTCGTTCTAAAATAACATGTATTACATAAATCAAGGGGGGGGGGGAATTATGCAATATTTCAAGAATGGAATCTCAGACATGCGAATCAAACCGAGGACTTCGCAGTTGTTAGCGGAATCCTATTGCCTGACGCCACGAAAAACAACCGGAAAGTAAGCGTATTCCATTGTATTCATCCACTGTCACGTAGTGAAGCTCGGCTAGAGACAAACGGAGCAAAGCGCCGTCCTCCTCAATGATACTTTAATGCCTAGGGAAAGACAACTTTAGAGAAGCAAAAGTAACCAGATGTCTCTCTCGCAACTCACACATGCGCACACAATCGGGTAAATAAAAGAAAGGTCTCGCGCAGGTACTGCGACTTCTCGCGCAGTCAACCGATGATGATGACAGGCAAGTGGCGCTTTTTGTAACGAGAATATGTCGGGTACCACAACTTTAACAGTACAAAAAATTGTGGCGCCCTTTAGTTATTTGTTGTGTTCCTTCCGTGGATTAAGCTTACCTTTTATTTAAGGAAAACTTCACTAAAAAAAGCAAACTATAGCGTTAACGCTTGTTGGCCAGGTAGTTGGTTCTGACTCGATCGAATATCGCCGCGAACTGACGACGATACACGAGAAGGCCACACACGTCTCGTAGGTAATGAAACAGCACAGAAACAACGTGATTATTGAAAACTTATATACGTTGCGATCGCCATTGTCTCGGCCGGCTTGAACGACAGTCGTCTTGTGCATATGTAATGCTGTTTGACGCCGCATCGACTGGCTTCGCGGCGCAGCTGTCCCTCTCAGCTCAACACCGTCGGGGATTTGCCTATTTCGGCGTAAACGGGTAAACGGGTAGCCGGGCGGCCCCCGCTATTGAACATCTGCTGATGTGCGAACTGCTAGTATCTTGTGCCATGTGCCCACATTTCTCTCTTCCTTGCCATTCTGTCCCTTTCGCGTCTTTTCTCGGAACATTTCTTCAGTATACAAAAAAAAAATGGGCTGAAGGTCACATGACAGGCTCTCTCAAGTTGTGAATGGTGGTTTATATCGATCTATGAGCAATGCTTTCCGCCAGTACCCACGAACCAAGGTAGATAGCAACGAAAATTCATAAGAGGCTAACGACCATAAACAAATATAGGCGCAACGTTAACCTACATAACTCCACGCTATGGATTGGTACAAACGCGTGTAGTTGATAATTTAGTTGCGAACAACAAGAACTGCAGCTGGGAAGGTCGCGAAGAGTAGATAACCAGTAGCCTAAGAAAGTAACAGACAGTGGACGAGAAACTCAGTCAAGCAGAACATTCGAGCTGGTGTGATGAAATTAGAAATTTTCAGGGATGTAGCCGACTGATCCAATACATCTAACTGGAGACAACTGGAAGAGGCCTCCATCCTGCAGCGGACATCATATGGGGCGATAATGACGATGATGATATGTTTCATAATTTAAGTATGTGTGTTTGACTTTTGGGCTAGCTGTGCGAATCGAATTTACCAAAATGAGCTAGCTGCCAGAATAGCAGGTCTTCGTAGCCAAAATTATAGAAAGAGATAAAAGGTAAATAAAAGGTAGGGGGGTCCGCTATGCAGGACTGAGTGCGGTTGCCTACGCTGCATTGGGGGAAGGGGAAATGCTAGCAAAGTATTGTGAGGAGAGAAAGTCAAAGTTGATGCGCGCTGGAGCTGCCGACATAAGGAAATTCCCAGTGTTGCGTCGTTCACTGCGCTTGCCTTCAGGAAACAAAACAGCGTTTCGTGATCTTCTGCAGCTGTGATTTACGTAATCAAATTCCCGAGATCTTGTTCGAAGGGAAAGGTCTTCCGTCTTCCGTTTACAACAGTGCAGAGGCCAATTCTCGTAGGGTCCGTAGTAACGTAGAATGTGTTCCACAGTTTCTTCGTATCAAAATCCATTGGATTCGGCGCTATCAGTCATTTATATGAAGAACGTGTATGCGTATGTGAATGCAACACCCAGGCGTAAGTGACAAAATACTATTCTCTTTAGTTTTGGGAAGATTCGGGAAAAGGCGTAGTTTCATAGAAGAGTCGAGTGGATTACAAAAACTCCAAACAAAAGCCCTAGATGGAAAGCCACCCTTACCAAGAGACTTATGTTGAAAAATGCCTGGCCCGTTTAATTGGGGAAAAGCAAAATAGTACGAGTATTGCTGTGACGCTACATTGCACAGATATTACAGCAGCGTATTCCTACTTGAAAGAAGCGTGCGTGTTTCTTTTGTTGGGTGTTTTTAGCGTACAACACGTGACTACACAAGAAAAGCTTCTTCTGCCTCGTGATATTCCTGTATTATAGAGCTGGGGCATCAATAGAGCACGGCTTTGCTTTTGTTCTGTTTTGTTTTAAGTTCGTTCCACATCTTAGGACATTATTCTCCTTTTCTTAAATATATATTCAGTTGAATTTATGATGGCGCGGGCAGCGAAGGCCCTTCATTTACGCCTGTCTGTAAGTATAAAGTGCTCTGCGAAAAGATACATGTCACTTTAGGACGGGAACAAACAACGCTTGGACAGGTCGAAGTGAGGACGACAGACAAGGCCCTGAACTAACGACCACTGGTTTATTGCGGAGAATGCAGTATATACAAAACACAGTCTCAGCACAAAAGAACAACAAAAACACGTTATCTGCCCCGGGGGAGGAATGAAATCATGACATCACGTGCGTCGTCATAGCAGGCTGTCCCGTTTTTTAAATAATTAATTGGCAGAATGCTTGTGTTGCATGTGTCGATTTAGGAAGAATCGAAAACCCTGCAAATGGCGTGCCACTGTGGTGGGGGGGGGGGGGGTCGTGTTTGTATGTGTGTGTGTGTGTGTGTGTGTGTGTGGGTCGGTGTGCGTGTATGTGCGTGTGTTTCAGTGGCTCGTGGCGTGTGTTTGTGTGTGCGCGCGTGCTTTTGCTTGTGTGTGTGTTTGGGCGTGCGTTGCACGCACTTGTGTGACTGCCATCTGTGTGGGCGCGTGCTTGTTTGTGTATGTGCGTGCATCTGTTTGTGCATGTGCGTGAGTCCTCGTGCGTGCGTGCGTTTGTGTGTACCTGCATGAGTGTGCGCGTGTTTGCGTCGCAGTGTGTTTGCGCGCGTGTTTGGGTGCGTGTGTGTGCATGTGTTTGTCTAGTCCATGTTGTTGCTGGAGTAATTTTACGTTTACGTGCAAAAAAGCCTTGAGAATTTGTGCTATAGTTGTCGAGAAAATCGATTTCTCCGTTCACATGCACTTATATAGAAGCTCCTGAGTAAATATTTCTTTTAAACGCCTAATTTGATTTTGAAAACATTCTCACGAATATATTACTAAAGTGAACAGTTCCTTTTACCAAATTCCACCTTCTGTTATACTTTTTTTTTTTTGCAAATATGGTTGGTTTGCGACAACATCTCGATGCCTTTCATACACACCTCGAAGCGGTGCGGCAGGGGTGTGAACCAATATGGCACTGGCCGAGACCGCGTGCCGCTACAGCAGAATCCAGGCTTGGTATCGAGTGGCCCTACTTCGCGTCGACGCCGCACGACACCTAGAGACGAAACGCCAGCCAACGCCGGCAGAAACGCCGCTGGCAAGAGGCGCGTCCACTCCTTGGCATTCCTGCTGGCCGCTTCGCCCAGTGTGACTGCGAGGGCCGACTTCGGCAGTAGCGCTCAACGCCACAACACCTGAAGACGATTTCATATCAAAGAAAATTAAAATAACTCGTTCACATATATCTCTGACCATGGTAATTAAATTGGTACGAAGAAATCAGTGAAATTATGACTGAATAATATTGATTAGTATGGCAATGAATTAATTTGCAATTGCCTCGGTGAACTATCCAAAACTGAAAACTCCTCCCAGCTTAAAAAAAAAAAAAACGCTAGTATGGTCACTTCATTGGATTTCTAAGGCTTAATTAAGAGTTTTTAGGCGACAGATTCAGTGTATCCAAAATGATACGTTGGACTTTGCGGGGTCAATGTACGCCGCCCTTGATCATGCAACTTGACACCAAAGTGATGCACGCTCTTCATGGCGCGTTACGATGGTGGAATGACGATGACGACATGACTACGACTGTGCCCGGATTGGTTGAGGACGGAGCGACAACCAATCAGGATGCTTCTAAACTCGCAGTTTATTTCCACTGTTTCTCCTCCTTCGACCTCTCAACGCAGCTATCGCGGGGCATTCGCCCAATATCTTCATGACACCTAAGTCCAGTTATTTCTCGTAGAATGCTACCGCATTGAAATCATGCGTATTTTCAAAGAAAAGGCTTGTGTACAAGCTACAAAGCCCCATGTCAAGCGTAAGCCAGACGACCACGTTATAGCAACTTTATTGTTGCTAGATGGAAAGCTGTCGCTGTCGCAACTGATAACAGGCGGGCTGGCCCTGAAACCTGACTGAAAATCTCTCATCGTTTGTTTTCCATCTAACGTGCTGTCATAGCTCGTTACAAACGCACTTGCGAGCGCTAAAAAAGGCCCGCAAACTAGCAGTGACGTTTCTCTAATGTTTCCGCGGGCTGTGTTCAGAAATTTGTTAAAGAATTGTATGAAACATAACTTTATGGAAACAATTAAACAGGGTGTTTTCAAGAGGCTCTGCAGGCTACACAAGCGGAAGATATGTCCCAGAAAAATATAAAGGAATTCGAGTCAATCTTCAGTAAACGGCTAATTGAACGCGCTACAAAAAAGAAAAAAGAAAGAATGTGCAGATCCGACACCCTGTGGGAATCGACGTTATGCGAAGTATTTTGCAGGCAGCGGGCTAACTAGCATTGCTTGAGTTACAGCGCAAAGCGGTACGATATACCACTATTAAAAATGTTTGGTCCTAGCTCTGTGAATAGACCACTCACATAACATCAAATGGATGATCCGACTGTAAAAACGACAAAAAAATACTCCTTGCGCCTGGCTTTTCGAGAATAGGACGTCTTATGATGCTGTATTATACTTCATATTCGCTGATCAGAACAACATGCCATCAACGGACGGAAAAAAACTGCTGGTAGCGTTTATATACACAATGTACAATGTATGAAATTAGTATAGAAGCGACTTCATAAATTATCGATTTGCGGCGCTCGAGAGGACTTGCAGAAGCTGTAAGCTGACCGTACATTAGAGCGTGAAATGGAAACCATTGCTTGAATCGAGAGCGATTATGTTCGTATGAGCATTTCTAACGCACGTCTGGAACTCTTCGCCATAACCCTGTTGCGATTAATGAGAGTGCCCTGCGTAATTAGCACTGGGATGTATACAGAACGCAGTGATCTGCACAGCGACTTGTTAATACCTGTAGGTGGCGCTATACAGGTAAGAAGCGTACGCGCGTAATTAGGCCCTTCATGCTACGCGGGCACGTTCACCCAAATCTAGGCTCAAGTCCAATTACGTCTTCTGTTATTGATTGCGGCCCGCCGAGAGGAAACGGTCGCAAGGCCGGTAGCGCTCTGCAGACGCGTGCCGCGTCTTGTTATGTCTCTCAGAAAGGATCAGAGGAATACACGCCACGATTATTATTAGTTTTTAAACAGCGACGCAAATTGATCCAGACGCAATGCACCTTGGCGTGAAATGCTGGTTAGGCTGGATTTTGTTACGCAACAGTAATCGTCATCGACACTGGCTGGGTCTTATTTTGTTAACGCCCTCCGCTAGTTACTATCTTGTTAGGAACCCCACGGGGCGCTCATCCGCGGATGGCGTTCCTGGAAGGAGACTGAAGCAGGGCGTGTAGAGTTAAGAAAAGGAAATCCGCGCCGGTTTTATAGCGTTAGAATTATTAGGGTGCTTCACGCACTTCCCTGTGTCTGTCTGGCTGGCTGGCTAACTAACTAACTAACTAACTAACTAACTAACTAACTAACTAACTAACTAACTAACTAACTAACTAACTAACTAACTAACCATGTTCCAGTCACTCGATAGTCAGTGGTCGAAATGGGTAGCGCATCGGGCTGCTCTGTTGAGGTAACAATGTTCGAAACCAAACTTCGGACCACCTATGGAAACTGATTATGTGGCAATGTGTACATAGGTGCCGCTCCTCAACGAACTTCTTTCACACCGAAATGGGTCACTGTATATATGCGGGACTGGGTAGGTACCGCGGTTCGAAGAAAACCTTTAAAGCTGACTTGGAGCACTGGGTAAGTGTGAGCCCCTTTTCAATGAACTTCTTTGACACCAACTTGGGTAACTAGTTATGTGCCACTGAGAATGTGCTGAATTGAATGCACGTTACCAGGGGCCGTATAACGTAAAACTATTCCGATATGTTTTTATTCCAATCTCCTGACGTCAAATTTGCGTAACCACCGACGCAAGCATCGGGCGATCACCCGCCAGGGTTGTTTGAACAAACCAATCAAACGCTCCCCTCGTTCATAGGGGGTCACTTTTGTTTGCTTCAAAAACGAACAACATTGCCTGCACTGCATGAGCGGCTTGTCTTATCTAATTGGCTCACAAGAGGCGAGGAGCATGCTCAAGTGGAGAGGGATTCGATGGGGCCGAGCCACTGCACTGAATATCGATAACCGGATGAAGAGGGTGGTGCCGGCGTCTGCGATTGGTCCGCTTTCTCTTACTTAGCTTGCGGTGGCTCGTCGACAATCGCGGCGGCATGCAACGGAAGCTTAAGAATGACGCTAAAACGTTTCTCAGCAAAGAAGAGTTGGCAGAACGAGGTCGTAAACGTGCCGAAAGTTCTCGAAAACGCTACACGGTCATGCAAAAAGTTTTATTACACGCAAATAAACCAATGCTCTCCGGCAGCGGCGAGCAGCCATTGCCGGAGTGATCGGCGCCAGCCATCTTTTATTCCTTTCGGAACGGGGCAACCTGCAGCTATTCAGAAGAAAATTCAGTTTTGTTTGGCATATTAATGCATCTTTAACGGGTACGCGTCAATTTGACCCAATAAGTTTTTGCGGTTTTGTGACGTCGTGTGAGAGGCAGGTGAAGTGGCTGCAGCCCGAGAACTTTTGACCAATAGCCGAGGGCTAATGGCGAAAAGCGTCGAATCAGAAATAAATATTTTTCTTTTGTTTGGTCAAATTATGCATAATCATTGTGTACACGTCACATCAGATGGGGAGTTATCGCAGTTTTCGTGACGTCGCGTGAAACAGGTGAAGTGGGGGTGGTCCAAAAACGTTTTTGACCAATCGCGGTGGGCTGATTGCAGAATTGGAATAGAAAAGTTCGGAATAGCTTTACGTTATAGCGCCCCAGAGTTCCTTTCGGACAACCCGCCGTGGTTACTCAGCGGCTATGGTGTTAGACTACTGAGCACGAGGTCGCGGGATCGGATCCCGGCCACGGCGGCCGCATTTCGATGGGGGCGAAATGCGAAAACACCCGTGTACTTAGGTTTAGGTGCACGTTAAAGAAACCCAGGTGGTCGAAATTTCCGGAGTCCTCCACTACGGCGTGCCTCATAATCAGAAAGTGGTTTTGGCACGTTAAACCCCATAATTTAAATTTTTTTTCCCTTTCGGACAGCAGCCCCACACGTAAGCAGGCGGCGCCACAAATTCACTGAGCATGGGCCGTTTTACAGCGTAAGCTGCTATGGGCTCGTTGCAATAGCCGTTTCCGTTGGCGATGTTGTCCGGCGTCCGTCGCAGCTATCGTCACGCTTCTACCCACTATTGGGGATTAGCCAAAAATCGGTCGGATTCTCTTGAGGAAGAAAAAAGTCATTGGCTGGCGACATATCTATAGGAAATGCATGTATGGCATACCTAATTAAATCAAGCATTCAAGCTTACTGTTCGTCTCCGCCCCATTTCAAAGCGGATGCCAAATAAATTATCATAAAGATAGTCATCATCATTAGCATTATATCGTGTTGCTTGTCAGGCGATGTGAGATGTGCGTCGCAAAGCGTCGATACGTGCGCGCTTTGCATTACATTACATTTGCATATTATTACACCAGGTTGCACGCCATGTAGCAATTGCATAGGTAGCGGTACAAGGTTGTCGCGGTTTCCTATCACATGTGTGGCTCCTACCCACTTTGGGGGATTGTCATAAGGAACAAAAATATTATATATATATATAAGGTTGTGGCTGAAGAGATGACGCTGGCCCTGATAGTACAAAGAAGAAGAATAGAGTACGACGTTCGTTGAATTTGCACAGTATACTTCACTGACCTTACGGCTGGTGGACCAGCCTGCGTCAAAGTTTGACCAGCCGAAACTTAAGTGAAATATGCTGTGTAAATTCAACGTACGTCGTACTCTCTTTTTCTGTATATATATATATATATATATATATATATATATATAATAGTGAAGTAGACGCGCGTATGGAGGGGGGGGGGGGGAGGCGATTTATTGACGTTTCGGCCGGGGTGCGGCTTTCATCAGGATACAATGCATGGCGTAGGTACAGTTTACATACATGCGCATATCAACCAGATGAAGATGTGTTTGCATAAAAACCAAAGAAAATGCGCGAACAGTTGACACATGTCTAAACAGACGGCGTTTGCAAACACATCTTTTCAAGATACGCACAAAATATGAAATTTGAAATAATTATCAGGTGACAGCAAAAAACGTCACCGAATAGGTGCTATGTCACCAATGAAGAACAGGAAATGAAAACAAAAGGTGGTAAAAAAAAGGGGGGTGGAGAAGAAACGAAATGTGACGGGCTATGTGGTCAAGCAACTCAATTTTCCAACCCTTTCATTCAAACCGACCCGCCGTGGTTGCTCAGTGGCTATGGTGTTGGGCTACTGAGCACGAGTTCGCGGGATCGAATCGCGGCCACGGCTGCCGCATTTCGATGGGGGGCGAAATGCGAAAACACCCGTGTACTTAGATTTAGGTGCACGTTAAAGAACCCCAGGTGGTCAAAATTTCCGGAGTCCTCCACTACGGCGTGCCTCATAATCAGTATGTGGCTTTGGCACGTAAAACCCCATAATTAAAAATTCATTCAAACCACACGTGACGGTATCAAACTGATTCAATCGTAATTTGAACGAAATCCTGATTCAAGCAACGTGACTTTCATCTTATCAATTGAGTGGTCAAGGAGATGTACGTGTTTTATGATGGGTAGGTTGGGCAACGTATTAGCCTGGGATTTGTGACTGCTAAAGCGCAACCTAAAAGACCCTTCTGTTTGTCTAATATACTGTTTCTTGCACAGTGTGCATTCAAGCATATATATTACGTCTTTAGTATCGCAGTTGAAATCGCCTTTGATTTTTAAATGAAAGTTTAAAGCCGTACTAGTGACCTACTGCGATGTACACATGTAGAGGCATACTTTGCATCGCGGTTTTCGGCAAGGATGGCTTCCGATGGCGTCAGGGTAGTCATTCTTAGATGATGATGATGATGATGATAGTGTATCTCGAATATTTCCAGCTGGTTCTAGGTGGTTCAGCGAAGATGTCTGTCAGGCGTTCACTTGGCATTAGAGTATTTTGGTGCTTCTTTAACCGATCTGAAACACGCGGGACTGATGCAGAATGGGTTAGAACAAGATTTGTCTGGGGTGAGGGAGTCGGTTTCTTCGCAATGCATAGAAGCGCCCTACGGTCATGCACGTCTGCGCATTTTAATGCGTCGTCAATTAGCTGTGGTGGATAATTTTGACTGACTAAAGCGTTCTTTAGGGCTGCGCAATTTTTTTGAAACCCGGATTGTTCAGAGCAGGTTCTTTTGAAACGTAAGGCCTGACTATAAGGAATGCTAGTCTTGCAATATTTGACCTGGTTACTACCGAAGTGCAAATATTGATATCGGTCTGCTGGTATTTTGTATGGGGCAGTAGATAGTTTATCATTTTGATACGCTGACATCAAGGAAGTTAATAGTAGATGGAGAATATGTGTGAGAAAATGATATCGATGGATGGGCATTGTTAAAGTCAGAAATGAAGGAAAGCAGCTCCTGTTCACCGTGTGACCAAATCATAAAAACATGGTCGATGTAACACTTCTAATACAAAGGTTTTATCATCTGTGTTAGCAAAAATTTATTTTCTAGCTCACTCATAAATATATTGGCATAGTTGGGGCTGATCCGCATACCCATCGACGTTCCACTAACTAAGTTGTTTAGTTGTGAAATAAGTGTCAACAAAGTGGCCAACATATTGCTGTCTATTAGTTTCTCGGGTTATGCTGCTTTGTAAGAATTGACGACTGCGCTGATGCTATCTGCATGCGGAATGTTGGTGTACAAGGATGCTACATCAAGTGTAACCAAAAGAGAGCCTTCAGGAATTTTGAGATCGATGATATCTGACAGAAAGTTGGTAGTATCCCTTACGTAAGACAGAAATGTAGCTAGGATATTACTAATGAGGGAATCTACGTAGCCGGACAAATTTTCTGTCGCTGTACCTATACCGGAAATGATGGGACGACCGGGTTATTTATTTTATGTATTTTAGGTAAAAGGTAAAAACGACCGGCAACAGGACTTAGCTCATCCATAAATAAATTTGCGTAGTTGAACCCGATCCGCGTACCCATTGACGTTCCGCTAACTTGGACATAGTGTTGACCTTGAATTTCGAAGTTGTCAAGTTCTGAAATAGGTGTCACCAAAGTGGCCAATGTATTGCTGTCTATTAGTTTCTTAGAGAATGGATTGCGTTGTCAGGCACATTTTTATTTTTGAGATCATGCACCGTGTTTTTCACCTGTATGTGTATTGTTCAGTGAGGTCATGATCAAGGCGTTTATAAAACGTCACATCTGCTAGTTGTCTGCGCGCCTCTGCGGTATAATCGGACTTTTTCGTTATGACAACGGCACCAACTTTGTCGGCAGGCTTAATGACGATGTCTTTGCGAGAGGACAGGGCATCTAATGCTTTCATTTCCCTGGCGGACAAATTACGGCGGAAGGGTGCTTGTTTTCGATACAATTGCAGAAAGTCTCGCTGTACTGCTTTGATATACATATCCAAGCATCTATCGCGTTGTGAAGGAGGGACCCAGTGGTTGCCAGGAGGTAACGCGTTTTTAGAATAGCTCGAGTTGGACCGGTCATAGAAGTATTCGCGTAGGCGTAGGTTACGGGCAAAATTATCCAAATCTTTCAGCAATTGCAATTCACTGTGTCCGCCTTTAGCTGGACAAAACTTGAGACCACGACGCAAACACTGTACTCCTCAGCCGTTAGCAAAATGTCCGAGATATTAACAGTATTGTTCTGCTCTCGATCGGAACTCTTCTTAACAAAGGATGACGAAGAAGTAACGGAGTGCAGTTCAAGAGGCTTGGGTTGAAGAGGTGCGGAATTACATACCCTGTCCTGGGCTTGCGGAAGAACACCCAACGCCTTCAAGGGACCGTACCTCGGCTTTCACTGTATGAATTTCATTGTTTTTTATTCGAATGCCTCTAGTGCAGCGGATTGGGTAGACGACAAGTTTAAACTTGCTGCAATTTGACTTTCTTGGTTCTTGAATTTATTACTGGAAGAATTATAGTGATCCAACACAGCTCGAGTGCGTTGTAGTGAAGCATTTGTTAGTACGTTATCCCATCTAGCCTTATTGCGTTCAGACATGTCAGACAGAGCTGGTTTTATAACGATGCGGAGACCCTTTGGTGCAACAGACGCAGCCAGGTAGGTATTTAGCGTATCTACATGTAGATCATTGCGGATTCTTTTTTCTACAATCTTTCTTAACTTTAGGAATTCATTCGAATAGAGATAAGTCACATTATTTGTGACGAAATTTGAGCGCAGTTTTACCCATGTTTTCATTTCGAGATATACTGAGGCCGAGAATTTCTGACTGAAATCACCGCACCGAGTTGCAGTGGACCGGTGCCGTCAGCGCCTTCGCACAGGGAGGGGCAGTATGGCAACGCTGGCATGACGAGCGCCACCGGTGCCAGCCGTGGTAGAAGACGAGGGCGCGAGCGATGTACTGAGGCAAGGAATTGGATGGACGGATACAACTTTATTTTAAATCCGGCAAAGTTTAACGACTCGGGCTCAGGCGTCCCATGAGGGGACTTCGAGGCCTTGCCTCGTCGCAAGAGCGGGCT
Source organism: Dermacentor andersoni (assembly GCF_023375885.2). Classification (NCBI taxonomy): domain Eukaryota; kingdom Metazoa; phylum Arthropoda; class Arachnida; order Ixodida; family Ixodidae; genus Dermacentor; species Dermacentor andersoni. Next base: position 26,326,625 of record NC_092814.1, on the reverse strand, counting down.
GTCCAGCAGGCGCGAGAGGCAAAGAATCACCGCGCCGACTGGCAGTGAACCGGTGCCCTCAGCGTCTTCGCATAAGGAGGGGCAGTATGGTAACACTGGTATGATGAGTGGCACCGGTGCCAGCCGTGGAAGAAGATGACGACGAAGGCACGAGCACTGTGACACGAGCGCGTTTGCGCGGTTACGCCGAATGATGCCGACACTCAACCCAGGAATGAGCGCCTAGAGCTGCGCTCTAAAATGCATTTTTTTTGTGCAATCAAGTTTTCACCAGTAATGTTTCGTATTGTAACTTAAAGAAAAATGTTTTTTTGTACATGGGGACAAAGCTATCTTGCGGACTTGCTGCAGTACCTCGTGCCCTGGCAGACTGGAGAATATAAGCGGTCAGGTGGGGGGGGAGGGGATCATTGAAGTCTAGCTTTATACAGCTGTTTTATGAATGTTGTGTAGAGATATTCAGTAGAAAACTGAACAAAGAGGAATTGTGGAGCGAAATGCACTTTATACAGAAAACCCTACAAACAAGGCCGTTCAGAATATTGCAATGAAACTACCATGTTGAGTAAAGCATTGGCTAAGTTAACTTATATGAATGATCGTAGTATTGGGTGTGAAATATCCCGAAGAAAAAAGAAGCGACAAACAATCTGTCGCACAAATATATGCACCAGACCAAGCCTACCAGCCCATACGGGTCTAAAGATATTATCTCGCCTCATAGGCACATAGGTATAAGACCACACAACAGTAGCGAATATTCTATGAAAACGTTGAGTGTAAGTGCGGGCATAAAGAAGTATCTGCAGTACATAACATATTTTTATAGCCAGGAATAAGTTACAAGCCGCCGCCCTAGCAAATATAGAAAGGCGGCGTGGCGTAATTGTACCCTCATGGCGTTGGAGTGGCGGTATACGTTCTTGCCAGAAATGTGCGCTAAGCTTATGCGCATCAAAAGGAACGCCAACGTATTTATGTGGAACTGCTCTCCATTCTACATTGGCGTAGTGAGTCAGCGTACATCCCCATAAACCACCCAAGGACGTGAGCTTTTTGACCGATTTATCTGGGCACTAGAAGCCATACAAAATTTTTCACTCAATGATAGAACTTTGTCAGCGCTCGGTTTGTCTGCGCAGAAAAAGGCAAGATCATGTGCGTAAGCTAATACTTTGAGTCTGTTGCCTAAAATTTAAAACCATGAATGTCACTGCACTTCAGAACGCTTTTACACATTTTCTCTAAATAAAGGGCAAATAGATGTGGCCATAACGGACAACTCTGTTTTGATGAGGAAAGAATAGACACTATGGCTCGGACAGATTACAATCAAAATGATACTGGTATAACAGTTAGTGTAGCACGTGCGAACACATTTGTAAACTGAGCCAACATTAACATGTTCTAAATGTTTGAAAAGGTAGGCGTGGTTCATTCGGTCAGGTGCTTTTGCTAAATCGACCCGAAGCAGTGCACAGTGGTCACAGTGGGATGCGCAATACTGAAGGGCTGCTCGGGCTAGATGTCAGTTGGTTTGTATGGAACGGCCTTTAATACGCAGGCCTGGTGATTGCATACTGGAGTCGGTTAGATAAATAGATAAGATGAGAATGGACCTAAACGCTGAACTCATTGTTTCATCGAAATTTCTATATGCTCAAATGATTGGTCACATGAAGGACATGTATGATTTAACAGAGTTTCAACCGGACTGGTACTACCTCTTGATAAGTTGCTTGTTGTAGCCAGTTTTTAAGTTTTAAACTATACTTGTAGTTTTTGTGTGGTGCATGGTGTGCTCCGCGTGATTTATAGGTTCTTGCTAGGCCATGAATACAAGATGTGTTAGCTAGTGCTTGCACGTTTCTCGCTTATACATGATTCAATGCCATATAAGAAAAAAAAAATGGGCGTTTAGCTTTGTGAGTAAGACACTCTCCTTGTAAACGATGGGTCGTTGGTTCAAAACTCATCACCGCCAACGTTTTTCGTTTCGACTGCATTGTTTTTTTATGAATTAACTTGATTATAGCCGTTGACCTTACTTGACAGGCAGGCAGACGGACGGACTACCTCGCTGAGTAGGTATAGAAATGCTAACGAATTTAAAAGAAGTATTGCAATAAGATACTGTATGACAACTATATTTTGTACACCTGTGTTTTACGTTCATGGGCAATCCTTGCCGATCTTCAAAAGAGTCGAAAGATGTACTTGTCGCGAGAAATACCAGAAAATTAAGTACACATTAAATAGGTTTAAACGAAGCATCGCTCGACATTTTTTTAATGTTTCCCAATTTAATTGCATTTTGGACTGTGCGATAATTATTTGTCTGTCATATTACGACTTCTCGAATATACCTTTTTTACCCATCGACTTCGCTTCTCCAGTATACTTTTGTCAGCCGCTCCAGTGTGGCTCCTACTCCAAAACAGGCCGCACCTGCGAGCCTTTCTTCTTTTTACTTCGAACAATTTTTTTAGAACGCCCACTACACATTAATTATGTGTCCAGGTGGATATCACTTGCAAGAAGAAAGATATCTATTCATAGACTAATTAAACTAATTCCATTGATTAATTTCTTATATACAAACTTTACGGCACAATTCTAATATGAAAAAATCGAAGGGAATCGTCATAAAAGCTTGTTTTCGTGCCTAAACATTTAAATATGGCCATGTAAGCCGAAGTAATTGGGCTTAAATTATTTCTTGAATTTACCTGAAAACGCACGCGGTGCAACGCTTCCGTGACGTAGCAGGGTGGCGAAAAATGAAGCGGGGCTATAGACCTTTAATTTTCATGAACGTCGCCATATTGCGTAGGCAGTGGCTCCATCTATGGGCATTCGGTATCCTGGCTTAGGCACGTGCTCCGTGTTGTATGCCTGCTATGCGCTCGGCAGCAGTGTCTAATGGTTCTTCTCGCGCTCGCGCGGTCTGCTTAGAATGAAGTGGCACCTTCTACGTGGGAAACGGTTCTGTGAGACATACTGAAGCAATTTAACTCAGCATGCCCGCAGTTTCTTCTGGCACTGAAGTAGACAGAGCACCGAGTGCAATGTGTGCGAACGCCTACAATCAACTTCGGAGATAACCTGTGCATTCCTAAAAATTTGTTTTGCAAATGCGCCTTTACTACAATATTCTTCCTGCAATCGGAGGCTTTGGCTTAGTAGCGATGAGAAGTTAAGACGATGGGTAACGGCAGTGTGCTGCTATGGAATAAGTTTTTTTTGTTTTCTTTTACAAGAGTTCAAATTGTTATCTGTAGATACATCGCGTAACTGCCTCATTTGTTTGGCGGGGTTTCGTCCCTTAAAAAAAAGTTTTCTTTAGTAAACAAAAATCTGCGGATCCCACGCACTGTGGGAATCGATGTAAGCGAAGCTTTCTATGCTGTTTGGTTTGATTCACGATAATTAGCGGTGATGTTGGCGGTGAATGCATAATTCTGGCTCGGCTATCTTAACACTCCTCGCCTCTTGTCGCCACAGAGTGAAGATGGCAATGAAAGCGAGGCTTTTATCTTCTTCTTGGCCGGCTGTGCGATGTAGTTCAACACGTGAAAAGATCAGTCACACTTATTTGTATTTGTGTTTGCTTATTTTGCAGCCTGGATATCATGAACGATTTGCCTGCCCAGTAATTTTGCTTTTTTTAAATCAGTTTCGTCATATTTAGTGATCCATGGCTCTCAGTGCCAGAAACACCGCAGCGCCAACTCGGTTTCGAAAAATTGAAAGCTTGGACAAAGGAATGGAGGGCGCCACTGCGTACGTCAGGGGCACTGACCGGTCAGTGGCGCACGTGGCTTTTAGCGAAAAAGTCGGGTTGGTCGCAAAGCAGTCGGCGAGATGGACGCCAGCCATGTATCCGTCAGGGAACGCTACTGAAGAGAGAGTATTATACAAAGAAACAAAACAACCAACCCAGCAACCAACCTACTACAAACGTGTACATGAAAATAAAAAATATGACAGAAGATGACTATGTCTGGCTTCTGCGACCACGATGAAAGGTTGCTGGGATAGTAAGCGAAAGCAAAAATAGTTAAAAAACAACTTTGCGAGCAGAAGAAAGCGAAGTAATATCCCCGAATGGCAGGCTGTATCCCCGCCGCTCGGATACATCTCGTCGTGCGAACTCTAACCCAATTTTTGTGCCCATTCTTTTACCCGGACTTTGAAAGGGGAACGCGTCGGTATAATGTCGTTGCTGCAGACACGATTCCATTACTAGGACTAGTGTGTATGTCTCAATGTAAAATTCTGGAGCGATGTCTTGGAGCATCGTCATCACTTATAGAGATTTCAAATCTGAACGAACCTTTTTGTGCGCAGTTTGAAGTCACCTGTTTAATTCTACGAAATTGCAAGCTGCGTGCTGCATTTCATTTCACTTCATTTTATTACCTTAAAGACCTGCAAGGGGTGTTTAAGGGGTGGGAACAAACATTCAGATACAATGGAAAGCAATTTGTAATAATTTCCGCGAGAATGAATGAGGATGTAAGGGCAGCGATCTCGTTGGATAGATCATTCCAGTTTTCTGCAACACGGGGAAAAAATGCGGCAAAAGTGACAGTGTGGGCACGTGGCCGGGAAACTTGAAATGGATGACGCCTGCGGTGAGATATACAGGCTGGCGGAGCAATGTAGGGTGCGCAGCATAGGGAACCGTGGAAAAACTTGTGAAACAAGCAAAGACTGCCCATGCGGCGTGAAAGTTGTAATAAACGCGATTCCGCTTTCAAGGATGTCGCATGAATATGAAGAGTGAATAAATCTGGCTGCTCTGTTTTGAAGTGATTCAAGTGCATTAATAAGGTATGCGTGATGCGGGTTCCAAATGAGTGATGCGTATTCTAACTTCGATATGACTAGAGTTTTGTATGCTAGTAACTTTACGTGTTCAGACGCATGGCGGAGATATTATGCAAAAAAGAAGTGAGGCGTGCAGACGGGACACAAGAGTATATAGAGAAGTGTGGACAACACGAACGCCGGTTGTCGGCGACGCAAGAATCCAAGCGTCATATTTGCAAACGAAGTTACATTAGTAATGATTGCGGCCCAGGACATATCGTTAGACAGGGTGACACATAAGTACTTATAGGATAGAACAGACTGTACAGGGTTATTAAAAAAATTATGGGGTTTCACGTGCCAAAACCACTTTCTGATTATGAGGCACGCCGTAGTGGAGGACTCCGGAAATTTCGACCTCCTAGGGTTCTTTAACGTGCACCTAAATGTAAGCACACCGGTGGTTTCGCATTTCGCCCCATCGAAATGCGGCCGCCGTGGCCGGGATTGGATCCCACGACCTCGTGCTCAGCAGCCCAACACCATAGCCACTGAGCAACCACGGCGGGTTGTACAGGAATATCGGCTATTGCGTATGGGAAATAAAGGAAATCATGGCGGCTGTGGAAAGAGAGGCGCTTACATTTATGAGGATTAAGTTCCATCAACCAATTATCGCATCATTCCTTAATGCTGTTAAGGTCGTCCTGAAGCATTTCTTGGTCAGCGGTATTAGTACCAGTGCTATAAATCACGCAGTCGTCTGCGAACGTGCGTATGTTAAAAGATACCTTGGTCGGTGAATCCTCAATGAAAATTAGAAATAGGAGCGGACCGACTCCCTTCCATACATAGCAGTCAACGCTGTGGAGGCTAGAGAGACTTCTCGCAGTGGCTTCGTTCGCACATGGATATAGTTCGATGCTTTTTTTTACTGCAATTGTGTGCAACAGTTTATTATATAGGCTCAGTGTTGAATGAAACAAGTTTTAATGCTTAGAAACAAAGACACTGTGGTATACAGCTACTAATGCATTGTTTTAGATCCCTTATATTTTTGTTGTTCTTTTCGGGTTTTTTTTTTTCAGCCCGTCTCGGGAGCCTCATGTGCATGCTCGCGCGGTCGAACGCTGTTGGCGCCCAGTGAAGCACAGACAGAACGTGCGGAGTGATAACATTAATTGGCTGAACTTCTTGCGTAGCTTTCACAGCGTTCACTGCTATGTATGGAACGGAGTATAGTACCGACCCTTGGGGAACGCCGGATATTACAGGTAGTGTAGTGGAATTGCGATCGTTAATAGCGACAAACTGTGGGCGATAAGTCAAGAATTCTTCGATCCATTTTAAGATATGGGGCGAGATATTCAAATAGGAAAATTTTAATCGTAAACATTTATGTGGAACCTTGTCGAACGCTTTTGCGAATTCCAGCAAAAATGGCGTCGTTCTGTTGGTCAGAGTCGAGATTAGTATGAAAATAATGAACAAAGATAGCCAGTTGCGTTTGACATGAGGACCATTTTCGAAAACCTTGTTGTGAAGAATGGAAGTAGGTCGAGTCGAGGAAGCTCATAATATGTGTGCAGATTACATGTTTCATGCACTTGCAGGGCAAGCTAGAAGAGCAATGGGACCGCAATTAAGGGCTGAATCTTTGTTACCCGATTTGAAGACTGGAATGGCCTTTCCGGTTTTCCATTCGTCTGGTAGATGTCCAGATGAAAGTGACTATGTAAAAAGTAGACAGAAATTGGGGGGAGGAGGGAGAGGGGCCACAAATATCGCTAGTGTTCTTAAGAACTTTTCGAGTTAATATTATCAACGCCAGAAGGGGATGAACGTTTTAGGTTTTGGATTAGTAATGATATACCCGATGGCTGAAATGCGAGTGGTACTATTGCATGCTCGATTCTTGAAGATGGCGCAGGAAGTGACGTTTCTGTTTTGTTGCTAAAAAAATTGGCTACGGCTTAGGTGGGCGAACCCTGGATATGCAAAGCGAAAGCTTGGTTTAGCCTGGTTATGTCTTGGTTTCACTTGGTTAACCTTTGATTTAACTGTAATTATTATACTTAAGTATGCAATAATCGCTAAGCCCGGCATGACGACTGTGTCTAGGTCGCTAGCTAGACACGACTGTGATTAGGCTTCGGTCGACACGCATCGTTCGATGGTGCGAAGCCTGTTGTGCCACTGCGAAAGCGCAAGTCCTAGACATGCAAAGAGACGCCGCGGACACGCGCATAGTCGAAGCACAAACGGACAGGGCGCGAACGCGGTCGCTACCTTGATCTCGACGGTGCGACGCCTGTTGCATTCCGAACCCTCTCCAGTGAAGCAGCTCGCCGGGTGATACCCGCGGGGTGGTCAGATGCCGCTTAGCGACGATGGCTCAAAGCACAACGCTCAGGGAAGACGGCACGGCCTCGCTCTCATCCATGGCCAAGCTCGCACTGACTAGGCGAGCACGGCTCTCCGCGCGCGTCACGTGGTCAGGCGGCGATCCAGCTGCGGAGAGCGCAGGCGTCAAGCCGGCGGCGGTGGCGGCTAGCACACGCGGCGGCGCCTGAGCTCGTCGCGGTGAGTCACGTCATGCTTTGTCAAGACTACGGCGCAACTACGGTCAAATGAAGGTCAAATTCGCGGCGACGGCGAAACTCGATCAGGTTAGTAAAGCTTTCGCTTTAAAACGGATGAAAAAGTCGCGTTGAATAAGGCAGCGCACTCAGCGTCAGTGACGACTGCGCACCTGTTTCATTTGTGAGGGTTATCTCAAGCGTGCGATGCGAAGCTTCTTTTCACCTACTTTAACATGTTGATCGCGGCGTGCTCGCTCCGTACTCGCTTTGACTATAGCCATGACGGATCAACAGGTCTATTCCGGCATATATCGAGATCTGTAATCTCTATTTGTAACATTTCATCGCGGTAGTCACACCATGTGCATACAAGTACAGATATATTTTCTACAGATACAGTACAGATACAAAAGAAAGAAAGAAAGAAAGAAAGAAAGAAAAAGCAGCTGCCTGCTTTTATTTTTTGTTGCCTTTATTTGTTACTATGAGGAATAGGAAATGGAGAGGAGAGTTCGGCATGTCACACCGCACCTGTTTAACCGAAAGCTGACGCCCAAAGAGCGCCCAACAGGGTAATGGGGTAAGGAATGACAGCGCATTAGAGAGAGTGGGAGAACAGCAGAAGGAAGAGGGGCTACATTTACAATATTTACAAGAGCTGCGGAAAATTCCACACTCGCGGAATTGTCGAATTTATTTTGCTTCGTGCTATTCCCCTTATAAGAAAGAAATGTGTCAATTTGCAGGTTATACTGCTGGCTCTCGTCAAGCTGGCTCGACATCAGACTTTGTGCCAAGGGGGGAGACGCCTCAATAATGGCTTTCTCTGTGGTCTAGCACAGAATGCGAGCACTATTCGCGAAAGCACTGTTCTCTCTCGAGTGTCTATCGCCCTCCACCTCTAACGCTTCTCTTCACCCGCCGCGGTGGCTTATTAGTGGCCGTGGCGTTGCGCGGCCAAGCACGAGGCCGCGGGTGCACGAGCTAAGGGGGTGAAAGTTAATCCGCAGACCGTCACTATGGCGTACCTCATAACAATATTGTGCTTTTGGCGCGTAAAACTCGAGTATTAATAAGGTTGCCGGTTCGATTCCCGGCCGCGGCGGTCACATTTAGATTGGGGCGAAATGCGAAAAACACTCGTGCACTCGTGTATTTCAGTGCACATTAAAAAACTCCAGGTGGTCAAAACTAATCCGCAGTCACCTACCACAAGGTGTCTGAGAATAAGATCATGATATTGGAAGGTAAAATTCCACAACTTAATTAACTTTTGTCTTTACATTGGCACACATTTGAACGCCGCGGATAATAGATGTACACTTGGTTCGTTTGACTTTTGGTTGCACTAGACCTGCAAACTGCGGTCCGGAGGTATGGATAGAGTGGTGTCATCAACGGCGAATAAAAGTTGGACCTTAAAAGACGTGCAAATAAATGACGCTTTGAAAAACCTCGATGAAAAATAAAGTATAAGAGGTGGCATACGATGTTCTGAAAAGTTCATGCAATTAGTGAGCAAAAATGTGGCAGCCTCGCCCGAATGGCGAAGCATTTACAGCGATAGCAAGATTTAGCGTTGCGCTCGGACTCTTTCGTTTGGAGCCTCTACTCTGCGATTCAGCCACAGGAATGTCTGCTCCGCTGTGCGGAAATTTCTCTTCGAGTGCAACCGAATCACCTGTTCAGTCTTTATGATTCTCGTTCTTTGTGTGTGTGTGGGTGCTTTTTGTTTAATTATTGATTGCTGCTACTATTATTGCGTTCATTTGAACATGCAGTTTCACCTTTCAGGGGCGCTTACTCTGTAGTATTCCAGAGAGTTGATTTGTGGTTATACCTTGGAATAACGCGCTCATTTACTAGCCAATCCCCCGTAGTGCGTATGAGCCACGAGTTGGATGGGCAACAACAACAATGACGACGACGATGACTCCTCTAACAGGGTTCGAACTTGTTGGGGTTCAGGCTAACCTGTCCAGTACCGGCTACCCTAAGGATACGCGCAGCTCGTCTCCGCTCCGCAGCCCACGCAAAGGGGCGCCGGGGTGGGTTCGCTAACTCAACGTCAAGGAGTATAGAGACGACTCTAGCCGTGGTCGAAACGAAAGGGGCTCTATTGCCTGATATGTATTGGATTGGATTGGAGACAACTTTATTTATGCCTGCAGTTGGGCGCTCGCGCGCCCCGACGAGGGCCTACGTCATCCTCGAAGTTGCCGTTACTCGGCGCGAGTCTCCGCTCGCCGTTGCCGGCTCGCTGGGTCTGTGCCTTTCGAGCGCCTCGAGGACCTGCTGGACGGCCCAGAGCTGATCGTCTCGGTCGTAGCTCTTCGCGGCTGCCTCGAGCCGCGTTGGGAGTGTTCTTGATTTAGCGCCTTCTGGATATTTAACGCAGTCCCACAAGATGTGCGTGTAGTCTGCGGTCTCCCTCCGGCAGACTTTGCACCTGATATGTAGAAGATGTGCGTACAGCACAGGGGCTACGGCACTAGGGTGGGAGTCGCAGACTGCGGGCTCCTGGGAAGTCCGCCACACACAGGCTCTTCCGAGCTAGGTTCGCCACACGAAAAAGGTGCCTCGGACGACCAAGAGCGCCAAATGTGAATCTGCCGAGTGCAGGCGCACCTTGAATGCTGTATAGGAGCGAGATGCCGAGGAGGGATCTGCTCGTCGGACACTGTTCGTACGCGAGGGTCGCGGCGTAACGCGAGCCGCGCGCGTAGCAAGAAGGCTCGGCCAGCAGTGCCCAGCGAATGCTCAGCGCGAATTGCCCAAGTTGTGTGTGAGCCGGAGACGGAGGTCGAAGGGGTCTCTGCAAATTGTATGCGGGTGCGACATATTGGCCTGACGGAGCCCGCAAGGCAACTCCTGCTGGGTCGAAGGAACCTGGCAGCTACGAAACGTCTGTCGCACGGGCGAAATTCTCAAGTGCGTCCAATTGCGCGTGCTGAGGCAAGCGTGCGTCGTCGACTAATGATTAGAGTATCGGGCTTCTGTGCCAGAGGTGCTTTGTTGGAATCCTACAGTCGGACAATACTGTATATACATATACATAGACATATATATATATATATATATATATATATATATATATATATATATATATATATATATATATATATATATATATAAAGCCATTTTGCAGCGAAGCTGTACATGGCGAGTGCTGCATGTATTTTTCGTGTTTGTACGACCACAATAAAAAAAAATTGAGTGCCTATCCCGGAGATGGCGCAATACCCGCCCAACCCGCTGCAGAGGGGAAGCAGGCGTCAAGCACTGCGTCTCTAATAATAGTAATATTGAAAATATTAATCATAATCATAATAATAATAAATGAAATCAATTAATCAATATGCATTGTTTCAAGTCTATGGGTATATGAATCGTCTGTGAACAGCACATGAACTCACGAGCAGGAGGCGCAGCCGAATACGCAATAGACGAAATGTATGCACAGCCGTACACCCTTGACTCGCAAGACGACAATGCCACCGACTGTGGGGATGTCTGTGCCGTAAAAAGGAAAGACGAAATTGTTATAACGACTGTGTATATATCTCCAGGCACACCCAAGTGTATATCGAGAAGTTCATGACCACGCACTTTGCATTGGTTAGCAGGAATGACACTACAAGAAATGGTTCACTCAGTTCCTGCTAGAAGAGTTTGGTTTGCAGAGCCGCATCAATCCAAGTCACTCAGCTACTCAACAACGGTCGTGTGTACGAGTAGATTCAACTTTGGCCAATAATCTGTCTTAGCTTGTAAATTAACCAGTCAATGTATATCACAGTAATGAGAAAGCTATCGTCACCATCATTATCAAATGATGACAATTGATACATATACCCTTGTCTATACCTGTGTCATATGCTACAGCTTCGCTCGTAATCCCCCTTCAGTGAGTGGAATGGCTGCTCAATTATTAGTCTTTTTTGAAATGGACATCGACGAAGAGGTGGAAAAAAAGGATCAATATCGAATTTCTTGTGAAATTTGGCAAGAATGATGCAGAAATTGATCACGTGTTGCAAAAGGCGTATGGAAAGAATGCCTTAAAGTAAAGAATTGTGTTAAAGTTGGTCCAGCGTTTTCGGGGAGTTCGTGACGACCCCGAGAATGGTGCAAGATCAGGACGCCCCTACAGCTCGTTCGTCGATGAAAACATCGATCCTGTGCTTTTTCTTGTGCTCAGTGACCGGCGAATTTCTCTTAAGAATGATAACAGAAGCCATTGGTTCGAGAAACTGGCCGGTTCGCTGGATATTGCTTGAAGATTTGGAAAAGAAATTATTTGCACCAAGATGGTGTCGAAACTCGTGACTTCTGAGGAAAAGTTGTGACGAAATAAATGTTGCTGTGACTGGGAAACTTCAGACAACGCGATGAGATTTTGCAAAGGGTCTTCACTGGTGACGAAACTTGAATTAACGAATACGGCATCGATGTGAAGTGGCAAACGAAGAAGTAAAAAAATACATTTCAGAAGAACAACCAAAAATTAGTGGCGTTGATTGTGTTTTTAATGCCATAGAATTGTGCGGCTTTAAATTTTAACGTATGGTTTCTGGGGTGTTGCGTAACAAAACCACGATCTGATCATGAGAGACGTTTTAACGGGTGGGGGGGGGGGGGACTCCAGATGGGGCTTTCTTATTATGCACATAACGCACGGCACACGACAACAAAATGCTTTCTAAAAAAAGATAAATAAAGCAAAGCAAGAACACACAAAGAAATCAAAGAACTAGCGGTAACGACATATAGTAAACGTGGAAGTAGCTCTTTGTACAGTCTGCCAAGAGAACGACAAGTCAGGGATGCCACTGTCCTATGCCTGTATTTACAGAAACTGTTACCCTGTTACACCCGTAAGCTCCACTTATTGCTAGCGCTGGCGGCCGCAGAAATGGCAAAGAGCACTTATGAACGTAAAGATGTGTGCATTCGGTCTCTGTATATTTTACGCTTGTCAAAGAAAAATGATTTCGACCGCAGGATCATTCACTTTGTTTTTCTGTTTTACTTACCTGTTAATGCTGTTATTATCAAAAGCTGGGATCGTGTGTTAAACAAAGTAAGGTTTCTCATGAACTAATCCTTTCACTCGGTTGCGTGATTGCTTGGCATTCAAAGAAAGGGCGAACATGCATTACGCTTGCAGCAACAAACTCTGTCAGCTTAATGTCATGGCCCACTTTGTCAAAGAGCAGCATGTTTTCTTGTTCTCCTCGAGAAAGCTTCTGCGGCCTGCTAGGTGACAGAAAAGTGTCAATGGCTTCCTAGATTTCAATTATCGCGTAGTGGGTTGTTGTCGTTGTCATTTAAATATGGCTCGTACCCACAGCATGCAGCATTGTGATGTTCTCTTCTACGCATAACGTCTGTTGCTCGCCAAATACTGGCTTAGTACCTTGCATTTTCTTCATAGGTATAAAGCAATACAATTAATTTACCACTGAAGTCAAATAATAAAGTCAACTTGGACGGCTGCAGTGGGAGAATAAAAGATGATTTTTTTAGGTAAATCTGTACTTCCTTTTTTCCTCTGAGGAAATAAACTTATGAAAAGAGACACAGAGTGCAAGCGAGGACGAGGAAGAAGATTCTGCTCAATTCTTTTTTTCTCCATCCGGTAGTATTTAAATGCGACGTAACTGAGATATCATTGCAATATAAAGTTTGATCTAGTTAAGAGCACGGAGTGATGATTATAGATCTGAGATGTGTGCGGAGTGTGCGCAGAGGTTTTTACTCCATGTGCCTATTAGTATCGGTTTAAATCGAGGTTGTTACGCGGAAGCGAAGTACTTCGCACATAAACTCATTGCAAAGACACCTCTTTCTTAGTTCTAAGGGCGGCTAAATTTACAGAACTGTTTTTATTTCCTTTTTCTTTTTTCAACGTTGCGCAGAATTTCGCAAGTGCACTTCGCAACTCAGCTCGTTTGGACAGGGGGCCGGAATGAATTAGATGTTTCTCTCTCTCTCTCTCTCTCTTTCTCGTTTCACTTAACCATTATTGCGGACATGGGGCTACATGCGCGAAAAAAAAAAGACGTAACCTGTAGATTGATGCCGCCCTCTCATCCTAGCTGCTGGCACGTGACGCTCAATTTGGGCATCACTGGCCAACACGGTTAAGACTACTCTCGGTGCATGCAGGAGTGCTTGCATCCACGTGCACGAAAGCAATTCGGCCACCCGATTGACAACTAACGGACAACGCTAGCAGCACCTTTTTAAGGGCACTTCTTTTTTTCCTGCGGCCTCCGAAATATGCAAGCACACGATGCAACTACTCGACGTTGCGTCGCGGACGCTCCAGACCACAAAAAAATCGCCACATGCACAAAAATCCACGGGCAATCGTCGAGCAGGCAATGGCCCGTCTCCAACTGGCCCCAGAGGGCTGGTTTCGGCCCTAGTTACAACTGTGATCAAACTGCATTTTTTTTTTTGCATTATGGTTAGCTGTACCCGGTCTAACCTAGAGAGCTGCAACTTGGACGATAACAAAGAAACTTGAAAGGAAGCTAACAACTGCGCAACAAAAGATGGAATAAAAAATAGGCGTAACAAAAAAGATCTCCAAGAATGGTAGTTTAGATTCTGAAGAAAACGCAGGTAGATTATTGTGAAGGATGTTGACAAACGGCAGGGAGACCTGAAAAGCAATTCCGGGCCAGAAGTGTGCACGGTGGCCATTTTCGACCCTGGCAGGAAGCGAAAACAGTGGGGGGCTTCATTAGTAAGTCTGGACTCAAGAGGCGCTCTTCGGCCGCAAAGAAGCTATGTCGCCACCCCGATGCATCGTAAAACGTCGCTCGGGCTGTCTGAAGACATACGGAAGGGGGGGGGGGGGGGAGGCATTCAAAGCAGATTAGCCCACAGCTGTGTACGGCTGCCTTCTTACGCCCTGCCGAAGACAGACCACATGCAAGACGTCATTAGGCTATCGACAGGGATGCCTCGGTGGCAGAGGTGCCACTTCGGCTCCCCAGGTATCGTGTAACCCAACGCATACGCTCTTGTTCGGCGGTCTGGCATTACAGGCACAGTCCGCCTTTGGACTGACAGTTTCACGAGTCCACCGAAAGCGGACCACGTGTACGCCGTCATTGTGTATCGATCGGAGTGCTTCTGTGGTGATGTCTTTTACTGGAGCGTATCCCATTTTAACGAAGGCGCGAAAACTAGGCGACTCGGGTGTTTGTTTTCTCCGTCCCTGTTCTGGGAAACGCTGGGACAATTTAACAGGTCGGTATTTGTTTATCTTTGTTTTCTTTCTCTCTCTCTCTCTCTCTCTCTCAGTGTTCGGAGGAAGGCAGAGAGATAGAGTGAGAGAAATGGTGATCAGTGAATGACAGCCCAGTTGACCCAAAGAGGTCTCTGGGGTGTCGTGATTTGCCGTGAGGAGCTTTGGGAGGGGCAACTGAAGGGTCAAAATCGGCCTCCTGACCCTTCAAGAGGGTTCTTCACGCAGGAAAGGTGCTCTGCACTTTTGCCTGTGCCGAGTTGAATGTACCGGTTCCAGCGTAAAAGAAGGCTCTGGCTCTTGGTGGATGAGTCGTGCTGTGCACTATCAGCCATGTCTGGCAAGCATCTACCGCGTCCTATCTCCTATGGAAGAGGACGAACGACGACGATGGCAGCTGAAGAACATAAGTTCTCGCACCAAGTAAGTTGGTCGCGCCAGCTGGAGCATTCGGTGCTACAACGAGGAGAAATGAAACTTTAGTGGCGCAGTCAATAGGATCGAAACAGTCGGCGACAAACACCGCTTTGCATTCCGACTGACCCGTCGCAGACAGCGAGGAAGTATGATATTTTAGTTTAGGTTATAAAAGCGAATCCTAGTCGACTAGGTTATGTAAGGCCTAGAATTGATAATACTTGCTGTGTTACAGTCTTAGCATGGGTACCCTGGGGAAAACGGCGATACGGGCAGAAAAGAAGAAGGTGGAGCAATAAAGTTAGGAGATCTGCAGTCATGAAACTGAGTCAGTGGATGCAGGACGTAGGCACCTGGAGAACTGTGCAAAAAGCATTTGCTATGCGATGAACTTAAATCGGATGTCGTTGGTGAAGGCGACTTCCCTGGTATCTTCTCGAGCTTATTTTGTATTTCATTCTCATGATTGCTTTTAGATTCTACTTTACTTGGATTTCGATGGGGATTACGAATTGCCCCACTCAAAGCGCGGACAGCGGGTCAAGAAGCATTTCATGCGTAAAAAGAGAACAAAGGAAAAGGTAGGCAGTTTAAGCAGGACTGAGCCTGGCTGGCTTTCTTACACAGAGGAAGGGTGAAAAGCGATAAACAGATAGGGAAGACAATATTGTTCATTCACGTGGAAGTTGCAAGGAAGCTAAGAATGTGCATGTTAAGAAACAGTGCAAGGAATTCGATGTCCTCGTTCCCATTCCTTTTCCCATTTAAAATAATGACCTTCCTTCCGGTACTTGATTCTATACCCAACCATTCCCATACGATCGATTTGCTTACTACCGCTTAAATACTTTTATGCCAAATAGCGCTTTATATTTATTCCTTTGAGCCGACAGCGCCTGGGAGGCATTACGACATAGATAAAGTAACAAACTGTGGTTCCAGGTCCTCGTGGCGATTTAGCATGCAAACTTACGCAAACTAATGTAATATAATGCAAACCAATGAGAATAACTTATAAGCACGCTATGATGACGTACTTGTGCTACTTAAACTTAATGTTGCATTATCAATAGCAAATTTAACTGATCAACTTGATCACTATTCGTGTTGTCACAAAAAATATCTCGCTTTTTTAGACGAACTCTTGCACTATGGCCTTTCCGAACTCACGAGGTGGCCTAAGAAACATTCGTTTGAACTGAACTAGAAGACCCATCAGCTGCCTATAACCCTGACCAAGCCTGGTTATGCAACACTATAGAAGGAATGCAAAACCCGCAGCCAGATTTTTTATTTATTGAGCAAGAAAGCCGGCGTCTGTAGCAGCGAAACGGCACCTGAATTCCCATGGGATGCGACGCCACGTCACGTGCGCGCCTTGACGGAGTGTGCGAAAGGGAACACTTGCTGGAGCACTGGCGCGCCAGGCGTTACGTGAGGGAAGAGCGCATCGCCGCGACGCCACATCATCAGCGCGCCTGGAAGGGGCAGGTACGGCGACGCGCGGCGAGGCGGGTTGTCGTCGGCGAGGCGGTCGCGTGACGGGCGCGTGCGGGTGCCGCCCTCTCATTTGCGGATGCGGCGCCCTCTCTCACATCCCCCACTGGGGCTGGCTGCTGCGCGCCTGCTGGCCTGGGTGGCTGACGCTTCTTCCTCGGTCTCTTTTCTCGGAGAACGTCGGCGGCATGCGGCGCCCTTGATTTCTCGGCAACATCATTCAAATGTTTTCGATCTACAGCCAGCATGGTAACGTAGAAGCTGTAAAAAAATACTGCACCAATTTACGAGAGCGAATCAGAAAGTCATCGCCCCTATTTTGTATTAGCCAAATAATACGGTTCCTACAGGTAATTACAAATATACGTACTATTCTACGTACCTTGCACTGCTTTTCCACATAGTTCCCACACCGTTTCAGACATTTGCCCCATCGCAGCCCAACATTTGAAATGCTCCTGTGGTAGTAGTGATGCGCGCGGCCTCCCCGAACGATCGTTGTCATGCACGTATTCACGGTCCTTTTGCGAACTCGCCACACCACCACCTCACACTTCTCAAAGCGAGACACCTTTCTCCATACTTGGACTGCATCCGTGGGCACACTTCGTTGCTCGTACGCCATGGACGTGTGAAGCACAACCGCCATCTTCAACAACTGACAGCAGCGCCGTGCCGCGGAGCTACCGGCAGATAAGGCCGGGCCGGTCCAGGAAAAGTCCACCACGGGGAATGGCTATGTTGACTTCGCACTTACAGCCGTAATTTGGCTAAAAAATACAGCAATGACTTTCTGATTCACCCGCCTAATCACTAAACTGGATAACATACCCCGCGGCAAAACTCCGAAACGTTACTCGCAGCGCAAAACTCCGAGGACAGCTCTGCGGCGTTCAATTGGACACGAATGCTTTCGCATTCACAGCTCATAAGAATAACTAAGGTGTCCTCGCATTTTTTTTTAAATTAAGCGTTTATTTATTCACCTAAAACAACAGAAAGTGAGGTCAGCGGTCTAACTACATTACTTGTTGTCACACAATGACCATTGAGAGGAAAAAATAAAGTAGAACCCAGCACACGAAACACCGAAAACTAGCAAGGTAGATCTTGTGCACATAGCCTTTTCCAAAAATTAGTCCTGCCAAAGTAACAGGTAGATAACGCGTGTCTTAATATTTCCACCGATGCATAGAAGCTGCACTTAACAGGAAGCTTTAGCTCAGGTCCCAAATCCGATTTCCACATTGAAATACACGTAAAACACAGCAATGCTCTTTCATGACAACCGCTGGACTGATTAGTATGAAATTTGTTGCATTCAAGAATTCAAGAAATGTTTATTCCTGACAAAAATGGAAAACACAGAGAGAATGGTGAAGCAATAAAACGACGGACACCCACCAGAAGTACTAAAAAAATGATTTAATCATTTTAGTACTTCTCTTGGTGGGTGTCTGTCGTTTTATTCCTTAATGCTTCATCCCGACCAGACGGGCTTCCGTCGAGCCCTCGATTTCAGAGAAAATGGTATACAAAAGAGGGTCCCAGCATCAAATATTGCCCTGGGTCCCTCAACAGGAGATATATAGAGTTTATACATTAGGAGCAGCATAACAAGTGATATCGTAGATAACTTAACAAAGAATCAAACAAGACACTAATAAGTATTCAAAAGCATGAATTCGTTTCCTTATTAGAAAGCCAGAAACAAAAGTTCACATATAACACTACAATTACCGCACAATTAGCAGCTGTTTAACTCGAGCAACTGTAGGAAGCAAAATTCTTTCTTAGAGCCTTATACATTCTACGACAAAAATTAGCAAAAATTGGCAAGTTAAAAAAAAATACAATCACGAAGTACACAAATGCGCAACTCTGCACCAAAAATAGATATTGCTGTCCTGTATATAGAATTACTTTTGATAGAAAACTTTACAGCTTACGTAAAAATGTTACAATGTTCCCGAGGGCTTTGCAAAAGCTCTACTTACAGATTAGTGATATATCTCAGAGCGATAAATATACTATATCAATTTTGTCCGCTTAAGGTCGAGCGGAATTTTACTGAATACTGAATGACGTTATTATTGTTTATTACTGTGTTCCGAGGTTGAAAACGTGGTATTTAAGTTTCTCCACTTTTGAACTCTTCAATAACTTTTATGAAACAAAAAGAAGCTTGAGGGCCGGGTTAACAAAACATTTTGTGCGATCAGTACATGTTACATTTTTCTTTTAAACTCAGAGACTTCATCATATTCAGTGCAGTAAATGCCGAACAAAATGGTTTCGTAATTTTTTTGCTTTAGGCAGAAGCTCATGAGGTAAGCTTCATTTTAAGCTATGATGCCCAGAAAAGCATTTTACCATCGGGTGTTGTTTGAAAAAATTACCAAGCAATTTCTATGAGCGCACCACCTTTAATATTGGCGCTTTGAATGTCCTTCTGGCTGTGTTATCACCCCGCTTCCGTGTAATACATCTATCCTGAAACTTATTAAAACGCGATTGTTTATTTTTTTAGATTTCAAGCTGACAGACCGTTTGCAAACATAACACGTTTAATCGGTATCTGCATGCTGGCAGTTCTTTGGAAAGTGCGCAGGGGACACTTCTTTGAAAACTGGCGCGTCGCACTATCGAATCCCAGGCGAAGTTAAAAATTCGGTATTATATAGCATATAAGTATAGCATACAAGCATATAAATTGTTTATGTTTTTGGTGAACGTTTTAGAGCGCAGCTCTTCGGCGCCCGATCCCGTGGCGAGTGTCGGCGTCGGTGTCGGCGTAACTGAGCGAACGAGCACAGCGAAAGATGAAAGCGAACCCGGAGCGCAGCGGGGGGATGGTAGACACGTGGAGGAAAGTGAAGAGGAGGGTGCAGCGCAACCTGAAGGAGGAAAGCGGAGAAGGGCATGGGGAAAAGTATGAGGAGGAAAGCGGAGTGCCAACGGTGACCATGGCATGCGGCCAGCGCGGAAACAAAGCGCTGGCGTGGGCTTCAGACCCACTGCGCATGCGCTACTTCGCCTGCGGCACCGTCGCGGCTAGAGAATGCGCTCTGCGCGAACCACGCGTTCACTTGTTCATGCTTTCTTTCTGAAGAATCAGCGACGCAACCGGTTGAAATGCTTCGTCTGCCGCTGCTGCTAAACTAGCTGCCTGAGCAGAGGCTCAGCGCCGCCCCCGAGAGCACCTTGTCGTTCAGAATCAAATTGCTTTCCATAATATATCGCGAATTCAAAACACCTAAAGAGCGGCGCTCCAAATTCGCATTAGCGAGTATCGTAATCGTGGGTGAACTTTTTTTAAGAAGCCGATCTGTGTTGCAGTTATCACTCAACGCAAGACGCGCCTTTCTGCATCAGAGGTTTCTCGAATGCTATCGCTGATTCTATCCGCTGTCTGTTGTCACTGAACCTTGTGTGTAGTATAGTAGCTTCTGTGTAGTAGTAATTGTGTAGTAGCTTCTGGAAAGCACGCAGGCACGCTGGAAGGTCCATTGCGCCACGTATAAAAGCCGACACGCTCGACCCGCTCGACCCGCAGGTCCGGTTTTGACGATCGCCGACTGTTCTCGCCGTTATCGTTGCGCATCGAGTGTCACTTGCTTTTGTGGGCGCAGGTACGGCCAATAAAATGTTAGTTTCGTGATTCACAATTTTGCGATACTGTGTCCTTCACCGTCACAACACCACGAAAAAAATGTTATCTTTGTTGCAGTGGTGAAGTTTGAAATATTAGAACTTTCCTGCAGTATGCCGAGCACCCACGCTCATTCTCTAAAGGAAGCTGTAGCTTCAGGCCTACTCAGATTTCCCTATTCAAACATACGTGACGCGCACAAAGGATGTCAGACAGCCACGAAGAACGATGGGAATGAAATGTGTTGCATTTAAAGCCGATTTCATAGCCCGTAGAAAGCATAATTTTAATGCCTCTAATATGTTACAAAAAAGAACGCATATAAGTACTCACATTTTCAAGAACTTGAAGGATTTATTTGGCAAGTGCGTAACTGGATCTCTACCCAAAATGCATATAGCAGTCTGTAAACGGTAGTAGAACATCAGAAGTGGACCTCCGTTTATGTATTATTCTACAGCTTACATGAGAAAGAGACGAAGAAGGAAAGGCTCCCCAAAGCGTAGTAGCTGTTTGCCGCTGTAATCACGTAGTGGACATCAGCGAGTCCCCCCCTAGGTCAGTGATTGCGACTTTTGCCGCGACTGCTTGTTCATCGGAAATTAAAGCGTGACCTTTAATGTTCAGAGTCCATCCGCTGGCGTGACGTCCCCTACAATGCCGGAATCGCTGGCGATATGACATAGTGCTGGCGTTTGTAAATCTGCTTCACGAGGTTGCATATGTGGTGGGGGTGATTCAAGGGTGATTGTATGGCCCAAGATGAGAAGTGTTACCTTTGTGGTAGATCACACCCTGCTGACTGTTCAAACTGCCCAGCTCGAGTGCAAGAAACGCAGGTGTTAGAAATAATTGTCAAAAGGAGGTGTTCTAGGAGAGAAGCTGCTGCCCGTATAAAGATGAGGGCTCACGGGTACGCTGGCGTTACAGCACGTTGACCTCCTTTCCCGGACGCGGCTATTTCGCAGGCAATCGATGCTGCAATTGAAGAAGTGGCAAATTCAATGAAGCAATTAGTAGTCAGCCTATCAGAATTCATATCTCAAGTGGTCAGTACCCATATTGCTAATCTTCTGCAGATAACTCCAGTACTGACTCCTGACACCTCTACACTACCACTTAATAGAGAAGTTAAAGTTAAAAATACCGCTGGCGCGTTTTCCTCCGACAGCAACCAGGATACCTCTGAGTCATCGCCGAATTCTGGCCAACATCATACGCTAAACTTGCACGTCTCTACAGACGTTGAACTCGACGCACGGGTTTAGAAATGGAGCCGGTCCCCATCTAACCGAGCTTCTTCTATTACCCCGCAGAATAAGTAAAAAAAAGTCTACACCAAGGAAGGTTCTCAACGGGAACATTTTGGAGAAGGTAGTTGCTACTACAATTCTGTCCTCAAAATAGGATTCTTGAGATTACAGCAATAGAGCAGTCCTTTAATATTTGTTGCTTACACAGATTTTCATTGTCTTACCATTCAATTAAACCCTGATGTAACCTTACTACAATAAACATGGCTCATTCCAGATAAAAATTTTCATTTCAAAAATTATCGTTCAATTAGATCGATCCTCGAGAAGCGGTGGTTTACTCGCACTGATACCATACAGAATCTGCCATAAGGCAAATATGGCTCTAAAGCTCCGTTCTCACGCGTTTGAAATACTAGTGTTAAACAAAATACTTCCGGCCTGTCGGACATTTTTTATAGCCAATGCCTATTTTCCTTCAGGTGTTCGTGACACGTGCCCTTTTGATTCTATAATTACTAGTCGCGGAAAGGATATTCTACTAGCGGAGTACTTTAACTCCCGTCATGTTACATCGTGATTAAAGACAGATTATAGTGGCAGTCGTTTGTGGGATTGGTCCCAGGACAACAATCTCACGTGTGCCAATTCAGGACGACCTACATTCGTCCGAGGTTGGGCTGGTTCTGCCTGAGAATTACCTTTCGCAAGCTTCAGCCTCTCCCTATCCACGTGGTCCACTGTTGATTACGCCACAAAGAGCGACCTCATACCATTCATTTTTGACATTATACGTCCAGTAACCTTCTCAGTTTCTATTGTGCATACTTTCATAAATTACAGTAAATTTCAAAATTCCATGCGCTACTCATTGCCTTCTCTGACCAGTTCTAGTCTCAAATTGAAAACATTGAGCATTTCTTCTGTTTTAAAAGATTTACCGGAAAATCTGAACTTGTCGTACAATCAGTCAAATGGAATTGTTCTAGTTGGAATGATGATTGCTCGCGTGACTACAAGCGAAAGAAGGCAGCTTGGAAGAAACTGTTACATAACCGGGCGTGCGTCTGGTTAACCTCCCTGCCTTAACCACTCCTCTACTTCTCTTTGAATCGTGTGTGTGCAATGGTCTCATTCCTGCGTCTGAAACAAGCTTGTTAACCTCAGATGTACAAGGACTTGAAACCTTGAAACTTTTTGAGGGGACTTCCAGATTTAGTGTCCAACTGTCGATGCTTGTTCTTTTATTTAAATATTATGTATTACTAAAATTTATTCTTATTTTTTAAGTTCTATCTTATTTAACAACCAAGTGAAAATGAGTAGTCGTCGCCTGTGAACAGTGACAACTCCATTATTTGTTTTCGTCTCTATGACGAAAGTATTGAATATTAGCACAATCCCATCACCCATGAATATTAGCGTTCTTCACAGCTTCCTTTCAGCTGAGGAGTTCATAATTCCCGCAAGACCTTTAGTTGTTTCTGCCGAACGCTTCTATGTATACGGTGTTGCAATGCTGCAGGCATTCACTTCACTGTGCACTACGTAGCTGACAAAAAACGTTCGCACAGTCGCACTTGTCGACAAGCTTAGTTACAGTGTTAAAGGGGGCGTGTGCCTATTTTTCAACGTTCATGTCTGAGGATCGCTGCAGGTTCTCTCAAGAAAGTCTCCTCGGCGCATCCTACAGCGCCATCTAGTGCAGCCCAATAACCGGGCGACGCTCTTAATGTCCACGCCGTGCTCGCAGGAGAATGCGAGCCGGGCCTGTCACGGAGCGCTGTGCTCTAATCGCTCAAAACCAAGAACGAACAGCTCCAGGACTCCACCCCTTCTTTGTAGCACTCCTCGACTGGACGTTGACGTTTCTGCTTCTTTTCTTTTGAAGGCGTTTAACAGCGTGGCCGCGTTCAAAGAGTATCCTTCCTTCACGTTGCGACTGCTTTATCATTCGTGTGTGCGAGTGTGTGTGTGTGTGTGTGTGTGAAGAGAGTGTGTCTGTGTGTGAGTGACTGCATTGTCTTTGTTTCAAATATATCTCTCCTGATAGCTTTTTCTCGTCTCGTCGTGGCATTTAGCGGTCAGTTGCTACCGCCTTGCTGTGTCAGAGATGACTTATCTTCCTCGGAATGGACGTAGCCCGCTGGCTGAAACTTCTATATAGCGAGAACGCCGTCGCTTCTCTGTGGCGTGCCCTTTGTACAAATTATGTGAGTGGTGTCCAGCGGTACACATAGAGCTATTTTTATCTTTTCCTTTTCATCATTTTCTGCAGGAAACGTGTTTCCTTGTCAATGACGAGTTATAAGAAAAATTTGATTAATGTTATTTGTGCGAAGGACACCCGCAAAAAAAAAAGCACTGACTTTATTTCTATTGCCGAAAGATAGAGGAAACCTAATTATAATGCCTATTTCTGAACAGCTTAAAGTGCCTATCATATTTACTTTTTTAGTGGCTTTTGTTACATTGATTAGGGGGAAATAAAAAAAAAGAAGCCCCATGACACTAGTTAGCACGCTATATGCGCTACACGTCCCGCATCCATTAAAGTCCATGTCTAGCACAACGAAGGTCAAGCTCGTCACTTCATATTGCCCCTCTTCCAGTTAGTTGCGCCACGCTGGTTCCTGGTTAGATACGTTACCGGAAAAGAACAACGAAGATGGAACAAGACACGAATACCAAGTTACCAAAGTGGCACAGCAAAGTACGCTTATGGGCCATCGGTTTAGCTAATTAAGCAGGAGATTAATTTCTAAGTACAGCCTAGGTGTCCGTTTCTCCGTGTATATCTGTATTCTTCCGCTATGAATTTTATCACGTGGCCACATTTGTACTTTCTCATTATGTCTTGTTCTTTCTCGCGATTACGTTCGGAAAAAGAAAACTTTAGTTGGAAGTTTGCACATTTCCTGTAATGCCTTCTTTCGTCGACCATTCGCGTTGTTTTCTTATAATCTGTGTATGGCGCACCTTACTCGAATATACGCATCGACAATTTACTTGCTCTTGGAAAAAGAGGTTATACGTTGCGCTAACAATGTACCGTACCTAAATAATATGAAATAATTATATCAATAGCACAGGGTTTTAGCAGAAAATTTGCAAGCATATCCCCTATCACATGTGGTCGTCTTTTCCAAAACGACTTTCCGCATTTTTTAATGTTTCATAGTTAACAGAATGTCATCTCAACATGAATACTCGGAGACCAGAAAAAATGGCGCTTCATTTCTCACCAGACTAACTTAATTCGAAGTGTCTGTCACTGCGTCTGACTTACGCGTGAATAATCCGCTTTGTCGCCTTGAAGATACTGCAGAATGGCGGATCCATAAAGAGAACGCTCTTGCGCAACCGCATTCCGCGATGCTCCGCGCTACCTTCAAAGCACAGTGGTTGGAATACGTACAAAGCTGCTCATCATACACGCGTACCTCCCGTCATCAAATGTGCTAGGTGGAATCCTGCGCAAACAAGCGAGGTAATGTAGGAGCTGTAGCAGACTCCGACCGCAGCCAGCGCTGGCGCGGCCACGGGCTCGCTTTTCTAACGAAAGAGGGCGCTCAGGAGTGGCTCTTGGCGTTGAGGGACTACAGGTTAGAGCAGAATGTACCTGAAGTGTGCATCAATCGGCGCTTCAAAAAGCGAAAGTCCCCAAAATAATGCGTAAAAAGAACGGACCAGTTTTGAGACAGTGTTAATATATCGACTAAAGAAACGGTAGCTTAGCTTCACATATGCAATTCGTTGAAGCTAAGCCACAGCTTATTCGATTGATACATTAACCACTATTGCCAATCTGTTTCGTTCTTTTTATACATTATTATTGCAGACTTTGGTGTTTCGAAGCGCCGATTCTTGCGCATTGCGTTATTTGTAACTCTAGCTTCTCTGTTGGATTGCGACCACAGCTGCAGTCTCTTAGCATACTTCAACTGCGTATGCGACGTGAATCACTGTTCATTAAATAACACCCATAGTGACAAAAGTAGTCAAGTGCTATTTAACATGAAGTGGAGGGTTCGATGGAAGACCGTCTGGTCGGGATTAAGCATGAAGCAATAAAACGACGGACACCGACCAAAAGAAGCACTAAAAAGGAATAAATCTAAAAGACGGTTCGCTTCCCTACGCAAGCCTTGCTCACAGTGGGATGAAGGAAAGTTCACGGAAGCTTATGTATACTTCAGAACGTGACTTAAACAGCGCGTGTATGACGGGGGCTAGGGTTCTCTCATTCCGATTGAGGGTGTGACGTGTTTTTTGTATCTCCAGTGATTTCAGATACAGCGGTGATTTCAGGCTTCTGTCTTGGCCCTTAACTCTCGAGCGATCCCAGTCGATCTTGTGGCCCGTTGCATCCGTGTGCTCGGCAAGCGCATTCGAAATTTTACGTTTTTTTTTCGACACCTTTCTGATGCTGCCTCAGTCTCTGTCTGAAGCTGCCCAATTCACCGATGTATGCGTAGTCGCAATCTGCGCAGGGTATCTTGTAGACTACGCCGGGAAACGATTCTCTCAGAAGCCTGTCCTTACCGTCAACGAGTGCTTGCCTCAGCTTACTCACGGGCACGTGCGCCACTTCGACGTCATAACTGCGCAGAACGCGAGACGAGGTTTTGCTTATCCCTGGAACATAGGGTATTGCAGCACGATTTTTTGGTCGGGGATTGGCCGGTAGGACTGAATTGGACAAGCGGCGTTCCACAGCACTCAAAAAAGCAGCCCAGGGCCTCACCTCGGACAGTAGGAGAAGGGGGCCCATTTATTCTAACCTGCTTAGTATATGGAACCATGGGCAACGGAACTTCGAGCGACATGTATGAAGCGAGAAAACCAGAACGAGCAGACGGGGCCCCCCGCCTAATGTAACAGCATGCGTATCGCCTGATCAGTCGGGGAGAGCTTGTCGAGCTGCAAAAACAGGAATCCCCCCCCATCCCGGCGGGGCCCTCTTTCTTACGAAGCGAAGTGCGTTTGCTTGGAAGAGTTTTCGTTGTTTTCTGTCAGTCCGTCTGTCCAGTGCTGTCTGGGGAGGAGGGGCAAGGGGGAAACACCTAAAACATGTAATGTGGGATGAGGACCTAAATCACCCTTGTCCCTCGTCACCACCACGCCACCCTCCACCTCTCAAATAGTTCCGCCGCTGTCCTTTTCATAGAAAGGATGTTCTGCAGTACCCAACAGTGCCTTCCATTCGACTTTTCTTTACCGTGATGGTAATTTGGGCGGGGGAGGATGAGTCCGATAACAGATGATGATGAGTCTGATGGCAGAGTCTAGGCAGGAAAGGAAAGAAGACGTCACACGTGCTTTTGTCCGCGTGCCGTGGGGCATGGAATGTTCACTGTTCGGGTTAGGGTTGTGGAAGAGTGAAGGGGGAAGTTGGAGAGCTGGACACAAAGGCCTGTCTCCAGGGCGCATTCCTGCCTAGTGGCTGCGCACCCTCGCGCGCGCTCGACGGAAAAAGTAGGTCAGACTGGCCGCTGAACTTTCCAGAAAGAAGTAGAAAAAGATGACTCAGAGGCGACGGGGGGGGGGGGGGGGGCGTAACTTCGCCCGCGCTAGGAGTCGCCCTCTCCCCTTCGTTCTCGCGCTCGGCGTCGACGGGGCGAAAGAAAAATCAAAAACCTCCCAGAACAGACGATTGCTCCTTGCCAATAGGAAGACGAGACCAGAACGCGAGAAGGAGTGAGTTTGTACGGAGGAGGAAATTTGTACAAGGAACTCTATGCGTATGTGAACGCCTGCTTTGGCGCTAGTAACAGGCGGACGTGGCGCGCGTCTATAAAAGGTATTTGAATGCGGGCTGCGATTTAGCCCCGAGCCGCCGGTTAAGCTTGCATAAGCCCGCCCGCTGAGGAGCTCCCGGGACGCACCACTCTCGGCCAGCCACGGACCATCTAGGCAGCGTGCGCCAGTCATCGGGACGGCCACCGTTGGACACCTGCGGTCGCGTCGGACTGACGAAGTGCCCAATGAACGATTAGCATCTATTCATGCGAAAATGCTCGGTCGGAAGCATCAAAGTGGTGCGTCTAAACGAAAGGGGAAGTTGGAAAGAGAGGAGCGTGAAAAGAAACTACCAAAGATGACAAAGTACCTACTGAATGCAGCTTCCGCGGAGCAGTATGATCGCTCTACCCAGAGCCCGTGTCAAACTCCCAATAGTACCGACTGTGCTTCTGTGGAGTACTTGCCAACTCCATCACCACGGTTTCCTGGCAAGCAAGGTTTGACTCATCTTGGTTGTTTGAATCCTGTGAAAACGGTGCCAACCTCGGTCGTCTATATTTCTGAGCAACCAACGCTAACCGAGCCCTCCCATTCCTGATTCAGAAAGTCTATGCTACTCGGCCGGGCCCCTGCCACAGAGCTCAAGGTGTTCGGTCCGCCACATTCGATTTCTACTACTGCTGATCAACAGGTTCCAAACCTCCCCGATGAGCCTCCTTGTACTGACGAGCGCCAGGAAACAACACTCCAAGAACCGACTGACTTGTTTCCTGTTAGTTTGGCTTCAAATAATCATGTTCCCACTCACAAAGTGTGCCTCGAGAGGACGAATGAGACGTCTTCTCGTTGCGGCAACAGAGAAGTACAGACACCCCCGCAGCAAGAGGTACGTTGCGAGATTCTCCGAAGTGACCCTGCTAAGTGGCCGAACGTTATTACTGACAGCTTTCGGAGTGCATGCCTTTAGAAAGGGCCATTGTATATTCACAATTGGGCAGAAAATTTTTCGTCTTCCGGAAGGCAATACAAAACACAGAAACGCTATGTGTCACCTCATCTTTCGTGCGAAAGGCTGTAAATGGGAAGGCGTACGAGTGACACTGGTTAATGTACTCGGAGTCCAAAGGTTCCGTTTACTGTTTCATGTGCAAACTGTTTTCAATTTCAAGCAACCCCAGTGCTTTCACCACGCACGGCTTTTTTGATTGTAAAAGAGCAGAAGAAAAGGCTTGCGCACATGAAAATAGCGTCGAGCACCGGAACTACGTGGCAGCATGGCTCGCCCGCTCCAACTCGAGCAGCACAATTGACAAGGAGCTGGTTAAGCATCTTGTCACTGAGACCGCTTACTGGACAGAGGTGTTGAAGCGCGTAGTCGTTGTAGAGCTCAGCGCAACCTGGCGTTTAGGGGCAGTGAGGAGATTTCTGGTTCACCGAGAAATGACAATTATATGGGAGTGCTTGGGCCAATGCCAAGTTTGATCCCTTTTTAGAGGAGCACATCAAACGCTACGGGAACAAAGGAAAAGGTCACCCATCGTATCTGCCAAAAACCATTTGTGATGAATTTATCGAGCACATGACAAAGGCTGTCAAGGAAGGTCTCGTTGACGAAATGAAACGCACAAAATACTTCTCTTAAATTGTTGATTCGACTCCAGACCTAACTCACGTTGATGAGCTGTCAGTTATTTTACGATACTATTTAAATGGGAAAGTGTACGAACGCTTTCATGGATTTGTTCCAATTGAATCGCATACCAGCTTGTATCTTTTCGATACCGTGATGTCCCTCTTAATGATCAATTGCATCTCAATTGATGATTGTAGTGGCCAAGCTTATGATAATGCGAGTAATATGTCAGGAAAATACAAAGGACTGCAAGCTCAAATCAAACACCTGAACGAATTGGCAGCCTACGTCCCGTGTGCTGGTCATTCACTGAACTTAGTTGTTTGGGGTGCTGAGCGCGAGGTCGCGGAATCGGATCCCGGCCATGGCGGTGGCATTTCGATGGAGGCGAAATGCGAAAACACCCGTGTACTTAGACTTAGGTGCACGTTAAACAACCCCAGGTGGTCAAAATTTCCGTAGTCCTGCACTACGGCATGCCTCATAAGCAGAAAGTGGTTTTGGCACATAAAACCCCATAATTTTTTTAACTTCGTTGGCGCGTGTAGCGTTGACAGTTGCCTTGAGGCAGTCAAATTTTTCACTGTAATTCAAAGACTATGTGTTTTTTGCTGCCTCACGTAAGCGATGGAGGTATCTTTTGAATAGCATGGGTGGAACTGGCCAGCAGCTTGTTTTGAAAAGTCTCTCTGAGACCAGGTGGTCAAGACACGCTGAATCATGTAAGGCTATTCTGAAAAATTTCAATGCAGTCTTGTGTTGCCTTGAAGCTATATGAAAGAACGAGTAAGAAAACGGTGACACTAGGAACGAAGCGCACTCTCTATTCAAGACAATGACAAACTAGAGACTGCATTTATGGCGATTTTCTGGAGTGAAATCTTGGAGCGCTTTGACAAAACGAACGCAGCACTTTAGAAACCAGGCCTAGACATTTCAACTGCTGTAGACCTGCTGAGCTCTCTAGAAGGCTTTGATAATTCTTTGCGACCTCTCTTTGATACCTTCGAAGAGAGAGCACGCACGCTAACTACCAATCAATGTTATCAGCATGAGGGCAAACGCATCGTTGTAAGCAACCAGATGGAAAAAGCGATAGTGCGCTACAAGGTAGAAAAAAGTTTATCGTAGAGACCTATATACGATGTTGTACTTGACAGTCGAGGCTCTGCCTTGCGAGTGCGAAAGGCTGCCTACACTGAACTCTGCGAAAGGCTCGGATTCTTAATATTGCTGACAGAAGTTAGGAGTGAGGCCTCTCTGGCACAGCAGGCTGAGAAGTTGGCGAAACCTACAAAAGTTATTTGGAGCCAGCATTTTCTGCTGAAATCGTTCAGTTTGCGAACTTTCTGCACAACTCTGTGTGCCAGGACACGAGTCCCCTGGGAATAATGAAGTTACTGCACGAAAGAAAGCTTATTGATGCGTTTCCGAACGTTTCTATTGCTTTGCGAATGTACTTAAGCATACCCGTGGCAAACTGAGACCGAACGATCGTTTTCCAAGTTGTCGCTGATAAAAAATCGCCTTCGTTCGAGCCTCCTTGACGACAAGGTGAACTCGCTTGCTACCATGTCCATTGAAAGTGACCTCCCCCGCGATCTATCCTTCGAACAGACTATATCTGATTTCGCCAAAGCAAAGGTTCGAAAGATGTCATTTTAAAAGAGGGCTGTTTGTGCTATACATGAATAGTTCCAATAAGTTCGTTGTGTCACCTCCCAGCCTCCACGTTGCCAATGAAACGCTGAGCAGTGTAATTCAAGATATGCAAATCTTCGTTGTTCGTCTCTTGTTCATTCTTCTTGTGATATTTAGCGTGCTTATAAAGAACTGCATTATTGTTGTTTTTGATAGTGCCACGTTTATTTGGTGTCGTCCTTGCTTGTCTTACCTTTAACGAAAATATTTTCAAATAATGTTTTGTAGTTACAATTGGTAATTTTCACCTGTATTCTAGTGCATTTTTATGGTGTTTGCATTGCCTTAAGTATTGTATATATCTATTGCATATTTATAGAGTACAGTGTATAACGATTACTGCAGTCTGATGCTTGAATTTTAAAAAGAATGTTTTGCATACAACCATGCGTCTCCTCACGGGATTAAATTTAGTGATGCAAACAAAGCCTAGCTTCAGAAAGATCGACATCTGACCTGTGTTGTCTTTTCTACGTTCTTGTTCCTCTTGAGGGCACTAAAGTTTTCCTTATAGCCTAGCTTTTGCTGAAAACAGAATGCAGATTAATCACAAAGTGAACATATGTGTTGGTCTTTACAACAGCACGCGTTTCAAGCAAGTTTTGTTGTTTTCCTTATAATAATAACAACTATAATAATCCCATTTATCGCACTTCGTTCTTTTTAATTTGGTGGAATTAAAATGAAACATGGCATATTTCCAGTAGCGTAGCAGGCGATAAGGGGGGAGATCAGTATAGGGAAAGGGGGCCTGCATGCATATTAGACAGGGCCCCCATTTTTCTAAATCCGACCCTGCAAAAAAAGACGTGGGATAGCCGCTTGCTGAGAGATCGCGCACGTGTTCCAAGTCGGTGGAACGACTTTCTGCTGTGGTGCAAATGCGGTTCGCATGGTTGAGCAGGGAGGCAGCAGCCGACCTTTTTTGAGCGTCAGGATCAATGGATTGAAAGTTCAGGTAGTGGCTAGTGTGAGTGTCCTCACGGTATACGCTGAACAGGAGCGGTCCATCGCGTCTGGTGACAAGAATGTCTCAAAATGGGAGTCTGCTGTCGACCTCCGTCTCTACAGTAAATTGGATGGCCTTTTCCTGGCTGTTCAGGTGCGCAGTGAACGAAGCCAAAGCGCTGCGCCGAATCACACAAGAACAGTCGTTCACAAAGCGCAGGAAAACCTTTGGCCTTGGACTGAAGGACGCGAGAGCACGACTTTCCAAACACTCCATCGTAAGATTGGCAGCAGTAACAGAAACGAATGCACCCATTGCTGTACCGTGGACCTATAATAATAATACAGAGCCTCTGCAGCGTGTGTGCTCTTTCGTATTCTTAACTTTTCGTTAAATACTACAGGCGAATTTGTCCAATGCAGTGGAAACAGTGTATGCACGATATATTTGTAGCAGCTGTGACATAACAGATGCTTGTTGTAAGAACAAGGGAGTGTTTAAACAACATAACAAAGTTTTATATATTCAGTCAATTCAGTCAATAACTTCTCATGCACGAGGTCAGAAACGAAGGAAAAGGGAAATATTAACAAAGAGTGGGTCTCAGCTTTAACCTACACCAGTGTCAACGCTTCGCACTTCGGGCGAAACGGGATTGTCACGTTTCGCCTTGACGCTCACAACCACTCTGCTTACGATTGAAGCACTCATGGCATTTAAATATACAAGGTTCCAGATCCCGACTAAATTCCATTGGATTCTCATATGTCCACGCTACAGAAGAGGTGAGGGAGCAAACTTCAGTTTGCACTTAAACTTAACAAGTACAGCGCAGCATCAAACCACCTCTCTACATTGCAATAGTGTTGGCGATTAATCATTGCACGTTAACTTTAATCGAAAGTAAACACTTCCGACGGAAGCGCGGCTGCGGCAGACAGAAGTTAGTTTATGGATACGTCTCGTACCATTAATATTAATGGGTTCAGTGTCGAGGGCTCTTTTTTTCTTTGTGCTGTCAGAAACAGCAGACATTCCGGTAACGGCATGCTATCGAAAAGTTGCTCTTTCCCGGGAAATGACTGCTATGCGAACACACCACATTAACGATACCAATCAGCCAAACCTTTCCAGTTCTCTCGAAGAGGAACTGGTTTTTATGCTTCCCCGATAAAGTCGCCACGTAACAAAGGTCATTGCGTGCTTGAGAGGTCGTTATGTGCGCTACGGGATGGCCATTAAACCGTAGTAATGAAGGAAAAAGGCCTCGTTTATTAGTATCTAACGACTATTGCCACGCCCATGTGGTTGCATCACAAAAACAACGAGCTGGTTCTCTTTATTACGCCGACGTATAATTAAAAGGTTCTTGCGAATTAGCGGTCGGTCGAGGAAGTGAAAACAGAGCTCGCGACACCAGTTTCCTACTTTGGGGCTCACGAACCGCGCCTGCAGTTCGAAGTAGGGCTTGCATCATACTGCGAGCACGCCAACAGCGGCTAAAATCTCTATATGTCTTTGTGTGTTGCTCTTTTAGCTAGGACCGCATGACGTTCGCGTCGTTCATGAGCCACAACTGCTTGCATACGCTTGCTACAGCAACTGCTCTGTGTTGTTTTCTTTCTTTGTTAGCATCTCTTCACAAGCCCTGCAAATTAGATTGACTCTTACGAGAAATTGCA
This sequence comes from Dermacentor andersoni, assembly GCF_023375885.2. Taxonomy (NCBI): domain Eukaryota; kingdom Metazoa; phylum Arthropoda; class Arachnida; order Ixodida; family Ixodidae; genus Dermacentor; species Dermacentor andersoni. The sequence goes on along the minus strand of NC_092814.1, from coordinate 26,293,435 downwards.
CCACTTAGCGGAAATCAGATGTCGTAAACGTTACAACATTTTGTGGGCAGTGTGTAAGTCCTCTTACTGTTCATAGTTCCTCCTGGTCCCTCTTGCATCCGCCTTTCAAGGTGCTTTATTTTTAATTTCATTTGCTTTGCAGCCGCCACACAAATGGGTCTGGTAGATTAGACTGGTAACACATCAGTCTATGCGTAGTATACATAGCTAATAGGGCTTATAGGAACACTAGAGAGAAATACTTAATCGGTTCAGACTGATAAAGTTTTTTTAGAAGACTATTTTCGTTGATTTCTCGGTAATAGGATGATAATAAAAGAGAAAAGGAAAATCAAAGTTCTTGTTTGTTTTTTTTATTTCGCGCTGAAACCCCAGCGCCGCTGCTTCAGCATGTTGTCACGAATGTCCAAGTATTTTATCCTATTTGGGCCAACGTTGGCTCAGTGCAGGTTCCCGAAGCTTAATATGGTCACTCTTTCACTTGTTTTGTCATCAATTTTTTAAGATAAACAATCAGCTATGCCCTAGCAGACGCAATTAAAATCTGTGACGTTACGGTGAGCTGGTGCGGAAATTTGTGGGCAGCGTGGCCAACCATATCCTTCCTTTGTGCGCCTCTTCTCGAGGTTAGAGCGGCGTTTTCGCTATTACACAGGTGTAATTTACTAGTACAGCTTAAATTGCTTTTATTTTCACTGCAGTGCCTATTTGATAACTCTGTTGTGACAATTGCCAACCCAGAATTCTCGAAGACATACCTCGCCGAACCAGCACCAATGGTCCTAATTCCCACCATGCGCGTGCTGGTGTTCAAATAGACAGTTTAATAAGCCAAAATTGTCACCCTGCCAATGACGTGGTGCAGATGCCGGGCTATAACGTTTCAATTTGAGGCCGGGTAACAACAGTAATTTGAAACAGGTTATCCGATAGCATTCTGCCATTTTCAGGTATCGTTAATTACCGCAAAGTAACGATCCACCTGGCTAACACATGCGGATCAAGACCAGGTCTCACAATTCTCCATTAGCATGGCATATTATTGAGCATTGCACCGATTCCACAGCGTTACATACACAATCAAACATGGCGTACCTTATTTCGAATCTCGAGATGAAACACCAATTAATGTATACTTCTTGCACTCTTGCGCTTCTTGTGGGGGTGTTTCTGAAATAAGGGAATGTTCTGGGAATTTTTTTGTAATGTTCTGTTTCCCAAGTCAAAAATATTTAGGTAGCACTTTTTCCTAAGTTTGCTTACTTTATGTTTAAGTAACACGTATGGTATGCATATTAAGTGCAATTTATGTACTTACTCATTTATTGGACTTTCTTACACGGAATCTTTATGATATTGTTTGTTGTATTATTCACGAGCAAATTTCGACTTCTGGGGCCGCAACACTGGATTTTGGCGTGTTTTACTCTATTTCGCTACGAGTAAGTTTTCTCTTCTCCTTTCACAATCTTGTTGAAATAAATGTCCTCCCCTGTTCTCTTTTGACTTGATAAGTGCCTGATCGCAATGTTTATGACGGATCTGTACTGCACTACGTCTTTTAATGGTTGAAAAACTTCAATTCTGGGATTTTACATGTCAGAACCACGACCTGATAATGAGGCACGCCGTAGTGGGGGTCTCCGGAATAATTCTGAACACTTTAAGTTCTTTAACGTGCACCCAATGCATGATGGACGAGCGTTCTCGCCTTCCGTCCCGGCCAGAATGGAACAAGGAAACTCCGCTGAGCCGTACTTTTTGGTTACGAAGGTTAGTCTTCGCTTTTATACGCCATTTGCCGCTTCTGTGTTGTCACGCCTGCTGCTGCCAAGGTTACTCCCGCGGTTTTTTAGCGATGCTTAGTAATGCAGAACTTGCTCGCGATGTGGACGCCCTTCGGAAAGAAATCGCAGAAATGCGTGAAAGTTCGCGCATAATCGACCGGTTCTATGAAGAATCTAAGGTAAAATGTGACGCTGTGAGCGCCAAGAACAAGACGCTCACAAAAGAAAACGAAATGCTGCCTAAAAGGGTAGCGGACCTCGAGTAGCATTCTTGTACAAACAATGTCGAGATCAAGGGTGTGCCGTGCACGCATGTAGGGCGAGAATTGTGTCGCTGTTCTGCAAAAAAATGGGGACAAGATTGGCTTTGCTGTGGTACCATCTGACATAGACATTGTTCACCGCGTCCCTGCGAAGAAGGATAAACACATGTTTGCGCGCTTCTGTTCCCGCACTAAAAAGACTGAATTCGTAAGTGAAGCCCGGAAAGCACGACTAAACACTACCGCTCTCGGCTTCCCCCCATCTGCAGAGACCAAGGTTTTTATTAACGACCACTTAACACGAGAACACAAACGTCTGTTCGCTCAAGCCCTCGAACTAAAAAGACAGCATAAGTGGAACATTTTATGGACGGACAACTGCCGCATCAAAGCACTAAAGACAGAAAGGAGCGGTGTGTACGTCACTTCTAGCACACGTGACCTTTCGCTAATCAACTCGTAGCTGTCCAAACTCTGCTTGATATCTAATCAAATAAAAATTCCAGATAATGCATTATTCTACAGAACAACTAAAACGTGACTAAATAACACCAGGCTCACACATAAATCTCTGATACACTTCAACATACGTAGCCTCTCAAAGAGCTATGACGACATGATAGATTTCTTTTCTAATCTAAACAACCCTTTCACTATCATCTGCATCTCAGAAATATGGCTGACAAACGCTAATAGCAAGCTGTTTGATATTCCCGGATACACAATGGAAGTATGTGTCCGTAAGCATGTTCGGTATGGTGGTTCGGCAATTCTCGTCCTAGATAGCCAGCCATATTGTCGTCGCCATGTTCTTTCTTTCTCTTGCCCTAACACAGAATCTATATTTTGAAATTTGATCAATCTTTGCTTTCAGCTAACAGTAGAAACACAATAATTGGATCAGTACATCGCTCCCTATCATCTTGTTCCGTTAGTTTTTGTTCCCAATTAGATGCTGTCTTGAACGTCATTGCAAACGAAACCAAAAATGTTGTTATTCTCGGTGACATAAACATAGATATTAATAACCCCTGGGATAGTCATTGCTCCAATTACACCAACTGCAATGCAGGCTATGGCCTAGATTCATTAATAACCGTACCCACAAAATGTCCTCCGTCCGGATCTCACTCAATAATAGACCATGTGTTATCAAACTTATACCTAGAGCAATGTGCTGGCGTAGTCACCGTTCCTATAATGGACCACTATCCCGTGTTTGTTCTATTAAAATCCATCAACCCACCGTACCAAAGAAACATCAAAAGAGCTAACTTTCACACCGCTAAGTTTATTAATCAAATTGCAGAAATCAACTGGAACCCGATTCTTTCTATGAGAAACCCAACCCTGGCTTTGCAACAATTTATCAAAATTAGAGGCGTGTACTCATAGCGTACGTATCTAACACATGACACTCGCTGGTTCTCAGCCCCTAGAAACCCCTGGATAACAGGATCCCTCTTACAAAGTATTAATAAACGTGATAACCTTCATAAAAAATTAAAACGCCAACCCTTTAATGCAAGTTTAAAGTCGCGGTACATAACATATTCTAATACACTTACTAGACTCTTGAAAGAAGCCAAACGCTCGTATTTTGAGAAAGCGATTGTTAAACACAAAAATAAAGCCCGCAGAACCTGGGATACCATTACTTCCTTTCTTCATCTGTCTTCACCAAACCGCATTCTGAACAAACTTAATACAGCAACAAGGTTAGTAACGGAGGCCGCTGATATTGAAAATGAATTCAATGTTTTTTTCTGTCCTATATACAGATGATCATTCACCAGACAGTATACAAAAGCCAGTACTCTGGCAAACCTCTAATTCATTTTACTTGTACTTTACGTCACCCAAAGACATTTCCGATTCAATCGCTAGTTTACGAACTACAGGTCCCGGCCTTGACGATTTACAACCCTCCCAAATCAAATTAATGTCATCTCATATCGCCAACGTACTCGCGCACATTATTAACTGCATGTTTAAAACAGGTGTATTCCCTGACGAATTAAAACGCGGTAAAATAACTTCTATATTCAAAAAAGGTGACAAAGAACTAATTTCGAACTACCGCCCAAATTGCATGCTATCCTTTTTAGTAAAGGCATTGAGAAAATAGTTGTAAACCGCTTAACAAACTACTTTCGCAAATTTGATGTTCTCTCTCTTGAGCAACAGGGGTTTCGTAAAGGTTATTCGACTGAAATAGCTATAACTTCATTCACTGACAAAATAAAACGCGCCCTTGACAACGGCGATATTGTTGGCTCAGTTTTCGTTGACTGCAGTAAAACATTTGACACCATCTGTCATAACATTCTTTCCTACAAATTAGAAGCTCTAAGCATTCGTCGCCCAGCTCTTTCGCTCATCCGCAGTTATCTGAATAACAGAACGCACGTTGTAGATTTCGGTGGTTCACCCTCACGTACTAAATCAGTCACTAGGGGTATCCCACAAGGCTCGCTATTAGGGCTTTTCCTCGTGTACATTAATAATCTTCCTCAGTGTTTGACCAGTACTTCATCTATACTATATGCTGACGACACCACTATATCTACTAATAGCAAATGTATAAATACTCTAATAAATCGACTAAATTCTGATCTAGACACTTTATCTGCGTAGTGCACAAATAATAAGCCCGCACTACCGCTCCTCTTACAAACTCCGATTCTTTCACCTGCACATGAAGTTGTGCTTCTGGCGTAAAACTTCAGGCCCACCTTAAGTTTAACCTGCAAGCTGACATAATCTAAAAAATTGCCTTTGGAATAAGAGTACTAATTTTAACGGGTCCGCATTTGCTACAGTACATAATAACTTCACTTTATTACGCATTTATACATTTCCACTTAGAATACTCCATCTCAGTTTGGGGAAACACACATTCCGCGCACATAATACATCTGCAACATTTACAAAATCAAGCCTTGAGAATCATCAATTTCTCTAGTTACATGGCACATGCAGTGCTAATTTTCACTTCCTTAAAAGTACTGCCATTACGCTATATGCTCAAGCTCAAATTGGGTTTACTAATATACCGCACGCTAAAACATGAAATCGTTTTAGATAAATCCAATATATCTGCTCTTACCAACACTAACTCTACGAAATTTTCCTCTAACAACAATTTTTGCTCCCTAGAATAAACACCAATTATGGAATGTTTACTGCCCTTTTTACGGCCATTAAATACTGGAATAAACTGCGCCCCCCCCCCATATTAAAGCCTGCCGCATTAACATTCAAGAGAGATAGAAAGAAATACTTACTAACCACACTACTGGCTACAGACTCATTAATATGAACATATATTGTATAGAAATTTATTTTACAGTTTTCATTGCTTCTGTATTTTCCCAATGTATTGCTTTTATTCTCTATCTCCCATTGCCTTCATTACTTTACTTTTCTTAGAAATTTCAAGTTTTTCTATGCGTAACATATATTTGACTTGTACTTCGCATATTGTAAGCACCTTTCTTGTTTTTAATTATCTACTTCCCTAACTTCGTGTATTCTGATGTCTGTCACTGCTATGTTGCCATAATGTATTAATTACTATATTGTTAAATTCCTAATAGGAGGTCCCCCTGACAGTTTTTGTAATTCCGGGACCTCCTCCTGTGCCAATGATGAGTGATGAAATAAAACAAAGCCACGTGACGGAGCGCTTGCGCAGTAGTACCGAGCAGCTGTCAAGCGTGCGTTCGGTGAACAAGGTCGGCTGCATCGTGACTAAGGACGGGCAAGCGGCAGAGCGTTATGATGGGTGTGGGCAGCTGGGCCGGCAGCTCCCGTCGGATGACGGCGCAAACGCATGCTGCTGGCCGAGCACTGCCGAGGAGATAAAGAACGCCCTGCTCCTTCCCGTCGCCAGTCATTATGCAGCCGACCTTGTTTACCGAACGCACGCTTGAGAGCAGCACAATACTACTGCGCAAGCGCTCCGTCACGTGGCTTCTTTCATATTTCGCGGGCTTTCTTTGCAACCCGGAAGGAAGGGCTGCGTCCTATATGAATACAGCAATCAAACCCCGGCCCTCAGTCCCCAGCAGCTGCAAAGCAACTGACCACGGCGGCGGTCACACCTGTGACGCAGCAGAAGGTGCTAAGAATCTCTGGATCTGGACAGGCCGCCATTGGAATGTGAACCTGGTAACGTTTAACGCTAGAACATTATCTAGTGAGGCGAGTCTAGCAGTGCTATTGGAGGAATTAGCGGGAATTAAATGGGATATAATAGGGCTTAGTGAAGCTAGGAGGAAAAATGAAGCATATACAGTGCTAAAAAGCGGGGCTTACCGGAGAGACGAGAACTGGGAGTCGGATTCCTGATTAATAAGGATATAGCTGGTAACATACAGGAATTCTATAGCATTAATGAGAGGGGGCCAGATCTTGTTGTGAAACTTAATAAGAGGTACAAATTGAAGGTCGTACAGGCCTACGCGCCTACATCCAGTCATGATGACCAGCAAATCGAAAGCTTCTATGAAGACGTGAAATCGGCGATGGGTAAAGTCAAAACAAAATACACTATACTGATGGGCGACTTCAATGACAGGGTAGGCAAGAAGCAAGCTGGAGACAAGTCAGTGGGGGAATATGGCGTGGGTTATAGGAATAGCAGGGGAGAGTTATTAGTAGAGTTTACAGAACGGAATAATTTGAGGATAATGAATCCCTTCTTCCGCAAGCGGGATAACCGAAAGTGGACGTGGAGGAGCCTGAATGGCGAGACTAGAAATGAAATAGACTTCATACTTTGCGCTAACCCTGGCATCATACAATATGTGGACGTGCTCGGCAAGGTGCGCTGCAGTGACCATAGGATGGTAAGATCTGGAATTAGCCTAGACTTGAGGAGGGAAGGGAAGAAACTGGTACAGAAGAAGCCGATCAATGAGTTAGCGGTAAGAGGGAAAGTAGAGGAATTCCGGATCAAGCTACAGAACAGGTATTCGGCTTTAACTCAGGAAGAGAACCTAGTGTTGAAGCAATGAACGACAATCTTATGGGCATCATTAAGAAGTGCGCAATAGAAGTCGGTGGTACCTTCGTTAGACAGGATACCGGTAAACTATCGCCGGAGACGAGAAAATCTGATTAAGAAACGCCAATATATGAAAGCCTCTAACCCTACAGCTAGCATATAACTGGCAGAACTTTCCAATCTAATCAACAAGCGTAAGATAGCTGACATAAGGAAGTATAATATGGATAGAATTGAGCATGCTCTCAGGAACGGAGGAAGCCTAAAAGCAGCGAAGAAGAAACTAGGAATAGGCAAGAATCAGATGTATGCGTTAAGAGACAAGGCCGGCAATATCATTACTAATATGGATGAGATAGTTCAAGTGGCTGAGGAGTTCTATAGAGATTTATACAGTACGAGTGGCACCCGCGACAATAATGGAAGAGGCAATAGTCTAGATGAATTTGACATCCCACAAGTAACGCCGGAAGAAGTAAACAAAGCCTTCGGAACTATGCAAAGGCAGAAGGCAGCTGGGGAGGATCAGGTAACAGCAGATTTGTTGAAGGAGGGTGGGCAGATTGTTCTAGAAAAACTGGCCACCCTGTTTATGCAATGCCTCATGACCTCGAGCGTACCGGAATCTTGCAAGAACGCCAACATTATCTTAATCCATAAGAAAGGGGACGCCCAAGACTTGACAAATTATTGACTGATAAGCTTACTGTCCGTTGCCTACAAAGTATTTACTAAGGTAATCACAAATAGAATCAGGAGCACCTTAGACATCTTTCAATCAAAGGTCGAGGCAGGATTTCGTAAAGGCTACTCAACAATAGACCGTATTCCCACTATCAATCAGGTGATATAGAAATGTGCGGAACATAACCAACCCTTAAGTATAGCTTGCATTCATTCTGAGAAACCCTCAGCAGTCATGCAGGCATTACGGAATGAGGGTATAGACGAGCCGTATGTAAAAATACTGAAGGATATCTATAGCGGCTCCACAGCCACCGTAGTCCTCCATAAAGAAAGCAACAAAATCCCAATAAAGAAGGGCGTCAGGCCTGGAGGTACGATCTCTCCAATGCTATTCACAGCGTGTTCACAGGAGGTATTCAGAGACCTGAATTGGGACCAATTGGCGTTAAGAGTTAACGGAAAATACCTTAGTAACTTGCGATTCGCTGATGCTATTGCCTTGCTTAGTAACTCAGGGGACCAATTGCAATGCATGCTCACTGGCCTGGAGAGGCAAAGTAGAAGAGTGGATCTAAAAATTAACCTGCAAAAAACACAAAGTAATGTTTAACAGTCTCGGAAGAGAACAGCAATTTACAATAGGTAGCGAGGCACTGGAAGTGGTAAGGGAATACATCTACTTAGGGCAGATAATGACGGCGGATCCGGATCATGAGACGAAAATAATCAGAAGAACAAGAATGGGCTGGGGTGCGTTTGGCGGACATTCTCAGATCATGAACAGCAGGTTGTCATTATCCCTCAAGAGAAAAGTGTATAATAGCTGTGTCTTACCAGTACTCACCTACGGGGCAGAAACCTGGAGGCTTACGAAAAGGGTTCTACTTAAACTGAGGACGACGCAAAGAGCTATGGAAAGAAGAATGATGGGTGTAACGTTAAGGGATAAGCGCAGATTGAATGAGGGAACAAACGTGAGTTAGCGATATCTTAGTTGAAAACAAGAAAAAGAAATGTGCATGGGCTGGGCATGTAATTAGGAGGGAAGATAACCAATGGTCATTAAGAGTTACGGACTGTATTCCAAGAGAAGGAAAGCGTAGCAGGGGTCGGCAGAAAGTTAGGTGTGCGGATGAGATTAAGAAGTTTGCAGGGGCGACATGGCCACAATCAACACATGACTGGGGTAGTTGGAAGAGTATGGGAGAGGCTTTTGCCCTGCAGGGGGTCTTGCCAGGATGATGATGATGATGATGATGATGATGATGATGATGAGACGTGTCGTACAAGAAACAACTCCATCGGTGGTTTGTGAAGGTGCTCTACAAATCTCCGAATCATACTTAGGGTCTTCAGCAAATAATTAAAAAGTCGGGTAATTAAACTTAATTAACTAGTGAGTTGTGGAGATGAAAATTGCCTGAGTTACTATAGACCTGTGCGAATAGTATGCGTTGGGTTCAATTCACTTCCGACGCGCCTTTCATTCCTGAAATCATGGCTGAATTCAGCTCAACTCATCTGTCTACGTGGACAGTTGCGGGCGTAATATGCGTACATAATCAGTGCACAACATTCAATACGGTGTTAAATGCAACGAATTCGTCTGTCAACTCGAGCGCTGCATAGCCGTGCCAACAGTTAACCAGTACTTCCCACTAATCGTCACATACAGGAATTGGTGCTAACCCGGCACGCTTACTCAGTTGCTGTGACATTGCGCTTCTGAATCGTGTGCTCAATCCTATTTGCGGCGACCACATTAATCCGATAGGGATCGAATGCACAAACGCTCGTGCATTGCGTGGACGATCTCAAGGTGGTGTCAAAATTATTCCGGAGCCTTCTTCCACTGCAGCAGCCCTCGTAAGGCACTGCGCAGTTTCGGTACGTTAGACTCCAGAATTTAAGTGCAGCAGCTACGACTGACGAGCCTCACTGTGATGGTCTGTTTGAGTCGCCTGCACATTTTCACTGCGCACTTCTAAGCTCGAGTAACGCTAGTTGAGAAGTCACAGCCGCAGCGCGATACTGAGGCCTTTCGTAAATGAACACAACAGTGCCGATGTGGCGGCGGTCTTCTGCTTCTGCGTTCACATCTCGCAACTTTCGTCGTTAGCGGTGTCCAGTGAGTGTTGTCCATTGCGAATGCCCATGTTTGTCAGGTCGCAGCTGACGTGATATAAGGAAAATAATGGACAGTGGTTGAGCCGAAATGAACAGTGTTATGGCCTGGTTGCAATGCTGGCGCGTAAGGTGGTGAGGCATGAATAAATAGGACACCTCGATAATGTCAAGAGGTGGCACTTAAGTACTCCAAATTTGATTTCGAGTGCCGTTTCCGCCTGTCTCCGGACACGCTCGCGGGCCATGTACGAATACTGGCTTCTAGGTCGTTCAGGAGCGCAGTCACATTTCTTGTAGCGTTGCCGCCATGGCGCCTGTCTGCTGCTTCGTCTCTGCACGACATCAGCACTATCAATCACAACTGTGCAGAAGGTTCAAGACCTCGTGGGGCGTCTGCGCAAGCAGGCGTTTGGTGTGTTGCGACAACACGGACGCGAGCACAGGGCATTGGACCCTCTCTCGTCTAGCCGGACGCTCTCTCGTCTAGGTGAGCAGTGGCTGGGGAAAAGGTGATCTGGGGGGTTGAGCCGAAGCGAAGTGTTTGGACCTTTAAGACCCCCTCCAGGGGCAACGTACCTCTTTGGCCTATGCTTCACATTGGCGTCACCTCCAGGAGTAAATCGAAAGTTGCCTTTTCATGTCCCCCTCTCCACACTTTTTCTTTGTCTTTCACAGTTTCTTCTTTCCTGTCTTCTATTCTTTTCTCCTCAGTTTCAAATTTCCGGGCTCGTAAGGGTTAACCTACCCTGGCCAATGAGTCCTGGTTACGCTGCATTTGGTTATAGCAGTGATGTAAAGCTAGCGTTGGCAGGACTTCCCTTGCAAGAACTCCTGTAACGTCCCGGTGTTGGGCTCATTAGTGGGTGGTAGGCATTGCTGCCAAAAACCCCAGCTATACTCATGGAGGGCTCTTTACATAAGCTCCCTGATCACTCTCAGAAACGAGGACGCACTGAAGATGTCTTCCAGTTTTTAGCACGCCAAATACAGAAATTTCCTCGAGTCTACGTTATTCACTCGGCAAAACCAGACAATCTAATCTGAAGAATTTCACCTTTCCTTGTTTCGAAGTCTCCGACCGAAGTTTCTGTCCAGGTTAAAAGCATCGAATATGGCAAGCAGTGATCTCCTCTTGGACCTCGGCCATCAGATACAGAATGAAAAAATATCTAATGTAGTGTCATTTGGGCACCTCCAAGTAACGGTAGCCCCACGCCGCACTATGAACAGCCCCTGCGTTGTTGGCTCAGATGATTAGTTGTTGGAGCTGACTGAGACTGAACTTTTGGAGGGCCACAGTGAGGCAGTGAGTACCTCGACGTGGCAGAGGTTCTGGAGGCCCTTCAGCGGTAGTCCAATCCGGTGTATACCTAGGTTCTCCTGCAGGGTCCTAGACCGCGGTTTGGCTTTCATCGAGCTGTTCACGCGGTGCTAGACCGTACTTCGTAGGTTTTGCGCCAAGTATGCTTACTGTTCTGGGTAGAGGAATAGCACATGTATAACGACAATGTCGTCTGCATTCATGAATCATTCCCGGCCTTGCACACTGACTACATATGTTGTCATGCTGGCTCGACGAACAACCGTTCCATCTAACCAACGTGGGTCGCAGGTCGGATTCCTCTCACGAACATTGACCCCTGAGCCAAATGCTCTCCACAAATTATGAGTCCCCGTCCTTGATGTTGAGCTGCAATGGGCGCTGGTCGCTTGGCCAATTGCAGGTGCAAAATGCTGAGACGCATACACCGTGCGCAAGACAGGCACCTCTCTGCTGGCGTCTTACCCGTCAGGGAACATGGTGCGTTATGGTATGTAAACAGGAACTGGCCCAGACTTTGCTGAACAGTCCGAGTTTCTGCCGTGCGCTGCTCGTCCTGCAGTTGACCAGTGAGGTTCCTGTTTAGTGTCTGGAGGAGCCTCTCTGTTGCGCCATTCGAAGCCGGATTGTACGCAGGTGTCCTGACATGCTGCAGCGCGTTGGCTCTGAGGAACCCTGCAAATTCGTCAGACAGAAATTGGGGGCCATTGTTTGGTACGATCTGCTCTGGAAGTCCAAAAGTTGCAAACACTGTGCGAAGCCTTTCTACACTCTTCGAGACAGTCGTCAATGTCATGTGCATGACGTCAGGCCAATTAGAATTGGCGTCAACAATAACCAAAAACCAGTCCCGTATAGTACCCAAAGTCTAGGTGCGCCCACTGCCGCAGTCTTGGGGGTCGCCCCCATGATCTGAGAGGTATGGATGGCGCAGCGTTCTGGGTGACCTGACAAGTTGAACAGCCTTTCAACGTCACTTCAATAAGTTCATTCAACTTCGGCCACCAAACGCGACTCCTTGATAGCATTTTCATGCGTACAGTCTCGGGGTATCTTTCGTGCAAACGCTGTAGGACCTCAGAGTGTATGAACTCGGGAATAATAACTCTAGTGCCCCACGTAATACAACCCGAATCTACAGGAACCTCACTTCTGCGGACAAAATAAGGAGCCATGTCATCATCTGCAGTCGTTTCATGCCCACCATTGAGATGAAAAGCTGAACTTTCAAAAAATATGCGGTGTTTCTTTGTTTCGGCATGAAACTTGCTCGCTGAAAGTGGTACTGCTTCCACAGGCGAAAACACTAACGTACTATCGCGCTCAGTATGAGCTACACCACGCGAGCGCGTGGCCGAGCGCTCTGCAAGGTTGTACAGTGGCGCCGATTGTGCCGTGTTTTCGAGCTATCTGGAGAGGGTGTAGCTGTTCCAGCAAGCGCGCTGGAACCCCTCGTCCCCGCTTATCTGGAGGACACCTTATCTGTTTCTTGTTCACTTTGATTTCGCTGAAGCAGAAACTGCAAGATCATGCAGCGCTTCTGCCACCGACCAGACGTGGCGTGTGAAGGTTATCAAAGACAGCGCTTTTTTCGTCCAAGAAGGGCTGTGCGTTTAGACATGATTTTAGCACTGATAATGCGCCTCAGCGTCCAGCGTAAAGGCGGAAGCAGCCACGACGTGGGCCATGCATTGTTTTCGACAGAGCGTTAGCATAGCCCCGGTACTAATGCGGCAACGCGTTGCCATTGCTGCCACCGCCGTTCTTTGTACTATAGCAACATTTCACATTTGGCCGGAGCAGCCTACTTTGTTGATTTGCCGCAACTCCTGGGGCCGTGCGTCATTTTCACAAACTTACCACCGTGCGTGATGGCTCCAGAACACACCACACCTTCTTAAGATGCATTAAATGGTTCCGAAATTTTAGAGTGCACTATCACTATGGCCCCAAACCCCGATTTCGCCGATCATTACCGGTATTACCAGTATACACTAATTTCCAGTGAGCTCATCCAGAGTATACTTTTCCTAGATACATAAACGCAAGGTGATATGCAGGTTATTTTTGTCTAGGGTACTTAATTGCCTTTCCGAAAAGTCGTGTGGTTTGGTTTGGTTTATGGGGTTTAACGTCCCAAAGCGACTCAGGCTGAGAGATGCCGTAGTCAAGAGCTCCGGAAATTTCGACCACCTGGGGTTCTTTAACGTGCACTGACATGAAAGAGTCATGTGATCAGTCAAAGATACATTCAGCCCGAATAAAAAAAAAATTTGTTCGCACTAAGACAGCTTGCGTGCTGTAAATGCTAAAACCTGAGATGAATTAAGAAGTCGATCACTGTTGGGCACCCGGGACATTTTGCGAGCTGACGAACGTATTCCTTTTTATCAATCTGACACACCAGATAACACCCACTGTGCGGACCGACGCGGGCCCGATTAGGAAGTTTGGGCGTCCACCTACGGCTACAGTTATCATTTTCGAAACAGATATCAACACCAATCTAAACGAGGGTGAAGGGGAAAGCAAGCAAGTGGAGGTGATGCGAGCTTGCTGGAACAGCTACACCCTCTCCAGATAGCTCGAAAACACGCCACTATCGGGGCTAGTGTACGACCAGGCCGAGGGCACGGCCACGCGCTCGCGCGGTGTAGCTCATACTGAGCGCGATAGTACCTATATTCCCTCCTATCTGTGTGACTCGGAAGCGGCAATCGTGATAAGGCGTCTGCGGTAGCCGCTTGCGTTCTCTTCCAAGAGATCTATTTGTAGCGATGAGCAGCCAACAACAGCCGCCAACAACAGCATCCAACGTCGCATGCACATAGCGGCCATCTGAAAAATCGGCTTTGTCAAAAAGACAAGCTAGCGGGAGGTGATCGGAATAGATTGCGAACTCGCCCATAAAGGTATTGATGAAATCGTTTTACTCCGAACCGCCAACGCTTCCTTCTCGGTATGCGCATAACCGTTCTCGGCACTGCTCAAAGCGTGCCATGCGTAAGCTATACGCCTTTCTTCGCCGTTGACCACATTGAACAATATCGCTCGAACCCCACACGGGGATGCATCGCAAATCAGACATGGTGGTTTTGCCGGATCGTATAAAGTTGGCAATTAATTCTCTGTCAGGAGCTGCTTGCTCTCCTGAAATGCTTTTTCTGTTTCTGCGGACCACGACCATGGTTTGTCTTTCTGTAACAACTAGTACTTAGTGCTCAGCTCGAATGACATGTTCGGCAAGAAACGTGAATAAAATGTCAGCATGCCAGGGTAGGTCTTAAGTTCAGTGCAATTTCTTGGCGTTGGAGCCTTCCTATTGCTTCCACTTTTTCCAAGCAAGGGTGCACGCCTGACTCGTTTATTACGTGACTAAGATAGTTTACTGACTTTACAAAGAATTTGCATTGTTCGTGCCTTACGTTTACACTGTCCTTCCCGAAGCGCTGCAAGACTGCTTCCACACGTGCTCGGCATTCGTTGTAGTCGGCGCTTCGGATGAGTACATCGTCAAGATATCAAACCACTCCGGTTAGTCCCTTCAGCAACTCGTCCATGGGCCCTATAACGTAAAACTATTCCAATATGTTTCTATTCCAATCTCCTGACGTCAAATTTGCGTAACCACCAACGCAAGTACCGGGCGGTCACCCGCAGGGTTGTATGAACCGACCAATCAAACGCTCTCCTCGTTCATAGGAGGTCCCTTTTGTTTGCTTGAAAAACGAATAACATTGCCTACACTGAGCGGCTTGTCGTATCTAATTGGCTGACAAGAGGCGAGGAGAACGCTCAAGTGGAGAGGGATTCGATGGGGCCGAGCCACTGCACTGAAAGTCGATTACCGGATGAAGAGGGTGGTGCTGGCGTCTACGATTGGTCGGCTTTCCCTTACTTAGCTTGCGGTGGCTGGTCGAAAATCGCGGCGGCATGCAACGGAAGCTCAAGAATGACGCTAAAACGGACCCTCAGCAAAGAACAGTTGGCAGAATGAGGGGGTAAACGTGCCGAAAGTGCTCGAAAACGTTACACGGCCACGCAAGAAGTCATATTATACGTAAATACACCCATGCTCTCCGGCAGGTGCGAGTAGCCAGCGTCTGAGCGATCGGCGGCAGCCATCTTCTATTCCTTTCGGAACGGGGCAGCCTGCGGCTATTCCGAAAAAAATTCAGTTTTGTTCGGCATATTAATGCATCTTTATCGCGTACACGTCACTTTGACGCGGTGAGTTCTTGCGGTTTTGTGACGTCGCGTGACAGGCAGGTGAAGTGGGTGCAGCCGGAAAACCTTTTACCAATAGCCGAGGGCTAATGGCGAAAAGGGGTCGAATCAGAAATAACTGTTTTTCTTTTTTCTGTCAAATGATGCATAATCAGTGCGTACACATCATATCAGATGGGGAGGTATCGCGGTTTTCGTGACGTCGCGTGACAGACAGGTGAAGTGGGGGTGGTCGAAAAAAGTTTTTGACCAATCGTGGAGGGCTGATAGCAGAATTGGAATAGAAAAGTTTGGAATAGTTTTACGTTATAGCGCCCCATGATTCTTTGCAATTCTTCCGATGCACTGTAACTGTCATAGGGCATTTGAACATACTGGAATAAGCCCATGTGGGTAATAATAGTTAACAAGGGCCTCTAGTCAGGGTGAATCCCGATTTTCCGGTACGCTGACGACAGATCTGAAACGGTAAACACCTTGCCGCCTGCCAGGACAGCCGACACGTATTCAACTGCCGGCGATGGGT
Source organism: Dermacentor andersoni (assembly GCF_023375885.2). Lineage (NCBI taxonomy): Eukaryota > Metazoa > Arthropoda > Arachnida > Ixodida > Ixodidae > Dermacentor > Dermacentor andersoni. The sequence goes on along the minus strand of NC_092814.1, from coordinate 26,277,486 downwards.
AGTGATCAGCCTTAGTATAGGAGTTTACTGCCACTTTGTAGTCTCCGCAGAGACACATGTTGCTTCCTGGTTTTTCGACTACCACCAATGGTGTGGCCCAGTCGCTTCGCGTTACGGCGACAAGCACCTCAGCGGCTTGTAGCCTGCATAGCTCATTCTTAACTTTCCCTCGCAAGGCATACAGTACTGGGCATGCCATAAAAAATACCGGCAAAATACCTTCTTCCAAGACAAGTTTCGCCTGAAAACCCTTTATCAGACCTAACCCCGATGTGAAAACGCTGGCATACCTTTTTACGAGGTTTTCCGGCATGAGCTCAGCTTGAAGGGTGTGAATGCCGCTCAAGTCAACATCTATCTACGCTCTCAGTTCAGTCGCGCCACAGCAGTGCTGGTGTGTTTCCTGGTACCACAATTACCAGTAAGGCTTTCCGCTGCCCGTTGTATTCGACAGGAACCTTGGTTTGACCCTTCACTTCCAGCGGTGCCCCTCCGTACGTCTTGAGCTTGGCTGAAGACGGTGCGAGCGGCGATGGTTTCACTAATTGCGTCAAGAGGTCTTGCGATAAAAGAGAAACAGCTGCTCCAGTATCTACTAGCATGGTCACGCGCTTGTTCCCGAGCAGGACTTCTACCTTATACTGTTGTTTTCCTTGCTCGACATGATAAACGGCATAGAGCAAGAGCTCGTCATCTTCCTGTTGATTGGCCTCTGTATGAATTCTTACCTCAAGCCGCTCGTGCAGCCTGCATACGTGCGCGAAATGTCCCGTGCGTTTGCAGTCGTAGCATTTTGCTTTCCTATAACGGCAGGAACTAGCATCGTGCTCTTCTCCACATCGGTGACACTTCACCTTCGGCGCCTTTTCATGCTTGCTCGCAAATGCCGGCTTTCTGCTCGTTTTCTTTACAGAGTGAATGTCAGCTTTCGTTCGGGTGCCCGGTCAGAACCCCCTCGACTCCTGTTCAGCCAATTCAATGCTTCTGGCAAACTCTCAAACAGATTCAAAAGTAAGCTCCTTATTTTTTAATAGTCCCGTTTGGATGGCAGGGTTTTATAGTCCAGTGCCACGCAGAGCGTTGTGAAGGAATGTGCCGTACTTCAACTTAGCAGCCATGTGTTTCAGTGCATCTGCAAACGTCACTAGTGTCTCTCCTTCACCTTGGTACCACCTGATCAACTTGAACGTCTATGCGATGGTCCGATTTGCTGGCTCGTAGTAGTCGCTGAGCACCTTCACCAGATCTTCAAATTTGTTTCGCTGGTAAGGTAGGTCCTTCAGCATCTAGTACGTGTTCTTGCCAATGGTCGTGATGAAGGCTGACTCCAGCTTCTTGTCTTGTACTTTGCCTACCTGGCAACAGTGCACAAATCTTTCCACATACAAATCTTTCCTGGAGGAAAGCGTCGAATCCCCAAATCTTCGCCATGCCGTGCTCTAACCTGCTACTGCCTTACATGGGGTCTACCCCTATCCGCCGTAGTTCCGCAATCCCATCTTCGTCGCTAGTTGCAGCCGGGCGAGAAGGCAGCTGCTGCACGTCTCCTGGCAAACAAGTTTAATCGATAAGGCAGCGTCCTTCCAGCGTCTTTCTTAGCAATATGTACAAACTGCTTGCGGTGCGTCAGATGTGACGTGACCACGCTTGTTACATTTATTGGCTGTGACAGTGAGCAATCCCCATACTGGTGGTCATCCCCATTATGGAAAAAGAAAGAAATTGTCATCAAAGTCAAAGAAAACATCTCATTCAAGGAGGCATGCCGCCGGGTATTATCCCTGCCCAAGAACAGCTTCACCAAAGTGGCCCGTCAGGGGGCCGATTCCCAACGGTTTCTGGAGCTGTCGTGTCCGCACGCAGTGAGCCGGCGGCGAAGCCATCAGCCCCCTTGATGGTTGCAGCCAGCGCTGCTCCGCCGTCCCAGAAGAAGGGACCATCGACTGCCGGGCTGGTGGCCTCAAGGGTCTCACCCCTCGAGACGAGGCCTTCACGTCAAACCAACAGCTCGCCAGAGCGTGTGTCCAGCGCCTCGCAAGAGGCGATGGACATAACAACCTACCAGACGTCACTGCCAGCGCCTAAAGAGCGGAGAGATTCTCGCGATCATTCCAAAATAGAGAAACACCGCATCACAGGGCCCGAAAGGCGCTCTGTAAGTTAAGGTAGCCTTCTTACGTAAAAGGCGAATTGGGTGTGTTGTTACATATTTGAATGTGGATAAAATAATGGATGCAGTGTGGATACAGAGGTACTATTGTGGAACGTCGAATGACTTCTTCTTGACCTCGATGACATTACAGAACTCATACATAAAATTAATCTGAAGGTCCTGTGTGTCCAGTAATTACACTTTAAGCCTAGACAGTCGAACTTTCTCATGTAATATGCTATTTTCCGTAAAGACGTGACAACAATTGTGCCCCATCTGGCAGTGTAGCTATAGCTGTAAATTAGTCGGTTGCTTGCCAATAGTTTGCCCTTCAGACGTCCTTCGGGCTGTTCCAGCAATCTTGTTCAAGAAGCTTATAACCATTTGTTCCATTTACGTACCGGCCAATTATCAACTCAATATAACCGAATTTTACAGCCTCACTCATCAGCTCCCAGAACAATTCTTGATCACAGGTGATTTTAATGCTCATCCCACTCTTCGTCGAGACTGCCGCTGCGATACGAGGGGCCGGCTAATAGAAAACTTTCTTGTACCCACCGGTACCTGCTTCTTTAATAAAGAAGAGCCTGCGTACTACAGTATGCAACACAACTCAAATTCGTCAATAGATTTAGCACTGGGGCTCTGCGGACATCTTTCCGTAGTTAGAGGGAGTGTAATAAAAGAAATCCCTTTGGAAGTGGCCACTTCTCTGTAACGCTAAAGCTGATACGAAACACAAATGCCCTCCAAATGTTCCTCGGTGGAAACTATCATTGGCCGACTCGGATTATTTTAAAGAAGTAAGTTATTTATCGCAAGATCTTATCAACGAATTTAGCATAGACGACGCAGTAGCCTATTTGACCTCTTTTATAATAGACGCAGCAGGAAACTTTATCCCACAAATTTTACTCATGCAAAAGACGTGTCCCTTAGTGGAGTGATGACAGTAGGCAGGCGCAAAAGGAACGAGATGAAGCATGGGGGCGCTCTCCGTCGACATCCTAATGCGGGCAGCCTTACTGCACTAAAAACATTAAGGGCCACACAATGAAATCTTCCTTACCTCAGTAAGGAAGCCTTCATTGCGGTGAGGCTACCTTATGTCACTCTGAAAGCTTCCTTACTGACGGGCCCTCGGTGAAGGCTTCCTTGGTGCTTCCTCAGCATAAGGTAGCTCCAAAGCTACCTTCATGCGTCCTTACGCCGCTCCTGGCCCTGAACGAGCGCTAGACCTCACTGCTTAACCACGTGACGTTTGCTTGCGCATGCGCGCTGTCGCCCACCTGCGGAGAACAGCGAGCACGGTACGTCTTGCAAGGCATGTTCGTTTCAGTCACACGCGCGGCATGAAAGCGTTGCTAGGCGTTGCTAGGCGTTGCACGACGCCGGCGTGCCAGCGTTGATGGAGCACGTCAAGTTTTTCACTGTAATGCTCTACTTTTTTTAACTTTAGCAAACAAAGCTAGAAGAAAGCATCCACGCTTCTCTATATTAGCTTTTCAATTTAAAGATTGTGTCACGATACAACATTTTTTATAGAATAATGGTGTTCCCCTAAAGCTTTTAAGAGATAATCTCGAACCCAGGCATGCGGCAACCACTCCTTACGTGAGGAAGGGTGAAGGGAGCTTTCAGAGTACGCTTGCTTCCTCCATCGGTCCTTCGCTGTAAGGAGGCCTCACGTAAGGTTAGGAATCGCTCGAAGGAAAGGAACGTTTCATTGTTTGGGCCTAAATCGCAAGGAAGGAGGACGTGAAGGCAGGCAAGGATTACAGGCTGGGAGATGTTTCTTCCCAGTATTTATTCGTACACATGGGAGGTGAAAGTTTAGGACGGGCTGAGAAGGCCGAAGGGACGTCAAATCCATTCTTTGCCCTCGGTAATTCCCGTACAAAAAAATTATTGAGAAGGCGTTGAAACATCGTTAGTCAATGTTGATTTTTTATTGAGGAATTATTGAGTTTGTTGGAGAATTGTTGGGTTGAGTGTTGAGGGCTCTTGAATATTGGCCACTGAAATTTAACTGAAACACCATTGCGTATCTCAGTGTCGAATAATTGCTAAGTTACCATTGAAAGTCCATTGTGCTTAGACTGCCCGTTGTGTTCGTTTTCTTGAATGGTTGTTGGGTTACCACTGATTCTGCGTTGAACTGACGTTGTGGTGGTTCTGTTGACCTGTTGTTGAATTATTATTGCCACAGCACTGAAAAGTACGTTGTGGCCCAGTTGAGATGACATTGAGATTTCAGAAGTCATCATTGAAATATGATTGACGTTTCGTTGGGCTAATGGATCTTTATTCATATATTGAAATTGCTTTGCTGTTAACACTTGCATGTCCCGGTGCCTGCTCATAACTTTCCCAAACACAAACAAAAGCAAAGGAGAGACTGATCAATTTGAAGTACCTTTATTTACGCTAAAGAAGCGTGCACATGAAACATTATTACAGTACATAAGGCACCACTACATCGAACCTGGAGACATAGGCTAGTACCTACAGCACTCTAGCAGTGTAAATATATCTGAGAAGACCTATACATATGAATTCAATCAAAACGATCATTGTGGTCTTCACTTTCGACTTAAGTTTATGACTAGAAGGCAGAGCGACTCAAAAGGCAGGGCTTAAGCATACCCTTGTAGCAACCAACTTTGAACACATGAACCCTTGAAGATGCTTGCGTGTGAATACACAAGACATCTGAATATCTTACATTAAAATGTTTCGCACACTAACACATCACAGGAAGTGATACTACTGACTGCGAGAAGGCAAAATAACAGACTTGAAACAAATGACTTCACGTAAATATATACAAGCTTTAGCAGACGTCTTTCACCGCGATTAAAATTTAATGAAGTACCGAAGTAGACTTATTATACATGCATATTTAAGCTCACGACAATTTTTTCTCCAATATATACAAAAAGAACACATGCACTTACCGCATAAAAAAGGTTCCTGCGCCTGGAGAATGCAGCAAAGTACAAAGCAGCGTCATGTGAACCGAACAGTAGAGCTTAGTATGTTTAAAAACTACGAATGCTTGCATACCTACAAATAGGCATGTGACATGTCATGCCTTGAATGGATGAAATTCATAAATCTTACACACAAAGGAAGTTACCATCACTCTTATTGACTTCTTCAGGGGACTCCATGAAGTTGAACCAGAAAATGTACATCAGTGTTAAAAACAAAGAGAAGACCCTATAGCGTTCTTCCTGAAATGAACAGCGCAAATAACTTCATGTATCAATTCTATGGACACTTAGCCAATTCGGTGTACATTTATATTTGACAACCACCCAAACAGAGACGAGACGGATGAATTAAGATAGGAACACACATGAACGCTGACTCAACTAGAAGCTTATTCGTGAAGACAAAGATTTTAAACACATTGGCCAACTTCACAAAGAAAAAAGCCATGGATGCGCAGCAGAAACAGCCCAGCACAACAAAAAAGGACCGAAAGACATCCTGTAGAATAAACATGTGCGTCAAACCCTAACAAAAACATGAAAACTGAAAGGTTTGTCCTGTAACTGATATTAACGACTGCTACAGCAACTCTTTCCCACTAAGGGTCACAGAAATCTTGCTTATGAATTTTTCTTCGTGATCAATAAATAATGATTCCATAAGTCCTCTTGTGTTCTGGTCTTTGTGATGAAACAATCGTTCTTTCTGCTCTATACCGCAACACCAGAGGAGTTCCAGAAGCAATATTTATTGATCACAAGCGAAACACATGCATAACCAAGTTATCTATTGCCCTTAGTGGGAAAAAGTTGCAGTTCTCAAAAGCGTATTTCTCGTTGGGTAGTATCACTTATCGGACAAATCTTTCGAAAAAGCGAAAGATTTGTCCGATAGCTCTCGTTTTTCACGCACGTTTATTCTACATGATATGGCTTTCTCATACTTTTTTCTAGTCGCACGTGGCTGTTTCTACCACGCATGCACGACTTTTTACCTTTGTCAAGTTGACCAGTGTCTTTAATACCTCTGTCATCAAAAGTGGACTATTAGTTGAGCTTGCGCTCGTGTGTGCTCCTACCTATTTCGTCGTCCGTCGTCCGCCTCTGTTCGTGCTGCTGTTTACAGTACGCACGTATCACTTGGTTAGGCTGGTAAACATTCTCACAAACAAAAGTAAATGCCTCCCCTCAAAAGGTAGCCCATCCTTTACTACTAAACGCCAGAGCAAATCGAAAGTAAGCCTTCACAGCGTCCATGCGACAGCTAGTACACCAGAGCAGCACAAAAAATAGTTGAAAATCCCACTTGATGGAGAGTGGCAACAGAGATGCGAGCTTGCTAGTGAATCAGCCACGTATCAACGGGTGTCTCTTGCACGACGCCAAGGTGCTCTTGACGTAGAACACTTTAGCACCTGGGAATTTGCTGCATGCGTAACTTGTGAGAAGGGAATGCGGTCAGAAAATGAGATTACGCGGATTAAGAATATGCCACACACTGCACATAACTACGCACGAAATAGAAGTACATACTATACTGGCAAGTAAAAATTTGTGACTCTTTACGAGTGCCGTCGCGAGAAAAGGAAGAAATGGGCTGCTACGGTAAATGTTAAAACATGCACTGCGATGCTTCACAGCGGGGAAAAATATTCCCGGCTCTCGCAGAACCAAAGACCACGCGACAGTGCATAGCCGATACCAAGCAGATATCGAATCTTCGGGTAGAAGTCCAGCAGAAGGAATGGCCTAAAGATACGCCAACAGCGATGCGAGCGTGAGCGTGCCTCTACGGGTGAGAACATGTACCGCTTCTTTGAAGCTAGCCGCTCCGGCGTGGCTCCGATCATCCCACGCGATTTGTGTACAGAACGTCGCTTACACGCCCTTGCGCGTTTTGCGCGGTAGCGTCTGCGCAGTGAGCTAGCTTCATGCACGCGTCATTCTTCGCCTCGCAAACGGTGCTCGAGTGCGACGCTTAGCTCGAGGCGACAACGCGCCGATTGGCGCTCCTTTCGCTTCTGCAAGCAACGCACATTCGGATCGGTCCAACTCAAAGAGGCAGCAGAGAACGGTGGCATGTTTCGGTTATCGCCTATTAAAATTGTACAGCAAGCCTTCAACGGCAACCCGCCGCGCTAGATAAAGATGCTTACTGCGGTAGTTTTGGCGGTGATAGGCGATAAGGCGAGCCCATCGGCGTCTGTGTTCTTTGCCGACGTCGTCACCACACTTCTGTACATTTGCGCTGTGTATCCGTGTGCAGTCACCGCGCGGAAGCTGTGACTAATCGGTTGGCTGTTCTCCGCAAATCCCAAAGAGGCGAAATATATTTTGCGGTGCGCCGCATCATTAGCCGCAACCAAATTCGAGGCGCGCTTAACCGCTACGGCACGAAAGGTGATCACACTAACCGTATGGTATACGATGAGCCACTACGGATTAAAAAAAAAAATAATTCTGATGTCGTAGGTGCCAAACCAACGATCCGATTAATTTTGACTTCCTGGAAATTTTTACATGCATAGTATGCACAATGCACGAGCGTTTTTGCATTCCGCTCCTTTGGAATGCGGTCGCTGCAGGGATCGTATCCACGACCTCGAGCCCCAAATCGCCACGGCGGCCGCCATAGTTACGAAATGCGTAAGCGTGAAGTGCAACACTGCCTTCCGGTACGAGTGTGGTACAAGCGTAGCACAGCTGCACACCTGCTGCACAATTATTGGTCGCGGTTCTCCTAAGCTCGTAGTGCCTGCCTAATTACCTTGAAAGGTGGCGCGCCTCTCACGTATCGGAACGCGATAACAAGCGCTTAGACGGCCCACGCGAGCCCGTATGAAAGATGGCGGGCCACTGTACAAAATTATCACTGCGCAGAGGAGCCGATCCTTATGTTCCAATTGGGTTCTCTCATACAAATTAAGCAAACGTTATTTGACAGGAACAAATGAAGCAATGCAATTTTACGCACGTGGGCCGCCGCTGCCTCTTCGCCTACCATTGTTTCAAACGAAGTGACGGCGGCAGCGAGGGTTAGTATTGCGCGCTTTTGCTCCGGGGCATGTGGTTTGCTTGAAGAAAGTGAACGGTGTGCTTAACATCTCACGCTTGTCAATGTCAAAATAGAAAAAAAGGCTACGTGCTCAAGAAAAGGAGATCACTTACCTATCTGCAGAAGTTCGGCTGCGACTGTTTCGGGGTGCCTTCTCTCCAACAGACATCATGACCTCTGCCGCGCAACTCATCAAAACAACCAGGCTCGCACATCAGTCGAAGACTAGTAGCTGGGTGAGCCAACGACTTCAACAGATAAGCGTCCCACTTATCCTCGTTAAAGGGAAGCTGAAGAGTCTGTCGAATTCAATAAGACGCTCATATACGGATGCGGGAACCTTATAAACCATGAAGGTAAAATTTTGGGGGGGATTTTTCACTTAGGAGCGACGCAATCGTCGGTTAAAATTGCGCTGTAGCTGCGCCCCCCGTCGAGCGCCGGGCGCTGCTGCTGACGCTGACGATGCCAGCGGAGACCGGAAACGGTGGCGTAGTGACGTCAACACTGGTGTTCCGCTCCTTCGCAGCCTCCGCGACCGTGCCTGACCGGGCTTATTTCTGCGTGCGTGCCGTCCTAATCTGTTTCTCTCGACCCCACATTCCTTTATGTCTGTGTATATAGGAGTGGTAGTTGACGTGCACAGCATCAATTGAACTTGTAGGCCGATCATGCTGGCGTTCTGTGCAGCCTACGCTGGCACGAACACCAGCGGCCGCGACGATGTTCCGATGTTCCATTAGTTCCTGCAAGACAAGAAGCTTTCAGCTAAGTGGGAGGCTGCTGTGAAGCGAAACAACTTCAAGCGCTCAAGAACAAGTGTTGTGCTCTAACCACTTCCGTGACGATTACTACCGGAGTTTATCAATAATGCGTGCTTTGGCTTCTCCTAAAAAAATAGTTAGCACGCTGAACGGAAGGTGCATGTTTATCGCCCACCCTTGACGCAGGTTTCATCGCCAAGCGCCGCGAATTTACTATTCGCACGTGTGTTGTGAAACAGTCTGCATGCAGCTACCATAACGCAGTGCAAGCGTAAAGTTTGCATGTGTTGGAAAACCTGCTCACGCCAAGACGCTGCACTCCCCCTTCTCTCGGACACATAAGAAACCGACCATCTCACGTAGCCGACGGAATTCGCCGGTTACGAGTAGCGTGCGGATGGCGCGCTGATGAAGGTTCTATACTACACGTGCTACAACAGCCGGTAAACTTTTCTCGCGTTTAAACCGTCTGTGTATAGATTGCCGACAGCTTTGGGGCAGCGCACAAATGCTGAAGATCGCATCACCGCTTAGGTTCTACGAGGAGGCATGCAGGAACATAACACTACAGTTGTTTGCCCGGAAACGTACTCAATGGAACGCTGAATGCAGCTTAGCAAAAAACATACTCGCCAAAGAACATTTCCAACACAAGGAGATGCTAACACTTCGCCTTCGTTCACGTGGAAAGCAGTGCTTGCACCAGCATTTTTTGCTTCTTGGAGAGGCCGGCTCTTCGCAACCGGCTCGTACATGTAGTATGTACAAGTATGTACGTACGTGTAGTATGTACAAGTATAAACCCCTTACAAGTGATCTTGCACGCGACAGCGACAGCGCTACAAGCGAGGCGATGGCTGTCGCGTTCACTCGTCATCTGCAAGCCGAACTCCACGCGAGCGACGGCTTTGAGCGACGACTTCCCGGAATGAGGGCAGCAATATACGCGCCGAAACTAGCGTGACGCATGCTTTATCAATTTAAGTTTATGTATTTTACTGAAGAAGGAGCATAAAATATTTCTGGAGGTCTTGCACTAGGTTCTTATTCTTGCACGTGTAAATTCAATAGTTTGCTCGTTCCGTGCGACAAACAGCAGTACTTGAGTTATGTACATCCAGTTTCGGCTTCGCACAATTGGCTAGTCGCTCATAGCATTTCCGGGCGACGAGCGACGAGTTCTAGATTTCTAGAAACGAGCGATCGAGCGACAACACCGAGCGATTTGTTCAAGCGACGGCCCGTTTTGTCGCTCGAAGCCGTCTCCTGTCACCGTCGCGCGCAATATCGCTCTCGTAGAGTTTGGACTTAACGCCGAACTCCTCAGGGAAACGCAAGCTCTCAAAAATTTCAATGACCGTCTCAGCAAAACGCCACCAAACTACTTTGCACCGTGCTTCGTGTGTAGCGGCAGCAGTCGGTCCGGACGAACACCATTGTTGACGTCACGAGGCGCCCGACCAATCACAGGCGGAAACGAGGCGCGCGAGCTGCGCGTGTCTGGTGCTGCACTTTTCGTCGAAATAAAATATGTTTGCGCTTTCTTTCACTCAATTTCGATGCGATATTCAAATTCAGAGGGTTGAAAACCACGGCGTACTGCTCTTCACTCATTTTTTCTGGGAAACCTTTCAGCTTCCCTTTAAAGCCTTTCACTAAAATGTGCGTCATGATGTCCGAAAAGAAAAAAAATACTTTCATCAAAAAGCACGAGGCGTGAACCAACGCACATGGTACAACCATATGGCACAACTGCAACCAAGTAACTGAGTCCGAAAGCCGTTCACAGCTTCACTATCGTATTCAGTATAAAACCTTTCAAACGCAAAATAACGGCACTGAAAAACCGCTAATTAATTAGAAATAATTTTTCATCCACTAACCTTTATAAATTTTTGAGAACAATCTAATCTGTACCGTAAACAATAAATACTACGACCAAAAAATGCGACTACGAAACTCGCGGTAACCATGTGTACTGTTGCAAAAGTGTACGCAAAACGAAGCTACAATGGTTGCAACCGCGTGCGCGCACACACGCACACACCCGAACGCTACCTTGACGTTTGTAACGCCACCTAGAAATAAAAATTACTACTAATTTTGTTATTTTTACAAAAGTAACGCTTCTAGAATAGTTTGTAGCGTCTTTGCAGATGACGGGGTGACAAGTAAGGTATGATAAGAGTCCGTTACCTGTATTTCTTTCATGTTCTTACATTTACCTGAACATACGAGACCTGCAGGCTTGGGAGATGAGAGGACGACAGTTCGGCGAGGCTCAAATAAATCGCGTGCTTCTCGCAAGGCGAGAGTCGGGAGCAGCCGCAGATACATCGATTAGCTGTGATACTGTTGCGGCTGTTGCTGAATCCGAAGCTCTTTGAAGTCAATGGTTATAGCGGCTGCGCACTGCGATCTCAAAGCGCGTTCATTCTTTGATCTCTAGTACCACGGACATTGGATAAAAAAACTATATTTGCTTTACGGACAGAGGGTACGTCGCAGGAAATTCGAAGACCTCGCACGTGTATGTTTGTAGCGTGTGCGCGCTTGCATCCTACGGTTCCCACAGCGCGTCCGATGCTCGAAGGCAGCATCATCGCGTGTCGGCGCCTGTCTTATCGCCGGCCGCGCTGTCGCCGTGTCTACTTTTGGGGAACTCCACTTGCGCGTAGTCACCGTGTTTTCAAGTGAATTTTGCATTCTTCTGCTCCCCGAAACGTGCTCATTTTGGATCGTACCAATGGCTCTGTCATCTAGTGTATGTTAAAACGACGATCGAATTTGTACACCGGCGAAGAAATAAATCGTTATGAACTTGGGCGGTCATGAATCTAGTCTAACGTTGAAGTTTTTACGTAGCGAAAACGGCTACGAAAGTGGGGCGGTCCCGGAGATAGGCGCTTCAACACGATTCGTTATTCACTACCTAGAACCATTTTCTATTCTGTTTACGCATACGACGTAGAGATAGGTCTCAAATGCTGTAGACTTGCAGTCTGCGAGAGACAAGTACAGCTTGCGCTGATGAAAGTGCCCAAATGGTGAGACGACAATGGGTTCAAGCTCAATCCACATAAAGGTTCCTGTGCCCTTTTTTTACAAGAAAGAGAGGACTTCTCCCTGATCCCACTATCAGGCTGCAAGGAAAACACATTCCCGTGAGTAAAGAACATAAATTCTTGGACGTCATACTGATTAAAAACTAAGTTTCATCCCCCACATCAAATACCTCAAGGGCAAGTGCCTGAATACTTAGTGAATCTCTACAGAAGTCTTATACGATCACGGTTAGTCTACGGAGCTATGCTGTTTGAGTTTCATAAAACCGAATGCCCTAAAAATGCTTGATCCGCTTCATAATTTAGGCATACGCCTGGCCATAGCAGGAGTAGGAGGAAGCAGGAGTAGCGGGAAAAACAGAGAGGTTAGCCAGTTCTCAGACTTGCTGGCTACCCTGTGCTGGAGAAAGGGCGTAAGGGGAATGAATATAAAACCTGGCAATAGCAGCTTTCAGAACTCGCACGGTACAAAGTCCCTACGTGGAATCCAATGCGTGCTCACATCATCTGCAAACGGCGTGGTCCAGTTTCATGCATTTCCTGAAAGCACACTTTAACCGTGAGCATCCTTGTAATGAAACCGTGAACGAGATTACTTATGCCCCACTTTTCCACAATCGCCCAACAGTGAGAGAATCATTTTCACTGCGTGTGGGGAACCTCAGCAAAGCTAGGGCTGTCCGACTTCTTGAAATCCCTCTAATAAATCCAGCGAAGCCGCTACTGCCGTGACTCTGGCAGCTGATAGGTTTTTACGCGTCTTTTAAAGAAGTTACAAAGAACGCCCCAGAAATACACATAAAAACGCACTTCCTAGAACTTAAGTAAAACTACTCGTGCCAAGAAATTTACACTGATGCTTCAAAGACGCAAGCCGGCGTTTCATAAGCTGCCATTGGCCCATATTTCTTGGAATGCGGCTCTTTGCACCCGGAAACAGGCATATTTACGACTGAGGCCAACGCACTATTGTCGGCTGTAAAACACGTCAAAGAAATAAAGCTTTAATAGGGAATAATATTTACAGATTCATTAAGCGTCATCAAAGGCTTAATCTTTCTACAAAAGAATAAAAATCCTGTCTTTACTTAACTTTATTGAAATATATGCGCTTTGTATGTATCTCCATCAACATATCGTAAAATATAGCGCTCCCGTGATCGAGAGTAGATGTAAGCATGAATTGGCTACTGGCAAAGCAGATTGGTTAAAGATGATACTAGCCACAATCCTAAAATGGGGATAGTGCATTTTTACAACGGCACACCCCGCCACACCACACCACAGCAAACGAACCTGTTTTAATTGAAACTCATTGAAAGTGTGGTCTCGGCCAAACAGCCATCGGATGCGCGCAGGACGCTGCCAGCTTGGTCGCGCAGCGTGGCGCCATCTATCGAGCCGGTGCAGAACCCGTGCCGCGGTACTGACGGATCACTGGCGTTGAACAGGCAACCCTGTCTCAGTGCCAAAAGATGACAAGCAAGTGTATGGTGCCCTGTATCTGCCTTTTGAGCGTCGCTATTGGAAATGACAAATGAAACTTATCCTTGTAATGTGGAAATAGCGTGACTCCTTGAAGTCAGAGGCCCTTGGCGTTCATAATACTACCACGTGTTCCTACCGTACTTGAAATGAATACGGAAAGAGGTAAAAACACAACTTCTGTGAATAGATATTTGTCATAAACCAGAATAAATTTAGTATAAAGAAGTGGAACAAGCACATTGCCAACATCACTTCAGCAGCCACTTGGAAGCTTGCGGCATGCGTCTTTGATTACAGCAAAGCACTCGACTGTGTGTGCCACAAAGAGCTAATTGCAATATTGGAGTCAATTATTGGAAACGGAAGCATTACAGCCTGGACTAGGGATTTTTTATCACAACGTTCACAGTTCGTTTTCCATGATGAAGAATAAACTGATACAGTTCCTGTCATATCTGGCGTTCCCCAGGGCTTGGTCTTGAGGCCCTTACTATTTTTAATTTACATCGATCACATTGTCGCTAACATAGCACGCAGCATAAACCTTTTTGCAGATGATTGCATTATATATAAAGAACTGAGAAATTATGAAGATCACCTTACTTTGAACAGATGCCTTAACGAGATAAATGCCTGCTGTGAACAATGGCAAATGTTTATTAACACCAATAAATCGGTGTCAATGGTAGCAACAACAAAGAAGATTAAGTCAGGATTCACCTACTTTCTCAATGGTGCACCCCTAACTAAATTTCAGCAACACAAATATCTATAGGACTGACTCTAACATCTGACTTGAAGTTGAACAAGAACATTGCCAACATCACTTCAGCAGCCACTTGTAAGCTTTCCTTCCTTAAAAGGTCCCTGAAATCTGCTCCTAGTCATATCAAACTGCTATGCTATAAAACCTTTGTGCGGCCAGTACTAGAACACGCCAACACGGTTTGGTTTCCTCACACAGACAAACATAACCGAAGTGGAAAAAGTTCAAAGGAAAGCAATACCGTTTATTCACAACAAGTACAAAGCCACTGACTAGCCCACAGAACTCCTGGCTTCATCCGGAATGGATACACTGGTAAACAAAGCAAAGCAAGCGCGGCTAAACTTCATACACAACCTGTTGCACAACCGCTTTAACTTAACACAAATTCTTCAAAATATATTACTTTATCTACGTCCTGTATTTCACGCCATAAGCATAATAATATGTTAGTGGAGTACCCTTGTAAAACGGACACATTTAGATACTCTTTTTTCCCTACTGCTGTTAGGGAGTGGAACCACCTCGACTGAGCAATAGCTGATATATAATCGCCATCAATTTTTAGTAACATGATAGAAAAGAGTAAGGAATAACTGCTGGAACAACTTTAGTCCTATGCAAATTTGTTTTTACATTGTTTAGATCAATATCTTATGTTGTGTTAGATTGTATTAAGTTATACACTGTTAGGTTGCAAATAGTTGTGTTGCATTTATATTTTATGAAATTGTGTTGTATCACAATTTATTGTAGTTATCACATTTTTTAGCGTTGGAGTTTACTTCACTAATTAAATGCATGAAACGATGTCTTTTTCTCTGCATTTATATTTTTCCAGACTGTACTGCGTAGCTACATGTAGCGTATCTAGTTTAATGTACTTTGTATACACATGTTTTGTGAAAAAATGCTGTGTCAACGCTTACATTGTAACAATGTGCCCACCTGCTATGGTCTCGATAAAGAGACTGGCGGTATTGAAAATAAATAAAATTCACCGTACTACAAGGTACAGCGTCATTGATATTGTGAGCTAACATTAGCAAGAATTCGGAAACAAAATTTTTTAAACTTGTTTGGGCAATAACTAGCCTATGTAACGCGGTCCTGTACAAAGGGTTGTGAACCAGAGACCACATTTTCTTAAGTTTTGACTGGTTGCCCAAATCATCCCGTTTTGTTTTCGCAACTTGCTCGGGTAACGGCTCTGGATTTTGGTTCAACGCCACTTGAAGGTCGCTGACAATGGGAACTAAAGGCATTTTGTGCTTAATATGCTGCATACCTGGCCATAGACGCATTGAGGGTAGTATGCTTGCCGACCGTATAGCTACATCAGTAGCTATAAAACCAAGTAATTCTTCCATAGCTGTCTCTATCATAGATTTAAAGATCTTCCTACGCAATAAACTGTGGGACTATTGAAAACGTACGTGGGACACAGAATGATTTAAAAAAACGTCGCGTTATTAAGCCAAAAGGTGGAAACTGGCCACCAATAATAAATATACGAGAAACTGAGGTTATTTTCTGCCGTCTTAGGATAGGCCACATGTATGGAACTCACTCCTACCTATTGACCCGTGATGAACTTCCGGTCTGTTATAAATGTTGCGAGACGCTAACGGTCCTTCACATCTTGTTAGAGCGTCGGGAAATAGAAGCTCCAAAAAAAAGTATTTTGCCCCGGCATACAGACAATTCATTCCCCTCCACCCGGCAATGTTGCTCCACTTTCTGACTCTAAATTAGTTTTAAAGTTTTAAAGAGATATTGGTTAATTGCATGTTATCAGCCCAAGGTATACGAAGCAGATTCTCTTACTAGAGACTGCTGCTGCAATAGCATTCTTCTAAAGCACCTGCCTCCCAGTCCTTGCGTTCAAGGGCTCACTGGTGAGGTACGAATGCTATTGTCACTCACATGTTTTACTACATCATCTCTTTGTAATAGAACATTTATGCTCATAGCTTACGTCACTAGTCATTGTCATTATTTTAATACCTGTACATTTCATGCCCTCTACAGCGACTAACTATTACGCCTCTCTGCAGCCAAATTACATGTATGATTTGCAATTTAGATTCACAACTTTGACATTTGCCACGCTATATAATAGACAACCCATTCATTATCTTTTGCTTGACGCTCTTTGGCCATACCAGGCCCTTGCGCCAATAAAATTCATAAATCATCATCAGAAAGTTCAAAAATTGCATGGGCTTCAACTTCAGCTGCACTTTTTAAACCAATAGCACTGTGCGGAGGGTGCCACGCTTGCACAGCTGAAATGAACGGCGAAGCGCAGCACTGCCTAAACTAGCTCACAGAGTGCAGAATTATCGAATGGACCTAGTATGTTTCAAAGATTGCGTACAACGCACATATGCCTAGTTATCCATTTCTTGCTCTCATGAGCTATGTACAGCACCGTCCCCAGAGCTGTCCATACCGCAACAGCACTACTCACAACTGGAAAGAGCAAGAAATTTGGGCTGAACTCATCTGCGGTGACTATCGAGTCTGATTGCTCTGTTTCAATTTCTGCATACTAATTTTGATTGGTTAGATATGCAAAAACCCAGCATACAAGAAAATTTGGGAGCTGGATCGGTTATGACTTATAAATTAACTTATTATGCGGGACAACGTGAATGCTTTAGTAAATTCGAAAAGTATTAGGTCGATTTGGCCACCTTTGTCAAGAGTTGAAGCAAAGAAATGAACGACTTTGGGTAAGAGTGTGACTCTTGAGAGCCCTTTTCTGATCTGTGGTGAAAGGGCGTTAATACGCCGTGCTTTTCTAGAAATTCAGAGATCGACGCTGCCACGAAGAGTGCGATCGATTTGCTAGATGACGATAAGATTGAAATTGGTCGGTAGTTTGGAACAGAAAGTGCCTCACCCTATTTTAATATTAGAACGACGATTTCCTATCGCGCAGAATAGTAGCGGTTCTGATTGATGCGTGAAAAATAACCACACAAAATTTGGCTAACGGTTCAACATATTTCCGAAGAAAAGCATTCATTGTTTAGCATAAGTGATTTGTAGACCAGCAAGTTTAGGTGATGATGCGCATTACGTAAATTACGTTTTAAAAAGCCTAATGTCTTGTTTGCAGAAGCTACTATGGTGGTGGCATGCGTGCACAAGGTTAAATTATGTAACAAGGCGACCGCTGAGCACTTACATGATTACAATGTGTTCACGTTGACGTTACCGTCTAGGTCAGGAAAACGTAGGGCGTTCGATAGAGTTAACCAGTCTTGAATAGACTTAAATTGTAAAGAGCTGTTGCTGAGAAAAATTAGTGATAGTGCGATAAATGACGCGCCACGAACATGCGAATTTGCCATGACACGTGTATGCCTATTAGCAAGAACAAGGGTCACAGTGCTGACCCCGGGGGACACCGGACGTTACTAGTCATTCTCATTTCTCTGTCCACTGCTGACGATCGCCGCACTCTTATTTATCGTTTCTTAATATACGGTACTTCTTATTATGGGCGGCACATCATGGTTACAATGTTCATTGCGCTCTTTCTTAAAAACGTGCTGAGCTTGCTACTGCGAACGGAATACGCCGCTCCGAATGCCACCGCCTACAACGCACGCTCCGCGCACGCAATCGCGCGGCCCTTGCACGGCGCCAACGTCCAGCTACGCTTTCCTCCCAATAGCGTGAGAGCCTCATTCCGGGAGGACGCGGCTTCGTCGTGAGAAAAGGCCCAACTGCTCCTTGGACTGGCTCACGCGTGCCAGCGCTATCTCCAATGGCGATCATTCCGTGGAGACCGTTCATATGCCGGACCCAATTATAGATCGCGTTACGCTGTTGTGCTGAAGACCCTCCGCAGCGAACAGAGCACGATGCCATCGCACGGATGAAGAAAGCAAGCACCGCGCTCTCAAGAAGCCAAAACGGAACCGCCTCATCACGGGGAATTGTGAGCAGCTGCGTTGCCGTATACCAGCCAGACTTGCTGTAAGCGAAACCAGCGTGAACGATACAAATGTTGTTATTGTGTAACTACAACACGCTCTACGAATATTCCGCTGGGGTTGTAACTAATGGCATTTCCTAGCATAGTGTAGGAACACGATATGAAATCGTTTTTATCTTCTTCTTTGTAACAGAGGATACAGTGGCCGAAGTACTTTCTGCATCATTATCTGCATAGCAATCCATTTACACAAAGATAAAATCTATTCCCATGGGTATTGCCAGTTCACCACGTGCCTTTTTTGTTTGTCTCTTTTAACTCGATAGTAAACGGGCGGGTGGTGCAATATAGCATGATATATACTATATGTTCGAAGCTAACGTGTCAATAATTTAAATTCAAACGTTACTTGCACATGCAGTTTGTACGCTTCGGTGGACACAAATTTTGCAAACGGTGAACGTCAACAACTATATAATTCCCACAAAAAATGTTAAACTTAACCTGTACGATTGTAGTACATGTTTAATTAGTTACTCTAAGATAATAATACAATCACAGACAACTCCATTTTGTTTGATTGTTCGGGAGCTTTTCTGTTGGAAGATATTCATCACTGAATATCTTCAATGGAATGTCGGCACTGTCATTGGCTGCGGCCGTCCGACCGACACGGTAGCCTTGCGACTCGGTGAGATTACATCCAGTGAGTTGAGCCTGTTTCACGTTATGCTATTTAGTGCGATTTCGGTCGCACGCTACGCAAATCGCAATTGAAGATGCCATCCCCCCCCCCCCCCCCCCCCCTTCTGTGACGTGCGACCAACCGGTTGGTCGCACGTCGCACCGATCGCAGCGATCGCTGTGATTTTTCGTCAAAATTGCCCCGAGAGCAGCGAGAGCTATTTCGTGGTTTGTGTTGAAATAAGGCATCTGTCGCTCAACAAGCCCTGAACATGCAGTGCAACAAATCGAGCGGCGCCGTGGATTCCGCAAGCGGTCCGTACCATCAGCACCAACACGCGAACAAGGCAGATAACAACTTCTCGGTCCGATTTTGTTCTGTGATTTCAATGCGTTTGTTGATAGGCTACGTTACAAATCAAGCAACGTTTATTTTTTCTGTATTTTTTTATAGCGAAGCTGTTAAGGGCCAGTTTCCCCACTATCGTGTCCGCGTGTAGAAAAAAATCCCCAAATTACTGTAATGCCGGGCCGACCCGCAGCGGAGGTGACGCAGGCGTTAAGCACTGCCCATACGTGGGCCGATCCTGAAGAGAGGGCAATGCCGGGCCGACTCGGGGCGGAGGTGCAGTTCGCCATTAAGGGGCCCACATACACAGCCTGGTCATCCTTCTTCACAGAGTGGAAGGGCACTGAGTTTTCTTTTTTTTTTTTTTTCACGTGTCACCTTTGGGTGGTGATAGTATGTAGTATTGCGTGCCTTTTGGTTATTTATACGCACTGCTAGCCGTAAATACTAAGAGGTGTCACTCACGAGAGGACATGGCCTTCGTGTGTGGTCCCAATTTTTCGGGTTGGTTGTGTACAAGCACATCGCTATATACGCAAACGCCACAGTTGTAGCGCGGCCTGCTTTTACGGACGGATAAATTTAAAGAATACACAACTACGGTCAAATGCTGTGTCGAAGGGATATGTCACGACAGCACAGTATCCGACGTTTCAACGCCGCGCCGTACGCGCAACTATTTAGCTACAATCTGTTGGTGTCTTCTTGCAGGCGTATTTTTGCCCGTGAATTAAGCGTCTCATTTCAAGGTTCTGTTACTTCCGCTACGAGTCCGCATTGCTCATCTAGCTCACAAAGCGAACGTGCAAACTGTATATGGTAGTGAATGTTTTACAGTAGCACATTTAATGCTCTGACTAGGAATAAAGAGCATCGTCAATTTGTTTTTGAAGCGTTAATAGACGATAAGCATCATTTCAACAGTTTTATCCCTTATGTTTATGTATCATTTTTTTCCTGCACGGGAACCAACAAACCTTCAATATGTTACGGACTTTATATACCTACTGCACCTGCATTAAACCTCACTTTAAAAGGTAATTGCATATTGCACTTACCACAGTGCATTGAATTTTTGTTTATGCGGGTTGTAACATATTTCAGTAGTATTTTAAGAAACTCCTTTACCGTGAATATCCCTGCCTTTCCTTGCTTCTCTCTCTCTTTCTAGCTCCTGTAAAACACATGCAACCATGTGGAAAGCAGGCAAACACCTTGTATTTATAAACAGCATGTAACGCTTCAAATAAAAGGAAATCAAAATTCTGCACTCCAGTCAGCCAGTTGCATCCATTCTCGAGAATGATGGGATCCTTTTAAGTGGGGATGGTGCATGCACGGATAAAGCTAATCAAGTGTGCAGACGTATCACGAGGCATAGGTCGTGCCGAACAAGAGAGAAACACAGTTGCTTATAAGTTTGCAATTACATATATTACAACAAAAACTCGTATAACCATATCTTGTCATTACTGCTTCTATGAAGTATCGTGCGACTTACCAGATATAAAAAGACAGCATGCCGTTTTTGTATCTGAATCATCTTTTTACTGGATTGTCAGATGCAGCTACTTACTGATTTATTCCATGGGTTGATTTAATGCCATGTGTGTACAGACTCGCCAGAATTTTACTCAGCCGAGCTTGCTCCGACTCATACTCACCAAAACTCAACTCAGCCAGGCTCACACGAACTCAGCCGCATGGTTCGGTCCAAGTCTTAGTGAGCTGAATTGAATTCAGTTGTGGCCTGCGGTGAACAGCTTTTTGCGTCCGCCGTGTCACCTCGCGCTGAATTTCAAGAACCGATGTTGTGTACTGGAAAACGAATTTAAACTTGAGAAAGTTTTTAAATTGCAAAACACGCATAATTTTTGCTCATATTAAGGACAAGTCAACAATATCACAACGCACAGTTATTTCATTACATTTAAAAATTTGTGCGGCGTATGCCACAGACCTGTCGCCAAGCAACCCTGGGTGCGCCGCATGCACCCCTCACTTTGTTAAAGTCTCACTCGAACGAAAAATTGCGTTGCGACGCGTGCGACTGCACTGGTTCCTTTCGCTCCCGTCGACGCATGTGAAGGAGCCTTTGGAGGCGCGTGCGCCGTGCTGTCCTACACCGGCCGGGACCTGTTGGGAGTTTGTCGGGTGCGGCTGTTGGTACGAATAGTCGTAAGACGGATCGCGCGCAACTTGCACCATGTGTCTCGCGGTTTGGCATGCGTCCGTTTCCTAACTATTACAGCATCGCGCTGCTGTGCCGGGGCAACCTGGTTAGAAAGCAACCATCGTAAATGTAATTGAAATGGATAAATAAATGACTAAATAAATGAATAAATAAATAAATAAATAAATAAACAAAAGCTATCGTGTGACTCAATTTTGATCAGTTGTGGGTGCGCGCCGTTTTTCGACGCCAATGTGCGCCTGCGCGCTCAATAGCGGTTATATACTCACCTCCAAACCGCAGGAAGAGGCTAACCCCCGTATTCTAGAACGTTCCTCCACTCAGTATTCCACCTCGACTCGAGAAAGTAGATGGCAATACGGGGTGGAGTTGATGAAGAGCTTCGGGTCGAATATTATTTGCTAATACAGGAAAAGCTTTTCTTTAAAATAACAAACCGAGCAAAACAGCTCTCGCATCTGTTCCAAGCCTGGTGCGAAGCATGTGCCACTGCCCTTGCGGATAAGGCGTATAGTTGAAATGGCCGTACATTATGCGATCTGTGTACGGGCCCACGAACACATAACGAACAAAAAACAGCCATTTCAACACCGGTGTGTCATTGCGTCAGCCACAAGAGAGGCCATCAAGCCGCGAGACGAAACTGTTAGCCTCATCGCGCACCCTGCGCTGTAAAAGGCGAGACGAGAAAGACGGCGAGTTTACCGCGGCTGCGCGCGGCGACGGGAGCCGACGCGGCTTCTTCCCTCGTTACGAGCTTTTGTGTTCGCGTGCTCGCTCCGCGAGAAAATGCATGCGCAGCTAGGCAAATGGTCGCCTCTCCGACGGCTGTTACGCAAGCACCTGCCGCCGAGAGTCGTTCGCGCAGCGCCGTCTGCTGCGGATAGTTTCTCTCGGTCATGATGCTGTGTAACGCAGTTTAAACTATATGCATCGAGGCTTGTCAGGCGTATGAGAGCAACTGCTTCTTGGCGACAAGTGGCCCGCGTAATAATTAGTGTACAATCTGCACCCGGCGTAACTGGACAATTAATAGCGATTATTTTGTTATCTTGAAAATACTGATTTCAAGGCCCATACTAAGAAAAGAAGTTGACAACACTTGCAAATGTAACAAATGCATTTACCTGCGCAAGGCTACCTTCTATAGTTTAGCGGGCACACTCCGATGAGTGCGTAATGTGAGGAAGATTGTTTGCTTTATCGGCGGTCGCTCCGCTAACGCATCTTTTATGCCGCCACTGTCGCCTTGGGACGTTAAATCCCGTGAATAAATAACTGTAGACTATCATTCGAAAAGAAATGAACAGGTGGATGATTTTTTGTGTGCCTACAGCGCGGCTGTCAAACACGTCATGACTGAGCTATTGTATTATCCCAGGCATGCTGTAGTGGCAGGCAAATTGGGCATTCTGTCTTTCCTGGAGGTGCAAGGCTGGCAACTGCATCCGTGGCCACGCTCATCTTCACCTGAAGCAGCAAATACACGGCTCTCAGTGCCGGGTGGTCATTTCTCGGCTTTCGTGCACTAGCTACCCCTGTCACACAAAAAAATCAAAGCACCTTTCTTAAAGAACGCTGGTTGAATGCGAAGCTTTCCCCCAATGCAAACTGAATCAAAGTCCAAAGCCAATGACCACGCAATGAACCCAAGAAATTCTGAGCGACCCGATGCTCTGCATTTGTGATTTGATTGCTTGTTTAGGATTATATTTTTTGAACATTGAAGTTGAATGAAGACACATCTCGTTAAGTTGCATAAACTTTATCTTAGATCACGTAGCCGTAGATTACACGCACACACTCGCACTTTCATGGACAATTCTACATTTTCACAGTATTGCCTTGTCATTGCTGTGGTAGACGGCCAGAGGCTCTGCCATCGTAACGTGACACAGCCTGCTTGCAAACGTGAGATGAGTGCAGGAACGGTGTTGCGTCGTGGGTCTCTTTAGCGTCTTCAGCTTCAACGAGTAGCGATCTAGCATGAAACTCTCTATCCATTTGCCGTGATATTTTGCCACATCGATGTTAGTCACCGCACACAAAGATCGGTGTACTATGTGGCTTTAAGGTCTTCATCGTTTCTGCCGGGAACGTTTGCGCGTCATAACGAAACCTGCTCGGCCTGATGTACACGCCGTCGACACAAGACCAGTAGGCATCTGGACTGCACAAGCGTCTCCCACATGGCTTCTGCATGCCGTTGGCGATACACTGAATCGGCCGTACCGGCACGATCGCGCTTACGCTTACGTTTGCGTACTGCAGCCTCTTCTTCGTGGTGCGCGTAATAGAACGCATATATATACAGTTCCTCTGGGTAGCATGGCGTTCAACCATGTTTCTTTAAGAAAGGGGCTTTTATTTTTTTTCAATATCACAAGACGAGCCCGCGTTCGCACGCACTTGCTGTCTGCGACAAGCAGGGGAGCTCAGTTAATCGCGACAGGTGTGGTGTCATGCCCAGCAGACGCAACTTGCGCTTCCAGTGAACTTTGTACGCATGCGCTACTCTTACTGAGCTCGTCGCTTGGCACCGTTATCAGGCACTGACCAGCCGGCCAGTCGACGCTGGCGCGGTACCGCAAATGTAAACTGGGGCCCTATAACGTAAAACTATTCCAATATGTTTTTATTCCATTCTCCTGATGTCAAATTTGCGTAACCACCAACGCAAGCACAGGGTGGTGACGCACAGGGTTGTTTAAACAGATCAATCAAACGCTATCCTCATTTATAGGAGGTCACTTTTGTTTGCTCTAAAAACGAATAACATTGCCTACTCTGAGCGGCTTGTCTTAACTAATTGCCTGATAA
Source organism: Dermacentor andersoni (assembly GCF_023375885.2). Taxonomy (NCBI): domain Eukaryota; kingdom Metazoa; phylum Arthropoda; class Arachnida; order Ixodida; family Ixodidae; genus Dermacentor; species Dermacentor andersoni. Next base: position 26,253,198 of record NC_092814.1, on the reverse strand, counting down.
GATGTGAGGAGCACGCTCAAGTAGAGAGGGATTATATGGGGCCGAGCCAGTGCACTGAAAACCGATAACCGGATGAAGAGGGTGGTGCCGGCGTCTGCGATTGGTCCGTTTTCCCTTACTTAGCTTGTGGTGGCTGGTCGAAAATTGCGGCGGAGTACAACGGAAGCTTAAGAATGCCGCTTAAAAGGATGCTCAACAAAGTTGGCTGAGCGAGGTCGTTAACGTGCCGAAAGTGCTCGAAAATGTTACAAGGCCACGCAAGAAATTTATTGCACGCAAATAAACCCATCTTATCTGGCAGGTGCGAGTAGCCAGTGCCTAAGCGATCGACGGCAGCCATCTTTTATTCCTTTCGAAATGGGGCGGCCTGCGGCTATTCAGAGGAAAATTCAGTTTTTTTCGGCATATTAATGCATCTTTAACGCGTACACGTCACTTTGACGTGGTGAGTTTTCGCGGTTTTGTGACGTCGCGTAACAGCAGGTGAAGTGAGTGCAGCCCGAAATCTTTTGACCAATAGCCGAGGGCTAATGGCGAAAAGGCATCGAATCAGAAATATCTGTTGTTCAGTCCAATCATGCATAATTAGGGTGTACCCATCATATCAGACGGCGAGCTATCGCGCTTTGCCTGAGGTCGCGTGACTGACAGGTGAAGTGGGGGTTGCCCAAAAAAGTTTTTGACCAATCGCGGAGGGCTGATTGCAGAATTGGAATAGAAAAGTTTGGAATAGCTTTACGTTATAACGCCCCTGTAGTGTTCTACACCGATGCGTAAGTTGGCTTTCCTGCAGTTCGCATTCGGCACTCACGGACGAATCACCGAGACATAGAAAGCTTAGCTTTGAAACTGTCGTGAGCGTCCGATTCTAAACGAGAAACAAAACCACTTCCTGCGCGAATATAGTGGTCAAACCAAACAAACAGCATGCCACGTCTATGCAAACGTAGGGTCACCACGTTTTATTCATTCCCTCATGCCGTGTTTCAGAGCAGCACTGTAGGTGTAAGCATATGGGCTCCTACGTGGTTTTATATTCTGATGGTTCTGCGTCAAGCGTGATACTGGTAATCAACACTTGAAAAATTAGCTTAAGGTTGTTTACTTATTCGTGAATTAGGAAAAACGCCACGTTGTCGCATTGTCGCTGTGAACATAAAGTGACTCTCGTACGAATCCGTGTGGCCTGTGTCTCTAAACTCAGTGCATTTCCGGCGGTAAACTTTTTACTGTCTCTGACGTTGCCGCAAGAAGGCGAAAAAAAAACTTCTTGGATATTCGTATAGAACCTTTTCTAAGCATTCGTCTCAGCATCTGAATGGCACACTGCGGTGTGTGCTGTTACTTGCGGCGTCACTTCCGCCGTATGTTCTGCCCATTTTCCAGGAAGCCCTAAAAGCGAAAGCGCTTAACAGGCGTTCCCCTATCACCTTACAATTTAGGTCATTTCCTTTATTTCCTGGCAAAAGGTATGTATAGCCTGGGGTGCAATAAGTGTAAGATTTTGTTTTCCGCGGGTACTTCCAGGCGTGTTAAACTGCAAGTATTTGTCAAAATTCATTTTAGTTTGGCCGTTGCCTATCGTATAAATCATGTTGAGATGGTGTACCTTACGGTGCCCCTGCAGTGTTGGGAGACAAGACCTTGAACGAAGATTAGATAGTGAAACTTCTCTTTCGTAGGCTATACATATAATCCTAAGTGTTCTTTATGTGCTTTTTCCAGCTTGTCTGTATCAGTCTGTGTGTGGTCCCAAACAACATCACCATACTTAAGTAGAGTACGAACCAGTGATGTATAACCAATTAGTTTTGTCTAACTCGTACAGTGTTGCAGACGTTACCGAAGCAACCATACTGTTTTTGAAGTTGACGAAACTATGTACTTCATTTGCGCACTCCATCCAAAATCGTAAGCTATTTTAATCCCCGGACATTTAGACGTGTCGACAGCCTTAATGCCAACGTTGTGAATTCTGTATGCAAGCGGCAGCTGATTCTTGATTATGTTACGTTCATTTAGGAGCCCTTACCGATAGTTACGCTCATATACGAGATCTGGCACCAGTTAGGAACTGACTTTAGAAAATTGCTTAAGAGTAATTGGTCTTCTTTAGATTAAATTGTGCGATAAACGACGCAGTCATGCGCGAAAAGTCGACATTGTACAGTAACGTCAAACAAGAGATCATTCAGTTATGCAAGAAAAATTAGGGTCCAACGGCGGACCCCTGGGGAACACCTGAAAGGACTGGAGTCATTGATGATTTAGAGTCACGTATTCGAACATACTGTTGGCGTTGTGTTAGGTAAGAAAACAATTTAAATTAAATTATGGGGTTTTACGTGCCGAAACAACGATCTGATTATGAGGCACGCCGTAGTGGGGGACTCCGGAAATTTGGACCACCTGGGGTTCTTTAACGCGCACCTAAATCTAAGTGCACGGGTGTTTCCGCATTTCACCCTCATCGTAATGTGGTCGCCATGGCTTGGATTCGATCCCCTGACCTCGTGCTTAGCATCCCAACACCATAACCACTAAGCAACCACTGCGGGTGCGTTGGGTAAGAGTTAAGCCACCGCAGGATACGCTCATTTCTAAAGAGATGCTTTAGTTTTAATATCATTTCGGAATGCGACACGCGGTCAAAGGCTTTTGCAAAGTCTAGCAAGATTATGTCGACCTCGCCACTATTATCAGGAACTGCAAACAAATTATTACTAATTTGAAGTGACTGGGTCACTGTTGAAAGGACACGCCTGAATCCATGCTGAATGTTTAAGAAAAAACTGTTGCCTTCCAAGCAGCTCCTTAAATGTTTGGAAAGAAAATGTTCTAATACCTTGCTATCTCTAATTACTGGGACCTTATCACCGGTTTTATGTATCGGCATAAATTTACCTATTTTGCAGTCAGCAGGAACTTCCCCTTTCTACAAACGTTCGCTAAAAATAATATAAAATACTTAGCACACTACTTCGCGTATCTAAACAAAAATGTATTTGGACATACATTTTGAACAGCGCCAAAAGAACACACGTACAAGGAAGAGCACTGAACCAACGGTGGTCCTGTGGCCTTCCTTGTGCGTGAGTTTTTTCGGTACTGTTTAAAATATATGACTCGTACGAACTATCTCGCACCCAAATGCTTCTATGAATTTGGAATTTCTTTGGGTCCCGAAGATTTCCTAGTGTCTAAATTAAGCTATGCTGGAAAAATACCTTCGTCTGTGATTAGTATCTCAGGAAGCTTATACCTAGGTGCGTGGATGAAATCTGTATTGTTATCGGTATTGCACAAAAAGGTGGACGAAAAGTAGTCATTGTCTAAAGTTCGACGAAAACTCGTCAGACGAGGGTGACACATGGTCATATAGACCGGTACTCGCCTAAGGTTCAAAAGGAAATGAAACATATTATGACCTGTCGAGACTGCTACGTGTCCCTTGTTCACAATGAAGATGGGCGCAAGAGGGGCTGATTATTTCTGCGTTAGGTGGCGCTGAGTGCACATGTATATCTTGGGGAGATTACCCCGCGTCCGGTTAATCGCGTTTCTAGTCATATGAATACGTGAAGATTCTCAGAGTAGTCTTGAAGATAGGCGCTTCTCTGTCACAATTATGCTGGCAGCATCCCAATCGATGATGTGGTTAGTAGTCATGTGATAATCCGCCAAGGCATTTGAGCTTGCATTGCTTTTCCTGACATCGCTCTGGTGCTGCTGAATCCTTCTTTTAAAATTCCCAGTTTCACACATGTAGGATGCGTCACAACCCTTGCACGGAATCTTGTAGATTACCCCTGGAAACCACCAAATGAAGGTTATGACTTAATATAACGAAGCTATGGCGCTTTCGGCTATGGTACAGAAAGTCGTGTAATACTTCCAGCATAGAGATGTCAGCATTGGATTGTCTATGGACAGCTCCGATAAGTGCGTTTTTGCAGGGAAGTTTGGTGGCTGTCGACACCATTTCAATCTTCTTAGTGTGTGGGACCAGCGCATACTGAACGCACTTCTTCAGCAAAAGTGCCATTCATCCCCCTCTTTAACTTTGATCGTGAAGGACAATTTCATGCGTCACAGGTAAAACAACTGCATCATCTGTGCTATCGTGAAGCCGAGTTTTTGTTACCACGGTGACAGCAGGATCGTAAGCAATCATCAATCATCGCTTTTGTTTGCAATGCTCCTAGCGTTGCCATTCATCAAGGACAACGTTCTTCGGTTGCGATAAACTGTTGGGTGTGATTGGTGGTTATTTTTATTGCACTGCTGAGTGCAGTCATCCCAAGAGCCTGGTCACTGCATAGTAGATTTAACAAGTTCGTTCCGCGCTTCATTCCAACAGTAAAAGGTTCCATTAATTCTAACCTTGTCGAATGACCTTATCGCCATTGGACCTGCTTACTTTGGTGCTTGCTCAAAGCTTCTTATGGATAGACTGCAACGCACACGGAAAATTCTGAAAGAGAGATAGGAGAGAGAGAGAGAGCGAAGGGAAGAAGGAAAGGCAGGGAGGTTAACCAGACTGAGTCCAGTTTGCTACCCTACACGTGAGGAGGAGAATGGGGAGTGAAACAGAGAGCGAGAAAAGCTAGGTGTAGGAAGTCTATAGTCGTGCACTCAAGTCTGTTGCCTTCCGATAGTTAAAAAGCGCTCGAACTGCTTTCTGGGCTAATGAACTGGGAGGCCAGGCTCCCAAAACCTTCGCTTCCCTAAATGGCCTGTCATCCAGTCTATTCAAGGCACACTGGAGAGCCTGACGTTGATTATCGAAGCGAGAACAGTGGTACAGAAGATGACTGATGGTATTTTCACACTTGCGCTTAGCGCACATTGGTGAGTCCGCCATTCCAATACGATAGCTGTAGGAGTTGGTGAATGCCACACCTACCCACAGCCGACACAGCAGTGTTGCGTCACGTTGTGAAAGGTTCGCTGGTAAGTTAAGTTTCAGTGATGGGTCGAGGCTGTATAAAAGACACTTAGAGTTCTGTGTTGTATGCCAGTAACTTGACGTGATGGTACGAGCGAGACTGCGAAGCTCTCTTGCAGCGTCTACTTTCGATGAAGGTATAAGTGCTGGTGCGCCAGCCTGGGCACGTCGGGCAGCGTCATTGGCGAGGTGATTGCCAATGACGCCACAATGTCCCGGCAGCCACTGAGAGATGATATTATATCCTCGTTCAGAAGCGCAATGGAAGTTTTGTTGATTTGTGACACCAGCTGTTCATAATTGCCACGTCGTAAACTTCGCAAGCTCTGGAGGGCTGCTTTCGAATCACAAAATATTGCCCATTTGTTGGGCGGTTCTTTTTCAATGTATTCGACAGCAGCGCGAAGAGCGGCCAGTTCGGAACCTGTAGATGTCGTTACGTGTGAAGTCTTAAACTTGATGACGACCGATTGAGATGGTATAACAATGGCGCCCGTCGAATTTTCCGAGACGGGACTATCCGTGTAAACCTGGATTCGGTTAGCGTATGAACGATGCAAAAGTTCCAACGTGATCTGCTTGAGAGCCGTGGTGGTGCGGCCTACTTTCTTCACTATTCCTGGAACAGCAAGGTGCACAGGAGGCTTTTTCAAGCACCACAGAGGGGATGGCGTTCTTGTTGCGGGTGAGTGCCTCAAAGACAAAGAGGGCCGGTTAGCCGCAATTGATCTGGAGAACGCTGCCTTGGGTCTTTTCTCAGGCAAGCGAGCGAGATGGTGGTCAGGGACTCTGGATATATGGCGAACATGCGTCCGGAGTGCGTCGATAGCTATATAGGTCATTATTGGGTGGGCTCTCGCGGTGGTAATTGTTGCTACGGTTGAAGCATTTCGAGGTAGCCCCAGCCATGTTCGAAGGGCTTGGACTTGAATGCTCTGTAGGACATGGATGTTAGCTTTGTTAGCATCGGACAGCACTGGTGTGCTATATCGCAAGTATCCTAGGAAGAGCGTCCTTTATAGTTGAAGCATAGATGCCACGGACGTGTTCCACGTTTTACCGGCAAGAAACCTCTGTATATGGGAGATAGAAGTAAGCCTCTTCTTCAACTATGAGATGTGGGGGCTCCATGAAAGGTCTCTGTCGATAATAACGCCTAGGAATCGGGGAGTCTTTGCGTAGGAAATGGGTTGGTGGTCAATAGAAATGGGGTACCAGGTCATGGGCTTGTGGGTAAAAGCGACTAATGCGCACTTCTCGGTCGAAATGCTGAGGCCTTGAGTACGCAGGTACGATGATGTTAGGGTCACTGCTTTTTGTAGCAGTGCACGCACCTGGAGACATGTAACTGCCGAGGCCCATATGCATATGTCGTCAGCATATATGGAAAGGTTTACTGTATGTGGTAGAACGTCGGCAAGTCCAAGGATTGCAAGGTTGAACAAAGTGGGGCTAAGAACCCCACTCTGAGGGATGCCACGGCAATTGTAATGGTCAGCGGTTCGGCCATCTGCACTGTGCACAAAGAAGGATCTTTTGAATAGATAGCTCCGAATCCACCGAAACATGCGTCCACCAATTCCATTATTTTTCAGGGCATCAAGGATGGCATCATACGTTACATTATCATAGGCGCTTTTCACATCGAGGAATAGTGCAACCGATATACGCTTGTGGTGTTTTTCTTGTTGTACAGACGTGACGAGGTCGATGACGTTATCAATAGAGGAACGGCCTCGTCTAAACCCAACCATGGCCTCGGGGTATACGTTGTGGCGCTCAAGATACCACTCTAGGCGTGTGAGAATCATTGTTTCCATGACCTTCCCAATACAGCTGGACAGCGCAATGGGTCGGTAGGACGCTAGGTCAAGTGGCGACTTTCCAGGCTTCAGGAGTGGCATCAAGCGGCTGGACTTCCACCGCTCAGTAACGACGCCATCATTCCATGACTGGTTATAACATTCCGAAATAGTGGATCCCTTACCTCCTAATTTACCTCAATTTTTCAAAACCCCAAATTTTCAGAAGGGTTTTTTGCTGGGCTTGGTGCATTTTGACTTGTGGGTGAAATGCACGAGGATGGGACAACAAAGGAAACACACGAGCACAGACTATTAACATACAATGTATTTTAAGATGCACAGAGCATATATACTGGCGCGAATGCACATGTGGTTAGGCACGGAATGAGTCTATCTGCTATCCAATGTAGCCAAGCTCCTTAGCTGTTCGATCGATTGATGGGGGGCGGGCGCATTTGTCTCTTCGGTGGATTGCGTGGGCCTGAAATATTTCGCGCGTGAGGGGATTCTTGTATGTTTTCAATATAGTGCAACGCGCCCCATTCTCAGAAGGGCCTTCTACCTTTTTCATCTGCACATTCAAAGACAGTGAAGCGGGTGGGAGTGACAACAGCTGTGCATAGGAATGCATTAAAAAGGTCGTGTGTGCATCAAACAGAGAAGAGTTTCAAGTCGCAAGTTGGCCGGCTAGGATCAGTGGGCTTGCAGAAATTTTTGCTGCGCAGCATTGCCGAGAAGCTTGTTGCTTGTTCAAGAAATGCAAATTGGAAGAACAGTGCGCTACATCACCAACGACAAGCTGAAGACCACGGTCGTACCTTATACATTCATAAGATTTCACATCACATCAAGAAAATTGCTAGAAGGGCCGGGGTGCGAGTTGTTTTCTCGGCGCCCAACAAACTAGCACGTTTATGCAGGCTGGCCAACCGAGACGATGAGATGGCCGAAAAGTGTAAGAAGCCCGTGAAGAAATTCTGTGATTGCCGAAGTGATATTGTGTACAACGTTCATCTGTCATATGGTCTCTTCTATATGAGACAGACTGGAATGACCGCTTCAGAGAGCATTCATGCTCACTCAGTACCGGCGAAGGAAGCGATCTGCCTTTGCACGTGTGAATGTGTAGCAGTTGCAAAGCAGAGTTTGCGCGCAGCACTATATTGAAAACATACAAGAATCACCTCACGTGAGAAATATTTGGGGCCCACGCAATCCACAGAAGAGACAAATGCGTCAGCACCCCATCAATCGATCTAAAAGATAAAGAGCTTGGCTACCTTGCATAGCAGATAGACTCGTTCCCCTACTAACCACGTGTGTATTCGCGTCAGTATATATGCTCTGTGTATATTCAAGTAAATCGTATGTTGATAGTCTGCGCTCGTGTTTCTTTCCTTTGTTGTCGCATCCTCGCGCATTTCACCTACAACTTATGTTTGTCTGTGTCGTCAACACGCTTGACAATGACTCTACGACACTTATTCTCGATTTGCCTACCAATTCCGTGGATTAGTTCAATAGCCACGTTGGTCAGCTTCAGCAGATCCTCAAGGATATCTTTCCATACTATCCTCTCAAGAGAGGCATTTTTCTCTCCTTTTCTTTCCTTTACGCCATAAACGGTGAAGTTGCTGCGTCTGCTTCGGTTCTCGAGGACGTCAATCTTCAAAGACAAGCTGTAGACTGCCTCTTGCAAGGCATCAACGTTTCTTGTATATTTGATGACCGGTGAAGCTATGTTATCCAATTTCCTGTCAACTGCATTCATTTTGTCGGCAGACTCTAAGTTTACTGTTCCCAGTTTGCTTGAAGCATCGTATGTCATCACGCGTAGTTTAAAGAATGTCTTCAGGAAAGGCCCCGGATTAGACTCAGTGTCTCCAAGACATAACAAATTAACAAAACAGCGATACATCATCAATGTAAGATCAAGAATAAGCCGTAAGCATGGCAGAAGCAAGAGGCTTACGTTGTTGTTACGGTAAAAATGAAGTGATCTTTGCTCAGCTGTACAATAAACAAGACGGGGTTCGTGAGACGCATGGTCTCGGGGCTTCCGCCGTGCCAGTGGTCGTGATCCGTGCAGTGCAGCTCCTTAAGTACGGCCATGTAGGAGACGTAGATGACGTCGGTATCACGTGAACGTCCGGCGCAGCTCTCCGGCTGCGCAGGCTCCATAGGCTCTTGTCGGCACCATGAAACGATGTGTCATGCCCGGCAACTTGAAGAGCATTGTAATAACATTAGGTAGATTGTCGGTGTTCAGTAACTCGGCCAGTACAGGTGAAGCAACGAAGAGAGATAGAGACAAAAAGGAAGACAAGACAGGGAGGTTAGCCAGTGTAAGTACCGGCTGGCTACCCTGTGCTGGGGAAAGAGTTAAAAGGAAATAAAAGGTGAAAGAAGGAATAAATAATTAACAGAAAAATTCACATAATAACGCGACGCTGCGCATCAGCACTTTCAAAGTCGGTCGCACAATTAACAAACCCTTAAGAACTTGAGCACAGCCCTTAAGGCCTTGAGTGCCAGAACCCGCCCGGACCATTTCATTTCATTTCATTTCATTTCATTTCATTTGGGCCCATTTACAAGCAAATGGAAGGGGCCAAGGTAAAAGCTGCTTATATGCAGCTTGAGTGGTCCTTGGCCCCCTTTGGCAGACCGGTGGCTAAGAACACTTTCAGAAATGAAAAACAAAAAAAGTGGGTTACATCGATTAAAAGGAGTAATTACATTTCTTTAACTGTGAATACACGTGGTTATACTGTACCATGGCGATTTAAATCATAGTTTTCGCCAGACAGATGAGTTCCGATGGTGTCAAGGCATAGATGTCAATGCCGGCTTCTAGATAAGAATTTAGTAGCCGTGGCAAGGTGTTTGCGACCATTTGATGACCGTAATTTGTTCTCGAAAGAAGTGTGAGCCATTTTTCATGGCTGCGCGTGTCATATGTGGGTGTATTCTCTTTTAAGTTTGCTATATTTCTTATTGGGTTGCTTCTAACTTTTGCCTGAAAGTAGTACGTGCGTAGGAGAGTTTGTTTGTAGAGATGATGAATTTTTGTTATGTTGTACTCGGTGAGAAGACCTTCAGTGTGCGAGTTGTATGGCACATTTGCGATAGCGCATATTATTTCTTTTGCATCAGTAGTATTTTAGAGAGATAGGAAGCTGATGTTGGGCCCCGTACAAGATGGCAATAATTTACATGCGAGGCAAACAGTACATTATAAATGATCAATTTAGCTGACGTTGGTAAAAGGTACTGATTTCGATGTAGTATACCTGTTATGCGGCTCAGTTTCCGGAGTATAAAATCTATGTGAGCGTCCCATTGCAATCTGTCAGTAAAGTATACGCCAAGTAGTGTTACCCCGTCAACAACCTCTATATTCTCAGAGTTGTAAAGTATCTTGTGGGTTAATGAAGTACACGTACCTCTTGTTTTAAAGATGACTGCTTGTGTTTTATTGGAGTTTACTTCTAAAATGTTGTCCTGGCTCCATTTTGAGAGATGAGTTAAGAGATTGTTCGCTGCACCAACTAGGCCCGTATAAGAGTTGTTTGATAAAATAAACACTCGTATCATCTGCGTAGTTTATGAGTTTTGCTTCTCGGTGGATAAGAACTATGTCGTTCATGTAGATGTTAAACAGAAATGGACCAACGATACTTTCCTGATGGATACCTGTTTGTATTTGTCGTGTAGATGATATGCTAGTGTTTATAGGCACATATTGCTGCCCTAGGCCTTTTTCTTCAGCGAAGGGACAATCCTCCAGCTTTTTGAGCGCTGTCGCGAGAACTTTTCTTGACACATTGTAACGAGGACAGTCACAGAGGAGGTGCTTGATCGTTTCCTCGCGGCCACAGTTGTCACAAGCAGGGCTGTCGGCCATCCCAGTGCGGAACGAATAGGCGTTCGTGAATACCATGCCAAGCCACAAGCGGTACAGAAGTGTTGCTTCCGCTTGTGGTAACCCTGTTGGAAAAAAGCATTTCAGACGTGGATTCAATCTGTGGAGACGTGCGTTGGTGAATTCATTGGTGTTCCACAGAGTTTTGCGTAAGCTCGCGAGTTAGGGAGCGAAGCCATGTGGCTGCATCTGTTCTAGACAGTGGCATTGGTATAATTAGTTCACCATCGTGCGCCGGTCGGGCATGGTCATCCGCAATGTGATTTCCCGAAATTCCGCAATGAACCGGTATCCACTGGTAGATGAGGATGCACCCCTTGTCGATTGGCCTGGTGCTGGTGCTGTTGGCCTGGTGCTCGAAAATAACCTTATCTCAGAGTGGCAGCTTTTTTGGAGTCTGGCGCACACCTGGGGACGCGTCATTCCTGATGACCAAATGAATATATCGTCTGCATAGATCGACACATGAACGGAGTGTGGAAGGGAATGAACCTTGTCGATGAGCACCAGAATAAATGGAGTGGGGCTCAAGACTCCAACTTGTGGTACTCGGCGGTAGGTGTTGTGTTGTGATGGGAAGCCATCCTCTGTTTGCACAAAGAATGGCCTGTCCTTCAGGTAGCTGAATATTGATCGAAGAGCAAGGCCACCTAGGCCGACATCGCTGAAGGCATCCAGGATGGCTCGATGAGTCACGTTGTCATAAGCGCCTTTAACGCCCAGGAACATCGCCGCTGAGTCTCCTTAGGCTTTATTCGGGCTGAACATATGAGACAAGATCTATTACGTTGTCTGCCGAAGAGCATCCGCGTCGAAACCTGCCATAGTATCAGGGAATATCTCGTATAGTGTTCTCGATACCACTCTAGACGGGTCAGCACGATCCTATCCATCACCTTTCCTAGACAGCTGGCTTGAGAAATGGGACGATAAAACGCCAAGTCTAGGGCTGATTTGCCTGATTTGAGCAAAAGCACAAGGTGGCTGGACTTCGGTGCACCAGGAACCACTTCTTCACGCCATGAATTGTTGTAGACGTACAGAAGAGCATGCCGGGCTGTCTTACCGAAGTGGCCAAGAGCTGCGGATGTCACCCCTTCAGGCCTAGGCGATGAGGAATGCCTGGACGCTGCCAACGCCGCCGCTTCCTCGATGGAAAACAGATTGTGCATACGAGAATCCCGCGAGTTTGGAACGTCATGAGGATAATGTGCAGCGAACGAGGATGGTTGGCCAGCAACCTTCAAACAGAAGTCCTCCGCTACATCAATCTCTCGGCGACTTTGGCAAAGAGCGAGGCATTTGAAGGGGTTACGTTGTTGCGGCGATGTTCGAAGATCGTGCACCATTCTCCATATATGTGACGGGGGTTTACGTGGATCAAGGAAAGTCACAGAAACTCTTTCATCTTAGAGATTGCAGTAAGTTGATCCGGTGCTGGATCGTCTTCTCTGTGCTTCTCGCGTCCCTTAAGTCTTAGATGGACTTGGTGCGCCTGTAGCGTCAGTTCCGCGCGACGGCGAATTGCTCGGAGCCGCTCCAGGCTCAAGCCCTATGTCCCCCCATTAAGTGAGGCTGTATAACTTGCACCGGGACGGAGCTACCCCGCCGGGAGGGTGATGTTACGGTGAAGTGAAGGAAGAAGTTGAATTGGACTAGAGGAAGACGAAGTCTGGCAATTGCCTGAACGCCATATACACCATTTGTAAATATACGTTATTTTACACTCGTGGGCCTGCTTTCTTCCCACAACAATATATATATATATATATATATATATATATATATATATATATATATATATATATATATATATATATATATATAGAGAGAGAGAGAGAGAGAGAGAGAATTTTTTCCGCCTCATTACTTGATTAGTTATTATTCATTAATTAACTTCCCAACGATAATTACCAGACAAAAATTGCCAGTCTTAAAAATTCCCTGTCCTTATATTGCTTTATATGAGCAACATAAGTTTTACTAAGCCTGAAAGAAGTACGCAAAAGCACGCGAAAACCACTTCTTCGTGTTTGGCAGGCTTTGTTTAACGTTTAGGAATAACTTTTTTGTAGCACGTATAGAGCAACAAAAAGATGGATCGGGAATTTTTATGATGGCGTACAATTTTATGATTTGCAATTTTTCTCTGGTATTTGAGAAGTTAATTATCCATAATAAGTAATCATCTAATAAGGTGAAATAAAAAAAAAAACGTGGAGGACGCTTAAGTTTCGTCTTCAAGGGTGGAACGCGCTAGCATTCAAAGATCCTTGACTGCTTCTCACAGTTCCCGGCAACTGGAGAGTATGTAACCGTCATGTTTACCGGAAAACACTGGCCGCGAACGCTATGCACGAAGGCAGACTCTCTGGTAGAAACGCGGTCTCTTTCGTGGGCCACGATTCGGCGGAGGCGATCGTCTTCTCGAAGTATTGCCAGAAACCGGGCCGTCGATCCGTGGCCCTCGAGCAACTCACGCGCGGGCGCGCGCAAATGGCGGACGCCGTGGTCAGTCTATGAATGGTGAAACGCTAGAAAAGGGGTTTCATTGAGTTTGCGTAACAGAATTATGTTTTATCGTATACTCAAATTACAATCCGATGCTATCATGTCTGTAGGCTGTGTGATTTTTTTACGCTTTTTAGCTTGAGAAATTCAATTAGTTCAGTAGCTTCCTTGCGCCATACTAAGGGGCCTGGGTATGGCTGGTTCGAAAAACGAAGTCCTATGCTGGACGCGGGACGCCCACGCCGGATTTTCTGCCACAGGGGGCTTTACGCTGGCGCGTTAAAATTATCTGACTTGCTTCAAGCGGCGGCAAACAACCTTACCTTGGTTCAGTCCAGCTACGTGGCACTTCAATATGTTTAAAATATAGACACAGCTTATGTTGGACCCCCTGTATATATACGTAATTGCATGCCTATCATAATTTATTTTATTTATTAAGTACTGCTAGCCTGAATTCCAGGCCTTAAGCAGGAGTGGGTTACTCTCTCGGTACAAATGTACGTGAACAACAAAAAGAGCACACATACAAAACAAACGAAACTGGAGAAAAGCGACTGGTGTGTCAAGTACGTCGCTGAACAATATAATTTCAGATGGCAGAATACTACATATATGAACGCACATCATATCGCAATAGTAGATATATGAACACACATCAAGAGGCATTAGACAAGAGCGTTGCTCAACAATTGGCAGTGTAAAGAAAATGAAAGAAAATAAATAAAAAAAGAAAGGTATTTGGTTAGATGCGTTAGACATGTCAATGCGATGCACAGTATAAAGAAAACATAACTCTAAAAACATCAAATAAAGAAAAGCAGGATGTAAGTGCGACGCTTTCATGGAACGTTGCTAGACCATTGGTGATAAGACACTATCATTTCACATTGTGAAGTGCGGCAGTGAAAGCGGCAACAGAAGAGCTCTCGATTACTTCTCTGGGCAAGTGATTCCAATCACGGATGCTACAGGGGAAGAAAGAACTCATGCAGGTGTTGGTTCTGCAATAAATTTCGCAAACTTTTCTTGAATGGAAAGAACGAGTGGGACGCTGCGTAAGAGGTTTCAAGTACGCGCTTTTGCCGATTCCAAGGTTATCGTTGTATATCATGTAGAATGTTTTCAGCTTTTCGCGGTACCGTCTTGTTTATAGGGATTCTATATTTGCAGAAATTAATAGAGCAGTTGGCGATGTTTTGCTGCTGTACGAATTAAAAATGAATGTAGGTGCCTTTCGCTGAATATTTTCTAGTTCCCTTACATTTGTATTTCTGTGCGGATCCCATACTGCCGCAGCGTATTCGAGTGTTGGCTTTATATACGTTTTATAGGCCAAAAGTTTTAAATCGCTCGAAGCTTTGGGAAGTGTTCGCCGTAAGTAGCCTAGTTGTCGCGTGGCTTTCTTGTGTATGTAGGAGACGTGATCATTCCATCGAAGCACCACTCCGCATATCGGTGTAGGAAAGCGTTAGGGATTCCGTCTATCCCAGATGACTTTTTGACGTCTAGTTTAAGTGAAATTAACAGTATTTCCTGCTCACTGATAGTAATGTCATCAATGGGTGGTACTTCTTCAAGCGTCAAAAAATGTTGAACAATACCATCGTCATCAGTGAACGCCGAGCAGATGTAGTTGTTAAGCGCATCGCGCATTTCCTTCTTATCAGTTCTAGCCATACCGTTAATTAGGAGACTCGCGATAGATTTTTTTTCCTTCGGAGATAGGTGTCGCCAGAATTTTTCCGGGGATGTGGAAAGAAAACGTTCTAAAGACACACTTTGATAATTGTCCTTTGCCCTCTCGAAGTCGTGCTTTAGTCGAGTTCGCAGTTCAGATAAATTATCGGCACTATGAGCAGAGGGGCGTCGCCGGTGCTGCCTACTTACTTTTTTTACTTTTCTTCCCAGTCGAGCCCTATCTTTTGTCATCCAAAGATTCGTAGTACGCCGCTCCCTCCGCTTCCAAGGGACAAGATTGTTCATGCATTGCCAGACCGTTTCTTTGAAAAAACACCACAGGCTGTCCATAGATATGTTGCTTGATTCGTACTGCGACACAAAAATAGAAAATGAACAATCTAATGTAACAAGTATGTCGACAACGCTGGCTTCTGCAAACAAGGCAATTATCCTCTCTCTCTCTCTCTCTCTCTCTCTATATATATATATATATATATATATATATATATATATATATATATATAGATAGATAGATAGATAGATAGATAGATAGATAGATAGATAGATAGATAGATAGATAGATATATGGGGTGGTTTTAAAGTTGTGCTCCATTTGTAAAAGCTTCCTGTCGCAGGTAGCACATCTATAACCTTTCATCTTAATCAGTCGATGAAGCGGCCATTACCTCTACGTGAATTTAGAAGGGTGAGTTGAATATTTATCCTGATTACAGTAATTACCGTTTTATTTATTTTGCTTTACGGCACGTATTTCAATCTTCAAATCGTAGCTAGTGAGTATGCAAGGTATATCGTCCTAGAACGAATTCTCAAGGCTAGGATACTTTCGAGATATTAATTTTCAAAGTATTCGATGAAATGCATTGGTGTGTCAGTTACTCTCGTAATTCAATTCATGAACCAGCGTTACCTTAATCAAAGTAAGGGGAAAAACAGTTCATTTTTACAGCAGGTTCGATGACTCATACTTAGAAACCGGTGTCACCCTGCTGCCAGATACAGCATCTTATGGCAACAGGTGTTTATCAACAAGAACGCGTCAAGGTGCTTTAGCAATGACGATGCGAAGACACCGCCTCCCAGGATTTCTCCTCCCCAACAAATGCACAGTTTGCACGAATGCGTGGGTGCCTAAATAAGTGGTACCAGAGTCATACTAGTAACGTTTGCATTAGCGTTGATCTTGTTTCACTCGTTTGCTTCTTGTTCTCCATACGCAGTAAACACCGATTAAAATAATCTCGCTCACTCGAAGCTCACCGATAAAGGAACGGTGGCACTTTCTCGGCGGCAGCAAATGCACTTCTCGTTTGCTTAGGTGAAACTGAACTCTTCACTTTGTGTTATTTAAACGGAACTGCTACCGAAACTGCGGTGACTTTGACGGGCTGTTTCACCACATATGCACACATATTAGACAGTGCCAGTCTGACGGCAGTATCACAAAATAACGCTATAGTCGTGGAAGCATATTTCAACAGCCAACTGCCGTGATGTGCTGTTATTTTTGGGATTTTACGTGGCAAAACCACGACATAATTATGAGGTACACCATAGTGGGAGACTCCGAATCAGTTTTGACTGCCTGGGGTTTAACGTGCGCCTAGATGCAAGTACACGAGTTCTTTCTCATTTCGCCCCGGTTGAAATGCGGCTACCGCGACCGGGAATCGAACCCTCGACCTCGTGATTAGCAAAGCAACGCCATAGCCACTCAGCAGTCGCGGCGGGTGCTATGATATCAACGACTTCTATATGCGGCGTTCGCTTTGCTCAATTTATTAGCTGCACATTCTGTTCTGCGTCATTATTGCAGCAACGAAACAGCAAACGCACAAACAGCCCAAGCTATGCACACTAAGGAGCGCTACCAAAGGGACTTCATTATCCCAAGTGACAACTAATGGTATCCTGAAAGAGGAAAACAATCCAGCGATGATGTCAGCTGGAGAGTTGTCATTCACGTGAACCTGCACAGATGAATCAATCGGAAAGTGGTGCAATTGAAATCCTGCTGTGTCACTTGAACGAGGTGACTGCTCAGAATTTATTCACAGCCTTTCCCTAATGATGATTGATTGATTGGTTCGTGGGGTCCAACGTCCCAAAGCAACACTGCAAGGATATGAGAGGCGCCGCAGTGCAGGGTTTCGAAATAATGTTGACTGCCGGTCATTGGCCCGCACATTTTGCTGATGATCGTGATTCATTTCCGTCTGTTACGCATAGCTTAAGCGTGAGAACATTGTTGCAAATACTTGCCCTGAAGCCAAGCTATAGAACAGTGTCATTGTACCTGTGAGAATAACGATTGGTAAACAAAAGGGATATTCCAATATTAGGATTGCCAAATCCAATGAAATAATAATAGTCAAGAAAAACTACCTTTAAATATTGAATTGAATACCGATTATATTGTTATTTCGAAACAAGGTAAAATATAAACTTTGCATCAAGTCCGCACACATTTAATGCCGTTCACTGGAAGACGTCTGGCCAACATGGGAGCTCGTAAGGAACAAACAACTACTGTCATTTATATGCCGCACTATCGCAGTACAATGATGGAACAAGGGAACAGCACCTATGGATGTGTTCGTTGAACGCGATTGCATGTTGCACATTGTTTTACAGCATAGGTCAGCAAAATCAACGGAACTCACTTAGGCTCGGATTCACACTCTTTTTTTTCCTATGGCTCACTCAGACTCAGCTTCACCAATATTTTAATCAGTAGGGCTCACTGGAACTCAGACTCACCAAATTTTACTTAGCCCAGATCACACGGACACGAACTCAACGAAATTGTACTCAGCAAGGCTCACTATGGATCAAACTCACGGTTTGCCTGAGTATGAGTGAGTCGACGCATGCGTGAGTTTGTTTAACTATGTCTGAAAGGCAAATAAGTAGTGCATCCCCACTTAAACAGCGAAGATATCTTCGTAAAGCGAGGCAAGAAAAGGTGGAGACAGTGTCTCAAACTAGCTGCCCTGGTCGTTCACAAAGAAAGCTTCGGTTTAAGAACGCAGCGAAAATCGATCCGCTATGGTCGTTCATTGCGGGGAATGTAGCAGGTCTCTTTGTAAGTACCCCGCAAGGGGCAGAAAAACGGCGCCTTTCTTCTGAGAGCGTTCACGAGGCCCCGCAGCTAGTGCGGGGTATTTCTGGAGCATTACTACTGCTCTGCAAAAACATTTTTACGTGAGCTGGTAACACATTTTATGGGCATCCGGAGTGGCAGTCTGTTTTCTGTAGGCTCGATGTCGCCGCCTCGATGCGTCATGGTAAGCGAGCGAAGCGTTGTTTCCCACGTTGCTAAACTTGTCAGGCTCGACTGCTGTTGATGACGCGCCATCGGAGAACGCAGGTCGCGAATTTCAGGCGCACTGAGTCGTATTTTGTTTTGCCTGAGGCGTCCCAACAGCGCGCCGACTTGGTACACGTTTTACTTGATTCCGTGTCGGAAATCAAGCGCGAAATTTAATAGATGAGCCCGCTCCAAAAGCTCAGGTATGCCGAGCTGGTTGATTCCTTTTTCGTGATGGAAGTTGTGGCAGTGGACGCGTTCCTGAACAACACATCGCGTGAGTATTGCTTGCTGTATTAGGCTCCCACTCAAGCTAGGAATCGCTGATGGCAAAGCTGCTCTTCACTATGTGTTCTGCACGAATTGGAGCGGCAAAAGCTCTTGAGGCGTCAAGCAAAAATGCGCCGCGTTGAACGTGCGAACAGAGTAAATACGGTGCATTCTTGGTTAAGATACGATAGCTCATAAATTAAGCTTTTTTTTTTTTCGAAGCGCATGTTTTGCTTTGTGTTCACGTTGAGACGAATATCTCGGAAACCAGTGGGATTCTTCAAACTACAGTTTTTTGTCTCCTTTTCTTCAAAGGACTCGCTTTTGGATCCATAATGAAAATTTTTGTCTAGGGGACATATTTGCTGATACAAACGATGCCTGAATGAATGAAAGCTCAGCAGCTCCTGGTGCCATGCAGTGTATAAATATTGCGAATATCTAGCCTGCATAAAACCCAAGACCTCCGTCAGGCTGCTTACGCATACATTTATTGCTGGATGGACACTGTGACATTCTAACAGAGCTGCCTTAGTTGCTTCCGCACACATTATGTACGAATTGTCTTCACCTGATATTTAATCCAGTAACTTAGCGTTCTCAAGCACAAGCTGATACCGCTAAACACTGCGGCACTGTTTTTACCTTTTCATAAAAATGCGCCCTTTCGATTTCATTCTTTGCTGTTCTATGTTTTTTTCACAGGAGACTTTCTCTCCACTGCGTCTATCCAGCACATCGTTTCCGCATCCCTGTCTATTTACGTTTAACACCGTTTCTCTGCTGCTGCCTACACGTAGGCTCAATATACTTACTGGTTAGCTTTCTGGTTCATTGCGAGTTCTTTTTCTCATACGGGTTCCTAAATGTTGTAACTGCACATCTATTTGCGTTCATATTCCTCAGTTTTTTATCGAAACAAATATTAGTCTGAGCCTCCCGAACTTCAAAAGACGCCCAGCTCACGTGAGTCTCCCTGTGCTGCTTCATTTTGGTTTGTCGATGCGCACCCAGCGCTAGTCTGCTGGCAGCCCTCTGATCTGCAGTTCTGATTGCATATCATATTTTAAGTACAACACTAAGTTAGCAAACGTAAGCCTAGGAATTACTGCGCATTTTCATTCATCTAGGGCTGCTTCAAGCTTGTTGTGACCGAATTGTGCTCTGTTTCATTAGGGCGCTTTTCTTTTGCGTTTAGCTGTGATGTTTTTCTGTTTAGCTCAATGTTTTTTGTAGGTGCGTGTTTCCTTCATCAACCTACTAGAACTTAAATGTACCTGCCCTTGTCTACCCTAATATTGCTAAGCACTTCTCTGTGCTTAGGAATATTCAGGCGCAGTCGTGGACACATGTGTAGCGCTCGTGTGTGCCCTCGTGCTTTTCCCTGTTTGCGACTGCGCTTAATTCTTAAGCATGTCTTACCAAAAAGGCTGAACCTACATTGCGACCAATGCCCTACATTGCGACCGGCTCAACTGTCGTACCACTGACCACTATGGAGATCAATTTCTTCAAAGTAAGTTTGCATTCCACAACTTCCCCTCCTCTTCACATAACTATTCAAGAAGCTCAGTATTTCTGTGACTGTCCGCTACCAAAACAATATTTTCCGCATTATTAAACCAGAAAGGCGCTACTCGAGCACCAAATATCCTCCTTTGTGTGAACGATTACAACATTTACTGACTTCTCTATCTCCCCGTCAAGCTTTGGAACCTCATAATTTTACTTTTTTGAATATCATAAAAAGGAGAGATGATAACGGCCAACCCTGATCCAGACTCTTCTGAATACGCTCTCTCATGTCATCAGCAAGTACTTACAATGTTGCGTAAACTATGGTATTCTGTTTTATTTAATTTATTAACAATACCGTGCTTTCCCCGTGACCTTTGTCCATATGGATGCACCGCAAAGCTCCTGTTCATGTCGTGCGTACGGCTAAGCGTCTGCTGCAGCGGGCGGACTGACGGGCTAACAAGCCGGCGGGCGGGCGGGAGGATGAATGGATGGGTGGACTTGATTGATTGATTGATTGATTGATTGATTGATTGATTGATTGATTGATTGATTGATTGATTGATTGATTGATTGATTGATTATAAGCAGAAACACCAAGTACGGTATTACATGGGTGCTCTGTTGCATAATTTTGCCCAGAAAGTCACTCTCGAAAGGCTGTCAGATTTTGTTTTCTCTTCAGGCTATGCTCATTTGCGAACAATCACCTGAGGGAGATATTGCAATTTTTCCTCAGAAGCGCCTCGCGCAAGTCAATTAAGCGATGACTAATCCATAAAGTCTGACTAAATTAGTGTTACAACGTTTACTCAAAATTATTAATATCTTTGTGTGTGCGCATTGTTTGCACTGACATGACTTGCAGAAAAGTGTTTGTATTGCCCGTATTCTTCGTTCACAATATTTCGCATAGTTATTTAGAGAAACTGTTCACCATGTTTAAAACCACCGCGATAGTTGTATTTGTGTCCCGACCCTTCTAGAAGCTACATATAAGGCTAGCACCATGTCACAAATAAATAAAATAAAATAATTAACTTATAGACTTCCGACCTTACGGCTCATGTTACAACCGCGGAATTGAAGCCAGGCTGCGACAAGGTCATTTGCATTAGCCATAAACGTTGGGGCAAACATGAGTTTTCACATATCTGTTTGCGCAAGCGTACATTGTGTGCTATTTTCCCTAGCACTCACTTCTTTGCATTCTGAGGGAAAACTACGCCGAACTCTAATGTGGTCAGTGGCGAAATTCGAAGATTGATATATCTTAGCGGTGCTAGTCTCGGGATCCTAAGTGGACGTGCATCATGTACTCACCGGCATCGATTCCGCACTCTTAACATCTAGCGTGAAGTAAATAGTTTAAATAGTGCGTGACGACAACGTTGTTGATTATGCATGTGCAACTTCTGGTTTGTAATGTATGTAATGTTCGCCTGCTCAAACATATTATGCAAAAGGGATCCCGAGCCGCGTTCACAAACGTTTTCCTACTTATGAATGTTTACCAACGCTCGGCCGCCTGCCCCTCACTATAGAGGTGGCAGTGGTAACGTGACTATCGACCCAGTGATGCCCTCCAATCGCGGGTGGCACTTGCGTAAGGGACAGTTTCTGAAGCCCGGCTACGTTGATTGCTACAGTTCCTTTACTTACGCTAACGTTTAGTTACATTAGAAAACTTGCTTCACAACGAGTTCTTGTTGTCCTCATCAAAATCATCTTCAAAGCTGTGACCTCACACTCGTGCGTTGGAATGCAGCGACTACTTGGTATCATCAAAAGATTTGTCTCCTTTTTTGTCGTAGAAATCCGTAGTTCCACGCTGATTATCGCACTGATGGCAATGACATAAATAGATTCTAATCAGCACGGCTTCTGGAGAATTACGTTACCCCTACCCGCTTCACCGTCCCTATTGTTCTTCTGCCCACGTTACGACGTCGTGTTACCCATGCTGTTGATTTCTCGCATATATGAACGGGTTGTGCAAGCTGGGAGAGAGCACCTGCACATAGGTGCAGCGATTAAGCTTCTTTGTTCACTTTCGTGACGCGATTGCAGCCTTAGAGCTGTGAATTTCCACGGCAGTGGCGCTTGCGGACAGCGCCCGCCCACAGTCCATAATTCTAAACGACCTCATTTGTTTCGCCGCGAGGCAAACAGCACAGAAGCTTCACGTGAACATTATTCGCCGCACTTGAACCTTTCAAAGCTTTTTATGGGTGCACTTCAAAATACTGATGTTCCCTTTTGCCGGATTTAAGCTGACACGTGCATCAGTCGGAAAACGTATACCATAGAAGCGCACCGTTCATAAATGAATTTACAACTACAAAAACGGCCTTTTGGCGCCATGGTTTCCATTAAATTTGCTTAAGCAGATCTCTGATATATTTTGCCTGGGAGTGTCTTTCACGAATGCATTTGCTTGCCGCATCGGAATGACTGATAGTGCTACCTGTGATATTTCCGGCAGCGAGGAAACAATCAAACATATCCTCTGTCGTTGTCCTCGCTACAGTTTCCAGAGACTGTCGCTCGTAACGGCATTGGCACGCCTCAACAACCGGCCATTTGCTGAGCAGACAATGTTGGAGTGCCGGCTGATGCGACCTTCACACCAGAAGGCGGTGAATGTGCTACTAAGGTTTCTCCGGTCAAGCGACCTGCTTCGGTGACTGTGACACTCCTACGTTCCTTTGTGTGTGTGTGCGTTCCGAATTTTTTCTGTCCCCCTCTACCACTATTTTCATGTGCGTAATTTTTTTGGTCTTTCTGTCTCCCCTTACCCCTTCCCCAGTGCAGGGTAGCAAACTGGATATCTATCTTCCGATTAACCTCCCTGCCTTTCTCATCTCTTTTATCGATCTCGCTCTCTCTCATACTTTCTTTAAGTATAAATAAGCCTTGCCAATAATCTTTCGAAACCGTGTAGGCAATATAATTTAGACCTGGAATGAATTCTGTGCGTGACATTGCTCATGAAACGTTTTTCCATTATTATCGTGTGCAAGCAACTGGAGTCTCGGGAGCCACATTACACCCACCTTTCTTGCCTTTGTTTTTCTTTTCTTTTTTGCAGTTTTTTGGAGTTTACCTCGATGATTTAGTAAGGAGACCGAATAAAACAAGCGCAGGAAAAGGAAGTTTTCTGGCTTGCGCAAAGTTGTCAGATATTTCAATATTCCAAACCTGTTCTTGTCTCCGTCGAAGAGAATTTGCCTCGGGGCGAACGGAAACCATCCACTTAACTCGGAAACTTGTAGACTCAGCATACATCATATTAAGTTCGGGGCTGCAAAAATTACCTGTTTTTGCTCTTCCCGCTTACCGGAGAAAATTGAGCAATGCCCTTCATTCTTCGAAGTAGAAATCTAATTTTGCGATCTAATGAAATATTATATCAGAAGAGACGTTTTCGTGTGGTGTTTATTTTCAGCCTGTAGACGAAATTATGTTTTTTGTTGAAGAAAATTAAGACCAACCCATACGGCAAACGTAATGCAACAATAACAATTCATGCCGAAAACCAATGCCGCAAAACTTTGCCTTCGATGAGTGCCGTTAAACTCACCGTTTATTCCGACAGAGGTGTTCGTAAGAGTCTTTGCAATGTCGCTGCTGCACATCGGGAGACAGCAAAGCGCGCAGTACACAACGACAGAGAAAAAGAAAGAGCGCTATTCTAGCAGCGCTTTCTGTCTTCTTTAGTGTGCAATGTTTTCACAGATAATTTCCAAATTTGTGACGAAACCCCCACCTCACCAATGTTTGGGAGTAGGTAAAACTCATACCATGAAAAAAGGAGCGCGTGCAGAATTAGACATGGATTAGTCGAGTGATCTCGACTCAATGCAACGACGAGACGCAACGAGCTATGGAAAGAAGAATGATAGGTGTAACGTTAAGGGATAAGAAAAGAGCAGATTGGGTGAGGGAACAAACGCGAGTTAATGACATCATAGTTGAAATCAAGAAAAAGAAATGGGCATGGGCCGGACATGTAATGAGGAGGGAAGATAACCGATGGTCATTAAGGGTTACGGACTGGATTCCAAGGGAAGGGAAGCCTAGTAGGGGGCGGCAGAAAGTTAGGTGGGCGGATGACATTAAGACGTTTGCAGGGACAACATGGCCACAATTAGTACATGACCGGGTAGTTGGAGAAGTATGGGAGAGGCCTTTGCCCTGCAGTGGGCGTAACTAGGCTGATGATGATGATGATGATGATGATGATGATGATGATGATGAGTCGAGTGATCTGGCACTCACATAGGTTGACCTTTTATGGAACGTAGCTCATCGACATCTGTACGTATAGGACCAATCGACGCGGATATACATGGCCCAGACGAAGACATACATGGGTTCAATAAAATGTACTTGCGAAGTGAAAATTTGCCTTTCGCCAATTAACAAATGTGTGAATATCGCATTATGAACCACGCCGTCAAGTGCGCTACCCCACAAGCAGTTCGTGCCACAGTGTCCCTATTTTTTCTGCGTGCATTTATGTCACCGCACACAACAGCGGCGTGCATGTTCCCTCACTGCAGTGAATATACGTATGCGGGCAAACCTTTTGTTTGCCTAATCGGACACCGTGTTGAGCTGCGTAAAACAACAAATCTTGGCGTGCTTCTCCAGCTGTGCAAGTTTTCTCGTGGTGCTCCGGAGCGCAGGCGCACATGCAACGAATTTTACAAGAGACAGAACAAAACGGCCAACGTCCCACAGTGTTAGGTTCTGATTTCTCAAAATAAGTCGCAATTTTACCCGAAAGGCAAAGTTTTGATGCAGATGGCAAAGTATTACACAGTGACGTGAAGTAAGCTTCGTAGTTTTATCGGCCCTATAAATTGCAGTAAACATTCGCTTAATAATGAATTAGCAAGCATGGCCACATGTGCGCACAAGAACACATGAACACATTTAACTCGATGACATCGAACACTCGCTGTTACCGCTGGTACGATGAATAGCGCAAACGGATGAGAGCGAACGCTTCTACTGTGTCGCCCTTCAACGCGTCTCCTAATTTGAGGTTACGGGTCTTCCAGCCCTAAGCGAACACGAAAACAACGCACGCGTAGTCACCAAGAATGCCGACTCGGCCAGCTTTGCTCCCGCCGTAGATTACCTCCAAGACGTTGTGCGGGTGGCGCACAGCCAGGCAAAAGGAGACGCACGCTCACATGCACCCCCTAACGCGCGCTTCATCACGCGGCCACCAGCACTGGGTGCTCATCAAACCACCATCCTTATCGGCTTCCCCTCGCACCCGCATCACTACGTGTACAGAGCGCAGTAAGATCTTATCGCACTTGAACTTTTTACGTAACCTCACGGCGGCGGCGCGGCCAACGATGACGATGACGGCAAAAATTCACCTGGAGCGACTACACAGTTTCGCATTACGACAGCAGCTCCTTTATTGCAGCTCCTTTTCAAACGCTACTGACCTCGGGTACACCTTTTTCCTGATTTTGAAGCTGCCTTACAAATTTGAAAGCAATCCTTCACGTTCTGGTCATTGTAACGCCATTTTCGTCCGACGCCCTTCTCAATTTAGATGAGCTAGAGGCTGCTGTAAATTATGAGTTAATTAAAGCTCAAAAATGGTTTAACAACAATCAGCTCACCATTAACAAAAATGATAGCAGAAAATAGCAGATTATGACAATTTCTGAGCAAGTTTGGAAACACCGCATTAGATTAAGTAATCTCTTTTAAGTATCTAGGCTTCGCTTATTAGGCTAATATGGTTTGGTGTGCTGATATTAACAATATATGCAAAAAAGCGGCACATAGTTGCCATATGAGCAAATGAATTATTCGATAAGGTGGCAGCTCAAGAAAGTCGCAGTTACGCCCGAGAGGCGAATCATCGATTGCGACAGCAAATTAGTGGGCAGCTATCCGAAGTTAGGATATTAGTTTTATCGGCCGTATAAACTTGCAAGCATTCCCTTATTAACTGAATTAACAAGCACGGTGTATTGAGGGCACAAGTAAACGAGAACACATCTCGCTCGATGACCACGGAAGCTCCCTGTCGAAACGCTGGAGTGAAGAAGCGCGGAAGCAGCAGCGAGAGAATTGACCTTTGTGCTGTCTCTCGCTGCTACGTGAACTAAACGTCGAAAGCACACCGCATACAAAGCTACCGGCAGTCCGCATGCTTTGTCCACATCGCAGATCACTTGCAAGATACGGCTTCGCCATAAGCAGCAGCCGCCGGAATAGAACGCCCCCCACCCTCGACCCCCCCCCCCCCATGCCTCGCGCCCGACAGAAGACGGCGTTCTTCCGCCCCACTTTCCTCCCTCGCGCGCCCGAGACTGAGCCCCGATCGTCGGCGGCGCGCGGCGACGTGTTTGGACTTAATGCTGAACATCGCGGTGATGGCAACGGCAGAATTGCGCTTGCAGTGTCCGTATAATTGCTATCGCAATAAAACGACACGAACGGAGAAGAGAAGACAAGGACGAGCGCTGAACCGAACAACATGATGACTTATTGAGTTAGTCGCTTGGCCCGGAAAGTTCCCGAGTACGGTACACTAAGACAGCGATTCGTAAAACGGTAGCGCACGGGTCGGACATACTACACGACGAGAAAGGGCTCTTTGTACTAGAAATAAACTTAATTATTGCGGGCCAAGCTTCCGTCTTTTGTCTCAGGGCCAAGCGACTACTTGAAAAAGTCAGCGGGTTGTTTGGTTCTGCACTCTTCCTGGTCGTTTCGTCCAGGTCTTAAATTGCGCTGCCGCCTTTTCATATATGTAGCAATAGACCCAATTCGCCACATCAATTGTTCCCAATGATAATTGCTCTGCTTTCCATTTGTCCGCAGATAGCTAGCCTATTTGTATTTAATCTTGAGGAGCCACACACTTCAGACCGCTTGGTCAGTGAAAAACGCGCAATGACAGTTATAACATTCTCGAAGACAGCAGATCACAGTGCACCTTTCTTTAAACCACTTTCGGTATCGCCACTCAACAGTGTATACATGCATATACAAGGTCACGCAAGTCATTGATAAGATGTTAGCTAAGAACGAACCATTTCCATTAGGCATATTTACATTGCCTACAGGCAATATGAGAGCCTACGATAATAGCCACTTCAACTGGCCTGCTAGTTAAAATGTTTATGAAAAGCTAATATTCGAATTCAGTGGGGCCCTAAGTTGCATTTTTTTGCCGAATGATGCTAAAGGAAATCATTTTTTTACTCAGCGAGAGAAGCTCGCATTAAAACAAGAGATTACTGTTTGGTGCAGCTTCTGAGCCTACGGTGCTGCTATTTATTTGTTACCGAATGTTTTGATGTCACACGCTCCTTGCTAATACTATCAGGGAACGTAGAGATCAACACTGGTTCTGACAATGTTATCCTCGAGGAGTTGAAAAAGTTATCCGCTGGCCAGTCAGCACTAATATCTGAGCTGCAAGGTTTTAAAACCCAGCGAACGACCACAAACCAAACTATCCCTAATCTTAAGTGTGCGCATTGCAGATTTGGAAAATCATTCTCAGAATATTCTAACCATCCGAACAGAAGCGGACACCACAACACTAAGACCGTTTAATTTACCTACTGTGTGTGTGACGTAGAAGTACGCCTTGACGACCTCGAGAACCATACCCGGCGTAAGAATCTAATATTTTTTGGTCTTCCGGACACTAATTCTAAGCAAACATATGCTCAGTCAGAACAAATAGTAATTCGTCACTGCCATGAACGTCTTGGTCTTACAATTGAAGCAAAAAATATACAGCGTGCGCACCGCCTAGGGCGGCACACTACTAACCGCAAACGACCCATAATAGTGAAACTTTTATCCTTGAAAACTAAAGAATATGTTGTTTCAAACGGCCTGAAACTAAAAGGTACTAGCTTCAGCATTGGCGAAGATTTCACTCGTACCGTTCGAACTGCACGAAAGCTGCTCATTACCTTTGCTAGGAGCAAGTCTGTACCATTTTCATTGCGGTTCAAGAACTTCCACATTGGATCCCAGCAATACATCTTTGACGACGTAGGAGGAATAGGCAGAGAGATATCGTAGGGATCCGTCCGCCGTCAGGAAAGCGCGCCAACAGCCTCGTACAAAGGCTAGATCAAATCTTTCGCTTTCTGTACTCTATACTAACATACATAGTTTTCTTCCAAAGCGCGTGCTCCTGTCTAAGCTATTTGTCATTTGTCAGTAGCATACTGATGTTGAATGCAATGTGGCTGACGACATTTCAGATACAGAGGCCCTGCATGGCTAGCCGAGCTTCAAAATTCTACAGCGCAGCTGTTCATGCAGACGCTGTGTCGTTGTTGTAGGACTTTGCTGAAAAGGGATCACGTGACCTAGCTGGAGAGGAAAAGAAGAGGTCAACAGGCGGAAAGGGGTTGGAGTGACCGCTTACCCCTGTGAGAATGCTACCTTATACGCGAATTTTATACGGTTGCCACACGGTGCATTTTCGGCCATCGAACCAGAAGGGCATCGAATTTATCGGCGATTGATTCCACCCTGCCTCGAAAGAAACCGATGTTATGCTGGTGGTTTGCGGCCAACGAACAGTGCCCAGCGATCGAAACGCGATGCTAGGAGGGCGTGGCTGCCGGCACTTTTTGCTGGCGCAAGTGCCGGCAGCCACGTCAATCGTCAGACCAATCCAACCAATCGTCAAAACGATTGCAGCGCCCGCATCTCCAGTTGTGGGCCTTGCGCCCAATATACTGATCTTTGGATTAGTGGTTCCGCACATTCCATTCCAACTACAACTATGGAAAGACCATGAGTAATGCGTAAGGCTCGTCGTTGTAGGGCCGACCCGGAGCGCCGCGCCAGAGATGCCGAGTTTAAACGGAAGCGCCGCGGAAGTGCGTGCCCGAGACGCGGAAACAGATCGGCAGCGCGGGAGGCCGACACCGAGCTGCGCCATGTAAAGTCGCCGCCCAGACAGAAACCTCACGTGATTAAAAAACAAGGAAATAAAAAACCGGGAGAACTGCAAAAAAAAAAAAAGAAACACTCCTAAATCATGCTCACCACGCGAAGCATGCAAAAGCGAAAATGATGTGAAAGAATGGTGAAACAACACATAAAACCCAAAGAGATCTTACCATTATGAACATCAACGCTAGAAGTATAGCTAATAAATTTCCTCTGTTTCTTGCCCTTGTTTTGTCCTATTCACCTAACGTTATTGATATCACCGAAACTTGGTTACATGCGGGTATTCATGACTCGGAGTTTACACCACCAGTTTACTTTACCGTGCGAAATGATCGTCATAATCAAAGAGGAGGTGGTGTTGCATTGCTTTTTCGCTCGGATTTCAAATTCCAAGTTCTCTTCCCACTAGACATTAAATCAGTCTGTTGTAGGCTTTACTACGGTAAACAATTCTTAAACATATGCATTTTCTATCGTCCCTCTAATAGTTCATGGGAAACTCTTGACAACCTGGACCAACTTTTACTACAAGAGAATTTAGCTTCCCCAAATTTCGTCTCACTGCGTGATTTTAATACTCCCGGAATCGATTGACTGGACGTCCCTATCATTTTTTGATCATGGTAATGCATAAAACAGGAAATTTGTTGAATTCTCGTTATCTCTTGGCTTAAAGCAGGTCGTTCGCAGTCCCACCCGTGGTGACGCAGTACTGGATTTGATTTTTCTCAGCACTGATTTTGCCCAGAAGGGTTACAAGTACGAAATAATTGGTGGTATCTCGGATCACAACGCTGTTTTTCTATCTGTAAACCGGCCGATCCATAACCAAAGTTTTACGCTGCCCACGTTTCGAGACTTTTCCAGAGCAGATGAGGTCCGTATCATAACTGAACTATACAATAATTTTGACGCATTTTCGGCACTTGGACTTTCTAGTGAAGTTGATGCGCTCGTGGCGTGTTTTGAAAGGATCGTAAAATCCTGTGTAGATCAATTTGTTCCTTTGAAAACTAAGAAAAAGAACAATAACCTTCCCTGGATGGACCTAGAACTGCTGCACTTATCGCGACGTGCTGGCAGACTTTCCACTAAACGCTCGAACAATCCTCAGGCATGCGTTTTGTACGCTCAGATAAAAAATTTACTCCAGAAAAAAACCACCTCGGCTAAAAATTTCTTCTATAATGTTCAGTTGCCGAAACTGCTCAAGTCTAAGCCCCGTAACTTCTGGTCTTTTATATCTCCTGGCTCTCCTTCTTCCACATCTTTTAAAATCAATAACATTGTTCTTAACGATCCATTAGAGATTTTAGAAGCTTTTAATGCACATTTTCAGTCACTGTTCGCCTCAGATGATTCCAGTCTTTCAACACTTACAACTAACGATTGTTATGCAATTGATATCAACATTAGCCTAGAAGGTGTTTCGAATCTCGTACTAAACTTAGATACTAAAAAACCAGCCGGCCCTGATGGAATTCCGAATTACTTTTTAGCACGATTTTCGCAATGACATCTAAATATCTGTTCATTATATGCCAGAAGTCCCTTAATAGTGGCATTGTGCCTTCTTCCTGGAAAAGAGCTAAATTACTACCTTTATATAAATCTGGTGCCGACATATCTTATCTAACTATAGGCCTATTTCTTTAACTGCAATCTAGAACTAAAATACTAGAACACATAATTTATAAGCATATAAAAATGTTCCTTGAAAATAATAACCTATTGAACAACTTTCAGCACGGCTTCAGGCGCGGGTTTAGTACTGTAACCCAACTTACGGAGTTCACTGATGACCTTTCCCATTACATCGACTTAGGTAATCAGATTCACACCATTTTCATTCACTTTAGCGAAACTTTCGACATTGGACTACACTCTAAATTGCTTTTGAAACTCGATAATATTCTAAATAACCCTCACTTAGTGTCCTGGATTTCCAGTTCCAGAATCGTATGCTATATGATTCTTCGGATTCGTCTGTAGTCGACGTCACCTCAGGAGTCCCACAGGGGTCTGTACTTTGCCATCTACTATCCTTATTGTTTATTAACGACCTTCCAGACCATCTTACTTCAAAAATACGCCTCTATACAGATGACTGTGTTATGTACAGCAGTTGAGTCGCTCACTGATCATCAGCGCCTTAAAGATGCCTTTGTTTCATTTTGTGACTGTGGTGCTACCTGGAAAATGAGCATCAATTTTGATAAAACTGTTATAATGTCTTTTACTAACAGACACATGCCCGTATGTTTTGATTATATATGCAGTGGTGTACCACTAAGTTTTTCAATACAAATATTTAGGCGTCATTTTTACACCCACCATGTCTTGGTCCAAACATATAGATTACATTTGTAGTAAAGCGTTAA
This sequence comes from Dermacentor andersoni, assembly GCF_023375885.2. Taxonomy (NCBI): domain Eukaryota; kingdom Metazoa; phylum Arthropoda; class Arachnida; order Ixodida; family Ixodidae; genus Dermacentor; species Dermacentor andersoni. The sequence goes on along the minus strand of NC_092814.1, from coordinate 26,221,853 downwards.
CAAAACTTGGTTACATCCGCCGGACTTTGTCTACTGCTCCGAGGGAGACTAAATTAGTAGCATACAAAACACTGATTCGCCCAATTTTAGAATATGCTTCCTCCGTGTGGAACCCATATAAACAATGTTAAATTAATTGTATTGAATCGGTCCAGAGGAAGGCTATTCGTTTTGTGTATCGTCGCTTCGACCGAGACTTTTCACCATCAGCTGCTCTTGCGGGATTAAACCTCCAGTTTCTTTCTAGACGGCGGCACATAGAATCTATGAAGACTTTCTATACTTATAAGAACTCTCTTTCTCACCTATCTGATCCCTCCCTTTTAACGCCTGCGTGCCCGATTTCAACTAGAGCTTATCATGCCTCTAATATCAGACCACTCCATCCACGCACTAACACTTTCAAAGACAGTTTTTCCCCCCACATGATTGAACAGTGTAATTTGTTACCTGCCGAAGTTCGTTTGTTACCCATTTCTCAATTTTTAAATGCTATTGCTGATTTATAGTTTATTTACATTTTGCTGTTGCTATGTTCTTGTTTCTGCATATCATAATTAGTTTTACTCGCATGTACACCCACTCCTACCATAGCCCTAACGGGCTGCAGTGTGTATAAATAAATAAAATAAATAAAAAATTTACAATATATACTGCTTAGGAAGTTTGACTTGCATAGGGTAACCCTCGGTGTAACTAACACAGCTTCGCTTTTGACCATCTTCACGGACTGGAAGGGGCGGTGATTTTTCTCCTTCATGACAGCAGAAATACACGTGGCGGAGGCGTACTCATCGCGACTGCCGGACCCGCCGAGGCCGCGTTCTCTGTCCTCGGGTTCACCGCTACTTCTGGTTCATCCTCGGTCATTGCCATCTGCTGTGGTTGTGGCGATAAATGCTGTGCCTGCTGCTGCTATAGCTGGACCGTCATCATTCTCTTGATCTCTGCCATTTCCTTACTGATCTTATTGACTGTCGCCTCTAGTTCAGCGTTCTTCTTCCGCAACGCCTCGTTTGCTCCTCTTAGCACCTTCATTGCCTCACTTTCGTCTTTAAATTTCCCTCCACCACTTCGAAATGGCGGTGACTGCTGCTGCTGTCGCTGCTGCTGCTGCTGTTGCTGCTGCTCTTTCTTGGCTACCCTCGACTTTACTACGTCTGCCCAGGCTACTCTGTCTTTGGATTGGGATCGGCGGTGGCGGCTCATGCTTCTGTTTCGACTTTCGCTGTTGTTCCCGCGCGAGCGTGACTCATGGCGACCAGCTGTGCCGCTCGCTCCTGCTGACGTCATCAACGGTGGAAACTCTCCGGATGCTAGTTGTTGCTGTACGCGCTGTTCCGCCATCTTGCGCTCCCACTGCCTTTTCGTTACTACGTAGGGAGTTTTGTATTTGTTCTTGCATTCTCTATTGGCCATTGGGTGTTGTCCCCCACTTAGTTTGCATTTAGGGCTACACTCGGGGCCATCGACAGGGTTATTGGCCCCACAATCGATGCACACTTTCATATTGAGTTAGGACAAACGTCTCTTCTGTGGCCTATTTTGCCGCAGTGTTTGCAGACATCGAAATACTTGCGGTACAGACTGCACCTCGTTAACACAGGACCATAACATACATAATTTGGAACCTTTTGGCCTTCAAAAACTACAATTACGGTAGTCGTATTGCCAATTCATTGCGCCCCTCTTGCTATTGGATTTCTTGAGTTAACAACGTTCCGGTCAATCTCCGCCGGAGTATCTTCAATGGGAATGCCTCGAATGATCCCCTTGACCGTGCCACATATTGTGGTTTGGTACGCGCCTACCTCGTGTATCTTGTCCCCGATGCGGATGGCCTGAATCTTGGCATAGGACAAAGCACGCCCCTTATCGGGGGTACTCACCACCATGATATTCTGGTGTAGGTTGGGGCAGAAGGTATCCGCCGAACCGTCTTCTCTCGAAACCCTCGCCGCCGCCATGATGGCCGAGGCAACGATCCCAGTCTGCGTTCTTGCGATGTTTAGGCCTCCCCGCGGCATCACGATAACTTTGGTGTCCTCTCTCGGCAGCACGTCTGGCATTCTCGCTGCCCTTGTTGTCGTTGCGATCACTTTTCTGTTGACGTGGTCTCTTGTATTAGGCCTCGACTGGCTAGCGGCGGAGGCCTCGCTCGCCGGGGCTGTTATGCGCTGGCCCACTTGCCACCAGCCGATCCCAGTGTGGAACTCCTCAGGAGCAATCTCTTCCCCTTGCACCTCGACGCACATCTGGCCGGAGCCAGGGCTCGATGTCGTCGGAGACGTGGCCGTCTCCATCTCGGACGCCATGTCGTATGTTTCCACGCCGGGGTCAAGCCCAATCCCGACGGCCACAAAGCAAGCCTAGGCTTAGCTCACCACCGCACCGACGCCGGCGAGCAAGTTCCAGAAAACGGCGAAATACTTGCCTTACGTTGAAAGTTGGGTATCGGGCGATTCCTAGCGCCTTCACAAATACACTGGTAACAACGGAACTGCGATTTGAGTCAAAAGACACTGTCAAATCGGTCTAAATATCCTCTGGCGGTCAAAGTTAATCCGGTGTTTCCCCACTACGGTGGTCTTCATAATTAAATCGTGGGTTTTAGCACGTAAAACTCCCGAATTCAATTCAAATTCAGCATGTGTAAATATACATTTTAGCCAAAAAAATATTTACTGCACACAAATGCCAGTCTCCCTATAAGGGGCACTACCCTCCTGGAATCACACGTCCAATGAGCTAATCATTGCTTTTGTGAGCATTACTCTACTATGTCTCCTGCCATAAGAAAATTCCGCCATCGGAGAACAAAAATGCCTCGCTATTGTGTGATCAATACAAAAATATTGCCGCTAGCTCTGTGACTGCGATTTCACAGCAGTGATTGACCATCGTACTCTGTGCTAGTTGATATCTCTGAAAGTTTTATCAGATCACCCCAGCCTCTGGGTTCATTGTTTGCAAAAAGTACTTGGTTGTTACGCATCATTTAACAGTCACCATCAAGACAGCGAACATTGTCGCGCTGCCCTCTGTCATCAATGCGCATACGGAATCATGGGTCTCTGAGCTGATAGCGACTGAATGCGTGACTAAGTAGCCCCGGCACAGTCGAGCGCCTCTAAATTTTCTTCTGCCTTTGGACGCTGTGTCGCCCTAACGTGAATAGCCATATGCGCGCGCTCACCGATCGGCTCAGCTGCTTAGTACCGTCTCGCAACGGCCCCTTAGTGCGATAACTTTCAAGCTTTAGACTTCACAAAGATCATTCTTCCGGCATTATTAGCATTCTGCTGGTAATTGATGGCGCCTAGTTATCCCTTGGTCACTTCGCCTTTGGGCTTTAGAAGGCTTTCGTGACGGTGTTACTTTGGTTTAGTTTTCGCCAGACATTTGATCGCATGAAGATAAGCTCTTGATCGTTTTGCGTCCGTGCCTTCGTCTTCGTTGTTAGTGCACTATTATTATCAGCCATAGACTGGCTGTTTGTGTTTCACTTAGCCTTTCAACCAGTATCGCAAAGTGCGTTAGCTCCTGCGCATCATATGCTAACACCGTCAACAACCGAAATCTCTTCCTGCCGGTCCACTCCGACATCTTCCATGCCCATCCGCTACCTTTGAATGTGGGAGCATATGTCCCCTTCCGCTGACGTCAACCTAGCAACCGCTGGGTTGTTACCCCCGCCAACTATCCCGCTGCTCAGGCCGCATCTTTTCACTCTTCGGCTGCCTCTTGTACGCTATTGTTTTGTGTTCCTGAGCCCGGGGCAAGACTTTTCTTTTCCGTGTTCTTGTTGAAGTCCTCCACGCCTCCAAGCGGGTTGATTTAACTTTATATTTTTCTGCACAATGCTTAAGACCACATCAGCGTACCATCCACGAACTAATAGTCTTAAGGAGCACTCCCATCAAAGTTTCTCCTAGAGGATTTCTATACACATATCCAACCCGAATACACCAACTGGGGTACCATTCAATCTTTTGTAACATTTGTTTACAGTACCGCCGTCCGCCGCACGCCTAGCTATATATATGGAGTGTCGTTGAGCGGAAATGCGGGTGGGAAGAAACCGAGTAGGCAGGTCAGACGCTCACTTACAACTGAAGTGTAATTAAAGGTTTTCCAGGAAGCGGTGGACCACACATGCGCTGTCAGAAGACTGATACAAAGCTCTGATACAAAATTTCTAAAACTCAAGGAGATAACTAATTTCTTTATCCGTCAAGGCAACTGACGGGACACTGGCACGAGTGGCAGATTGTGCGTATATCTGGCCAGCCTCAATAATTTCCATCACCAGTCTGTCATTAGACTTGATTAAAATGGCTGCATTTATAAATAGCGGAGTGCAACCGCAATCTTTGATGCGTGCAGGTAGGTGCACACCACCCGCTACAGCCTTTAAAGATGTTGAGTGCTCCGCGAGCCAGTCGTTTATACATCGGCCCGTTTGGCCAATGTAAACTTTACCGGAGTGCACCAGAATCTGGTAAATGACCTCCTCAGTGGCGCAAGTCACAAGGGGCTCCACATGTCTCTTCTCACACGCATTTTATGCACTTTTCGCTGCGATGCCGTATTAGGGAGCACAACCTAGATAGCTTATATCATAATAATAATCGTCATCATCATCCTCGTCAGCCTATCTTATGTCCACTGCAGGACGAAGGCCTCTCCCTGCGATCTCCAATTACCCCTGTCCTGCGCCAACCGATTCCAACTAGCACCCGCAAATTTCCTAATTTAGTCACATCATCTAGTGTTCTGCCAGCTTCTACTGCGCTTCCCCTTCTCTTGGTACCCATTCTGTCACCCTAATGGTCCAGCGGTTATCTAATCTGCGCATTACGTAACCTGCCCAGCGCCATTTTTTCTCATAATGTCAATTAGAATGTCGTCTATACCCGTTTCCTTCATGATCCAAACCGCTCTCTTTCTGTCTCTTAAAGTTACGCCTAGCATTCTTCGTTCCATCGCTCTTTCCGTGGTACTTAACTTGTTCTCAAGCTTCTGTGTCAATCTCCAAGTTTCTGCCCCATATGTCAGCACCTGTAAAATGCACTGCTTGTATACCTTCCTTTTCAATGATAACGGTAAGCTTCCAATCAGGAGCTCACGATGTCTGCCGTATGCGATCCAACCCATTTTTCTTCTTCTGTGAATTTCTTTCTCATGGTCAGGGTTCCCTGCGATTAGTTGACCTAGGTAAACGTACTCCTTCACAGACTCTACAGGCTGACTTGCGATCCTGAACTCTTGTTCCCTTGCCCGGTTATTCTTCATTATCTTTGTCTTCCGCAAATTAATCTTCAACGAAACTCTTGCCCTCTCCCTGTTAAGGTCCTCAGTCATTTCTTGTAACTCGTCTACAGTGTTGATGAATAGAACAATGCCATCGGCAAACCGAAGATTGCAGAGGTATTTGCCGCCGATCCTTACTCGTAAATCTTCTCAGTTTAATAGCTCGAAAACTTCTTCCAAGCATGCAGTGAATAGGATTGGAGGGATTGTGTCTCCTTGTCTGACCCCTTTCGTTATAGAGCTTACAAGGGGCGGTGAAAACTACACCCACCTCATGCTTGCGTTCTACTTAATTCAGGTTGTGGGAAAGTGCATCCATGTATGGTATCAGCGCAACCTTTTTTAGTTTCCGCTTTTCCTGTGTGGCTGCTGCTTTGAGCTTCTTTAACAGCGAACCTCCAACGGCCACCAACAGACTGTAGGAGAAACCCAAGCTTTCCAGACGTGACACCTGCAAAATGAATCTTCGCTCGACCTTGTGTATAGAAGACTTTCTCAAAATTGTAAGCGAGCGTGTGCCTTGTCCACTCCGTTCCTTCCCGCCCGTATTTCCGATAAACGACACTACATGATGCGCCAACTGGCCCAACAGTCTACGCTTTTCGCTATATACAGTGTCTTCTGTTCCTTGAACGGACATGCCGTTTCTTACATCTTGAACATCGCTTTCCTTTCAACACCCGCCGCTCCATCTGCGTCCCTTCGGGAAGAGTTTGCGATATGTGTGGCCCACTACCGTGAAATGGCACGTGCCTATACACTGCAGCCATTCAGGAAGAAAGGAATGTTCACTGTAATGCGATACGCCGCGTTCCTTCGTTTTGTCCAGGCAACAAAGGTCTACTTGAACACCTGTTTGACCCACGCACCGAACCTCTGCAAAAAATTAAATATATATTAATGGCTATATGGTCCCTACAGAATCCTGCAGAGAACTTGTCAAATGAATTATATCCCCCTAACTGCCGTGGTTGCTCAGTGGCTATGGTGTTGGGCTGCTGAACACGAGGTCGCGGGATCAAATCGCGGCCACGGCGGCCACATTTCGATGTGGGCCAAATGCGAAAACACCCGTGTACTTAGATTTAGGTGCATGTTAAAGCACCTCAAGTGGTCGAAATTTCCGGAGTCTTCCACTACGGCGTGCCTCACAATCAGAAAGTGGTTTTGGCACGTAAAACCCCATAATTTAATTTTTTAATTATATCCCTTTAGTCATTACCGTTACCGCAGGGGAGGTATTCATGTTTTTCACCGGAAGCTCTACATTCGCCATTTCTACCGTTTTCAACCTCAGGCCACGCTTGTCGCTTCCGTAACCGGGGGAAGGGGTTATTGTTGTTGTTGCTGCCTATGTGGATGCTTCCTCGTTATCATTCGTATACACTCATCGCTCGTTACCTTCCTCTTCGAGTCAATCTCGAGCAGTTTTTCACTAATCAAAAAAACATTGAATCAGCTAACGCCTCTCAGTATTCGCAGCTAAAATGAACGTCCGGGGGCGGTGCGAAGCCTGCTGCACTGTGCAGCAGGGCTTATGCACCGAGGTTAACGCGTCCCCGCTACCACTCTTTTTGATGATTTTGTTGCAGTGTGATGTTGGTTTGCGCTGTTTTGTGGAAGTAAAAGAGGTACTTGACGCCGTGCACATAATTTTAGTCGGTATACGACAGGTAAAGTGGCTAATGATTCTGAAGTGGTTGCGTTGTGTGTCCAAACCTCCGGTGGGACAGCAGACCCGCACCAGATTGTGATGTAAATCACCGATGTAGGTACTCCGGGACCCATTGGTCTCGGAGGCGAAGCACTCATGCACTGCTCGATTGTCGGTGGAAAGTGCAAGCGCGTTTATGCTGTTTTTATCCGGCATTTCGGCGTGCGAGGAAGCGGCCGGTGAAGTCGGTTACGTCTAGAAAGCGACGCCAGGAATGCCTAAAATTTGCTAGCTGCTCAGTTCGACCTGTTCAATGTGGCCCGCAGCACCGCGGCAATCAGTTTGCTCCATTGTTGCCGCTCTGCACGTGCATAAGTGCGCGAGAACTTCAGTCTAAAGAGCGAGCGAATCTGCAAGTGAGCTTTGCATATTGTCGTGAGACGTAGTTCGGCATACGCGACGAGGCTCTGGTGAGGCTTTCCCGAATGCTTGTGTTATCTATTTTACATTCAAGATATGCTGAAGGTGACTGCTTCTTCGCTTAGTTGTGGTGATTGCAGTAGGTTCCTCATTGTTTCACTCCTAAAGAACATAAACAAGAAAAAAGAAGCCGATAGATCAGCTTGCAATAAAAACACGTTTGCACACCATGGGCAGGTTTGACTTGTGGTGGATTGCCTGATGGTAACTGATTGCTCTCTGCTCTCTGCTTGTCACCGCCTGTGGCTGCTGTCTAAACATATCGTATGAAAGAGAAAAATCTGGTTCTGTGCGAATTAATGTTAACTCACGTCTTGCATGAATCTCAACTAATTTTGCATGTTCCTAGTGAAAGTATGCTGCATTTTAACTGCCCAAAACTGTGCTCGCCTCTGAACTGCCCATTTGCTTCACACGCTTATATGAGATAATTACACTTTTCCATATGAGCACCTACTAATTTGCACTCATTAACCGCGTAGCATGTCCATGTTGCAGAGAAGGCGTATTGCTATGCTCTCATCATCGTCATCATCATCATCATCATCATCAGCAGCAGCAGCCTATTTTATGTTCACTGCTGGACGAAGGCCTCTCCCTGCGATCTCCAATTGCTCCTGTCCTGCGCCAACCAATTCCAGCTAGCGCCTGCGAATTCTTTTAAAATTTCATCACCCCAACTAGTCTTCTGCCATCCTCGACTGCGCTTCCCTTATCTTGGTACCCATTCTGTAGCCCTAATGGTCAACCGGTTATCTAACCGCCACATTACATCACCTGCCCAGCTCCTTGTCTTTCTCTTAATGTCAATTAGAATATCGGCTATCCCTGTTTGCTCTCAAATCCGCACCACTCTCTTCCTGTTTCTTAACGTTACGCCTAACATTCTTCGTTCCATCGCTCTTTGCGTCGTCCTTAATTTGTTTTCGAGCTTCTTTGCAAGTCTCCGAGTTTCTGCCCCATACGTCAGCACCAGCAGAATGCATTTACTGTACACCTTTCTTTTCACTGATAATGGAAAGTTCCAGTCAGGATCTGACAATGTCTGCCGAATGAGCTCCAACCCATTTTCATTCTTCTGTAGGTTTCCTTCTCATGACCAGTGTCCCTTGTGAGTAATTGACTTAGGTAAACGTGCAGACTCCTGAGGCTGACTGGTGATCCTGAACTCTTGTTCCCTTGCCCGGCTATTGATAATTATCTTTGTCTTCTGCATACTAATCTTCAGGAGACTCAAGCATGAAATGAAGGCAGAGCTACTCAAGCTAAAAGAACAGATGAAACAAGAAATCAAGGCTTTTCGCGATTCCCTTGAAAGGGATTTGCGGAATGAAATCCGCGAGCTAAAAAACGAACAGAGGAATATGGCGCATAATCTTGAGTTTGCCTTCAGTTCAATGGAGGAGCACAAAAAGAAACTGGACGATGTGGTTACGGTGAGCAGGAACCTTGAAAGTGAGAACACGGCGCTTCGTGCCGAATGCGAGTGTCTTGAAAGCAAACGCCGGGATCTTGAAACAGGGCTCGTTTTCGCAGAACAGTACTCGAGGAAGGCAAATCTAGAAATTCAAGGAGTACTAAAACAAAAGGATGAATCTGTTGTAAATATTGTGTCTTAACATTGGTGGTGCCATTAGTGAGCCAATAACGGAAGGCGATATCGAGGCCTGTCATCGAGTGCCGAGTCGAGATGCCGGCAAAAGTAGCATGAGCGTCCAGTTCAAGTCACGTGTAAAGCGAGACAGCATTTTAAAGAAGGCAAAGAAAGCTCAATTGCAACCGCGCCGGTGACAGTGTGAGCTGGACCTCTCAACATAGCCTTTACAATGGATAACGATTGCGTATACCTAAAGTTTGTGTCACCTTCCGCTATTAAATCTAGTTACCCACCTTGCCAGTCAGTTTTACATATACCCGGTCTCCAGTGAATAAAGAGGATGATACTTTATTTAGACCAATTTTAATTTAAACTGGATGTTATTATGTTATCTGAAACCTGGTATACAACTGCTAGGAGCAAGTTGGAGCTACATGGATACGACAGTTTCTTTCTCAATGTGGTGGTGTTGCTCTTTTTGTGGCTAAACAGAAGAAATATGTTTCGATACATGAACACTGCGTGTCAACAGAAGATAATGAAATATTAACAACACTAAATAATAGTGAAGTCTTTGCGATCGTCTATCGCCCACCAGGAGTAAACTGCATGTTTCATAGAATTTTACGAATGTTTCTTGGATTTTACCTGCGAGAATAACTTTCACCTGACATGCAGTGGTGATTTCAATATCAATATTCTGGAAGACAGCAACGCCTCCAGGGAATATGATACATTTTTATTATCGGCGTCTGGTTTCAAAAACTTCATTACTACACCAACGCACATTACACGTTCCTGATTGTCATGTCTTGACCTTCTAGTAACAAACGTCGAAACTAATATTTACACCGCTGATACTACAGTTTCAGACCTGAGCGATCAGTGTCCTGTTTATGCACTACATAAAAACTAAAAAGGCATTCGGAATGCTGATATAGAAACTTTCACTCTTCAGTATATTACGGAGAGCAGGCTGTTCGCATTTAAGGGTGAAATAATGGAGCGAGACTGGTCTTCTGTCTTCGGAAAAACAGACGTCAATGAAGCTTACAATGAATTTGTTAAGGAATCTTTAAAAAGATATGAAAAGCACTTCCCTATGAAAGCAATACAACCGCCGAAAAATAAAAAAAGCCGTGGGTAATGAAAGAACACTTGAAAATGATCAGACGTAAAAATTTCAGGCATCATACATTTGTACAGTCACGTTCTACATTACACTTAAAAGAGTTGGAAATTTTTCGAAACCAATTAAATTCGAAACTTAGGCGTGCAAATGGACTTATTATGAGCAGCTTTTATGAACTGCCACCCGGCAGCGCCCTAATAAGACAGGGAATATAATCAATGATGTTCTTGGCCGTGGGACCAAACCGAGCGTTCCAAACAGTATGCTTCATGACCGTACTGAATGAAGAGGCAAGACACTTGCAAATAACTTTATTCAACACTTCATTACCACTGCCATTCCTTCTGCCTACCCCCTTCGCGCAGAAACTTTGGGAACAAATGGTAGTATTATTACCACTTGCATTTACTTCCAGCCTATGAAGTGTGTACCAAATTTAATTCCTTAAATAACAGTCAGGCCTTAGACATCAATAACCTACAATTAGGACCCATTAAGTTCTGCATAACTTTCATTTCCCCTGCTCTTGCTCATATATTCAATTTAATGCTTCAATCAGGCGTCTTTCACCAAGCAATGAAGTACGGTAAGGTTTCGGCAATTTTGAAATGCGGTAGTCCTATGACCCAAACAACTATATGCCAGTTTCGGTGCTGCCTTTGTTTTCGAAGGGCCTCGAGAAAGTTATACAGTGTCGTATGGCAAATTTCTTTGATAAATTTCGTGTTATTAATAACGCTAAACATGGATTTAGGAAACAAATATCAACAGAAACAGCCCTCTTCTCGATAAAGGAAAATGTGATAAAAAAACATCGAAATGAATATCTATATTCTTGAGCTATAGATAGACTTTAGTAAGCCATTTCACTGCCTCAGCCATAACATGTTATTAGATAAACTGGGGCGTTACGGAATACGTAGTAGCTGTTTATCTGTATTTAAATCTCATCGAAATAACAGATTCCAGAGCGTGTACGCGAACGGTCACATCTCGTCTTTCGTAATGAACAGATTTGGCGCTGTTGTACCATACGCGATGTCCTCACGTTTTGCGCTGCGAGTATGCGATACAACAGCCTCGTTCAGAGAAGATTGAGTGCCGTGGAGATATTAGCATCACAACCTGTATTGCCAGGCCGGCTAAGACATGAAACACATGTCACGATGGTGCTAACAACCTCAGCCCAAACTTCCTAAAGTTCCAGAGGGATGGATAGGTGGGCTAGTTTTTAATGCATTATCAGAAAAAAGGGCGCTATAAACAGACAGGCCGTAGAAAAGTCCCTAAAGGTCACCGCAACGCTTTACTGCAAATGTAGTAAAAGCAACAGATTCGCGTCCTTGTTACACTAAAAAAAGAAAAAAGAACAAGACAAAAGAACGGGCTCGAGCAAAATGTCGAGAACAGAACGACTGTCCTGGTCACACCTTTGTGACGCGGAGATTCGCAATCAAGGTGGCTCTTCAGCGCCGATCTTTTGGTGCAGGGTAAAATTTGTGAAAGGAAAGAGACTTGTCTTTTCATCTGGCTGATGAACGCTTCAAAACGTGGCAAAATTGCTTGGCCGTGCAGAGTTTCTTAGGTGGTGGCTCCATCGTTTCAGGAAGCGCACCCGATCGCAGAACTACGGCTATGGAGGGAAAAGGCGAGGAGTTTCCTGCGCTTGCCGCTAGGTGTCGCACAAATTGTTGGAATCGTGAAAGCAGTGGAAAGAACTTTAAAAGATAGACGAATACCAGACAGTTGGCGACAAAGTAGAATGAGTTTAATTTATAAAGGTAAGAGCGAGAAACATAGAATTCACTCGTATAGACTGTTGACCATTACAGCGGTAATATACAGGCTAGCGATGCAGGCAATCAAATTAAAGCTTCAAGCATGGGCAGAGAATAATGGCATTTTGGGAGAGCTTCAGAATGGCTTTAGAATAGGTAGGCGTTTGGGTGATAACTTGTTTGTTCTTACTCAGTGTATTGAAATATCAAAAGCAGAAAACAGACCGTTGTATGTGGCCTTTTTAGACATTACAGGAGCCTATGACAACGTAGACCGCAACATTTTGTGGGATATTCTGGAAGGGGAAGGCTTAGGTGACGATTGTCTACAGCTTTTGAGAGAGATTTACCTAGAAAATACCGTTTGCGTTGAATGGGAAGGGATGAGAAGCGAGAACAAAGTTCATATCAACAAGGGACTGAGGCAGGGGTGCCCTTTATCCCCGCTGCTGTATACGATGTACACGGTGAGGATGGAGAGGGCGCTAGAAGGAAGTAATATCGGGTTTAATTTCTCATACACACAGGCGGGAACAGTAGTAGAGCAGCAGCTCCCAGGTTTATTTGATGCGGACGACATTGTGTTGCTAGCTAACAAGCAAAGTGATTTGCAACGTCTGGCTAATATCTGTGGACAGGAAGGCAACAATTTAGGTTTGAAATTTAGTGTTATAAAATCAGGTGTTATGGTATTCAACGAAAACAGTGAATAGACAGTGGAAATACAGGGCCAAGAAATACCTTGGGTAACAGAATATAAATACCTTGGTATATGGATAAACGAAGGCAATAGATATATGGAAACAGGAAAAAACAATAACAGTGAAGGGGAAGAGAAATTCAGCCATAATGAAGCACAGAGCGCTATGGGGATACAATAGGTACGAAGTCCTCCGAGGTATGTGGAAATGCGTAATTGCTCCAGGACTTACCTTTGGAAATGCGGTTGTTTGCTTTAAAGCAGGGGTACAATCAGGACTCGACGGGAACCAAAGCTGAGTGGGTCGCCTCGCATTGGGCGCTCACGGGAAGACTACAAATGGAGCTGTGCAGGGTGATATGGGCTGGACTACTTTTGAAGTGAGGGAAGCTCGCAGTAAAATTGAGTATGAAGAAGGGCTGAGGAATATGGAAGAAAGTAAATGGGCTGGCAGATTGTTCAGGTACAGGAAAAACATTGATTCACAGTGGAGGAAAAGAACTAGGAAGCTTACCAGCAAGTATGCGGCCTGTAGGGTGGGCAACACAGCAACACAGAAGGTCAAGCGAAAAGTCAGAGAGGCTGAAATAATCTTATGGGTGGCGGCAATAGAAAAGAAACCTGCCGTGAGTAACTACTTAATAGGAAAAAAAGAAATCAGGAAAGAAACAATTTATGATAACTCAAAGGGAAGCTCATTACTTTTCGAAGCGAGATCAGGATGCCTTAGAACACGCACTTATAAAGCGAGATATAAGAAGAAAGAAGTATGTGCTTGCTGCGGTAAAGCTTGGGAAACTATGGAGCATGTTTTATTAGAATGTGAAGACGTCTACCCAGCAGTCGATTTAGGCACCACTGGCCTCCTTGAAGCCCTTTGGTTCAGCGGGAGCAGTGGTAAAGTAAACATGTCCGCAATACGTATTAGTAAGAGGCGATTGGAGGATTGGTGGAAGAAAAGTATGGAAACGACAAAAGACGGAGGCGTAGAAAAACACAGTTCGCACTAGGGGATCAGAAAAGTTGGGTGTGGTAGTTGATAGTTTTTTTTTTATTGTTTATTGTTTAACCTAGGTAGGACATTTTTATTTATGTATTAGGCAGTATAATAGCAAGAGCTTGGTGGCGCAATCCACCACCCCGTTCCGAAGGGGCCGCTCATAACATCCATCCATCCATTCATCCATCGCAATTTGTTCGACAACGATAAGGATGGGACTAGCTCGTACAGGCCAGTTGCCGTAACATCGGTGCTATATAAAATGACAATGCAATCCATAAAATTAAAACTGTCGAAGATGGGTGACAAAAAAATTATCTACTGGGGTAAATACATAATGGGCTCAAACCAGGTAGAGGCTTAGAGGATACTATGCTTGTACTAACTCACTGCATGGAGATTTCGGTAGCTCAAAACTGACCTGTATGGATGGATGGATGGATGGATGGATGGATGCAAAACTTTAATGAAGGTCCTGAGGTACGCGACTCAGCGCGCTGCGGGGCGCTCCCCCATTGGGACAGTCAGGCCATGCCCGACCGCCGCATCGTGGGCCCTCTGGACAGCCCATAGTTGCGCCCCGGCATCTGGGCTCTTGATGGCGGAGAGCCACTTGTCCTCATTGATTTGTTCAGTGCCTCGTAACGAGGGGCAACGCCAGAGCATATGGTCTAGGCTAGCGATGTCATTGCAGTGCCTGCAAGAACTAGTGGCATAGGTGTCGGGATAAAGCTTATGGAATAAAGCCGGGCTGGGATACGAGCCTGTTTGCAATAATCTGAAGGTCAATGCCTGCGCTCTATTTAACTTCTCTCTCCTGCCGAGATAAAAGTGCTGCGCAATTTCATTGTATGTGGTCGGTTGATCTCTGTTCTCCACCACTGCGTGCAGGCGTTGGAGTTCTCCATGGTCGCGGAAAGCGAGACCTCGCGCCTTCGAGTGGGCCAGCTCGTTGAGGTTTGTGGGGCCTCCCATGATGGATACCATGTGTGCGGGGAACCACGTGAGAGTGTGTAGAATGTAGACACGGAATTGTTATGGGATATTTTCAAGCACGAAGGCACAGATAACGAATTCGCAAAGCTGTTGAGGGAGATATACATATAGAGACAACCGACTACAAATTATATGGGAAGGCCGAAAATGTAATGAAGTGGTGCAAATTCACCAAGGACATTCTCTCTTTCCATTGTTGTTCACGCTTTATCTTAACGACATAGAAAGACGACTGGAAAACATTGAATTAGAGTTTCATTTATTATTCATGCATAATGGACAAATGGTGCAACAGAAGATCCGTGGACTGATGTATACGGATGACATGGTGCAACCAGCGGACAATGCAAGAGATTTACACACACTTGCGAATATGTGTGGCAACGCAGCGAAAAATCTAGACCTGAAGTTTAGCACCAAGAAATCATGAATTAGCATCTTCAATGAAGAGACGAGTACTTTCGTGCTGTCAATTCAACAACAAGTCATGCGCCTAATAATGCCATTATAAGCACCTCGGCTTATACATAAAGGAAGGAAAAACTTACTCAAGCGCCCACCAAGATAATGTAAAAATAAAGGGGAAGCGCAATGCAGCAATAATGAAACAGAGCACTTTGGGGTCACAATAAATAAGAAGGGAGGCGTGGGATCTGAATCATCATTGCAAATATAATAAGAATTGCAAGAGCCAGATGCATAGAGTAAGTTAGCTATTACAGCTTGCTACATGGCAATAATATAAAGTGCTAATAGAAAAAGTCTATGCAATGCCGATTGATAATCTCAACCCCGAATTCTAAACTACAATTCGACGTTTGTCAGTCGAGAGCACGGCGATTATAACAAGCGCAGGTACCTTTAAAATGATAGGTTACTAAAGCAGCACAACAATAACGGTATATTTGAACAAGTGCGTAATTAATCATACAAGGAATAACATTGATTTATTAATGTCTTTCTTTTTAGCGCAAACGTCAGGGATGGCCAAAGAGTGCCAAAAGAATAACAACAATGCAACAAAATATGAAATATTTACTTGTCATCAACAAAGCGCGCAACAAACATGAATAATTGGATTCATTCTTAATCCATCATGCGAATATTTTATTATTTTAATGCATAAGTTTAATGCAAATCAGTGATAGTGGAATAGGTGGTGAGTGATCAAAGAAAGGTGAGCTATGATAAATATATTGACTCTTTATGTTATTTATTTATTCTCTTTTATCCTTGTGTTGCGATTGTGGCGCCTCCGGTCGCACTAGAATTCAACGCCTTAATATGCATTGCTCATCTGCTGGTTTAAACGTGGTGCAACTGAAATGTATAATATGCGACTTATTTGTCGTCAGAGAGAGGCAAAATGAATTAAATTCCGTGTTTTCCGTGCTTAAATATATTATGACACACGCTATAGTGGGGTACTGCGGACTATTTTTGGCCATCAGCAAATAAACGAATTTTAAAAGAGCAACCTCTCGGTAAGTCGTTAATGTATATTAGGAAGAGTAGTGGCCCTAGGACTGTGCTGTGCGGCACGCTGGAGATAAATCGGGATAAGTTAGACGAATATTGGTTAGCGTAAACACACTGCTGACGGTTAGTCAGAAAGTTGCGTATCTATTGGAGAACACAAGGGTTAAGATTAAGACGCGATAGTTTTATGAAGAGCCGTTCATGAGGTACCTTGTCGAAAGCTTTTTGGAAATCTAGAAAGAGGGCATCTATGGGTACATTTTGATCAAAATGTGAGCTGATGTCATTAACGAACAGAGCTAGCTGAGTCTCGCAGGACATGCCTTTCTGAAAACCATGTTGATTAGGATTAAAGAAATTAGTGGATGTTAGATAGTTTACAATATGAGAATAAATTATATGCTCCATAAGTTTGGAATAAACACTGGTGAAGGAAATTGGACGCTAATTCTGACACAATGACGATGATCCTTTTTTTTTTTGGTGTTGGGATTATCTTACTTATTTTCCAGTCTTGCGGCACCACTACAGATGATAATGATTCCTCAAAGATATGACACAAAAATACACTAGAGATGTGCGCAGTGTTCTTAAGCATTTTGGAATTGAATTGATTCCATCGATGCCGGCCGAGGATGTTAACTTGAGGGATTCAATTAGCTTGGTGATACCTTTGCTTCGAGTGTTATGTCTGGCATGGTTGAGTGGTTGAGGCAAGGACAGTCTGGGAGGTCAGTGTTAATTTCAGAAGTGAACACGGAAGAGAAGACAGAATTTAGTACTTCATATACTTTATGGTCGGGAACACGGTTACTGTCGTTATCATATAATAATAATACTTTACGGTTATTTGGGCTAATGTATTTGCAGAATTGTTTGAGATTGTTTTGCAGCATGTTAGGCAGTGTTGTTGAGTAGAAGGTTCGTTTAGCTGTTGCGGCCAAAAAATCAAACGCCTTTTCACTGCCGTAATATTTTTCCCAGGCAGGAGCGGTATTGGAGTGCTTGTCTTTGCGAAATAATATTTTTTTATTGTTAAATTGTTCTAATGTGTTGTTGAACCATGAGGACGAAGGTCGCTCGGTTAAGATCATAGTTGGTATGTAAGTCTCAGTGAGTTCGATCATTTTATCTTTAAAAAGCGTCCAGTTGGTGTCTCCTGTCCGCTTCGGGAAATCTGTAATATACCAGCTGTAAAACTCGGTTAGTGCGTTGTTAATACTGATGTAGTCACCTTTATCGTAAAGTGTTAATTGCCTTTTTTGTTTTTTTGTTTGCTCTGCGGTAGTTGCCAGAATAATTCTGCATGCAGTACTGAGTGATCACTTAGTTCTGGTTGATGTGTTAAAGAAGAAACACTGTCGGGATGGGATAAGATAAGATCGAGTATGTGATCGAGTATACTAGCTGCGTCAAACCAAAAGCGAAGCATGTGTTAAGCAAATTACATTTGAGGCTATTCTTAGACCGTGTTATGTGTTGTTCTGTATGAGATAAAATGGTCAACAAGGTCATTAATTAGCGAGTTGGTGATTCTTCGCCTTGGAAAGGCAGCTCTAGCGTATGGGACCACGGAGGAAAACGAGCACAGCGATAAATTCACAAGAGGCATACCCCATAAAGAAATGTTCAAGTGCGTAAGCCAGCGGTCAATTAGATCGAATGGTGCTGAATTTAGGTTTCTTGAGGCCTTAGTTTTCGCGATACTTAATCATTGCCACTCTTCCTCTGCCGTGGATCCTTGGTGGCGCTGGGCCAGCGCTTCTATCGCACGGAGTCATGCTACGGGATATTCGAAGAAGATGATGGAGAAATTTGTATTTAGCGGGATGCAACCATAAGCGGCTTCTGACTGATCTGAGGACGAAGACGCGTCTTGCTTGATGTTGGCTAGCTGCCTTGTTGGCCAGTGCTTGCTACCCCTTTTAATTAAACCGTCTTAATGGCGTATCCACTGAGCGTTCACGTAACAACATTGTTACAGAAACCTCACGGTGCTTCGTTCGTGCCAATAAAACGCTTAGTTTACGATAAAATTGTGTCTGCAGGGTCCACATACCTTTATCACGATTCAAATCGCCCACCCCGAGCGGGGAGTGGTGACGTTGCATACGCCATCACCACCATTTGCTGCCGTCAGTGAATGAAACGGTGTCCGACAGACGGCGCTACATTTTTCTGGGCGAAATTCGAACGCGCAGCAATGCGGTAACCGAGTCAAGACAGAGCTTTGAATTCGCCCCTGCAGCTCGTCTTGGCGAAGTGGCACGGAGCATTGGGGCATCCCGCAACATCACATACACGTAAAATTTTCTGATAGTTGTAGATTGTGTGAGACTCGTCACCCAGCAAAGACAGCGCTGCACTACGCGATAACCAAACTACTAAAACGCGAAAGCGCGAGCGTCGCAGAGTCGAGCGAAAACGAAATCATTCGACCACCCGCGTCGTTGTCCATGGTAACGTCAATGACTTCGTTTTTTTTTATCGAATGGAACTGGACAAAGAGCTTTCTCTTCCCTCTTATAATGCAATGCGACGATCTTTTTATTACGAGTTGTTCAGTAATAATGACAGAATTATAATAAGTAGTGTCTTCATTCGGCTAGTACTTGAATGTCCGAGGCGGGTCTCAAACCATGTCCTGCATTTAGCCAAATTTTTCGATTATAGCTGCTGCTGCCGCGCTTCCTAGCTCCATCGTTTCGACGGCGAGTTGCCGAGGTCATCGAGTGAGATGTGTTCATGGTTGCTTGTGCGCACGTGACACCATTATTGTTAATTTAGTCAGTGAGCGAATGTTTGCAAGAATATACAGCCGATAAAACCACTATCATTACTTTGCATAGCTGTCTGCTCATTTGCTATCGCAATCGATGCTTCGCCTTTCGGGCGAAACTGCGACTTCTTATTATTTGTACCATTCTCCTGGATTTTCCAGGAGCGAAGGCAGCGCGTGTTTCATTCCACCTGTTGTCGCGGGGTTGTCTTGTTTACAGAGTATATTAGTAAAGTTGTTACTCTAGTTACACATGTTAGTTCAGGTAAGTTTTGGTGAGTTCACGAAGCATGTGCACCATGTGCAACCATGTTATTTTATTCACGTCCTACACCACTTACAGGATATGCCTGCCGACCGCTTGGTTCTGCAAGCACGCTCCTCGACACATCTTCGAAAGCGTCGCCCAAACGGTGAGCGAGCCAAAGGCATGGCGTCTTCTGACTTACAGCAGTCTCTGCAATAGTTTTTCAAGTTCAGTTAGCGAAACAATTTAGAGCGGGACAAATATCTTTACGGACTGGAACGGCTGAAGAAACCTTGTATTTTGGCGATACACACTTTCTAAGTTCATTTAGGAGTAAAGAAGAGGTACAGTAAGAGTGCAAGGGAGTTTTTAATGTGCGCAAACTGACTCCCAATTCACACCTCGTCCCTACCACGGAACCATGACTTGTTCAATTGCAATATGCAAAACGTATGAAGCAGGCCAAATGAAAAATTTATTGGGAAAAAAGTTAGAAAAAATATTAGTCTATAGTGTGGTTCACTTTATATAGTTCTCATCAAGCAGATTTTGGACCCGAAGTTCAGAATGAGATCGGCAAATACGAAAAGATAGAGAAAAAAGCAGTTTAAGAAAGCTGAGAAGAAAGTGCCATCCAGATTATCAGTGACCGGGGCACAATAGTACCTCTGGGTCGCTTATCGATTTCAAAAAAATGAGAGTCCTCGTATGTGCTAGCAAAAATTCTGAAAGCTCCATTAGTGCAGTTTTTAAAAAAGAGCTGCAGTACTGATTCTTTTCATTTATTTTCTATGACCGTGGCGCTATAATTTATTGAAATCACCGTATCTACATTCAACAATGTGAAGTTATTGATGTCGCTTCAAGAATATGAAAACCTAGCGATTTTCGCATTGGCCGATACATTAGTGATCCTTTGTACGCTGTTGTCCTTTTGTTGGGATATTTCGGTTTCAAGCACTTAACTACAACATTCAGCGTTATGCAGCTTAGCTGAAGGGAGACATCTGGATATTCATGCTTTATGATTAATTTACCTTTCAAATGTGACTATTGAGAACAATTCCGATCTCTTTCATTATTTTATAGGTTTCTTCGGATTCAAAGAACTGAAGTTCGTCTTACGCTTTTGTCGAGCTTCTAAAAGGCAGGAGCTCATACATTACTATAAGCCCTTTATGTAATCTTTTGAAGTGCTATTGGGGCTGAAAATTTTTTAATCTCCCATTTACCAACGGTGTCCGATTTTCTGGGACGGAAATTACTCCTAAAAGAGTCGTGAAATGATGTGGTATTACGTTTAAATTGCTGTTCTGTTTTTACGCCCATGGTCTTTTACTCCGCAAAACAGTATTGTCTTAGAAAATCGGAGTTTTGCCGTAAAAGCTTGCTTTAAATCGTTCTCACGGGCACGCTGCAAAACACGGAGATAAAGTTTGGCATAAAGCAAGCCCGTAGTTAAACGTGGAATGCATTATGTACCCGCGCGAACGACAACGGCTGAAGAAGGAAACACACAGGACAAGCGCGGAACTTCAACTCAGATTTACTCCGGGACAGCCACACATTTATACGTGTATCATAATCACACTTGATAATCATCGGACAACCATCACACGGCATTGAAATGCGGGTGTGAGTGGCACAAATTTCTATGTAAATAACTTAACTCTTTTTCGCTCAGTGACACTGAAGAGCTGCTTACGCAGCTGCCAGATTGCATTTTTATACAGTAAGCTTCACAGATTCCTCGACTTAGTTGTGACGCAAACATTTTCAATGCATTTGAACCTAGGCGTGCAATTACGACAGTGGCGACAATGGTCAGCCAGTTTGCCACCCCTTCTGCCAAAAGCGCGGGGTATGCATTGGTTCCTGTATTGCCCCTTTATAAGTGACATATTTTTATCATATTTTGACAAGCGAATTGCTGAACGCCTTGACGAAGCCTTCTCGCCTAAGATTTTCAGGTATGTTGACGATTATGCTATTGTTTAAAGGGGTATCGAAGGGAGGGGGTTCAACTGCAGTGAACCGTGTTCTTGAAATTTCGCGTGAGAGCGCCTTTAGGTTGAGTTTCACTTTTGAGCTGCCTTCGCATGGATGCCTGCAGTTCCTGGACATTTGCATTGTTATTGCTGGATCCCATGCGTGCTGGAGGTATTAGCCTCGCTCAATAAAAGGTATTTTAAACTACCAGTCTGCTGATTCGAAGCTTGTCAAAATGAGAATAGCAAAAAACTGCCTGCGTGCTGCTCTAGATAAGTCCTGCCAGCATGAAATGCAACATAGCGCGTTTTTACAGCTGCAAAGACTGCACAGCGCAGGATTTTACTGTGATATGGTCACCTCGGTGCTAGAAGCCCTTAATAAGAAAGCGTGGGGCCCATCAGGAGTCCGCCCAAGGGAAGAGCCGCAACGCCGAAGACCTGTTGCCATCCCGTACTACCCCCAAATCTCTCACCTCCTCAAAAAGGTGGCTGAAAAATGTGAAGTCCCGGTGGTTTTTACGGCGCCCAAGAAACTGGCGGGCATGTGCAACATGGTGCATGGAAAGGAAAAAAAGAAATGAATGTGGTATCAAGCACGTTGTCAGGTTCGTCCCATGCAAAATAGGGGTAGTGTACCAGATACCCCTCTCTTGTGGCAACAGCTACATAGGGCAGACGGGACGGTGTCTAAACGTCAGACTGCAGGAGCACCGCGCAGGAGTAGAAGGGTTGGCGAGGGGTGGCAAACTGGCTAACCATTGCCGCCACTGTCGTAATGACATGCCTAGGTTCCGCTACACCAAAGTCTTGAAGATGTTTGCGTCACAACTAAGCCGAGAAATCTATGAAGCTTACTGTATAAAAATGCAATCTGGCAGCTGCGTAAGCAGCTCTTCAGTGTCACTGAGTGAAAAAGAGTTAAATTGTTTACATAGAAATTTGTGCCACTCACGCCCGCATGTCAATGTCGAGTGATGGTTGTCTGATGATTATCAAGTGTGATTATGATACATGTATAAATGTGTCATATCATAAGAAGCCAACAAACACTGACACCAAGGACAACATAGGGGAAATTACTTGTGCTTAATAAATGAAATAAAGAAACGATAAATTAATGGAAATTAAAGTGGATGAAAAAAGTACTTGCCGCAGGTGGGAACCGAACCCACAACCTTCGCATTTCTCGTGCGATGCTCTACCAATTGAGCTACAGCGGCGCCGTTTCCCCATCCACTTTCTTGGGTAGTTATGTGCCACAAGTAAAGTACACAAGTACACAAGTACAAGTAATTTCCCCTATGTTGTCCTTGGTGTCAACGTTTGTTCGCTTCTTATGATATGACTAATAAATATCGGGCCCCTCGGCTAACCCCCTTTCTTCTCGTTTATTACATAACGAGGGTCTTGAATCCGGCAACATTGATGCCTCCAGGTAGCATGTGTGGGTTTATTGACCAGTTGCCTTCATCCAAAAAGATCACGTTCTCGTGACGCTTGTGGCAAAAAGGACGTTCCACGACCGCCGTCAAGGTCTGTGAGTGGTGGCGCTGGCTAACGCTCCATGGGTTCTACTAGGGCACATAAATACCCAAGGAAGGGGATGGGGAAACGGCGCCGCTGCAGCTCAATTGGTAGAGCATCGCACGCGAAATACGAAGGTTTTGGGTTCGGTTCCCACCTGCGGCAAGTTGTTTTTTCATCCACTTTAATTTCCATTAATTTATCGTTTCTTTATTTAATTTATTAAGCACAAATAATTTCCCCTATGTTGTCCTTGGTGTCAATGTTTGTTGGCTTCTTATGATATGACTAATAAAAATCGGGCCCCTCGGTTAACCCCCTTTCTTCTCGTTTATGTATAAATGTGTGGCTTTCCTGGAGTAAATCTGAGTTCCGCGCTTGTCCTGTGTGTTTCCTTCTTCGTCCGTTGTTGTTTGCGCGGTTACATAATGCATTCCAATATTGACCATCAACTAGCCCGCCTTTCCTTGTCAAACGTGGTGGTTCGCAAAGCAGTACTAATTCTCAGCGTTATATTAGATGTGACTCAACAATGTTTCGGTGTCAGGCACTCATTTGTCGTCATTGTCGTCATAGCGCGGCCGTTGTCGTCGTTGTGGTCCCCTTGTCGTTGTTATGCACTCACCATCGCCATGGTGGAGAGAAGAAATTCTAGTACGTGCTTTATTCAACAGCCAATAATCAATTTTCACTTCCACGAAAAATAAATGTACACTGCCCCGTAAAACATAGATGGGTTCTTTGTTTTCCCTTTGATGGCAAAAAACGACAAAAATTATGTCTAGTTATGTGCTTTACTCAGTAAATAAATTCAACGTCTCAAGGAAAGCTTATTTATTTATTTATTTATTTATTTATTTATTTATTTATTTATTTATTTATTTATTACAATACATTCAATGCCCAGGGGGCGTTTCAGAAGTGAGTGGAATAAAAAAAAAGAAAAGTACAGTCATAATGCAGCAGAAAGAAAAGAATATGGTATACAGCAACCAAAAAGCATAGGTTTTCGTGAAATGCAATATCAGATTAATAACAAGGCACATTAGGTAAACACGTAGTTTTGAGCGGCAGTTTTAATTAAACACGTGTCAGAAATATCGGGAACCGAGGTAGGCAGGTGGTTCCAATCTAGCCGTCTTTGGCACAAAAGTGTTAAAGTACGCATTAGTTCGGCAGTGTGGAATGCATTCCTTATAGCGATGACCTTTGCGTGGCGATGTGAATCATCGCTCGAAAAGCTCCCCTTTTAGCGTACAATTGTGGTAATAAATCTTGTGATAGGTTAACATTTACGAGAATCTTCTACCAAGGGAAAGACTAGGCAGGTTCAAGATACCTTTCATTGCAGTTACGCTAGCAATGCGGGAGAAGTCGCACAATATAAAACGGATACTTCGATTCTGTTCCGATTCTAATTTATTAGTAAAGGTTTCGAGGCCTCGGTCCCACACAGAGCATGTGTATTCTAATTTCGATCGCACTAGGGTTTTGTAGAGTGGTAGCTTTAATGAAACTTGAGTGATAGAAAAGTTATGATACAAGTGATCGAGCATGTGGTTATCATTTTTAACAATAGAATCGGCATGCAGTTGCCATGAAAGATTAGCAGTTATATGAACCCCTAAATATTTATAAGTTGTTGCTTGTTCAAGTACAGAGTCTGAAATATGGTACGCACTAAGATTCGCGATAGGAGACCTGTGTGAAACGCGCATAACCTTACATTGTTTAATATCAGACAAGTATTACACCAACTAGATACATTATCTAAATCACATTGACTTATGGGCGAGTTTGAAACACAAGTGATTCCTCGGTAAATGACGCCGTTGTTTGCGAAAAGCCTGATTGTGGAGTCATTAGAATTTGGCAATCATTAACATATATTAGGAATAATTACGGCCCTAGCACCGAACCTTGAGGCACGCCTGACGCAACAGAACATGTTGAAGAATCAGCGTTGTTAGCAGTGACGGATTGAGTTCTATTCCACAAAAAACTCTCAATCTATAAAATAATATTAGGCTAAATATTCATGTTGCTAAGCTTTAAGCAAAGTAGTTGGTGATTAATAAGCTTTCTGAAAATCTAAGAATATGCAGTCAATGAAACGTTCCTCGTCTAATGCGTCAGGTAAGTCGTGGGTGAAGGAAATTAGCTGCGTCTCACACGAAAATGATTTTCGAAAGCTATGCTGATAAGGAAGAGAATGAATGATTTACAAGGAATTTAAGCCAGTTAGAAGATATGACATGTACAAGCATTTTACATCGGATACTCGTTAACAATATATGTCTGTAATTGGTGGCGCAATGAGTATCACCAGGCTTGAATATTGGTACCACCTTACCCATCTTCCTGTCCCCGGGCAACTGTCCTAAATCCAAACTACGAAAACAGTGCATACAAGTAAATGGAAAAATAAACATTTGTATTCTCTAAAAATATTGATTTATGTCGTCAATTCCTAAAGACGAAGAAACCTTGAAATTATTAATGAGCCTGCACACCAAAACTGTCAATTAAAATTGGGTCAAATAAGTTATTCTGCACTAGGTTAAAACAAGCGAGGGAAACAGATGATTGCTGAAGAAAAACTTTATAAAAAACGTCATTGAGCACTTGAAGACACTGTGATGAAAGAACGGCTGCGCCGCTGCCATCGTCAAGAGCTATTGTTTTATGCCTGGGACCAGCAATGATGTTCAAAATTTTTTTGGCGTTAAGTCAAGAATGACGGAAGCGTGCTGTGTAAAAATACATGTTTGATGTCTTTCAGTGCCTTTTAATAATCTTAAGCTATGACGCGATATAAATCACAGTGATAAGGACAGCCCTCCATTTTGGCTGTGCTAAAACTCGTTTTTTTAAAGCTTAAAATACGTTTTAATGAGGCAGTGAACAATGGGGAACGATGCTTGCCTGATATTACGCGTATTGGTATGTAGTTTTGCCCAAGAATGTGAATCTTTTCTTTAAAAAGCTACCAGTTCGTTTCCACAGTACGGTTAGCAAAGTTTGGCATGTACTCATCTAAAAAAATTTCCAGTTCTACATTTACCGAGGAAAACTCTGGTTTCGAGTAATCTCTGATAAATTTGTGATTAGGTCACATACGCCTGTCAGTGTTTTATGCTCAAAGTCAATGAAGGAGTGGTCCCTGAGACCTGGCAGATATGTCAATGCATGAACTAGTTCAGGAGGTGTAGTTAGAGCAAGATCAAGAATATTTGTGTAAGTAAGTGTGGTACGGGTTGGTTGAGTAAGTAGCTGAGCGAAGTTTAAGTCCGCACACAAGGTTATGAAACCTAGTGGTGTCTGAAGACGAATTCAGTGTGGATGGCAATGCACCCGACGAACTTATTTTTGCCAGGTTAAAATTAGCACCTGAAAAAAAGTGTCGAAAAAGGAAATCTAACTAAAATTCAGGTTGAGTACCTCGTGAAGGTCAATACAAAATGATGTTAGAGTATATGGAGGATGATAGCGTGCGCAAAGGAATGTATCTCGATGATTAATGCGAATATAGGCGTATGTTATTTCTACATATGAAAGAAGTGGCACGTGTGAAGACTGGAGCTAGTCAGCGACCGCTATTAGAATGCCTCCTCCTGTTCGGTCACCACGGTCACATCGATGTATAGTGAAATCCTTTTTGCAGTTTAGTATTTTATCATTAGATATCTTACAATTCAGCCAGGTTTATGTGAGGACCACTATGTCTGCACTGTACCTGTCAACGGGATTTGCAAATGATCACGCTTATTGACAATACTACGAGTGTTAGAGAATAAAACACATATGCTATTTGTAGGCCCATGACCACAAAGAGGTGGCTACGCAGGGGGCTGTTCGGCTGGCGGGTTGTTACTGTCATGGCTGTGTGAAGATGTTTCGTTATTTATGTGATATCAGCAGATGCTATATGATACTGAAATGTAGATGTAACATTTATTCTTTATAAACAACTTGTTCTGACGGAGAGCGAACTTCTCTCCAGTTGCCTGCCATAGTTTTTGACGCGAAGTCCGAGTTGCCAGGCTAAAATCTTCTGTAACCTTTACGCCAAAACATTTCATTTTGCTTCTGCCGGTAAAAATAATTTGCCAGATCTTAAAGTTCGAAAACTTGACTGGTACAGGAAGAGATCGACTGGATGAAAATTTACCTAGCCGATGCGTACGAGCTACTGCCTCATTAGAGAGTTCTAGTGTAGGGTACGCAAGCGGCTTGCGTACGCAAGAACTAGGGGCGACGGTACTGCGTATGAGCAGACCGCCACGTCTACTTGCGTCCTTGGGTTGTTGGGGCGGCCAAAACATCGCTGCCCCTAAGAGGTCACGTTACCCACGTGATTCTCGCGGTGTACGAGAACTTGCGAGAAGCGAGACCTGCAGAGACAAGCCACCCATCCTGCCACACAGACGGAGAACATGACTGCGCCGGCAAGGACGTGCGCGGTAACGAAGCTGGTCGCAGAACACACCGGCACGCTGTCGCCGCAACAACGGCATGTCAAAATTTGCAGGAGGCTCTAAATAAACAAAACACAGACCACATGGATTATGCCGCACGAAACGCCTAACTACAGTTTACCAAACGCATGTTTGGATTGCTTCGGCTCGGCCTGAGTCGTAACGTAGGCGCGTAGATAATATTATAAATCTTTTACCTAGTGTCAACAGACATCGTTTTTGTATATATTAACTGCTTTTAATAAAAAATAGTTCAACGTACTTTACTTCATATGCTTGATTTCATATTTTAAAAAATGATAACGCAGCAACGATCAGACGCTGATGGCGCTGCGAGCGCATGCGACCTCAGTGCGGCTTGCGTTTCGGGCCGCTAACATATAACGTGTTTCGGCTTGCGTACCCAAACGCAAGCGCACCCAAGCGCTAGGGGCCCCAACGCCTTCCGTCCCCTAAACTAAAACTCTCTATTGGGTAGCTGAATGCTCATTGCAGAAAGCAGCGTCATACACAGAAGCTGTTTAGACTCCGCGTATGTTTCGTTGTGCCTATGCTATACGCTTTCCTTATACATCCTTGGGCTACTGCGTATGTTCTTCTGCGTATGTGCCCATTTTGGTGCAATAACCCTGCTAGAAAAGCATCGAAACCGACGCTCTGTCTCCCAGCATGGGTTTGTGCCACTGTGGCACAAGCAGAGGACACAGGACAAAAGGCACAAGACAAAGCTCTGGACAGCGCTCTGTGCTGTGCTCTCTACTCGCTCGTCCTGTGTCGCGCTGTTTCTGTTTTTTATTCTAAAGATGAACCAACCAGCTTCTTGGAACACACTGCTAACGTTCATATCTGATCTGTTTAGAACACGTATGGATGGCATTTAGAGAGCTTTCCTGAAAAGGCAACTTCTGTTGTTAGCTCACCGAAAGGACCCTCGACGACCACTATCGTGATTGGCAAGCTCATGCTCTCTTCTTCCATCACCTGGCGGATCCATGCACATTGGCCAGAGTAGTCGGATGGCGACACATACGATGGATGGACAACGTCCATTTTTGCCGCCAAGTCGCACAGAGCCCTGCAGTTTCCCGTTTACTACCAGGTCATGCATGTAGGCTCCAGCAACTTCTTCGCAGTCATTGACATGAGAAAACGCAACCCTTTCCTTTGTTCCGGTAACCACTGTGTGACCCGGCTCATTGCATTTGTAGCACATGAGCGTCTTCCTAGTCTCAAAAGCGTTCTTTGCGTTTTGCGCGTTGGTCACTTTTTCACTCGGTTCACTGTATTCCTTGGTTTCATTTTTACCTGAAGGGACCTTTATTTTTCCTCTCTCTCAACTCGAGGGCTCGATGGGTGCTTCACACAACGGTTATACGCACTTGTTTTGATATTGTAGGCCCTATCAACGCCTAGGCTGCTAAGCTGTCATCGTGATCAGTACTTCTCGACGAGTGCGGCCGCTTTCGTCGCAAAAAGTACGCCGCCCCGGTACTGTAACCAATTCCTTTCCTGCACTGGGAGACAGTTGCAAAACTGCTCTAACCGAATCCTCTCCACTAAGGAGTCCCGGTCACTGTAGGACTCAGTGCCTTTTAACCATTCGGTTAAGTTCACTCTTAAATTGTACATAAACAAGGGGTAGCTGTCGTCCGTCGACTTCTTGGCTTTCCGAAATCTTTGTTTAAACGCAATGTATCAGCAGTTGCGAGTATGCCGATCAGTGTATATCATGGTGACCACAAAGCCATTGTCACTGGCGTTAGTAAGTGGCAATGAGCGATGCAATAAAGTTTGTAGCACAAGTTTCTTTGCCACGATATTTACAGCTCTGCCGGTCATCCACCTTCGCAGGATGGACTAGCCTTGAATTTGTGTGCGTGTGTGTGTGTGTGTGTGTGTGTGTGTGTGTGTGTGTGTGTGCGCATGTGTGCGTGTGTGCGTGTGTGCGTGTGTGTGTGCGCGCGTGCGTGCGTGCGCGCATGCATCGTTGAGTGATTTCATGCAGCTGCTTGCATCGTTGTTTATACGTTGCGACGACGGGTGCACTGTTCTGTTTTATCACTTTGTTAGTTTTATTTCTATTACTATTCTTTATGGTTCAAGCTGTAAATTAGCACAATAATCATGTAAACTTAATGAGGAAGTACAACTTTATTGTTTGTGATACTGTGTTTCTCATAATTCATACCAAAGGAGTAAAGCTGTCATGCTCTTTCAATACCAATAAGCTTGCAGGACAGCGAAGAACATGAAAACAGCAGACAAGGAAATTATTGCAGCAAAATTGTGAGAAAGCTGGCAGAAACATGAAAACGGGAAGAAACTGCGAAATGCAAGTAATGCATAATACGCGGAAATAAGTCGTGGCGAGTAAGGGATTTGGTGAGAACCGTGGCACGTGCTGTGCGACGTGCGTGGTTGTATTCGGGGTGCATGTTTCTGGGGATAGGGTCGGCGTGAATCCAAGCTCGTATGGTGGAGGGGATCTGGTGCTTATGGCCGTGTTGATGGTGGTAGGTGATGCCGTGCGAGGTGAGGATATGGCGACCCGTCGCTGTGAGAG